>NC_077229.1:213853346-214453346 GCF_027887165.1 Monodelphis domestica | reverse complement strand
GTGAAAAGGGGTACACAAAGAAGAGGTACAGGGCTCTTTAGGAAAACTGTCTCAACTTCACAGTTTGCCTGGGGTCAAACAGCAAGGGAGGCTACACTGTGATATTGCTGTCAACTGAAGCCAGAGGTATCTGGCATAAGACTGCTGGGCACATGAGGTCATGATCTAGTTCAAAGCTGGGTTATAACCAGAGCTGTAATTAGGATAGACAACATATTCTCAGAGCATGTTTCCTCACTGAATAGGGGGAGGGGAGAATTGGACTTTCCTCCCTATGGTGGTCCAAAGATAGCTCTCTTCTTTCTCCTCTCTCTCTCTCTCTCTCTCTCTCTCTCTCTCTCTCTCTCTCTCTCTCTCTCTCTCTCTCTCTCTCTCTCTCTCTCTCTCTTTTTCTGTGTGTCTGTGTGTGTGTCTCCCTCTCTTTCTCCCTCTTTTGTCAGCCTTCATGACCTTTCTCCCTCATCCAACTCCATCACTAGAATCTCATCACTAGACACCCTTCTCCTGGAGAGTATGGGGGAAGATCTTGGGGAATGCATCACCTATTTTCCCAGACCAAATTTGCCCACCATTAGACTGTCCCCTATACTACTCCTACAAAAAAAAAAAAATCCTTGTCTTTGCCCCAAATGGCTACTAACATATCTGGTGGTTACCAAGGATATCAAAATGCCAAAATATGGGTGATGTTAGGGAGTATAGCCAGAAAGGAAATCCAAGAGCCATAAGAGTCCAAAGCCCAGAAGAAGATTCATTTCAAAAGAACTTTCAGGAGTCTTTGGGAAAGATCATTCATTCCACTGTCTACTGTCTGGAATCTGCCATTTTCTTAAGCTGTCCCATGATCCCTAAAACACCCCATAGTCATAGAGGGTGCAGAGCTTGCTCATATACTTCCAGACAGATTCCTTCTTGTAAATATGTTGCATTTCTCTATGCTTCCCTCATGACTGAACATGGATTTTTGTTCTTCTCCAGACAGTATCATTTACTGATAAGATCATGATTTGCCTTAGAATAAACCATACTCATGTTTGTAGGTTCAAACACATCCCCAGTCTCCAACAGTGTACTCAAGTGAAACATTATCCTTTGTAAACTCCTTGAGGGAATGCCCATTTCTGTTTCTGTCTTAGTAGTCCCAACATCTAACACAATAGCTGACATGACGTTGGTACCTGCTATCTCTTATAGAACAAGCCTGAGGGAAGTTTATTCTCACCTATTTGCTCTCTTAAATGGGACATCATTGTGTCAAGGGCAACAGCAAAAGAAAGAAATTGAATAGTAATCACCCTTCCATCAATGACCATGCATGGAACACTTTCAGTGGTCCTTCTGAAGAAAAGCTAAAGTCATTGGAAGAGTTTTTCAAGCTTCTACTTGCTAGAAGAAAATTTATGGAGAGGTAAATAAGTCCTCAGCTCAAAGTTTCTTAAACAGCTATTGAAAGAGATACGGGTCATCAAAATGCCCTTCTAAGTTCTAAGAAGACTTATGAAAATATTACTTATGCTTCCTTAATGATTAATTTAATAGCATAATAGTTTAGGTCAAATCTAAGACATATATATATATATATATATATATATATTTAAGTTCTATAAAAGCCATTTCTATTCATTGGAAATTCTTTACGTAATCAACAGGTATGTCCATTTTATGAGACTTGCAGTATAATTTTAGTGTTTTAATTGTAATGGAGGTTTATGTATGTTTGTTCTTATCACAACACTGGAGGTCATATCTATGACTTATGTGAAGCCAAGTTCTTATTTAAGAACGTAACACCCAATTATAAAATTATTCCTATTTCTATTCTGGGGAAACACTACCCACTTAACAACCATCTGTTTTATGACAACAGTTTCCAAAAATTTATTTCATAAAAAATTGGGTCATGGCTGTTCCATACATAGTTAAGACACAGAAAAATTAAAAGGTCAATATTAACTTTATAGAAGGATTGACAGGATTATAGAGTTCTGTACAAGTGACCATCCAGCTTTTCCTGAGGCAGGTCACTCTACTTTTGGCCACTTCTAATTCTTAGGAAATTCCTCATCCCATTGAGTCAAAATCTGTCCTGTCCCTTTGTAGCTTCTACCCATGGCTCCTGGTTCTACTGTCTGGATTTAAGCAGATCAAGTCTAATCCTTCTTCTACACGACAGCGCATTAAACACTTTCAGACTACCTTCATCTCTTTCTCTTTGTATGTCTTCTCTTCTCTAAGATTCCCTAGTTCCTTCCACCAAATCCTGGCTTGGTTTCTAGTCCTCTCAGTATCTGTGTCACCCTAATCTGGATTTATTGCAGTTTGTCAATGTCCTTCTTAAAACAGGACATACAGAACTAACTACAACCCCTTGAAATGAGACCTAACCAGGACAAAATACAGAGTGACTATAGCAATATCATTGGATCACAGATTTGGAACTAAAGGGGGCCTTTGGAGCCACTGAGACTTCCATCCTTTTTAGTATACAAATGAGGAAACTGAGGCTCATAGAAAGAAAATTACTGGTCCAGACACTTGGTCTCTGTTCCCCTAACTGACACTATCTAAAGCTCACATTGGGGGCAGCTAGGTGGCACAGTGGATAGAGCCCCAGCCTGGAATCAGGAAGACTTATTTTCATGAGTTCAAATCTGGCCTCAGACATCACTGTGTGACCCTTGACAAGTCATTTAACCCTGTTTGCCTCGGTTTCTTCATCTGTAAAATGAGTTGTAGAGGAAAATGGCAAACCATTCCAGTATCTTTGCCAAGAAAACCCCCAATAGAGTCACAGACAGTTGGGCATGACTGAAAAATGACTGAACAACAACAAAACTTATACCAGCATTTTTTTTGTTCTTATTCTTATGTCAGTCATACTGCTGATTTATTTTAAGCTTGTATTCCACTAAAATCCCCAAACACTCATCTGATGATACCTCCCCAACTCTGTACTAGCACAATTGATTTTTTTCAACTTATGTTTAGGTCTTTGGTTGCCTCTGTAGGTAGTGGAAATTCCCTCATTCTACTACATGATCATTTGATATGGACATTAGAGAGGGGATTTCTGGTTAGGTATAGGTCAAACTAGAAAAAGTTTGTAGTTTTTTCATTCTTTCATTCTGTAACTTTATATTTAGCACTGTTAAAATTCATCTTAGATTTAGTCTGTCCTTATGACCTTTCAAAATCTTTTCCATCCCATATGCTGCTACCCAACATATTAATCTATCCATCCCCAGCTTCCTGAATTCTGAAAATGACAAGTATGTTTTCTATGACTCCATCCAAGTTAGTGATTAAAATGATGAATAGCACAGAACAAAGTTTGGACTGCTGGGGCCAGTAGGGACTTCCCTCCAGGATAGTAATTGAACCAGTCCCAAAGCCATCTAACTATACAATCAGAGAGACCACATCTCTCCATCATGTCCAAAGGATAATCTGAACAACTCTATTAAAGGCCTTGCCAAAATCCAAGCATACTATGTCTATGGCATTTCCTTGATTCACCAAACTACAAACTGTCATTTGACCAAAAAAAAATCATTTAAAGAGCAACAAATTGACCAACCACAATTCTAGAGAACTGATTGTGAGGAACCCAAATACTTCCTAACAGAAAGGTGATGGACTTAATATATCCATCAGAACTGAGACACATTTTAAAGCATGGCCATTTGTTTTGCTTAACTATCCATGTTTTTTACAGAGGGTCTTTTCTTCTTTTTTTCCAGGGGTGGAAAGGGGAGGTGGGAAAATGTAAAAAAAAATGTTCACTAGTTGAAAATCATGAAATTTAACTTTAAAATAAGTCTCTTCCTGCACTTACGTATTGGTTTGCAGCTTATTAATTAAGCAGCTCCTTGACAAAGAAAATATATGGGAACCTAAAGTGTTGGGATGAATCTTGATGGCACATCAGTCAGAAATGATGATAAAGCAATTCTGAAATTATAAAGAATGTGTGGTTGGAGTTACAAATATTTAGTTTATATATATATACCTTTTTATAAACTATTCTATTAAGTAATTGACTTAAGCAAAGTATACACTAGCCTCAAATGAACATTCATGATCTAAAATAATTGAATTAATGAGGCAAATAATTTTTTAAAATGTTTTTGCTAAATATAAACAGTAGAACCAGGAGCATTCCACAAAGATATACATGGATAACAACATGTCTCCAGGCTTCTGCCCACTGAGACATAGCAACAACAGCCTGTAGCAGGAATAAATAGCTCTTTAAAACTAAAGCACAACCCTCTTTTAATATCAGTTGATAATATAAGATTCTCTCAAAAAGTATTGAGCTAATTCCTATTTTAGGTCTGTATAACTAAGAGGTATGCATAGACTTAAAATAATTCATGCAGTGCAACCTAATCAATCCTTTTCTTAATGTGTAAGGCCCAGGTAAAATTAAAAAAAAAAAAGACCCAAAACAATCATTCATACTGAAAATGCACACATAAATTTACCAGAAATAATAGAAAATGTGTGCTATGGAGACTGACTTGAATGACTCATTCTTATCTTCTATTCCAGTTTCTCTGGATCTCAATCTCTGTCCTGGGAAGATGGACACACAGTCAGGACTTCAATACCCCAGTGGACCTGTGATCTGATCAATGTAAGTCCTCCCAAGCTTTTTAGCCTGGCTGATTCTTGTTCTTCCTTAATTCCTCCATGGAAGATCAATTCACTGATGACCTTCCCCTAGCTAGATCTCTTAGCATTGTGTGAGTGCCAGAAGCTAGACTGGCTGTCACTTCTCTCACTTTCATACACACCTCGCCCACCTCTTCTGCTCATCATTTCCCAGTTGATAGTGTTTCTACCACCTGTAACCCTTGTCACTCTGGATATCATGTAGTAGCCAGCCTCCTCTGCAACATATGGTCAGAGAACTGCGTAAAGAAGTGTCAATGCAGCTGGGTTTCAACGCTCCCCAGGACACACCAAGCAGATTAAAATATAATTGGCAAACATTTAATAAAGTCAGTAAAGATACAATCAAACATTAAAATATAAAACAAACCATGTAGTAGGTCACCCTCTCCATTCATCCCCAGAGGGCTTTTCATTATTCTTGGGTTCACCAAATTCTGACTTGGAGAATGAAGTGTTCCCTGATTGTCAGCCAAATGGCATGGGCTGCCACTAAGGTAATATTAGACTTTAATGATTTAATTAATTAGCTAATGGTAGCTATTATAATGAGTTAAGCAGCACCTTTTACCAAAGACTTTCAAAGCACTCAACTATGTCTCTTAGGACTTTGGCATAGGAAGGGATCAAATAGCATTCTCAGTTTGCAACTAGAAAAAAACTTATTTCAAGTATTTTACTATACTCTAAGCTCCGATTAGGAGGTCTCTATTTACTATATAAATGTTGATCTGAAAGAATATATTTAGGGGCAGCTAGGTGGCTCCATGGATAGAGAATAAGGCCTGGAATTGGGAGGTCCTGGGTTCAAATTTAGCCTCAGACATTTCATAGCTATGTGACCCTGAGCAAGTCACTTGACCACCATTGCCTAGCCCTTACCACTCTTCTGCCTTGGAATCAATACTTAATACTGATTCTAAGATGGAAGATAAGGGTTTAAAATCAGATATATATTTGAAATTCAATGGCATGACTTTTATGAAAAGAGCATTTACTGCCCTCTTTCCTCCCTGCCAAAAAAACAGGAAGACTCGTGTTTAAAAGAGGAATTTTTATAAAATCATAATATTTCAGCAATGGAAAGTAACCCAGAGGCCATCTAGGCCCAACCTAACATCCTGTACAAGTCAATACCTCCTTTGAAGATGTCCACTGGCAGGCAGCTAGGTGGCACAGCGGATAGAGTAAGGGGATCTAAAGTCAGGAAGTCTCATCTTTATGAGTTCAAATCTAGCCTCAGACATTATCTGTGTGACCTTGGGCAAGTCACTTAACTCTATTTGCCTCAGTTTCCTCAACGATAAAATGAGCTGAAGAAGGAAATAGCAAACCACTTCAGTATCTTTGCTAAGAAAACCCCAAAAGGGTCCATGAAGAGTCAGACAGGACTGAACAACAAAAGTAGTAAGAAATACATATGAAACAGTTAAACAATAGCATAAATTGTGAAATTAGGGACATTAAAAAAATGTTTAGAGAAGGGAGAGAGAGACCAATGTGAACTAGATTAGTATGTTTCATGGAGAGGTGGAACTTTAAAGCTCAGTCATAGAATAGGTAGGAGTTGGTGAGCTGGAGAAGGCAACAGAATTTCAGATAAAAAGGACATGAATAAAATAATCAGAATTGTAGATCTGTGGGACCAAACAGGCAGAATTGGAGGAAGTAGTGTTTAATAGGTTTAAATCAGGAGGATGAGGACATAATATAAAAGACCTTAAAAACAGACTAAGAAGTTTTGAATTTCTACTATAAACCATGTGTATTCAGTAAAGATATTAATCATATAATGCTGTACCAGGAGATCTGGTGTTGGATACATCAGAGGAAGAAAAGACTAAAGGCAGAGATTATGGGAGATTTCACAGTATCACCAGCCTGAGATGATGAGAGTCTGGCACTGAAATAGACGGGACAGATTGAAATATTTCAAAGACTCCACAGGAGCCTTGGTGGACGATTTGACACACATCTCTAATATAAGAGAGCATAGAGTTGGTCCTCAATCAATACTTGTTGATTGAATGATCTTTGTTTTATCTCTCATATTTTTGTTGGATTTTCCCCCAAGCCTTATGATTACCACACAGGGAGGATGTTCTAAGAAGATTTACTGGTCCTCCCACAGAGTCTTCTACCTCCAACTCTGGGCATCATTAGCATTTAATTATTCTGTGATCAGCATAGTTCAGCCTGGCAGGGAAGCCAATAAACCCTAAAGGGGAATGATTTTAGACCAATAAAACTACCATTCATGTACAAAAAAGAAAAACAACAGTCCATATGAATACTTCTCAAAGTACTTAGTAGCCATTTTGATATGAAATTTTTATACTCTATGACAGAGGTCAGCAAGCAACCATGGGCTAATCCTGTCTGCCACTTGTTTTTGTACAACTTTTGAACTAAGAATTTTAAAAAATATTTTAAAATCAAATTTTCTTGTATTTAAAAATACAAAAATTATTCTTAGCTCTCAGGTGTTCAAAAACAAGAGGCGTAGGCTCTAATTTGGTGACCCCTGTTCTACGAAGGCTGCCTGACCTCTCTGAGGACCTCCAATCAAACATCCAAATGGCAAGAAAGTCAATCAGAAGCATACTCTCAGCTCTTGGAATTTGAATGGAGGAAAAGCTAGATACACCAGAGTATAAAAGAGAAGGGGACAAACAACATCAAAAGCTGCAGAGAGGTCAAGAAAGATAAGGATTAAGAAGGCCAAAAGATTTTACAATTGGGATCTCATTAGTAATTTTATTTATTTTTCAAACTTTACCTTCTGTCTTAGAATCAATACTAAGTATTGGTTCTAAAGCAGAAGAGTATTAAAGGCGAAGCAATTGGAATTAAGTGACTTGCCCAGGATCACACAATTAAGTATCTGAGATCATATTTGAACCCAGAACCTATTATCTCTAGACTTGTCTCTCTATCCACTGAGTTTCAGTTGAATGATAAGGTCAAAAGTCAGTCTGCAGAGAGTTGAAAAGAGAATTGCATAAATGAATAAGAGGAATGTAGGAAATCTTCTCAAGGAATTTAGCTATAAACAAGAGAATATGAAAGGCTAGCTAGTAGGGATGGATAGATCTAGTGAGTGTTTTTTGAAGAAGGAGAAGGAATGGGTTTGTTTGTAGACAGTAGGGAAGCAATCAGTAGATAGGGAGAGATTGAAGAATAAATGAATGCAGATAAGAAAGGGAGCAATTTGTTGGATTAGATGAGATGGAATTGGATCACTGGTGTATGTAGACAAGGTTTAGGCTGGCAAGGAAAAGGATCACCTCATCACATGAGACAGGGTGAAGGTGAGAGTAGTAGAAAGCATCTGAGTGATAAGAGATGAGGAGGAAAGGAGGAGAGAACTCTTGGAGAATGGACTCTGTTTTTGTGGGGGAGTTTTCAGTGAAATACCATGTATTCTAAAAGACACATGAAAGACACATGTATCCTAGATTAAATAGCAGACTCTACTTCAAATATTGTCTTTTAAAACAGTATTCATAATTTCTAATGCTATTATAACAGACCAGCATTCCTTATTCAAGATAACTCACCCTAATCCTTGCTAAATTATCAGGTTTTATACAAGTACTTAAACTGCTACTTTCAAATCAACTTTTATTTCTGATCTTAAAAAAAAAAGTAAGTTGACCTCTGATGAAAAATGCTAGCCACTTCCAGAGAAAGAACTGAAGGAATCTGAATGCAAATTGAAGCATACCATTTTTTTTACTTTATTTTTCTTGTTTGGGGGGTGGGGAGGGTCTGTGTTTTCTCTTACAAGATTACTAATTTGAAAATCTGTTTTGCATGACTATACATGTATAACCTTTGTCAAATTGCTTGCCTTCTAAAAAGGGGGGAGGAAAAGGAAGGTGGAAGAAAATTTAGAATTCATAATTGTAAAAAATAAAAGTTAAAATTGTTTTATAGGTAGCTAGAAAAAATGAAATAAAATCATTTTTAAAGTAAAATAATCATTATAATAGCTTATATAGCACTTGCTCTGTGCTCATCATTGTGCTGAATGATTTACAATTGTTACTTCATTGGATCCTCACAACAACTCTAGGAGGTATGTGCTATTATTATCTCCATTCTGTAGTTGAGGAAATTGAAGCTAACAAAGGTTAAATAACTTATTTAGGGATATTCAACCAGTAAGTGTCTAAGGCGACATTTGAACTCATGGTTTTCTGACTCCCAGTCCCATGCTCTATCCAAATTTGTGGCCAGAGATCAAGAATTAACTCAGGGCCTCCAATATATGGCATTATGGGCACAGCTAAAAGAACTAGGAGGCAGACAACTCCTTACAGTCTTATCTGAAAGACAAAAGGGACACTGAAAAGAAAGCAAGAGCCATTACAACATAATGAATCAACAACTACAAACTAATATTCAGGTATATGTCACTTCATGAAAACAGACTATATGAAATCTGAATTTCTAAAGCTGATAAAACTAGAGGGTAACTAGAGGGTGCATCATAAGCATTCTTTAGAGAAGAATTAATTTACAGGCTTTTCTCTAAATGTATTTTCCCATTTATAAATACTTCTAAATACATAAAAATATACATAATCAAGAACGTACAGAGGAAGGACCCATCACTACCATAAACTGAATTATTTCTCAGCTCATACATGTTAAAGTGATCTAGAGGGTTCCCTTCGGCAGCACATATACTAAAGTTAAGGGGATCTAGAACAAGAAAAATTAGCAGAAATGACAGAGTTGCTATCGTATGGCTTTCTGGAAGAGGTAACTGTTAAGCCTTTATTTTTCCTTTTTTAAGGCAATGACTACTTTGGATTGAAGCAGAGAAAAAGGTAAGGAATTCCAGGTGAGAGACAGAGATGGTGTGTAATTTAAATTGATTTCCTCACTCGAAAATCTCCAAGCATCCCATGAGCTGATTTTTTACTGACATAACTGGGATTTGGATAACATATTTGACAAGAAAATTTATGAAATCTGTACATAGAAAAATGCATAGAAGTTTTCATATAAAAATATGACTGTTTAATGATGCTACTGGCATCGTGATTTCCTGTCCTCCCCTTGCCACCATCAGCATGGCTTTCATCTCCATTTGTCTGGGAAGAAAAACCAAAGAAATATAAATAGAATGACTTGCTCAAGGTCAGGTACAGAGTCAGAAATCTTATCTCTGCCCTTCAACAGGTTCAATCAGTAAAAGGGGGAGGAAGAAGGATTATCTCTATTCACCAGAAAACCTTCCCTAGCAAACACATGGCCAACCACATCTGGACACAATAGACTAGTTCCTGAGCTGATATCAGAAACCATATTCCTGAAAGTTATGTTTATGAGCTTCCCATGACTCCAACAGACTGAATATATAAACCTCGCGGGAGTCCTGGGGAACAGAAAATACAGCTGTAAAACTGTGAGAAACCTGACACCTGCCAACAGCTGTATAACAACCTAGTCTCTCAGCCATGACAATAGCACCTCTGAGTGAGATCAAATATGAGTTGAAATTGGTTCTTTCCCACTATGCTATTAAGGCTCCTGAAACAAAAACAAAAGCACGAAATGTGTAGTGCATTAAGATGACTCCCACCATACAGCAACTTCTCCCCAAAGAATTTCCATTGTCAGTAGGTTGAACACACGAGGACATATATTAACGTGCTGCTGTGAGCATTCATTTCATGTGCTAATTAGTTTATACAGGTGTGTATATTTAATATTCAAATGAAAGAGAATATTTACTATTTCGATATGAATCAGACACCCATGAGGAAATCTGTATTTCAAATATTAATCTGGTCAAATGTTCAGACAAATTCTATTAGGTGGTTCCTTCCCTTAAAGTAACCCCTTCTTAGAAAACCATGTATATGAAAGTGACTAATATGGAAATAGACTTTGAGTGATAATACATGGATAACCCATTGGAATTGCTTGTCAGTTCCAGGAGAGGGGAGAGCAAGAATATGAATTATTTAATCATGGAAAGATATTTTAAAATAAAATTATATTTAAAAAAGAAAACATTGTCTATGGTGGATCAATCAATTTTTCCATATCCTAATCCATGATTTCTTTGTGAAATAAAGTCAACATAATTTCAAGCAACATAATTACAGGCATAAGGCCTGCTTCTGATGCAAACATATGTCTATTTTTACATGTCAGTGGCACAGTCCTTCAACTCAACATTTTTGGTTTTATAATATGTGAGAAACTACCAGTGAGAAAGCTCCCTCTATTTGTGTATCCACAACTCCATAAAAGAGTCTTGGAGAGGGAAAGGTGTATTAGAAGCAGGGCAGGCAGATGGCACAGTGCATGGAGTCAGGGAAACCTGAGTTCAAATTAGTCCTTAGACACTTGCCATTTAACCCTGGTTACCCCAGTTTCCTCACCTGTAAAATGAATGGAGAGGTTTGCCATTTTCTTCTCCAGTTATCTTGGCCAAGAAAACCCCAAAGGAGATCAGGAAGAGTCAGATAAAATTAGTGCACTAAACAACAACAACAACAGTAGTGAGAGGCAAAAGTTGACCTTCAGGTCTTCCTGATTCCAGTCTAGCCCTCTATCTACTATACAAATCTGGTTCTCAGCCTGAATAACAAAAGGCAACCTGGCCCTGGGAAAAGGTAGGGCTGACCTCAGAGGAGGAGGAACTGAGGGCAATAAGAATTCCCCAAACAAAGAAGTGTGTGAAAAATGGAAGTTGGGAGTGAAGAATTACATGAAAGCAGAAAGACCCACTAGTTTCCTGATATCAGGAGAAAGGGAAATCCCAAGTTCCTGCTTAGGTATGTCTCTTCTACTCCCAAGCATCACTTCCCACAAAACACAAGACCATTAATTACTTTCCCACCCTCAGAAGAATTTACTGATCAACTAAACTAAAAATCTAATGATTTTTAGAGGTTGTAAACAGTTAAAATTATCAGTGAGAAAACACAAAAAGACTGTGGTATGAGGTTTTTTTCTTCTTGTTTTTCAGCCTGAGGTAGTCAAAGCTGCTGCAAGGATGAATTTCCTCAGAGGATTAGAATACCTTAGGGCTGGGAAGCACCCTGGAGGCCACTGAGTCCAACCCCATTATTTTACCAATGAAGAAACTGAGGCCTGAAGTGGGTAAGTGATTTATCTGAAGTCGCTCAACTACTAAATGGTCAACTGAGTGCAGAATTGAGTTTGATTTCTGTCTCAGACATTTCCTATGTGTGTGATCTTGTCACTTACTCTCTCCAGCCTCAGTTTCCTCACCTGTAAAATGGGAATGATAATAATAACATCTACCTCACAAAATTATTATGAGAATCAAAGGACACAACATATGAGTGTACTTTGCAAACCTTAAAGTGTTATTTATATAAATGCTACCTATTATTATTATAATTATAATAACAAAAACACAGCTAGAACCAAGTTTCTTCATTCCTAGGCCAATTTTTTTTCATCACCCCTTGGTACTTCACTCACCTTTAAGATAATTGTACTAAAGAAATTAACTCAGTTAATTAATAAAGCTGTGTAAAAATCTTATTATTCTTTTCTTTCTGACAAAAGAATATTTTTTCTTTCACAAAAAAAAGGGAATATGAACATGCTGTTCGTATACTACTTACTATTCAAAAATACACCCAAGTTAACCAATTCTGAAATTGAGCTTCCTATAACAATTATTTGTCTATTTGTTATAAAAACCATTTTCTAACCCAATTGCTTTTATGTTTTCACATTATTTCTAGGCTACAGATTGTATAATATATACACTGCATATATTGTTGTTGTTCAGTCATTTCAGGCGTATCTGCCTCTTTGTGTCTCCATTTAGGGTTTTCTTGGCAAAAATATTGGAGTAGTTTGCCATGTCGTTCTTCAGTTCATTTTATAGCTGAGGAAACTGAGGCAAACAGGATCAAGTGACTTGCTCAGGGTCACACAGCATAAAAGTGTCTGAGGCCAGATTTGAACCCAAGGAAATGAGTCTTCCTTACTCCAGATCAGGCTCTCTATCTAGCTGCCACATATTATATAGTATGTACGTATTTATATTTTTATTTATATATATATATAATAAAATTTATCAAGAGCATGAACTATATATGCAATGTGTTTACTATATTACATAGGCATATATAATGTGTTATATTATATCATATATGCTATACTTTATAGACAGACTGATAGAGACAGACAGACAGATAGAGAGAGATAGAGATAGACACACAGACAGACAAAATAGTTGGGAGTTAAGAATTAAATACATGAAACGAAAGACACCCACTAGAACAGTGATGTCAGAAGAATGGGGAATCTCAAGTTCCTCCTAGAAGGAAAACTACTTAGATATGTCTCCTCTAGTCCCCAGACTCATTTCTCACAAAATAAATTGCCTTCTATAATATGTATTATATAGATTTTAATACATAGTATACATACTATAACATTTAACTACATACTGTATATAAATACATAACTACTGCATATATGAACATCATCCACACATACACATGTTCTAGAAATTTTTATATTTTGTAAATATATATAAAATGTAAATATACATATATAAAATATTTAAAATATATTAAATAAGCCTCTTCCTCCACAAAGGTCCTACTTTGATGCCTTATTGTTGAAAAAAAAATTTGAGTTCTCCAAAAGCTAAGTCAACTAACTGACTCTAAACTCCAGCATGGAAAGACCTCGATATGAAACTGGTAATGGATAGTAAGTCTGTCATCAGAGGGCCTGTCTTGCTAATCTCAGGATGATGAATTTCCACAAATAGCAATTCCCAAAGATCATGTGCTAAGGCAAAGAGGGGGCTGGGAAACACAGCAATGAAATCATAGCTCCTTGACACACTGAAGAAATGAATAAATGCCTTATACACACACATAAATAAATTCACTCCCACAGGATACAGTCACAGAATTGGCTTCATATTGCCTTAGAAAACCCATAGCTCTGGAATTTTCTGCCTTTCTGACTCTGTTGTTTCTCTTACCTCTTAAACGTGAAAATCCCATTGAAATCAACCACTCTTCTCATATGATCATTTGTAGATTTGTTGAAATAAAAGTAAACTCCAAGTTTAGTGGAAACCAAAGAAGAAATCTATAAAAAATGAATTTTGACTCAAACTTAAAAGTTGTCTTTTTGTGACCTCAGTGGAATTCAGGGAGCAAATCTTAAGCTGTTTTGTTATGTACTCAACTGATTAAGATTCACTACCAATGAATAAGCATTTATTCATTTAACTAGAGCATATGCCATATATGCAGTATGTATATATATAATATATTATTATATTTGTACAATATTAGAATTCAGGTGTCCCTTCAACACGCTGATTTTCCCTTCTCAAATTGGCATAAGAAATTCAACACAATATTTCCTAGGGTATTCCAGATACCAAAATAGGTGTGATCGATCTCTCTCTCTCTCTCTCTCTCTCTCTCTCTCTCTCTCTCTCACTCACCCTCTCTCTCTAGCATCTTTACTCATTCCTTTCTTTGTTTCTTTTTGTTTATTTTTATCTGTCTCTATCTTTCTCTCAAAGATATTCACCAGTCAATTGAATACAACAAATTACCAAGGATATCCTACTCATAAGAAAAGCAAACCAGATGAATCTAAAGCCAAAAGCAAAAGCCACAAAATAACAATGAAATTTCTGATCATAGAAATCATTGGGGCACAGAAACCTTAAACTCAGCATCATTTGAATAGCCATGATCCATAAATGATCTCCTTGGATTTTGAATTAAGGTTTGTGTAATTGAAAATCTGTTACCCTAAAAAAATCCCTACATTTCCCAGGAGCGCACTGACTTCTAGTCATTACATACTTTCTGTAGATTGAGGATAAATTCAGTGGATGTTCTGGCTCTCACTCTTTGGCTTCCTGTTCGGCTAATATGGTGGTGGTAAACATGGGAGCTTTAACAGGATAATTAGCCATGGGCATGTGGTGGGTTTTTTAAATTTTGTATCCGTTTTATTCCTTTATTTCTAATCATCATTAATAAATCTCTTAAAATATAAAAAAAAAAAAAAGAAATTCAACACAAGTTTTTCAGGAATTTTGCAGAAGCCCCAGATGGTACATGAAGGCCAGCAGACAACATAGAAAAGGTTTAGAAACTCAGAAATGTATTTAAAATTGTATTATATAATATCAACATATTGACCAAATTTTATAATAAGGTACTATAAACACCCCATAAAAAAAAGAAAAAAAATCCAACTTCTCTTATATAAAGAGATACGTATAGGAAGGTTCAGATAGAGGGGGAAAGGAAAGGAATAAGCATTTGTATAGCACCTGCTATATGTCAAACATCATGCTAAGGGGTTTATTTGGGGTTTTTTCCCCAGAATTATCCCATTTGATCTTCACAATAATCCTGCATGGTAGGTGCTATTATGCTCATTTCCACTTGAGAATACTGAGGCAAACAGAAATTAAAGTAAATTTTCCCAGGCTCATACCATTAGTAACTAAGGATTAGGAAACAGTCTCAGGAAAGTTCAATGATTTAGCCCTGGTCACTCACCTAAGAAATGTCAGAGGCAGGATTTGAGTCCAGGTTTACCTAATCCAAAGTCCAAAATACTACAATCAACATGATTCTCCCTTTCCACTCAAGAAAAATGAGTAGAAAAAAATTAAAATATAGCATTATTGCATTAAATATTTTTAAAGTAACCATAAGAACACTATCCCTTTAAAATGTTTATTAGCGTAAGTCCATAATGTTTCCTTTCTAAATAATAAAATAGAATAGATGATATTGCTAATGCGGGAGAATGACATGAGATCTGGATTTTTAAATTAATAAAGATTATAATAAAAACTTGAAGTTGAAACCTGGAAAAATGAATAAACTAATTATAAAAGCAATCAAGTTGTCCAACAAAATAATAAAAGTTTTTGATCATCAATTTTAGAAGAACTACAAAGCCTAGAAACAACATGATCCATCTCATCTCACCTAGCCCAGTCATGTACCATATCCATTTTACTCCTGCTTCTTGTTGGCTATTGATTCACCACCAACATACACCAAAGTAAATTTTTTGTACTGCCTTCACAGCTAAGGAAGTCTGTGTGTTTGGGGGAAAGTAAATGCCTTACTCTATAACAAAGTGCTAGTTATATCAGTCCAGAGCAGGAATACCAATCTTTCCAGAGTAATGGCCCTTGACCTAGGTCGGCTCCAAGAAGCACATATGTGGAGCTATGTAACTTCTTCCAAGTTCCTGTATCACCCCTAGCAAGTTCACTGTTGCCTTTTTTCTCAAAGAGTTTAGTACCTGGCTCATCAAGTTCCTTTCCTTACCAAATCCTGTGCTTATATTAGGGCAGTGATGGCAAACCTTTTAGAGACTGAGTGCCCAAGATGCAACCCTCACGCAACATGTGAACCTCCCTTCTCCCTTACCCCAGACAGGGGCGAGAGGAAGCGCTACCATTGGCCTGCTGGGCAGAGAAGCAGGTCATGTGAGAAATGTCCCAGATGCACATGGAGAAGGGGAAGGGAGCAGCCTCCTCGAGCACACTCTGGTACATGTGCCATAAGGTTCACAGCACTATAGAAGTATTCAATATCCATATTAATTCACCCTCAAATTCAAAATCATTATCAAATGGCTTCTTCCTTGATGGA
This sequence comes from Monodelphis domestica, assembly GCF_027887165.1. Lineage (NCBI taxonomy): Eukaryota > Metazoa > Chordata > Mammalia > Didelphimorphia > Didelphidae > Monodelphis > Monodelphis domestica. The sequence goes on along the minus strand of NC_077229.1, from coordinate 214,436,997 downwards.
GTCTCTGGTTCAAAGAGCAGGAGCATTTTAGTCAATCTATTTGTATAATTCCAAATTGGTTCCCCAAATGGTTGTATCATTTCATAGCTCCACTAACAATGTATTAGTGTACCTATTATGCCACAACCCTTCCATCATTGACTGTTGTTATTTTTTTATTTAGCATTTTTGTCAATTTTCAGAATATAAGATAAAACCTTAGTGTTCTTTGATTCATATTTCTATTTAATATATTATGTGTAGTATTCTCTCCTATAGTTGTGAATACTTTGCAATTCTTCTTCTTAGAACTGTTTGTTCATATTCTCTGATCACATATCTATTGGGAAATGTTTTTTCAATGTATTGATAACTGTTATATGGGATGGCTCTATGGGAAGAAGGGATACTTAGGAAAACTAATGATATAAGAGACAAAAACTATCCACAATATTTTGGAAAAAAAAATCCAAACTCCTTATACTCTCAATTCCTTGGTTTTCTTAAATCTCATTATCTATTATTTTATTCCATATCAAATACAGATAAGAATGATCACAACCTTACCATTACCCAGAAATGTACTCCCTCTAATAAAAACTCTAATCATTCACTATCTGAGTATAATCTTCTGTCATTCCATCTCTCCTTATGCTTCGCCTCTTGCTTTAACTCTTTTTTTTTTAACCCTTACCTTCCATCTTAGAATTAATACTGTGTATTGGTTCCAAGGCAGAAGACTGGTAAAGGCTGGGCAATGAGGATTAAGTGACTTGCCCAGGTTCATACAGCTAGGAAGTATCTGTGGTCACATTTGAATCCAGAACCTCCTGTCTCAGTCTGGCTAACCCCATTTTTCATACCCACCAAGACTTCTAATTTTTCTACCTTTACCCCTGTTCTGAATTTACTTTTTTCTCTCTCTAGTCTTGACCCTATAGTTAGCCATGCCTACCAAGGTACCTAATATAGTAGCACTTGAGAATTTATCAATTCTGGGGATATGATTGGGGATGTAGTATATAAATGATCACCCTAGTGCAATTATCAATAATATGGAAATGGGCCTTGATCAATGGCACAGTGGAATTACATGTTGACTATTGGCAGGAGGGGGGGAGGGGAGAGAGGAAAGATCATGAATCATGTAACCATGGAAAAATATTCTAAATTAATTAATTAAATAAAAATTTTCAATTAAAAAAAAAGAATTTATTAATTGATTCATTCTGAGGTGAAACCCTGAGTAAGCTGAAGAGAGAATTATCTAAAGGGCCCCAGAACTGAATGTAATCTAAGTAAACCAAACTCTTTATTTCAAACCCACCAGACACATACCTAACAAACATTTATTGATCATTTTTTATCTGCGAGGAACTGTGATAATAAGAATATAGTCCATTCTATCTAAGAATAGCTGCTGAGCTGTGTCCAGAGAAAAGTTGGTGAATATACTAAAGATGAGTCAATGCTAGCCCGTATCTGCCCACAGTTTCAGTGTCACTCATGTCTTCCATTCTGTTCCACACTAGGTGACTTCTGGAGTGACAGAGCCGTGCCGTCGGGCGCCCAGACCCCCATGGACACAAGGACAAAAGCCCAGAAACAAAACTATGGATATTGCAGCACCTGGACTCAGTGGGTCTCTCTCTTGTGCAATACAAGTGCAACTCACTAACAAATATAAACAGCTGAATAAACCAGTCCCCCTCTAATTCTCTCACCCCTTTGGATGTTCCATGCAGAAGTGCCAGTAAAATCAGCTAGCCTGAGAGCAGCTAGCTGTCTCTGTAGATAGAACACCAAGTCTGGCATAGGGAGGGCCTGGGTTCAAATCCAGGATTGTGACCCTGGACAAGTCACCTAATCCCAATTGCCTAGTCCTTATTGCTCTTCTGCCTTAGAACTCATACTTCATAGAGATTCCAAGGTAGAAGATTACGTGTTTTGTTTTGTTTTTAAATCAACTAGCCCAAGATTCCAGGATTTCCTGTGGCCTGGCATGGGAGGGGGGGGGGGGGGAATTCAGAGATGCCACCGATTTTCTCTTCTGCCTTTGTATATAACACAGAGCCCTAGTCTCTGTCTGGCACGAACACGCTTCCTGGGTGGGAAATCCAGGATCTTTGTAAGGACCTCAGGCAGAGCAGCTTTCTGATTTGCCCAGCTCTCTCTTCTCTTCTTGCCAAAGCTGTTTCCCAGAATCATCCTCCCCTGGTGACTCTCTATGCCTGGCACATAGTAAATGATTAATGAATGTTTGTTGACTGACTGACTGACATTCCACATTTCCTCAGCAATTTCCCAGGGCCTTGACCCTTTGCTAGGTGATTGACAGGTTCACTGACTTCAGATCCTGCCGTTGACGCTTATTAGCCCTGGGATACCAAGCAGGTCACTCTGTTTGCCTCAGTTTTCTCACCTGTAAAATGGGGGAAATGATAGCAACTTGGAGAAGGAAATGGCAAACCACTACTGCAGTATCTTTACCAAGAAAATCCCAAATGGAGTCGCAAAGAGTTGAACTTGCCTGAAACATGAGTGAACAACAATTGCAATTACCTCCTGGGGGGATAGCGTGTGATAATATTTGTAAAAGGGCTTTGTAAATCTTAGATTGTTATATTAATGCTAGTTATTAATAATATCTTAATAATAGCTAACATTTATGTAGCACTTACTATGTACCAGACACTGTACTAAGTTATTTGATAATTGCTATCTCATCACAATGATTATCTTATTTAATACTTACACTAATCTTGAGAGGGAGATTATTATCTCCATTTTATGGATGAGAAAACTGAGGCAAACAGGTTAAGTGACTTGCCTGAGGTCACACAGCCAGTATGTATCTGAGGCTAGATTTGAATTCTGAGCTTCCTGACTCTAGGCCCTGGACTTTATCAACTGACATAGGACTTAAGATCTCTCCTTTCAGTGAGTGAAGCATAGCCTAGCAAATCCACAATCAGCCTCAGCCCTGGAGGATTGGAGGTGATATGGCATAAGAGGATATGCTCTAAAACCAGAATTAGGAGCCCCAATGTCAAATTTTTGCTCCATTTTATCCTATCTCTATGACTTTGGGCAAGAGTCTTAATTCCTCTAGGACTCAGTTAGCCTCCCAGGTAGCCTCATTTTTGTATGTTAGCACTTGCTGTATTGCCTTATTCATACTAGCATGCTAATGATTGCCCCCAAGTGGAAGCATGCCATATAAGTGATTTCTGTGCTTCCCTATGATCGCCACACTGAGGTTTCCCTACTTCCTGGGCTGGGAAATCACAGGAGCACTCTTCAGGGACAAAAAACATCCCAAACTCCTCCTTCGGGACTAAGTTTAGAGCCTGGCTCTGGCATACTATCATCCTATGATAGTACTATTTAGAAGAAAATTTGAGTTTAAAAAATAAAATAAAATAAAATAAAATGAGGAGGTTGGATTAGATGATCCCTCTGGTTCCTGTCAACTCTAAAGCCTGGGATCCTACCCCACACACACCTTGGGACTCTCACGGGGTGGCTTTATTAGCTCCAAAAGGTTTAATTAGCCTCTGAGAGGTAGAATCTGAGCTCATGGCTCCTTGTCCGGATGCTCTTGGGCAAGTCATCCAACCTCTACAGATTAAGGGTGGCAAGAACACAGGAAATAAGGCGGTTCGGCCATTTCAGTCATGCTCCACTTTTTGTGGCCCCCTTTGAGGTTCTCTCGCTAGAGATCCTGAGTGGTTTGCCATGTCCTTCTCCAGTTCATTTTACAAATGTGGAAACTGAGATAACCTGGGTTAAGTGACTTACGCAGAGTCGTAGAGCTACTAAGTGTCTGAGGCCAGATTTGAATTCAGAGGATGAGTTAACTTCATTGTGCCACCTCGTTGTCCGCTACCTATCCAAGAGTCCCCTTGAATAACGTACTGAATCATGGACAGTGAGAAGGAATGGCAGCAACTTTAGAAACCTCTAGAAAAGAGCTTTCAGCACGGCCTGATCACACACACCTTCCCCCCACCCAGTTGCTAGGACCCCCCCTCACCCCTCCACTGAATCCTAAATGACTTTGTACTTATTATCCGTAGGCAAGCTATTTTCCCCTCACTCTGACAGAATGTAAACTCCAGAGGGCAGGACCGTTTTCATTTTTTTTCTTCATATTCCCAGTGCCAGAACAGTGCTTTGCAATCCATCAATCAGCCTTTATGAAGCACCTACTGCTCGCCCAAAACAACATAAGAGGGGATAGTTCCTGCCCTTATGGAGCTCACAATGTATCTGGGAGACATTTTGTATAATTTAGTTATGTACAAAAAATGAGAAGATAGTTTTGAAGGGAAAAGCACTAATTTCTAGGAGGAGAATCATGAAAGATTTCAGATAAAAAGATGGCCACTACGAGTAGAAACACAGAAGAAAAACAACTGCTTGATTACATGGGTCGAGGGGATATGGCTGGGGAGGTAGACTCTAAATGAACATCCTAATGCAAACATCAACAACATGGAAATAGGTTCTGATCAAGGACACAAGTAATACCCAATGGAATTGCGCTTTGGCTATGGGAAGGGATGGGGGGAGGGAGGGAGAGAAAGAATGTGATTCTTGTAACCAAGGAATAATGTTCTAAATTGACTAAATAAATTTTTCAAAAACAAAAAAAAAGATCGTCACTAAGCTTGGTCTTAATGGTGTAAGATTTAAATTAATATCCAATAAATCCAAGTAGTATATTTTATCAGATTCATTAATAATCACTTGAAGTAGAGGAAATAAAATTACAAAAGTAAAAGCCAGAGTAAAGAGAAGTTTTCCCAACTGCATTAGTGGAAGAAGAGTCAAGAGGCGATGTTACAGAAACTTTATCTCCAAAATGTGAGGATACAACATGAGGATGAAAGTGGGATTCTGGGAAATGGAGTCCTGGGGTACAAAATTCTAATTACACAATGGAAACTAGACACTCTAAGAGACAGAGACTAAGACGAAGTGCATTGCTTGTGGGACATGAAGAACAGTCAGCTACACAAGTGCCAAGATGGAAAATGGGCATACCATGCATAAGGAACAGGATGATAAGTTGCTTGTGAAGGGCTTTAAATGCCAGAAAAGTTTCTGCTTGATCATATAGGTAAGAGGGAACCAGGGCAGTTTTTTGAGTGGGGGAGTAACATAGGTAGTTTTACATTGCAGGAAAGTTTATTTTGGCAGCACTGTGAAGAATGCGGACTGGACAGGGTAAAGATGTGAGTGTAGGAGATCACTTGGGAAGCTATTGCAAAAATCCAGGTTGAAAGATGATGACCGTCTGAACTAGGGTAATGGATGTGTGAACAATGAGAGGAAGAATTGAGATAGTGAGAGATTGGTTGGTTGGTTGTCATCCTTCATACTAGAAGAAGATCAAAATGGCATCACCAGTGATGTCTTTGGGCTTGTGCATAAGCTGGATTTAAGTGAGGCAGAGTTGTATAAAATCTTCAGCCTCACTCTCTCTTCCAGAGTCACCAGAAGTCAGTGGCAAGGAAGATGTCAAGATGACTAGTGATATCTCGTGATGCAGTGGATGAAGTTAGACACTGATATTGAGAGGAGGTAGGGATGGCAAGAGTTGGCACCTGACTGGAGAGGTGGAATGAGAGGAAGGGAAGAGTTGAGGAGAGCAGCAAGGTTAGGTCCTTAAGTGACTGGAAGAATGGTAGTGCCCTTGAGATAGTAATAAGAAAACCAGAAGGGCAGTGAGTTTGGGAGAGAAAGAGAATGAGTTCTGCTTTGGCCATGCTGAATTTTAGATGATTCCAGGGCATCAGTTTTAAATGCCCAATAGGCATCTGTTGATGGGGAATCAGAACTCAGGAGAGGGACTACAGCTAGATATACCACAAACTTAGAATTGAAAGTGATGTTAGAGGTGATAGGGTTCAACATTCTCATTTTTTAGATGAGGAACCTAAGTGTGTGATTTGTTCAACATTACCCAGATAATAAGTGGTAGAGCCATAATTTGAATTCAAGATCTGAAATTCTGTGAATCATCTCACAAATGAAAATTAAACTCATGAAAGCTAATCAAGTCACAAAGTAATAGAGTATAGAAAGAGAAAACAATCTAGGACAGAGCCTGTGGGAGTACACCTAGGAGAGTGTGAAGGATCAGTCAGACCAAAAGTAGAAGAATCAAGACAGAAAAACTAGAAAAACTCATTTAACGCTAGAACAAAAACTGACACTATTGTCTCCTGGATATTTTTTACTCTAGTTTTTCATGAGAAAAAAAAAATTTCCAGGAGACAATAGTGTCAAATGCTGTAGAAATGTCAGAAGAAGGGGGCAGCTGGTTGGCTCAGTGGATTGAGAGCCAGACCTAAAGACGGGAAGTCTTAGGTTCAAATCTAGCCTCAGACACATCCTAGCTGTGTGACCCTGGGCAAGTCTTGACCCCCATTGCCTAGCCCTTACCACTCTTCTGCCTTGGAACCAATACACAGTATTGATTCCAAGACAAGAAGGTAAGAGTTAAAAAAAAAAAAAGAAATGTCAGAAGGAGGGAAGACATGGGTTCTAATGTGGCCTCAGACACTTCCTAGATGCATGACCCTGGGCAAATCACTTATTCCCAGTTGCCTAGCCTTTATCACTCTTCTGCCTTGGAACTAATACTTTGTAGTGTAAGATTTAAATTAATATCCAATAACTCCATGTATTCTTTTATAAGATTTATTAATAATCACTTGAAGTAAAAGAAATAAAAAGAACAAAAGTAAAAACCTGAGTAAAGAAAAGTTTCCCCAGTCGCATTTGCAAGAAAAGAAAGCAAGGGGCAGGGCTACACACAACTTTATTTCCAAAACTTAAGGACTTAACGTGAGAAGGAACATGGGAAACTGGAATTTAGAGTCCTGAGGAGCAGTTTCTGATTATACAATAGAAATTCTTAAACAGAAGGTAACGGTTTGGGGTTTTTTTAAACAATTAAACTTGGCAAACAAAAGAAGATCGATAACTTTGATGATTAAATGTTTGCTGAATGAGTAAATGAATGAATGAATGCTTGAGTCACCTCATCTTTGTAGAAAACCTAACAAGGTCCAATATTACTGTCATCCTCTCTGAAATATATACAGAAGAAAATATGCAAGAGTCCACAGTCCATTACTTGTCAATAGAGTAGAACTTATTGTACCAATGAGAAGCCTGAAGAAGAGGGAAATTATGTAATGAGTGATTCTGGGTAAACTCAGTGGCCAATGGTTTCTATAAGCATGTGGAGCTTAAAGGTAACACATTTTCCTATCTAGATACTACATGGTCCAACTATATCTATGCTTCTAATAATAATAATGATAGCTAACATTTATATAGTACTTTTTGTGCTGTGACATATAATTATTATCTCATTTGATCTTAAAAATAATCCTTGGAGGTAAGAGCTATTATTATCTCCATTTTATAGATGAGAAAATCAAGGCAACCAGGGGTTAAATAACCTGCTCAGAATTTCACAACTAGTAAGTGTCTTAAGCTGGATTTGAATTCAGAACTCCCTGCCTTCAGATATGGTGTTCTAGCATGTTTCTAGCACATGTTAATACAAATGACCAGTGTAAAGTATTATGAATTCCTAAATTACACACAATCAAACTCAAAGATAAGCTTTAAATTTCAAAACTAAATGAGAAGGACTGAATCACTGAATGTCAGAGTAGGAGGGACCTTGGAGATGATCTAGATTTAACTCCGTCAATTTGCAGATGAGGAAGAAAATGAAGCCAAAGGATAATATGTGATGTTTCCAGAGTCAAATATTCAGTTAGGAATAATGTCAAGACCAGGTCTTGACCCAAGTTTCCTTACCTGATGTCTACTCTAATTCTCTTTCTACCACATATGATTGTCTTGATATGAGTAGCTGACTCTTCAGTGGACTCTCAGCCCTCCACCCGGATGTAAAAGGGCAGAACTGTGTAAAAACGAAAATAGAACTCACTGCCACAAGTAAGCATAACGTGATCATTGGGTCATCTTTGACCAAGAAAAACAATAATGAAATGGTTATATTGCCCCAAATCTCAACCAGTGATAAGAAATTACAATCTGAGCCTTGCCAGCAACCACAGCCTCCAAGGTTTAACCCCAGAAAGGAAGATTCTTTTCATTTTGAAGTATGCATCTTGGGAGCAACAAACAAAGGGGAGTGAAACTTTCAAAGCTAAAGTGAGTCATTTAGCCAGTGGCGAACTAGGAAGGCTTCCTACAGACAGACGCATTCCCTGGGGTTTTTTCACTAATTGTCCTTACATCATAAGCTCTGGAGAGTTCCTCTCTTGGAAGTTTTCTGTCACCTAAGTAAGTCACATTTCAAGATTTTCTTCTTCTGTCACTTGTTGCTATGGAAGTGTAGAGAATGGTTAAACAAGTCACAGCATGTGATTGTGCAGGAATATTACTGTGCTGCAAAAAATGATGAACAGGTTCATTAAAACACACACAAAAGAAAATATGGAAAGACCTAGATGAAATTATGAAGAATGAAAGGAGCAGAACCAAGAGATTAGTATCTACAGCAACAGAAATATCATTTGAAAATGGACTTGGGTATGTCCACCTCCAGAGAAAGAACTGATAAACAGAAATAAGCAACACAGAGTTTTGTATATTCATATCTTTTTGTCAATGATGCCTTCTCTAATGGAGGGGGGAAAGGAGGGACTTATCTGGGTATTTTAATGTAAGAAATAAAAGAATAAATTTAAATTTTTTAAATTGTGAGAGCCTAAGAGAGGCTTAGAAAGACCCAGCTCAATCCATTTACCACTGTCCCTTCTAAAATGGAATAAAGAGGTAGTTGGGCCTGGAAATGCTGAAAAATGTTGATCAAAACCACTAGCAACTTTTAGGCACACAGACATCATTGGCTGAGGGAGCTCAGATCTTCCAGAACATAGCAGTTCCTAGAGAAGACAATGAATTTTCTTGGTCCCAGAAGGCAATGTTAAAAATTAGAGAGAAACAGATTTTAACTCAATACAAGGAAGAACAATCTAACAGTAGAAACTGTTCAACAATGGAATGGGTTGCCTTGGAAGCTAATGACTTTCCTGTGACTAGAGATGTCCAGGCAGAGGGTAGATGATTACCTATCAAGCTGTAAAAGGGATTTCTGAACAGGAAAATAGGTCAGTCAAGATGACCTTTGACACTTGTTACCGTTCTGAAAATCTGAGATTAGGTTCTTCCTACATATTTCTCAATTCATACATAAATAATGCTAATTTTAGATATGTCAAGGTTATTTTATAAATTATTTGATCAATAGTTGCATTATAAAGCATGGAAAATGCTTATTTCTTGGCTATAGATGCATGGTCCTGAATTATTAGTCTAAGGAGCCCTCTAGTGTTGACAGAGAAAATTTTAACCCAGATCAAACGGAGAAATCCAGATTTAAGACCGCATCTATACTTTCGTATGGAATGCACTTTGATGAACTTCCAGACATAAAGATAGAACTCTATTAATTACAACTAATTCTACTAATTCACAATCCTTATTGGATTCCCATTGTGACCAGGCATGTACATTTTTCTGAACTACTGGCAAAAATTAGGCAAGGAAAAAAAAATTACAACCCTATATGGCATTTGTGTGGCCCTTTAAAGTTAACAAAGCATGTTCTTCCCTAACACCCAGTGAGTAGATAACAATCTTTGTTCAGTCCTTTTTCAGTCATAGCTGATTATTCATGCCCCATTTGGAGTTTTCTTGGCAAAGATGCTGGAGTGGTTTGCCATTTCCAATTCCAGCTCATTTTACAGATGAAGAAACTGAGGAAAACAGAGTTAAATGGTTTGCCTAAGGTCACAGAGCAGTAAGTGTCTGAGGTCAGATTTGAACTCAGAAAGATGAGTCTTTTTGACTCCAGGTCCAGTGCTTTAATCACTATTCCACCTACCTCTATAAGCAGAATGATAAAAAATATAAGTGCCCTGGCTATGGTATCAGCAGACCTGGTTACAAATTTTACCTTTAATGATTACTCTTAGGTAATCTTGGACAAGTCATTTTAACCTTGCTGGCCCTCAGTTTCCTTATCTGTAAAGGGAAGCAGTTGGGCTAGATAAAGTGCCTTCCATTTCTAAATCTCTGATCTGATGATCTATGGAACCAACTGGATAACAGAGACATAGCTTAGGAATTCCAGCACCTGGGACAAGTCTGGTTGAGAAAGGGTGAGGGAGAAGGCATTCTCTAGTGAATGGCCCACATAGACTTGGGGTAGAGGTCATAGAAGGTGGGCAGGTTGCAGGACTGGGAGCTCAAGATGCTTAAACGGTGTCGGGAACTGGAGCATTAAAGACTGTGGACTAGATATTAGACATAGTAGGAAAGAAGAAAGTACATGGATGGCAGCATCAAGGATCTAGAATTGATGGAGTGAACTTCAAAGAAGCACAAATAGTTACTGAGTGATGCTGAAATTGGGAGAGTTTGAAAAATGGCAACCAGGCACGTGGAGTGTACCAACTCTCTTCCTGAGCCCTGTGTAGATAAGGATAGGAGATGTTGATGAGAGAGGACCAAGAGATAGTGTCTGCAGGAGATAGCTGGATTTCAATGAGGATGGGAGGATTAAGAGGAAGGGACTTAGGATGGAAAATAGGGGAGAAATTTGTAACAACTGAGGAAAGTTCCAGAGAGCAAAAGGAAAGGGAAGGCAGAGGAAATGGGGTCTGGGGAAAGATAGGGCTGAGCTGGACAGGGAAGAGTATAAGGAGAGGGAGCAGGGTAAGGGATTTTCACCTCAGTAGAAGATGGTAATGAATTGCAAGTGTTAGAAGAGCAGGAGGTGGGAATTTGGGAGCCATAGTGTTGGAGGGGTACCAAGTATATAGAGCCTTCAAATCTTCAGGGTTCTAATTAGGATAGCAGACAAATTCCTTTGCAGATCCTATAATACTAACTATAACAGATCCTAACCCTGAAGTGTAAGACCCTCAGGTGATTACAGTAGGCATAGGAGACTGGTTATTTGTTTTAATTTGCATTTCTCTAATCAAGTCAATTCTTCTTGACTCCATTTGGAATTTTCTTTGCAAAGATAATAGAGTTGTTTGCCATTTTCTTCTCCAGATCAGTTGACAGATAAGGAAACTGAGCAAACAGTTAAGTGACTTACCCAAGACCACACAGGATATACCTATAAAAGTTTCCCCTTTTCCAGGTTTTATTTCTTGAAAAGCTTGTCTCTGATTTTTTTTATTAATATTCATTTTGATGGGGGTTTTTTAAAAGAAGGAAATATACAGGTTGCCAGTAAAAAATTGGCTTCAGACTTAAAACTATGAAATATTTCACAATTTTCCTCATACAGAGTACTTGGCTATTAACCCAAAGTTTAAAAGTTCATAATGGATTTTCAGACTAAAATTTTTGTTGGGCAGTGCCAATAAGCTTCACAGCTGCTTTATTCAATAATATATATATGTATATACATATGAATATTATAAAGTGTTTTTTTTTAATCCTTACCTTCTGTGATAACAGTGAGATAGTTAAGTGATAGAGTAGTAAGGGCTGAGTAATGGGGATAAGTGATTTGCCCAGGGTCACATAGCTGGCTCTCAATCCACTGAGCCACCTAACTGCCCCCATAAAGATTTTAAAAGTAAGTGTATGAAGCCAGATCTGAAATTAAGAAGATGAGTCTTCTTGAGCCCAGCCCTGGCAATATCGACAGTGCCACCTAGCTGCCCAAGATGTATGTGCCAATAACAAGTGTTCAAAGAATATAAAATTAGTTTTCAAAAGAGGAATCAATACAGTGCGCTGGTTCCAAGGCGGAACATGGGAAGGAAGGGTTAGGCAGTAACTTGCCCATAACATACCTAAGGCCAGATTCAAACCAAAACTCTGAAATAAAAACATAAATAAAGTGAAAAATAGTATGCTTTGATCTGCCCTCAAACTGCAACAGTTCTTTCTCTGGAGATAGATAGCATTCTTTGTCACAGGTCCCTCAGACTTATCCTGGATCATTTGTATTTCTAAGAGTAGCTAAGTACATCACAGTTCAACATGGTACAATATTATTATTACTGTGTACAATGTTTTACTGATTCTGCTTATTTCACGTTGCATCAGTTCATGTAGGTCTTTCCAACTTTTTCTGAAATCATCCTTCTCTTTGTTTCTTAGAGCACAGTAGTATTTCATCATGAACGTATATAATTTATTCAGCCATTCCCCAGTTGATAAACATCTTCTTAAATTTTTTGCCACCACAAAAAAAGAGCTGCTATAAATATTTTTGCACAAACAAGTCCTTTCCCCCTTTTTCATGATCTCTTTGGGACACAGATATAGAAGTAGAATTACAGAATCAAAAGGGTGTGTATAGTTTAATAGCCCTTTTGTAGTTCCAAATTATCCTCCGGAATGGTTGAATCAGTTCACAACTCCACCAACAATGGATTAGTGTCCCAATTTTGCCACATCCTCTCCAACACTTATCACTTTTGTTTAATGCCATATTGGCCAATATGATGTGAGGTGGTACCTCAGAGTTGTTTTCATTTGCATTTCTCTAATCAAGAGGTATTTAGAACATTTTTTCATATAATTATTGATAGCTTTCATTTCTTCATCTGTAAACTTCTTGTTCATATCCTTTGACCACTTGTCAATTGGAAAATGACCTATATTATTATAAATTTGACTTAGTTCTCTATGGAAAATCTATTTTAAATTAATATAAAGAGTACTGCATTTTATTTAGGGATTTCTCTGCATCTAATGATGGGTCATTTGGCCTTCATTTTTTTTCTCTTGATAAAATGTATTATATAATTTTCTTCAACTCTTACCTCCCATTTATAAATGATTTACTTATGAGTTTGAGAAGATTGGAAAAATTCACTTGTGAATCCATCTAGGTCCATTATTTTTTATAAGGCTGTCCTTTATTAATCTCTTATTTCTCCTGAGATTGTCCTATTTAGGTTGTCCATTGCTTCATAATTTGGATACTTAATACTTTTGTAGATAATTATGTGTTTCCTATTGGTGAGATTTTACCCATTCTAGCCACAATCAGATCCACACACAGCTGTTCTTCTCCACCCATAATCCCTTCTACTTTTACTACAGGAAATAGCTATCAGAACCAGGCTACCAGGGCAGTGAGATGGTTCAGTGGAGAGAGAACCAGATGGAGAGACAGGAAGTTCTGGATTCATCTGACGCTTCCTAGCTGTGTGACCGTGGGCAAGTCACTTAACCGCCATTGCCTAGCCCTTACCACTCTTCTGCTTTGGAGAGGATACTTAGTATAGATTCTAAGACAGAATGTAAGGGTTTATAAAATAAAAACCACACAATCCTTCCTGGAAAAGAATTCTCAATCAACTACTCTATGACTCCATCATCTCTGTGACTTCCTTGCCCAAAATATCTTTTCTAACAACACTTCCCCATATGTCTCTTCTTATTAGTTCTTTGTTATATGAGATGGCTCTCTTCAGCAGGAGAGAATGAGGGATACTAGAGAAATTTTGATGGCATAAAAAATAAAAGATATCAATAAACCTTTTTAAAATTAAAAAAATATATAAGCATGTTAAGAGCAGGGATTGGTTTGCTTTTTTGTTTGTAAACCCAAAGCTTAGTATAGTTCCTAACACACTGTAAGATCTTAACGATTTTTTTCATTCATTCATTTCTTTTAGATTCTCAAGTTTATTAACACAGAGCTATGTACTATAGTGCATTTTTTAAATTCTTTTTTTGGTGATCTCTCTTTTCGTGTTCTTAATTTTGATGATTTGAGATTGTTCTCTTTTTTTAAAAATTATCCTACTAATTGTTTAATCAACTTTGTTAGTCTTTTTTTTTAACTCTTACTTTCTGTCTTAGAATCAGTAATGTGTATTGGTTTTAAGGCAGAAGAAAAGTAAGAGTTAGGCAATGGAGGTTAAGTGACTTGCCCAAGGTTGCATAGCTAGGAAGTGTCTGAGATCATATTTGGACCCAGGACCTCCCACCTCTGGGCTTGGCTCTCAATACACTGAGCTACATAGCTGCTCTTTTTTATTAAGAAGAGATGCACACACCATTTCATTTGTGTTCTTACTTTTAATTGTATTGATTTCTGCTCCATGTTTATTTAACCCTATCTTTTATTTTACTCTAGCTTATGGATTAGTTCTTTTAAAAAAAATTTTATCCCTCTCTTCCTGATTGAAAGGTTGGAATTTTAGCACTCAAAAACAGGAAGACTTGGTCTTAAATATCACTGCAAATATTTACAAGCTGAATTACCCTGGGCAAGAATTTTAGTCTCCAAATGTTCTAGAAAACTCTCTAAAACTATTAGCTATAGAGAAGTGCTGACCTGCTTTGTTAGAGGAAGTTACTCCTTCCAAAAGTTCCCACTATCAAGGAAATCAAAGGTCCAGTCCCAATCCTTATCTCTTTTTAATTATATTTATTGATATGGACATTCAGTACTACAAATTTACTTCTAAGTATTATCTCGGCTACATCCCATAAATTTTGATATGTAGTATCTTCATTTTCATAACTTTTTATGCAATTTATTGTTTTTATTATTTCCTCTTTAATGTCATTTAAAAAAACTTCTTACCTTCTGTCTTAGTATCAATTCTAAGACAGAAAAGCAACAAAGACTAGGTAATGAGGGTTAAGTGACTTGCCCAGGTCACATAGCTAGGAAATATCTGAGGTCAAATTCGAACCAAGGTCCTCCTGACCTGGTCTCTATCCATTATACTATCTAGCTGTCCCTTTAGTGTCATTTTTTACTTTCCATAAGGTCTTTACACCTTTTGGCTATTGCAGTATTGTTGTTGTTATACTTAATTGCTGTATTTGCTTTTAGGAAATAACAAAGTTCTTTTAGTAACCAAAAAACCTTTTCTGGTAAATCAGAGGATTCTTTTTAACAGCAATATTCTACCAGTGCTGCTTTATAATAATAATAATAACAATAATAAACATTTACGTAGTGATTTAGGGCTTTCAAAGCATTTTACAGATATCTCATTTTATCTTCATAACAAACTTGGAGAGGTAAGTACTATTATTGCTATTTTATAGAATAGATAAGGCAACTGAGATAAAGAGGGATTAGGCGATGTGTGATGATCACACATCTAGTAAGTATCTTCCTCACTCCAGCACTCTGCATTGTGCCATTTCCCTGTAAAATAAGGAGTCTAACAAATTTATTTAGCCTTCATGAGATAATAGGGAGGAGTTTGACAGATGCAAGAAGGTTGCACTATATAACCAATGTTGCAATATATAACCAATGAGGAGCTCCTCACAATAAGAATAAAAGATGTCTTTGGATCAGTTAGGTAAAAGATGCCAATTAGGCAGCCTGAGTGATTTCTGAAATCCCTCCTGATGTCATGAAAGTGCAAGCAAACTCTCTATGACTTTGGATGAGTGCCCTGTGGTGAATTTACTTGAGGACAAGTTTGTGCATAGGATGAAGGGGAATGAGAGAGTTCCAGTGGACTCTTCTGAAGGGAATGAAATCACAAATCAATATGGGTTTCTTTTTTTTTTTGCAGGATTATTAGGTGCATATATAATTAAAATTGATATAATCTTGGGGTAACTACATAGCACAATGGATAGATTTCCAGTCCTGGAGTCAGGAGGACCTGATCTCAGACACTTCCTAGCTGTGTGAACCTAGGAAAGTCACTTCATTCTGTTTGCCTCACCCTTGCCTTTCTGTCTTAAAATTGTTACTAAGATAGAAAAGAAAGGTTTAAAAATAAAAAAGATTGATACAATCTCAAAGAATCCCAGATCTTGAACTGGCAAGGATTTGAACAATCATCTTGTTTTCTCCCCTTGCTTCATAAAGGAAGCGAGACCCTTCAAAGTAAAATAACTAGCCCAAGATCACATCAGAAAAGATGACAAATGTAGGATATGAACTGTCTTTTGTATGTTGTGTGTGTCTACACATTAACTCCAAAACAAAAATCACAGCATAAATTTGGGTTAATGTGTTCATTTATAAAAGTTTGTGTAAATGTTTTCTTTAAATAGCTAACAATTCAAAGGCCTTCCCAAAGCCTTCACCTATGAAAACTATGGAGAAATACTGTGAAATGGGCACTGCTGAAAAGGAAATAATAAGTTTGGGGTCTAATTAGACCTCTCTATATTTTGTACTTTCTACTTCTTGTTCTTCTTTAATTTCTTTTTTTTAATTGGCATCTTGGTAGTGCAATAGATAGAGAGATGGACTCAAAGTCAGGAAGACCTGAGTTCAAATTTGGCCTCAGATATTTAGTAACTTTATGACTCTAGGCAAGTTAATCTGTTCACTTCAGTTTCCTCACCCTGTAAAGTGAAGATAACCATAGCACCTATCTCCCAGGATTGTTAGAAGGATCCAATTAGATAAAAATTACAAATTGCTTAGCATGCTGTCCAGCACATAGTAGGTGCTCTATAAATGCTAGCTACTGTTACTATTCTTTTCTGAGCTCATGTGAAATCTATGATGTTCTGGGCTGATCTTGAGTCTCAAACTTAGTTTAAGTTCAATATTACAACAAAATGAGACATTTGTAAATCATTCAACAATGAACAAAAGAGAGTTATAGAACTGTGTGTACCCTTAGACCCAACAATAATATTTTAGGGTCTGTTTATATGTCCATGTTGCCCACCTTGAGGATATCTTTTGTGATGTGGAGAGGACAAGAAGAAGCTGGGACCCTAATGGACAGGATTTAGTATGTACATGTGAAGAAAAGTAGGCTAACCATACAAGAGATTGGTGATTTTATTTGTGTTCTATCTTCTTTTTCTTTGCATGTGAAAACGCTTGATTTGTTTGGTTTTGTAAAATTTGAAATAAATAAAATTTTTGAAAATTAAAATAAATGAAGAAATCATTAAAAAATGAACAAACAAGATTTGCTTGGGCAAAGAAGTAAAAAAAATATTCAACAAGAATAGGAATTGAGAATACCTCAACTTCATTTTAGATGAGTAAAACTTCTTTGTCCAAGCTGCCTATCTACCTGCCAGGCATCAGAAAATAGGGGTAGATGGAGCTCCTTATGGCTGTTATGTACTCAAATGAAAAAGAAATTACGTTACAATCTGAGTCTTCAATTCCCTGAACCAACCAAGCCTCAAGGATGGTTTCAATATCTTCTATAGAAAAATTAGCCTAACTCACATGGAAAGAAAGGATTACAATTTTTGTTCTACACATGAAAACTTTACACAAATCTTTACATCCTATCCATGAAGACAATTTAAAAACCAAGTTTAACCTTTGTTTTCAAAGCTTGAAAGAAGGAAAATTAACTTGAGATTATGCCCTATTTAGTCCAATACTAATTTATTCTAACCTTTGATAAGACATGGCCCTGGGTCCTACAAGTTCACATAAGTGAGGTCTAATCTTGGGGGCTAACTCCTGATGATCACTTATTGTTTGGCTCTGAAGTCTGCAAAAACTCCAAATACAGTCCTATCTAGGTTCCCACAAATACAGATAGAGCAGAGGTTTCAGTTTCCCACATAAGCATTCAAGGTAATAAAGTCATATCAGAGAGAGGAAATCAGATATTTTACCTCACAAAAAATAATAATACAAAAGGCACAAAGGATTTGGAGGACCCACATATAAATCATTCATTACAGTCCCTAGGTTTATGCTTTCTACCTCTATAAGAATTCTTGATAATCCATCATTGCTCTGGCTACCATTTGAAAAAAAAAAATCTCCTTCCCACCTCCTACTTACTATAATCCAGAAAAAAAAAAGTCAAAAAAGGTAGAAAAGTATTAGCATCTCTTAAAAAACTAGCACAGAGGGCCAGAATCTTGTCCATCTTTCTAAAAATCCCAGAAAACCAATCACCATCTCCAGACACTGGAAACCAATCAGAAGTTATCTTTATCATCTTAACAAAGAGACAATGGGCATATCCATGCTGTATAAGAAAATGATTATATTCACCAAATTTGCTACAGAACTCTCCTTCTTTACATTTAATAACATAAAATTAATTCTTTGGTGACTACAAAAACTCTACAAAACATAGTGATATATAGTCAAACCTCTATTTTACATAAATTGGACAAGAAAAAATAGCATTGAGGCATATGTGAATGACCCATTCCTTCCAAAGTCACATAGCTTGTGACTATTCTGCACATTTAGCCAAAATAACTATAATGATAGACAAGGGAAGGTACCTTCATCTAATTGTGAAAAGGGGTGTGGGGCCTAGTGAGAGGAAATTCAGTAAGATCTGCTCAAGAATTTGTCACCTAAGTTTCACTAAATAGTGTGATTGATGTCAAATCCTCTACCTTGTAAAAATTACAAATATTTCTATGCCTATATCCTAGGGTGGGTCTTAGAGAGCAATGGAAATAGCAGATGCAGCTGTTCATCTCTTTCCCATACAATTCAGAGCATCTGAATGGCCCTGTCATATGATGCTTGTAGCTAAATACAACCCAGAACTAGTAGACCACCTTGAAATACTTTTTTATGCCATTTGTAGTGATGCCCTTGAGTACGTCTAACTCATGCCTATGTCAAAAGGAGACAGCTTTTCTATTGAAGGCCTCAATGTTAGACCAAAAAAAAATAAACTGTGAGCTATGCAACAAGAAAAAGCAGCTTAATTTATTTCAGATTGAATTTTTATGTATTCAGAACTATGCATTTGACAGTCAACTCTCTATGATAGATCAGAAATTGTTTCTATCTTCTCTGTCTACTGACTTCTTAATGAACTGGCAATATGTCACCATTGCTTACAGTTGTATTTTTGAAGATCATAGGGCATCTGTGTAAGAAGCAAGTTTAGAGATTCTTTTTCTTAACCCTTTTTTTACAGACGAATAAACTGAGACACAGAAAGATTAAATAAGGGTGAATGACTTGACCAAGGCCACAACATGATGGACAGTTCTAACTCTATCTAGATTTTCTTTCCACTATAATTTGGAGAGCCCTAAGTAGAAAACTTTAGAGGGAGGAGAGAGCTTTGGAACTTGAACTAGGAAGAAATCGGTTCAAATTCTGACTCTAACACATTAGTTGTATGGCCATGGCAAGTCTATTCACTTCCATTTCTTTTAAAACTCTCTAAGGCTAATCTGCAAAGTCATAGAATGCTTGCAATACAGTGACTTAATAGAATGAAGGCCAACTAAAAGGCAATTATTATTTCTGGAGAAAGGAAACCAAGTGCCCAAGACCCAAAAGTTCACCAACAATTAACCATTATCAGTCATTTACACAGAAAGATTTCCAAAGTTCAACCACTAGTTTATTTGTATTAAGTAAAAGTCAACACTACAGAGCAAAGAATTTGAAAAGCCCTGTGGAGTCCTTGATCAGAGTATTTGAACTATATTCAGCAGGGATTTCTTGGACTATATTTTTACAGTGTGTTAGAGGTTTCAAATTTCAAATCCAATATCCAAAATATTCCTGATGACAAGAATATTTCCTTCTTGGATGCTTTGTGGGGTGTGGAAGAGATTATTGCTGTAGGATAAATATCCTTTGGAATTCAATGCATTCTTATGCTTCATTTAGCTCTCTTCTTCTCTACACGTGAAGGGGAAGCACTATAATTGTTCCTGATTTAGAAAAGGATATAGAAGGTCCTGAAAAAAGGCCACTCAGAGTTGCAGCAGCCTCAAGGGAAGGAAACCTAGGAAAATTCTTCATTCTTGCCTTCCCTCAACCCCCTCAACCCCAATCCCAGGAACAATACATAAAGGAAAAAAATAACAGGCAGGTGATAATTGTTATTTCCTGGTCTTACACAGTACTTTTATCAGTGAAAAACTTCAGATCTATTGTCAACATCCTCCAGGGTGTGCTGGCCATTAACCTACTTCACTGGGGGAAGGAGAAGGATCAGAGGTGGAGAAGCCAAAGCACCAATTAATGTGTATATGTGTGAGAACAGCAATGAATTTTCAAGTCCAAGCTTGGCTCAAACTGCTTTGTGTTTCAAGGATTGTAGCTCAGTTTGTTCATCAAATCACAGACTACGAGTATTCAAAGATTATCTTGTTGAACGTGCCTCCCAAAGTATTTTATAGATGGGAAAACCAGGGCCCAGAGAGGAGAGACCCTTTGCCCTGAGGTCCAATGAGTAAAGAGATCCAGCAGAGGAAGAACCCCGGAGAGACACAGAACAGGAGACAGTAGAACCAAGGGCTCATTTTATTACAATACATTGCTTCTTTAAGAATGTGACAGAAATCTATTGACAGATTTGTTTAAAAAGAGTCAATATAATTGATAATTACTGAGATTTTGTCTTGTAAAAGAGAGCTCAAACAACCATTATTTCTTTAAAAAAGTAACTCTGTAACTATAATGTTTAAAAGGAATTATAAACTATGGTCTCTACCTTTAAGAAAATGATAGTCCAAAAGAGCTATAACTAGAAGAAACTAAATTCAAGGCAATTTCAATTGGTTTGGCAAGTAGCACAGTAAGAGAATATTGTGCCCACCTCATGGTCACATTCATGTAAGGAGGTGCAGCCTGACCCTTAGAAAGATCCATAGGAGACATGTCATATCATATCCTATAATAAGTACAACATAATATAACAATATGTAATATTAAATCATATACTATAGTATAATATAACATAACAGAATAATATAATGTAATATAGTATAATATAGTGCAATGTGATATAATATAATGTAACTATAATATAATGTAATATAGTATAATGTGATATAATGTAGCAGTATAATATAATGTAATATAGCATAATGTGATATAAAATATTGTAACTATAATATAATATAATATAATATAGTATAGTATAATGTGATATAATGTAGCAGTACAATATAATGTAATATAGCATAATGTGATATAATATAATGTGCAGTATAATATAATATAATGTGATATAATATAACATAATATATACCATGCCACCCTAGGACAAGAAGGAGGCACTATATAATGCCCCACTCACGATGACACCCAAAGACAAAGTCCTCAATGCTAGTTAAGGCTCTCCTGTCTGCTTGGGGAAATGACAGGAAGTAAGACACATAAAAAGTTAATAATATGAGAACATATATAATCAGTGTCAAAATGTACAGCCAAATAAATGCAAAAGAATTCTGAGAAGGAAGCAGTCACTGTGGATTAAAGAGGCACAGGATGTTTTAAAAAGCAAATATTTAGGATATGCCTTAAGGGATAGAGAGATTAAGGAAATATAGAGACAAGAGGAAGAGAATTCCAGGTAGGGAGAAAAGAAGATGCAAATACAAAATTCATCTTAAGCTGTCTAAATGAAGTAAGGGGTTTGAACTTGGAAACAGTGGGAAAGCCAGTTAAAGCCATACAACCGCAGCAAGCTTGGCAAACAAGCAGGTTAGACTTCACTAGTTGTCATTAAAGGTATCTGAGTAATGAAGTGACAAGTCTAAAACTATGTTTTAGAAAGATAAACAAACTCATGTTGTGCAAGAGAGACTAGAAAACCTTGAATGACTAGTTTGAAGGCTATTAAAATAGTCTAGGTATAAGCTTGTTAAGGACCTAAATTAGAGTAGAATAGTGGCAATGAGAATAAAAAAGAAGGAATATGTATACAAGAAGGGGGGAGAGAAAAACAAACATTCAGCACCCACCATGTGCCATGCACTGGGCTAAGGGCTCTACAATAGTATCTAATTTGATCTTCACAAGGACATCCCATTATGATCCTCATTTTGCAGTTGAGGAAACTGAAGCAGACAGTGTTTAAGTGACTTGTCTAGGGTTGCATAGCTAGTTAAATGTCTGTGGTCAGATAGGAACTCTAGACCTAGGGCTCTATCCATTTGCCTCCTCATTGCCTATGAGAAGGAAGAATCAATAGAGTTTGGTAACAGATTAGATATTGAGTAGAAGAGAAGGGGAAAGAGTTAGAGGTAACTGAAGTTCTAAGATTGGGAAAATGATGGAAAAGGCAGAAACAAGGCAGTAAGATCATAGTTTGCCTTTGGGAACATAATGAGTTAAGATAAATAGTGGATGGGGGAAGCATCGTTACAAAGAATATTTTGTACAGGATAGGGGCATCTAGGTGGCACAGTGGATGTAGAGTCATGCCCGGAGTCAGGAAGACTCATCTTCTTGAGTTCAAATGTAGTCTCAGGCATTTACCAGCTATGTGACCCTGGGCAAGTCACTTAACTTTGTTTGTCTCAGTTTCCTCATCTGTAAAATGAGCTGGAGAAGAAAATGGCAAAGCATTCCAGTATCTTTGCCAAGAAAACCCCAAATGGGGCCACAAAGAGTTGGAAATGACTGAACAACAATAGTGTGCATGATGAATACAATGGCAATTAAGCAAAAGTGGTTGCTATTTTCAGTAGTTTTTAAAACATTTCCTATTTTGAAAGGTTCAAGTTTTTCCTGCTGGTCATTTTCAAATAGCATAATTATTCCAGCTGCTAGCATGCGGCAGTGGCCACACCCTGGGCAACGGCTTCAACAGGCTGGCTAAACCTTGTGAGGGTAGCCATCGGGTCGTCGTGGACCCCTGGTGAACTAAGGCTTTGCTCACCCAGCATGTGAAGACTGCTTCAGCGGAACAGACAGAAGAAACCAACAAGAAGGCTCAACGGCTGAGAGGGCAACGCAGCAAAGCACTGTGGAGTGCTCAGGGCGTGTTGGAGCACAAAAGACAACATGGCCATCCAATGCAGCTGAGGAAGTCTCCAGGTGTAATGACTTTTCGTGCCACTGGACCCAGGCTTCCAACGCCAAGAGTGGGACTGTCTCTGTGCATCGACTTTTCCACTTAAATCTTCACGCACAAGTGTCTTTGTGCACAAAAACGCACAAAGACAATCATCATCCTCGATTACTGAGAGACTACTACTACTACTACTAAACCTCATTTGGACATGTATAAAAATCACGATTTTTAAACACATCTACCAAGAAAACTTAAATCATAGGAATTAAATTACTTCTAAGGAAAACTAATCGAAGTGAGAAGTAATTGAGAAAACATTCAATCTTGCTGTTTTAGAAACTTAGGAGTTTATTCCAATCAGTGTTCTTAATGAAAATCATGACAACTACGGATGGCTTTCATTTTTAATAAATCTAAACACTTTTTTAAGAACCACTCTCCTTGAGTCTTTTCATTCACCCACCCAGCCCAATTAAGGCTCCAAGACAGTGGCATCCACGTTCTCCATTAGCTTAGTCTACTGTATCTGACCTAGTAGCCCCAAAATGGGTCAGAGGAAATACTTGACTATGCATACCATTCATACCTGCCAGGTGACCAAAGAATTGTGGTTTGCTGACACACAGAGAGATTATGGGGCTTCAGCTTTATTTCGACTATTGGTGGTTGTTGGTCAGTTGTTTCAGTCATGTTTGACTCTTCATGACCCCATATGAGGTTTTCTGGGCAAAAATACAGAAGTGTTTTGCCATTTCCTTTTCTAGCTCTTTTTACAGATGAGTAAACTGAGGCATAAGAAGTTGTAACTTGCCCAGGGTCACATGACCAGCATGTTTCTGAAGCTAGATTTGAACTCAGGAAGATGAATCTACCTGACTTCAGACCCAGCACACTATCTATTGCATTTTCCAGTTGCTATATGTGTATAAATATATATATACATATATATATATTCACACACATGCATACATACATCTATGAACATCCATCTATAGATGAGTGTGTGTATGGTGACTATATATGTGTGTACACACAGTCAAATACATATACATGTGGGTTTTACACACATGTATATTAATGTATCTGTATGTCCATATAAAACAAGGGTATATAATATATTCACATATAATCAATTAGAATGGTTGAAGGAAAACAAATATGCCACATTGTAGTATAGTTGTTTAGATAATGATAATAAGTTTTTGAGGGTGAAAATAATGTTTTAGGTAATGATAATAATAATAGAGTGCCCATATGTAGTAGGCATTGTGGTAAGCACTATACAAGGATTACCTCATGTGATTTTCACAATAATCCTGTGAAGGAGGTGCTATTATTATTATCACTTTACAGTTAAGGAAACTGAGGTTAAGTGACTAGCTCACCATCACACTTATGTCACCCTATTACGGGTCTATGGCCTGATTTAAATTCAGGTCTTGCTGCCTCCAGCCAGGTCCAACACACTCCCCACTGTACCAGTTAGCTGCCTATATATGTTTATACATCATAGTAACAAAGTCTGAGTGAAATTGGGACTGAATCATTATCCAGATAATTTAAATCTCTTTTGTCTCTTATAAAAATAAAACCAAAACCAAATAACCTCCATCTTTTTACTTTCCAACTAACATTTTTTTTACCCTAAATTATAAAATTTAGTGCTCGAAGGAGTCTTAGAGGTCATGATTTTATGACTTGCTCAAGATCATGCTATTAATAAGTAACAGGGATAAGAGATTCAAACCCAGAACTTCTAACTCCAAATTCTGGGCTTGTATTTTCCATTATTGTGTTGTTTGTTTTTTTTCACTTCTTCCATTACTCAGCATGACAAGTTAGGAATTGACTAATTTGTGTGTCACCTCCTTTTCCTTCCTCAGCCCTGTATTCTGAATGAAATGATGAAAAGCACTGAAATGTCAAGACAACATAATCACCTTTTGAATAAGTGAAAATTGATGGCCATTATGATATTCATAAACCACTGATTTCAGGCGCTTTTATCTTTACATCCTTATATTTATTTCCTTGCAGGTTACTACCCAGAAAGTCCTTTTTTCTTTTTTATCACAATCTTCTCTAGAATTTTCTGGGAATAGTTTGGTGCTGTATTATTTTAGAATATGTATGTGTCCATATTTGAGAACTTAACCCAAAGAAATGGATGTTTCAATCAATTTGAAAGTGACAAGGATAAAAACAAAATACTGGCTACAAGTGTAATTTTCCAAAACAAACTCATTTGAATACAATGTTCTGAGAAATTGTCCTGGAAAAGTGCATTAGCCTCCTACCTGGGATCCCAGTCTGTCTCCTCCCCTCTCCAATCCACCCTACAAACAGCTATGAAGCTATTCCTAAAGCACATGGCGTTCCTCCACTATAATGAGCTCTCTCACCTCTAAAACAAACTCCTCTGTTTGCCTTCCACAATATGGTTCCAGTTTTATTGAACATTACTCTCCTTCCAACATTCTTTAATTCTAGACAAACTGGTCTGTTTTGCTATTTCTCCTCCCCTTGTCTTTGCATAGGTTATTCTTCTGCCTAAATGCTCACCTCTACTCTTCCTTCTAACTTCAGTTCAAATGAACCTCCGACAGAGAGCCTACCATGTTCTTCTCCATTTCCTAGTACCTTTTCACTTCTACTCCCTGCAAACAAAATTTGTTCAAATTTAATTTTCTCAGTACATGTCATTTCCCCTTAAAGAATCTAGGAAGACCCTCTGAGGACAGATAGAGTTTCATGTTTGGTTTTGTATCCTGAGCAACTTGCATAATGCCTGGTATACAGTAGGTACATCATAATTCCAGCTGAATAAATGAATGAATGAGGAGAAACACTGCCTGATCCTGTCAGCCCACCTGAAGTTTTAATTCTCTGGATTGTTTCTAATTTTGTGGTTCCATTCTATTTTCTTCCTTAAAAATGCAGGTGGCATATGGATACATACATACATACATATATATATATATATATATACATTTATATATATATAAAATCACACCTTCACATATATAAATAACATATTTATATGAGAATTAAAAGAAAAAAGATGAATTCTGTTGAGAATTTTGCAAAATACATATTGTATTTAAATAAAAGAAAAATATTTTAAAACCTAAACTACTATCTTAGAATCAATACTGAGTATTGGTTCCAAAGTAGAAGAGTAGTAAGGGCTAAGCAATGGGAGTTAAGTGACTTGCCCAGGGTTGCACAACTAGAAAGTCTCTAAGGGTCACATTTGAACCCAGGACCTCCCATGTCTAGGGTTGGTTTTCAATCTGCTGAACCACCTAGCTTCCCCCTACATTTATTTTTAAAAGAGAAGATGTATTTAAAAGATACATTTATTTTAAAAAGAAAAATATGAGTTATGATGAGAGAAAATTAATTGGGGTGATGCAGGAAACCTTGGGATATCATGAAACCCTAGCTGGGATTTACTGTTCTGCTAATAGGTGACAAAAATCAAAAGTATCAGATCCCCTCTGCTGCCTCTGAAGGAAATTAAGGTTTCTGATCTATTCACCCATGTTCCTAAATCTATACACTGGCCATGTCCAAAAAATATTTCCTTCCTTTTTCATTCTGAATCCTTTGCCTCTTTATCAGGAGTCTTCTGGAATCATGGTTGGTCATTATAGTGCCTAGGGTTCAGCACAGTAGTATTTCATCCCATTTATGTCAACAACTTATTCATTTCCCAGTTTATAGTTGCCCTCTCACATTCTCATTTGCCTCTTAAAAGAGAGCTATAAATATTTTTGTACATCCTTAGAGATTGTTTTGCTTAGAACTAATACCTCCCTTAATATACTCTCTCTCTAATTTCCTCTCCTCCTTTCTCCTCTTTCCCTCCTATTTCCCTCTTGAGTTAACCATATTTCTTTACCTAACTAATAAGGGAATGTGTACTGTTCCTTCTTTTAACCAGTTCAGATAAGTTTGAAGTATCTGCTACTTCTCCCACCTGCTCACCCTTGCTTGAATATATGCCTACTTGTATACTCTGGTTATGGGAGATAATTCCCCCCATATTTCTCTTTCTTCCCTCAATCCCAATGTACTCCTCTTCCCTCTCTTTACTTTCTTTTTTTAAAATCAAGACATAATAGTACCACTCCCAGGACCACTTCTTGGCCCTCATTCAACCTGATTACTCTAAAGCTACTGACACTACATCATCCTCTCCTTCTTAGATATTCTTTTTTCCTTTGGCTTCTATAATACTGCTCTCTCCTACCTGTCACCATTTCTTCTCTGTCTCTTTGCTAAAGCATCATCTTCCTTCACTCTACTAAGTGAGAATATCCTTCAAGGCTCTTTCCAGGGACCTCTTCTCTCTCTGTTCTTCTCAATGATCTCTAGCTCCTTTGGGTTCAATACTCACTTCTGTGGGGATAATTCCCAAATCTACATACTCAGCCCTCATATTTCTTCTGAATTCAAGTCTTACATTACAACCTTCCTTATGGACATCTCTACCGGGAAGTCCTACAGGTATCTCAAACTCAGTGTGTCCGAAACTGACTTTATTTCTCTCCTTCATTCTTTTGAAGGCGCAATTGGTCTTCCAGACCCCTAAGTTTGCAACACTGCCACTCTCACTGCCCTCAATATCTAATGAGTTGCCAAGTCTTATAGATTCTACCTCTTCATTGTGTATAAAATTTTTCCAGCAATCTACTTATTTCCATATTATAGCCTTTACCTCAGTTCAAGCTATCACCACCTCTTGGCTAGAGGATTCCAATAACCTCTTAATTGGTCTTCCTGCTTTTCTTCTCCCCTCTCCCTGACTCCAATTTATCCACCACACTCATATCTGTAAAACAGATTGTTTAAACCCTTGTGTCTTGGAATCAATACTGGGTATTGGTTCTAAAGCAGAAGAGAGATAAGGGCTAGGCAACAGGGTTTAAGTGACTTGCCCAGGGTCACACAACTAGGAAATGTCTGAGGTCACATTTGAACCCAGGAACTCTTGTCTTAGGCCTGGCGCCACTTAACTGCCTTCAAAACAAATTTAATTATATCATTATCCAATTTAAAAAGTTTCAGTGACTCCCAAAAGAAAATGTAAATACCTCTACCAGGTTTTAAAGGTTCACCACAATCTAAATCCCACCTGTCTTCCCTCTTTTATGTCCTATTGTCTTCTTTCACGCATTTTCCATTCCAGTCAATTTAGCCTATTTGATATGTGTAACATTCCACCTCCAGTTTCTGAGATTTTAATACAGGTCTCTAGAAGACGCTCTTTCTTCAAACCTTCTGCCTCTTGGAATTCGTAGCTTCTTCAAGTCATGGATCATCTGCCTCCTCCTTCCCAAGGCTTTGCTTAACTTTCTCTGTGGTTAACAATCTGTCTTTTTCTCCCTATTTCTTTCACCATCTCTGTGCATATGCAAACCACACACACAGTCAAAAACCAACTGAGCCAAAAAGATTCTGAGCATCTCAGCACTTAGTTAAGCTAATAGTACTTAGACAACAGACATAAAGTTCATTATCAGGTCTATACTTGAATCTTTACAGCCTGCAAGGATCTGTCTGAACTGGCATTTCGATGGCAAAGTCTTTAAGAACCTAAAGTTACCCTTGAAGAACTGATTTCTCTCCAGTCCAGTTGATGATACTAGAGAACACAAGGGGCAGATAACAAAGATGAGGCCTGAAAAAGCAGAGATTTTAATGCCTTTTTACCCTTTTAAAAGGTGGGAAGTTCTTCATGCTTGATAGAATTCGAGGGCAGCTATTCATTGACTGCTCAAAGACTCAACCACATCATGTGTGTAACTTTAAAATGCAAAATATACCTTCTTAAAACATTTTCTAAAACTTTCAGCCAAGGAAAGCCACTGGAGGGGCTTTGTAAACAGAGACAATTAGCCTTGACCATCAGAAGTTGAGCTGTAGATAGAAACAGTTCCAGAGAGTCAGAGAGTGTAGCTGATTGCCTTGGCCAACAGAAATGCTATTATTAGATAGATAAGACTATTTGAGCCCTATAAAGCCAGAGGTATGAGTTGCATGGGCCACATATGTTTCCTATGCATGCACCTCTCTTAGGTATATGCCCATTTTTGTGTGAATATTCATGGGATAATATACCCCAGACTTATAAAGGGGATGTCTCTGAGGATGTTTTTATCATGCCATTAGAGTAAATGCCTTTGTTTTGCGCTAATTGTGTTAAAGGGTTGACTATTGTAGGCTAATATGCCACTGGAGGCTCATGAGCTATAGCATTAGGAGTGTGAACACATAGAGTACCTTAAACCTAGAAATCATCTCCCAGGGGAATTCAACCTACAAGTGGAAGCAGGATGGTCGACCAAAGCAGGTGTCACACCTGCAGGTGACACTATGATAAATTGATGTCAATCTCTAGGGAAATCTTATAAAACTTTGTCAGGAACCCAGGGTAATTTTATTTCTAAGATTCTAATTTCCATTTCTCTGATTAGTTTCTTTTTAGGTCAGAATCAGAACCAAAATCATAGATTTCTTTAGTCTATCCTCTGCCTTTTAAAATAGTAAATTATTAGCACGCAATTTAAGAAACTGTAGAGAACTCTGTTTTTGGCAGAAAGAGACCACCCAAAGCTATCTAGATTGAGAGAAAGCACCATCAGATATCTTGACCACTCACATTCCCCATCACAATTATAATCAGTCTCCATGCCAGCTTGGCATCTCCATTAAGAACTAAACTTTCAATTCATCTTTCTGACTTAGGTGGCCTATAGTATTACTCCATCACACTATCTTTGTCTCTTCCTGTTTTTATCTTAAGTTATCATTTCCATCATTCTTTTTGTCTCAGATTCATAAATTTCTTCAAAGTTGTCAATAAAGAAACAAAGAAAAATGAAATTTTCTTAATAAACAATGTCATGCTGCTACCACTTTTATTTAATCTTTCTGAACTGAGTGTATACCTTCTGTTTTTATATTCTAGTCATGAATCACATTCCATTATATCTCAATAATACCCATGATGTCATATTTCCCTTCTGGCACTAAAATCTCTAGCTCATTTTGTTTCTTATCCCTATTCTCTGCATTGGCATAAAGGCAGCTGAGGCCTTTTTTTTTTCCCTAATTATTTTCTTTTTTCTATTTTATCTAATAATTTCCTCTTTTCTAATTAGTTTCTCCTTTCTATTTTTCCCTATTTTCCTATTTCTAATTTCTCTAATTATTTTCTCATACTTCTAAAAAAAATTCTTCTGCCATAATTCTTCCTATGTCATATGTGCAGCTCTTTAGGGTCTGATTTGCTACTTTTTTATAGGTAATTTTCTCCCTCCTCTTTCATTTTCAATTTAAAACCCTCTGGATCAAATCAGCAAGTCTCCAGGCAAATGCATTCTTCCTGGACTTGATGATGCAGACTCCCTTTCTGACCAAGAGCCCATTATTACTTTAATTTTAATCTCTGACCTAGGAAGTCAGATTCCTGCTCTTACACCACTTTTTTTTAACCAATTTACTTCTCACACCAGCTGCTGACTGCTCATATACCCCTTTCTAGTCTAACATCAATCAGTAGCAATGATTAAAATACCACCTGTTGAAGTTCTTTAGTTCTCTGCCTAGGACTTCATAAACCCTTAAAATAGGTTGCTTCTGTTCATTCATTCCCACACTTATAACCAAAAGTAAGAACTCGTGATCATATTTAACAATTCTCAGGAAGATCTCTCTCTCACTTCAGATACATGAAAATGCTGTTACTATAGTTCAGTCATTACAATCACATCCAACTCTTTGTGACCCCATTTGGGGTTTTCTTGTCAAAGATATTGGAGTGGTTTGTCATTTCATTCTGTGAATCTTGAAACTACTCAGACTGTACCTTAGAAGATTTGGTCAAGCTATTCCCTATTGTAACAATGGAGATACTTAAGAATCAGGAATGTATTGGGAACTTTTAAAATTACTCCACCCTACTCAGACAGTGCCTTAGGGGAAGATAAAGTTATAAAACTCCTGATTAAACAATGAAAGTCCCCAACTCATACCTTATTGTAAAGCTAGAACTTTAAGCTAGGACTATTTTTAGATCTAATACAAAAAGGTATTAAGCACCTGTAAAGGTTAAATTAGTACCTAAAAAGGTCAAGTAACTTTAAAAAAGCAAGCTTAACAAAGAAGTGTGAAGTACTCAGAAGATTTAATCTAACTAGAGAAGGTGAAAACCAAAGAAGGTGAAAACTAAGAATGGGCAGTCCTGGGGAAAAGCGTCTACTGTGATTGGTAGATGTGAAAATTTAGGGGAAGTGACATAAGAGAAAAATCTCTTTAAAAAGAGATGAAGGAACAGTTCAGGGACAATTGAATTCAGTGACAATTGAATTGAGTTTGCAATTGAATTCAGTTTGGAAAGTAATTTCATTTCGGAGTGGAAGAACCCAGCTTGGAGACAATCTTGTGGTGAGTGATAAAGACTGACTCGCTCTCCCTTACCCAGGCCCTTTTACTACTTCTTGGCTCAGCCTGAGCCAGAGCAGTTTGAATTAATTCTCTCTCTCTTTCTCTCTCTCTCTCCTTCCCTTAATTCCTTCTTTCTTTATTAATTAAAATCTCCATAAATCCCAGCTGACTTGGGTATTTTCATATTTGGGAATTTCCGATGGCGACCACTTATTTTAGAATTTAAGTCAAAACACTAAAAATTATTGCTTACAGTTTTGGCATTTACAATTCTCCAGCTCATTTTACAAATGAAGAAACTGAGGCCAAGATGTGAGGTGATTTGCCCAGTTGTACAGCTAGTAAGTGTCTGATGTCAGATTTGAACTCAGGAAGTTGAGTCTTCCTGACTTCAGGTCCAACACTCTACCCACTATGTTACCTAGCTTCCTCTACATGAAAATAGGTCATCTCTAAATTGACTGTGGTTTTCAGTACACATAGATGCCTCAGTACACTGCAGTGAGAAGTCTCCAACTACTTTGACATAGCTTTTGTTTCTAGCTAAGAAATGGCTAATAATTGATATATTGGTGGTCTCCTTGAAGGGGTATACATGTACTGGTAAATGTTCAACAACCAGCTCTTCTCCTCCCTGGCCAAAAATGTACATAGCACACTTTAAGTTTATTGTGTATCATTAATATTTTCTCCTTCATACTCTAAAGCCATGAGAAAAAAAGCCTTAATTTCAACATTTGCCATTTTCAAAAGCATAAATGCTCAGACTGAAGATTTTACAATGGGATAGGAAGTTATGAAGGGGCTCCAAAGAACCACTGTCTCCTAAGAAATTTCGGCTCTCTCCCCACCTTCTCCTCAAAGAATCACAGTCCCATTATAACATTCTACAGATTCAGGAGCCTCTCTTTCTCCCTCCCTCTTTTGAGTAAGATCATTGAGCATTTAAATAAACTGTTATATTAATGGAACATGATTTTTGTAACATTAAATAATGCCTGATTAGTCTGATACAATTCTCAGAAGATAAAGCATAAAGATAAAAAGAAAAAAAAGTGCAATTTGCTTAGATTTTTTAAAATATCTCTGACAAAGTCCTAAAGGGACAATTCTGAAGGACTTATGGCAAAGAATGCTATCCACCTCCAAAGAAAGAACTGTTAGAATTAGATGCAGATCGAAGCATAGTATTTTTCACATTAAAACTAATGGTTTTATTTTGGAGTTTGGGTTTTATGTGAGTTACTCTTACAATACTGACCAGTATGGAAATATGTTTTGCATTGTAATACATATATAACCTGGATCAAATTGCTTACCGTCTCAGAGAGCAAGGAGGGAAGGGAGGTAGGGAGGCAATTTGGATTTTATAATTTCGAAAAACATATGTTGAAAATTGTTATTACATGTAATTGGGAAAATAAAATATCTGAGAATTCTTAAAATGGCAAAGTTCCAAATGAAAAGGATTCAGGGTAGTGACATTGTCTTGAATTAGAAATGAGCTTGGAGACTGGGAGCCAAAGGCAAGAATCCTTTGTGCAGCCAATTTTGAAAAGCACCTTACCTTAATACTTCAGGGACACGAGATTTCATTGATATTTCCTCTTCTGGTACCTATTACCATCCCTCCATCATTCAGGAGACAGTCTTCAGGTGCTGTTATGATCAAAAAAATGAATCACATATTTGTACAGATTGTGGCTTCCTCTTCCACCCACCCCCTAGTAGATTGTATGCTTTTTCTATCTTTATGTCCTCAATGCTCATCAAAGCGCCCTGTGCACGATAGAGGCTGAATTAACTGACAAGCATTTACTAAATGCCTTACTATGTGCCAAGCATTATATGTTCACTGGTAATATTGACCAAAAAATGAATTGGTCTCTGCTCTCAAGGAACACGCATTATGTCAGAGAAGCCAAATTCTATACATAGAAGTTATGCCCAAAGCATTACAAATTAAAAAAGGTCATTTCAGGAGAAAGGCATTATTAGCACCAGGGACCAGGGAAAGCCTCATGGAGGAGAGAAAGAGGCATAAGAAGTAGAAGGGCATTCCAGGCATAGGAGACGGCTTGTGAGCAAAAGTCCAGAGAAGGCAGATATCATATATACCATGTAGCTCAATAGAACAGTACATGCATGCTGAACTCAGAGGCAGAAAGACAAGTACAATCCTAGCCTCAGAAACGTATTGGCTGTGTGACCCTGGATAAATCCCCTAACTTCTCTGGACCTTGGTTCCCTCATCTATAAAATGGGGATAATAATAGCACCTGCCATAGAGTTCTTGGGAGGTTCAAATAAGATAATAATATATGTAAATTGCTATATCAATGCTAGTTATTAATTATAGTTGATAAGGAATAGTAAGAATAGTTTAGTTTTACAACACAGCTTTATCTGAATTGACTAATCCTCCAGTGATGAATCTTTTGAATTTAGCTAAGCAAACAATAGGCTCCCAGGGGGTCACCAGACCTATAGCTGGAGCTCTTCTAGGTTCAGGAGTGGCCCCAGCTTGCCTTCCACTAGCATAGCCTTTGAGAACCTGAATTCCAAGTTCATTTCCATTCCAAAAGGAGACACTACAATGGAACTTTCATTGAGAAAAACCCAATTTATTCAACATTTTTCTAAATTATCTGGCAGAAGTCTTGCATAAAGAAATTTCCAGATCTATAGATGACACAGCTTTTCTGGCTAATAAAAAGTTTATCAGATAGGAATAAGTTGTAGGAAAATCTCTTATGGCTGTGAAAGTGAGCAGAAACTGACAGGTGAACTTAAATGTGGCATTTAAAGTACTTCATTTAGGGGAAACTAATCTAAATCAAGTACTCTAAGTCATCAATCAACAGCCCAAGGAAAGAAGCCAGGAAGTCACTTTAACAGACTTTTTGATGCTTGATGAGGACAAAAAACCTAACAATATTGGCCATCATCAGAAATTTCATTGGAAAGAAGGAAAATGACACTATTCTCTTGTACAAAATCATGGCTTATTCAATCATAAAACACTTAAGGTAGATCTGAGCCCTACACCTGAAGAAGTAAAAGAGCAAGATAAAGTCAAGATAAAAGCTATTAAAATGATGAAGGGGATGGGAAGAGAAAAGGGGAAAAAAATTTCAATGTGAGAGCAAACAGAAAAGATTAGAACTGAGTCTGGAATGATTAACTTTGAAAAGGAGTATTACAAAAAACTGTGAAATCATATAAGAAATAGCACCACACTTTCACTCTTTCATTCCTCTTTGGGCTCTACTTCTTACTCTTCAGATTTTTTTTCCACCAGCTTTCTCATCCTAGGAGATACTGCAGATCCTTATTCTGAGCAGTCAGTTCCATCTGGAACTTCTGTTTTAAAGAAAGTACCCAAGTCAGTCATATTCACTTTTTCATTCTTTTCTGGGGTCCTTCTGTGCCTCTTCAGATTTCTTTCTCCACCGTGATCTTATGTGGGTACCTTGACCTCCCTCTTTCTTTTATATGTTGTCTTCCCCCATTAGATTCTAAGCTACTACAAGGCAGGGGCTATCTTTCCTTTCATTTGTATTTATGCTACCTATATTTAGCACGGTAGTCCGTACATATTAAGTACTTAATAAAATCTTATTGACTTGATTTGACTAGATTTTGACTCAGAAGACCTGCATTTGAATCCATTTATTACCTGTGTAACCACTGGAAAATCAGTTCTGAGATGAGGTGATTGGATTAAATAGTTCTTCTAGCTCTAGATTCTTTGATCCAATATAATAGGATGAATGTGTGCCTGTTTGCCAAATTCTAGACTACTAGAACGAAGGGAAAGCATTGGAAGCCTCAAAGAAGTCAATTTTACACACATTAAAAGAAAGTTCTACCTTTCAAAGCAGGGACAGCTAGGTAGCAAAGTAGGTAGAGTGCCAGATCTGGAGTCAGGAAGACTCATCTTCCTCAGTTCAAATCTGTCCTCATACACTTACTAGTTGTGTGACCCTGGGTAAGTCACTTAACCTTGTTTGCCTCAGTTTCCTCATCTATAAAATGAGGTGGAGAAGGAAATGGAAGACCACTCCAATATTTTTGCCAGAAAACCCCAAATGAGGTCATGAAAAATTGGACACAACTAAATGAGGAGCATCAGCTCAGACCTTAAGGAGTTTACAAATGAGTGGAAAGAAACTAAATCTATAGATAGATAGATAAATGTGGATACTATCTATGTGTATACATGGTTATAGTTATGTATGTATATACAGAGAAGTACACACAGGAATACAAACTATACATACACACATGAATGTACTCTATAGATACACATATGCATAATGTATCTTTTTGTAACCACTAGGTGTCAGTATGGTAGCTAGCTGTCTGGAAGCCCCTCACCCACTCTTTCCTTTACCTCAGGGAATGAGGGGAATAAAAATCCTCCCAGACTCTGCCTACTAGGGCCAGCACAGGGTGGATTTCCCTCCTAGACACTTATCTGCCCCAACCTTTCATTCCAGCCTCAGAAGCCCAAGGGCTAAAGGAGTCAAAACTAGTCATTAAAAGCAGTAGAAATGAAAAACTCAAAAGTCAGAGGGGATGAAAAGACCTAGCCTCACATTTTTACAGTTTCTGCCTGTGGGGATATTTATGATATTATTTTAAAAATAAAATGAATCACTTTTATATTGATCTTATCTCCTAGGTGGTTTCTTTTTTTAAAATACATTTTTATTGATGTCTTTTTTTTACATCATCATAGTTTTTCCCTGTATCACTCCTCTTCACAGAGTCATTCCATACAATAAACAGCATTTTAAAGACAAAAAAGGAAGGGGGGAGAAAGAGAGAGAGAGAGAGAGAGAGAGACAGAGAGAGAGAGAGAGAAAGAAAGAAAGAGAGAGAAAGAGAGAGAGAAAGAGAGAAAGAGAGAGAGAAAGAGAGAAAGAGAGAAAGAGAGAAAGAGAGAAAGAGAGAAAGAAAGAAAGAAAGAAAGAAAGAAAGAAAGAAAGAAAGAAAGAAAGAAAGAAAGAAAGAAAGAAAGAAAGAAAGAAAGAAAGAGAAAGAGAAAGGGAGAGAGAGAGAGAGAGAGAGAGAGAGAAAGGGAGAGAGAGAGAGAAAGAAAGAAAGAGAGAGAAAGAGAGAGAGAAAGAGAGAAAGAGAGAGAGAAAGAGAGAAAGAGAGAGAGAAAGAGAGAAAGAGAGAAAGAGAGAAAGAGAGAAAGAAAGAAAGAAAGAAAGAAAGAAAGAAAGAAAGAAAGAAAGAAAGAAAGAAAGAAAGAAAGAAAGAAAGAAAGAAAGAAAGAAAGAAAGAAAGAAAGAAAGAAAGAAAGAGAAAGAGAAAGGGAGAGAGAGAGAGAGAGAGAGAGAGAGAAAGGGAGAGAGAGAGAGAAAGGGAGCATTAATATGGAAAAAGTCTGAAAATATGTGCAACACGCAATTCCAGTGGGTTAGGGGTATCCTCCCACTGAACACATGTTTAATCTTTATAATTTTGTTACCTTCAACTTTTGATTCTTTCTCAAAGATTGTTCTTTCCATTTACATATGCATGGTTTTTTTCCTTGACTTTGCTTAACTTCACTCTATCAGTTCATGTAGATCTTTCCATGTTTGTAGTCATCACACACACACCATTTCTTTTTCTTTTTTTTTAATCCTTATTTTCCATCTTAAAATCATTACTGTATATTAGTTCCAAGGCAGAAGAGTGGTAAGGGCTGCTAGACCTTAGAGGTTAAGAAACCTGCCCAGTACACCATTTCTTATAATAGTCATAATCCTTTAAATTCTTCCACCATAGTTTCTTTAGTCATTCCCCAATGGTTAGGCATCTATTTTGTTTCCAGTCCTTTGCTATCACAAAAAAAGGCTGCTATAAATACTGGTGGCACTGGTCCTGGAATCAGGATGACATCAAATATGACCTCAGATATTTACTAGCTGTATGACCTTGAATAAGTCACTTAATCCTGTCTGCCCCAGTTTCTCATGTGTAAAATGCCCTGGAGAAGGAAACGGCAAACCTCTCTGATATCTTTTCCAAGAGAGCCCCAAATGGGATCACAAAGAGTTGGACATGACTGAAAAACAACTGAACAACAACAACATAAATATTTTACACTCTATTGGGTCTTCTTATCAGTGGCTTCCTTCCAGTATAAGCCTAGTAATGGTGCCTCTGGTTCAAAGACCATAGACATTTTAGTTACTTTATTTGCATAATTCCACATTGCATACCAAAATGGTTTGTACTATTTTACAGAGGGTTTCTAAACCATCAGAGGAGAACAGAGAATTTTCAGCTTATGTATTCTGTGAAATATAAATATAAAACTCCCTCAAAGGCTACTGCAATCCCAGTTAAAGATAACATATGCATAAAACAATAGAGAATAAGTTATTTTATTTAAAGAAATAAGGCATAAAGAAAAATGCTATCCCAATAGGAAAAGATCAGGCTAGAGATAGATAATGGGAACTGGAGATAAATCTTAGTTTGAAAGGACAAACAGGAGCTAAAAGGATGAAAATACCTGAATGCTTTCTCACCTTCCCAGAGGAACTAAATGCCACCTGCTGCTATTATTCTGTGCCTCCCACTTCTCTTCTGTCTTTCTCTCTCTTCCATTTAAAACTACTACCTGTGTACTTTCACTGTGTACTTTCCTGTTTTGTTTTGTTTTTTTGAAATGGCATAATAAGTCTTGATTAGGAGAAAAAGCCAAAACTACCAGTTCTAATATTCATAGCTGGTGTTTAATCTATTTGCCTCCTTGCTTTTTTTCATTGACTCTCCTAGTCCAAAGAGGAGTTTTACACAGGTATATCAATATATACGGAATAAATGCATAGTCATTTGGGGAGGAAGTTATTGCAGCTGTAAGGAGAGAGGAATAGACATTTTATGCGTTCAGTAACTCAATCGACATTTAGAAAGCATTTACTAAGTGCCAGGAACTGTGCTTAAAACCTGGGATACGAGGAACACTTAAAAAGTACAGATGCTTTCCTTAAAGAGCTAACATCCTAACATGGGAAACAACTTATCTAAGTAGAAATTGGTACATGCAAGATAGAGTAGAGGAAAATTCATGTATTTAAGTGTAAATAATTGAAAAGAAAGTTGAGTTAACTATACTGATATTTAATATGTTTATAATAAATCTTTTTAATTTAAATTTTTTTAAATCTGTTTATTACAATAAAATATCCAATTAACTCCCTTCCTCCCTCCTCCCAATATAGAAGGCATCATTTGACAAAAAGATGTATGTATATATAAAACCATATCTTACTTATTTCTAATTATCATTTCTTTCTTGGGAGATGGACACACGCGAGTCATTTTTCAAACAATATTTCTGTTGCTATATATAACATTCTCTTGATTCTGCTTGTTTCACTCTTCATATTTTAATATAGATCTTTCCCTGTTTTTTTTTCAAAATTAATCTGTTTTTATCATTTCTTACTGTAAGGTAGTATTCCATCACAATCATATGCCACAACTTGTTTAGCCATTCCATGGGACTGGAGTTCCATGCAAAGGTTTGGGAGGTGCTAAAGCTTCCAGAGTCTTCTACACAGAGGTGAACCATAGAAGTTGATGAGATCATGGAAGAGGGAAGAGAATGGGTCTTGGATCCCAAACCAAGCCTGGGGAGCATCCTCACTCCAAACCCAAGAGGAGAAGGAGAACTCAAGAGTCAGGAACCAAGCACAGGTTCAGTCAGAGAGGAGTTTTCAAAACAGCATCAATATCACAAGAGATATTTATTTAGTGAAAGATTGTTAGGACTTCTCTGCTTTTCCATTTTCCCTCATTCACACAACATTGATGGAAGAGAATGATACACAGGAAATTTGTCATGTCTTATGAATCTTTTCATCCCCCTTTTCTCCCTTTCACACCTAGCACAATACCTAATAGTCAGTTTTCCAAATGTATAACAGTTAAATTTGCTCAAACTTCACCCAGAATTTCTGCATGAATTTCCCAATTATTTTAATACCCTCAGTTTCATTCCTCAACGGCACGTCAATGGTTTCTAAGACACACAGAGGGTTACACCCTCCTTACACCCCTCTTACAAAGAGGGACCTCTCATCTTCTTTTAAACTTACAACTTTCCTCTTTGAGTTGAGGATGTCATAGTTTCTGCCCAAAATGTGTATGTTACATAATAATATTAATTACTTCCCTACAAATTTTGAAATATAGATGTGGTCAACAGCCTTTCTTAGCCTCTCTAAATCTATTCTAATTTTTCTGCAAAGTATTTTTCCTCAGTATTTTCCAACAATGGTCTGATAGTTAAAGGAGGTAATACATGGGAATGCTCTTTACATTATATTATATACATATATTATATTATATTACATTATATTATATATACCAAAACATTATATTAATTTAAAGTGCTAATGTTTTTATTGTTATCATTATTATAGTTCCATTGTCAACTTTAGAGACACATTTATAGAATTAATATTTAGAGTAGTCCCACACCACAGTTTTACCAACAGAAGATGGTAAGTGAAATTGCAAATTTTGAGAAGGTAATGGGGCAGACAGCATTTAAAAATGCTTTTCAGATTCTCATCGGCAAAGAAAAGTTATCCATTAGTCCCCTAGCTGATAATACAGTTTAATGATTTATGGGTATAATCGTCAGTGCCTTGTGGTAATGCACAATAAATAGTTTTCAGGATTGATTAATGGCAGAACACAAGCACAGGCAGTGAATCTTAGTGGCTGTGTTATTGCTTTTATGTGCTACTAAAACTAAAAGCTGGTTCCTTAAGAATAAACTAAAAGGGTAATTATTGCACATGGGTGGGGGAGGATGTCTAGGTTTTCCCAGCTGTAAACCA
This sequence comes from Monodelphis domestica, assembly GCF_027887165.1. Lineage (NCBI taxonomy): Eukaryota > Metazoa > Chordata > Mammalia > Didelphimorphia > Didelphidae > Monodelphis > Monodelphis domestica. Next base: position 214,396,952 of record NC_077229.1, on the reverse strand, counting down.
GATTGTTAACCTTCTTTAAATTGAGCAAAAACACATATCTTTAATTAACTAATTAAAATGCTCTTGGGCCAGGGATGCACTGAGGTAATTACAAGAAATGCAAATAATGCAACTGTGAATTTTTTGTGTGAATAATTTGAATTCCCACTAGGAATTCCCACTATTCTTTTCTATCATCTTTTAGTCATTGATCAATCAACAACCATTTACAGAATGATGAGTAAGCCAAGCATGAGCTGAGATAGAGTCTGTGTTGACATCTTTCCCAGAATCAAAAAAGTTTAGCTTAGGACATTAAAGACCAATTAGTCCATATACACATTGAATCACTGAGGAAACTGAGTCCTAGAGTGTGATTTGTCCAAAGTCATCTAACTTGTTAGTGAAAAAGGTCTTGGATTCAAACACAGAAGTATTTGGTTTGCCATTGTTGAGTCATTTTTAAGTCACATATGACTCCTCATGACCCTGCTTGGGTCTCTGAAGTGGCTTGCCATTTCCTTCTCTGGCTCATTTTACAGAAGAAACTAAGGCAAATAAGGGTTAAGTGACTTGTCCAGGATCACACAGCTATTAAATGTCTGAGGCTACATTAGAACTCTAGTTTTCCTGTCTCTGGGTCCAGCGCTCTGTCTACTGCATCACCTAACCATGCAAAACATGCTATTATTAGACAATGTAGAAACATTGACAACATGAAAAAGAGATTAATAAAAAATATTACATTATGCTGAAAGATAACAGAGATAATAAAACAATATCAATATTAAACTAATATACTCCAAATATCTTAGCCACCAAGCTTTTAAAGGTAAAAACTGAATTATAAGAAGATATGTACAGTAACAAAATGCTGGCAGACATTTTAATGTCCCTCTCTCAATAGTAAGTAGACATCTAGCAAAAATAGAAACAAAAGGAAAATAGAGAATAAAGAACAATTGAACAAATTGCTGGAAAATCTAGAGCCAAAAGACTTATGGGCTCTTCTAAATGTCACTGATAAATAATATATGTTTTCTTAGCACCAAGTGGAACTCTTAAGAAATTATCTATGTATTAGGGCACAGAAATGCTGTAAATAAATATTAATTTAAAAAACAAAACAGAAAAGAAAACCCGTCCTTACCAAAACATAAGACAATAAAACAGTAATCAGTTGAGAGAACACAAATAAAAGACACAGACCCAAATGGAGAATCAACAATGAAATCCTAAATAATGAGCAAACCAAAGAACAAGTCATAGAATAATGAATAAATTACCTGAAAGAAAATGATAATAATAAAATCTATACACCAATATTTCTGACATGCACCTAAAGCAATGGGGGGGGGGGGGAGGGGAAGAGAATTATGTTACTAAAAACATACATTAGGGATGAATGAATTGAATATGCCTTAAAATGATTAGAAACCTGACAAATAAACAGAACCAAAATAGGCATGAAAGAGGAGATACTAAAAATTAGAGGAGAAATAGATCAACTAGAAATGAAAAAATATGAAAATGATAAAACTAAAAGCTTATTTTTTAAGACCAATAAAATTGGTAAACCTTTGACTAATATGACTAAAAAGAAGGCAGGAAATCAAATCATAACAGCAAATAAACAAAGTGAAATCATGAAAAAATCAAAATAAGAGTTATCCGAACCTGTACAGAATTCAGGGAAAAGTTGTAAGTGACTACTTCCAGCTCTGTGCCCTATGTCTTAGCCACAGATAGAAAGTGAACTGAGAAGACTTATCCATAGGGCTGGTAGTCACCGGCAAGCAGTGGTTGGAAGGACCTACACTGTGTAATGAGTGAGGAGCAAAAACAAGGAGCAATTATGTGACTGACTCTGACCCCATCTCACCTCCCCATACTTTCCCTTCTTTTTAGCAAAAAAGTATTCCACCTTTCAGACCATTTTTAAGAAAATTCTGAATACATTGAAGCATCTGGGTGCTGCTTTTTCTTATGTTCCTCTTTGCATATGAAGACATTTTATTTTTCAGTCTCTTAAGGTCACATTGGCCCATTTTTTATTAATTTCTTCTAGAACTCATAGAGTCGATCTGTGTCCACCTGGCTCTAATTTGCCCCTGAACTATCTCTAAGAAGCTCATCTCGTCTGTGAGAGACGGTACCAGAAGATAGCCTCCTATAAACAGACAGCTTTCAAAAGAAAAAAATCCACGCCATCAACAGCCATGTGAAAAAAATACTTCAAAACATGAATAATTAAAGAAATGCAAATTAAAGCAACACATTCATCAAGTTGGCAAAACTGATAAATAAGAGGAAATTTAAAATGCTAGCGGAGCTATAGGAAAACAGGTACATTAGTGCTCTGTTGATAGAACTCTGAATTGGTTTGATTATTTTGAAAAGCAATTTGGAACTATGGCCTAAAGTTTCTAAACTTTGCATGTCCTTTGACCCAATGATTGGACTAGTAGGTCTATACCCGATAGAAATCAAAGGAAAAGAATCCATATGTACAAAAATACCTTTAGTGGCTCTTTTTATGGTAAAAAGTTTCTAGAAATCAAGACAATGCCCAGTAATTGGGTAATGACTGAATAAATTATGTTATGTAAATGGAATGGAATGTCATTGCAACATAAGAAATGATGAAAGGGATGCTTTCAGAGAAACTTGGGAAGACTTACATAAATTGATGCAGAATGAAATTAACAGACCCAGGAGTATAATTTGTATAACAATAACACTGCATAGACAAAACTTTGAAATACAATACCAATCAAGACAATGACCAAACCGTGATTCCATAAGGTGGATGATGAAGAATGTTATCCCATCTCTGATAGAGATGATGGACTAAACATGAAGAATGAGAGCTAGAGATCAGGAGATAGATATTTTTGACCACAGAAACTGATAACATATAAAGGGATTGTGTTAAATATACCACTAGAGATAATCCCCCACAAAAATGAGGTCTGTGAGGTATCAAGGTTGTTCAGTCATTTTTTTCAATTGTGTCTCACTCTTCATAACCACATTTGGGGTTTTCTTTGCAAAATAATGTAATAATTTGCCATTTACTATTATTATTGAAAGTTTTCAAGAAGGACTGCAGTGTTATCGGAAGCATACATGACCCCTTGATAATATTTCACATCACCATAAAATTGAATAGTTTTGTCATTAACTAAAAGTGCAGACTAATTTCTCAGAGAAAATGTGTAGTATCTCTACAAAGTTATGATCTTTTACATAATATTAAGTTCATGTCTTTATCAATAGAAAGTAGAAGAGACCCTAGTATAAGAGAGAGTGGTAGGTTACTTTAGGGTCAGAGGATCTGGATTCAAATAGTGCCCTTGCTACTTACTGCCTGGGTGACCTTAGACAAGTTACTTAATTTCCCTGAATCTCCTAAAGATACTTTATCTTCAAAATGGAAGAGGAAGGTAATGTGATATCTATCACTTGTGATTTTTCTTTATATTCTCATGGCCCCTTTTGTCTTTTTCTCTACCCTTTTTAGCAATTTAAAATGGATAATCAAAGGAATTTTTATTGGAGATGACTCAAAGGGAGTGATAAGAAGGGCTGGGCTTATATGGCAAAAGATATGGGTTCTGACTTTTATGAAGTAAATTGAGGAAAGTAATACTTGCTCTATCTAACATTGTGTTGTTATTTTGAAATCTCTAAAAGGATTCCTTTTCACATTTCAATTGGTCCAAAATATGTATGTTTCTTTTTTTTTTGTATGTTTCTTTAAAGATGGGTTTGTCACAAAAATCTTTGACAATCAAGAAAGCAAATGAAATGGCTCATTCAGCAAGGTTAAAAAGCCAGTGAAAATTGAGGTATTACCTGCTGAACAAGGAAGACCCAGAGGCTCTGTTACACAGAGGCAAAGCACTCACTCAGAATTCCAATCTGTTTTGTCACTTATCTGTATGACCTGGAGCAAGTCACTTAATCACTCAAAACCTCATTTCCTTGTATGTGAAATGAAGATAATAATATCCTCTATCTGCTATCTATTCACAGTAAAGATAAAATGGAATAATCTTGCACCTCCAACTACTTTTCAAGCATCTCAGAATGTATGTCCAGAAGACTTCTTAAACTCACTAGGTCCAAAATAGTACTCATTATCTTTCCCCCTAAACCCTCTCCAACCCCCTACCTTCCTTGGCAACACCATTCTCCTGGTCCTATAGGCTCATGGCCTAGGCTTCATCCCAGGCGCCTCAGTGTTTCTCATCTTCTCACATGCAGGCTGTTGCTGAGGCATGCAGATTTCACCTTTGTAAGGCTCCCTTCTCTGCTCTGACACCATCACCATCCTGGTACAGGTCCTCATCATCTCACACCTGAACTATTATAGTGGTCTGCTGGTGTCTCTGCCTGCCTCAGGTCTCTTTCTCATAACAATCCATCCTCTGTTCAGCCACCAAAGTGATTTTCCTAAGCATGTGTCTGGCAAAGAACTCCCCTATGCAATAAACTCCATTGGCTCTCTATCACCTCCAAGAACAAATATAAAATATTCTGGCATTCAAAGTCCTTCATAACCTAGATTGCCCTGTCTTTCCAGTGCAATTTATGCCTTATTCCCCCACATTTACTCTCTGATCCATGGTCACTGGCATCTTAGCTGTTTTTTTTAAAAAGATACTCCTCTTGATTCTGGGCATTTTCTCTGTCTGTCCATCATGCCTGGAACACTCTCCCTCCTCTCCTCCATCCAGTAACCTCCCTAGCTTCCTTTAAGTCCCAACTAAAACTCCATCTTTTACTAGAAGCTGTCCACAACCCCTTCTTGAGAAGGCCATCTACAATCAGTACCTCCATTTCCTTTCCTTTCACTCCCTTCTTTTTTTTTAAACCCTTACCTTCCATCTTAGAATTGTAAGATTTAAATTAATATAAATAATTACAAGTATTATTTTTTATAAAATTTATTTATTAATAATCACTTGAAGTAGAAGAAATTTTTTTAAAAAGAAAAAGAAGTTCAAAGCCTAATTTTCTAAGTAAAGTAAGGCCACATGTGTAAATTCTCCTGGCCTGACTAAAAGCCAGCTTCAACAGCCATGTTCAAGGAAAGAGAGAGGGGTGGGGTCACACCAAAACTTTATCTTCTGTGCATGAGCACACAAATGGGACAAATTCTATCCACACATTCCCCCCTGTGATTCCACTGGGAGGCAGGCACTTGGAATCTCCCATATTTACATGCCTAGTCTCCCCAATGAATCATTACACATAACCAGCTTATATCTCTAAAGATCTCTTACTAGAGATGCATATAATATTGCACTTTCTAGGGGGAAATTACAATAATTTGGGGATAAAAAGGAAATAAAAGAGAAAGAGAGCAAAACCAATGGTAGCTAGGCGTATTAACAAAAAGCCAATTAGGGAGCAATCCCCTTTGGTATAAGAATTTACATTCAAAATAAATGCGTTCAACCCCCATAGTTCAATTCACTACATCCCAAAGTTCATTCTGGATCTTTGGATGCAGTGTGCAGTTTCTGCAGGCATCTTCATGGTGCCTTCTCCAAACAGTTCACTTTCTTGATTTGGAGAGTTAGCGAGTTTTTTTCCTGAAATTTCTCTAAAAGATCTTAAACCTTGCATTATAGGATAATAATACAGTATTAATTGTATGGTATCTGTTCTAAAGCAGAAGAGAGGTAAGGACTAGGGAATGGGGATTAAGTGACCTGCCCAGCATCACAGGGCCAGGAAGTGTCTGAGGTTAGATTTGAATCCCAGATCTCCCATCTCTCTAGGTCTGACTCTCTATCCATTGAACCACCTATCTGCCCCCTCCTATCAATCTTCTGGTTTCATCATTCAATGGAAGTAGCTCTCTCTAAAAATCTCTTGATTGCCAAATCCAACAGCCTTTTCTCAAGCCTCAACCTTCCTGATCTCTCTGCAGCCTTTGACACTGGCGATCACACTCTTCTCTTTAATACTCTCCTCTAGAAGTTTTCGTGATGATTTAACTCTCCTGATTCTCCTCCCACTGTCTGACACTCTTTCTCTGTCTCCTTTTCTGGATCTTCATCCAAGTCACACCTGCTAACCACAAGGGTCTCTTCCTAGTCTATCTTGGGCCGTCTTCTCTTCTTTATCTATATTATTTCTCCTTTGATATATAGGTTATTCTCCCTCCTTTCTCTGTAAGTTAGGTGCATGGTCCATGATGTTCTTCCCACTCCAACTCCTATCCTTAAACCAGGGGATTTCAATATGCCTGTTGATGTTCCTTCAAAAACTCTTAACCTTCCAGCTTCTTAATCTGCTCACTTTCAATGACCTACTTCAGGACTGCTGACATAGGATCCTTCCAACTTTGGAATGTTCCCACCTAATTATTCCTGAGTCTGGCTGTGAGGTGGAATGGCTACTGAATGATTGATTGTCAACCATGACTCTTACCTGACTTCAAACAGAATTAAGGGTGCTAGTGTACAAGTGATAAATCATTCTGTCCTTTCAGGCTTATGCTGAAAGGAACTAGTTCTGATGCTGTCCTGTCCCTTTTTCCTTTTTAGAGCAATTTTCTATAATCAAAGCAAGTAGTTAATAGAAAATATGGGACAATGCAAATATGTAAGCTGTTTGCAATATGGATGTATAGTAAATAGAGTAACATTTGCCTATTAATACCTTGCCTATAAGATTAAGCCCATTTAAATAGAATTAACAACTAGACATGTTTTACTATAGACAAACCATTTGGTATACACTTTTCTCTGTATACAATTGGATTTAAGTGGATCTGTACCCCATCCTAAGTTTTTGTTTCAACTGGTATAAAATCAGTACATTTGTGTAATCATTGAATCTAGGGGCAGAGAATGTTGTTGCTTATGTTTTCATCTATAGGACAAGATCCCTAATAGCAACTGATTCTCCTAAAAGAATTGGAATGAGGGAGATTTTCCTCTATTATTGGCAAGGGCATTGTACCCCTAGAAACTCAGGCAAAGTATGATTAGGGAAATTCCTTTGCTCCCTTTCCCTCTGACTCACAACCCAAAACATCTAACCCTGAGAGGATTATCCTCCTTTGATTGTCCCATTGATTGTCCAAATCAGGCAAACCTCCTCCTCAACCCCTTGCTCCAGAGTCAAGTCCTCACTGCAGTAAAATATAAAAACCCCAGAATGGAGGCATTCTGGGAGCAACCTCCAGGTTGTTCCACTCATGCTGTCTTGCTGGCCAAAGATTTAACATTACTAATAAATCTCTCTCTTTACTTTTAAGCTAAGTTTCGGAATCTCGAATTCTTGTGAAAGGTATCCTTCCTAAACCCCACAACATTATGATATATATGATGTTGTTATAACTGTGTCTCTCCTTTTCATTTTATAGCAAATTTCTACGATCAAAATAGATAAGTGGTAGAAGTTTTGTAAATATTATATTAAACCTATGAATAAGCTGATTCTGGAGCATCTCTGGGTTACTATAATAGGAGGCAAGTATGAAAAAACTTGGAATTTAAATCTGTGATGAAACTATAATATGGGGATGATATTCCCTTCCAAATATATTTAGTAAGGATAATCCTAAAGAAAATGAAATTATTTTCCCATTTTTAAAGTACTTGTATGGAACTTTTTATGTTAGGTAAACAGAAAATGGTATGTAAAACTGAAATTCTCTGAAGTTTGAGGGTTAGGGAAATACACTTAAAAGACTAAATTGTATTAAGTCTTGTTACTGGCAGATTTTGGTAGCTTTTAATCTAGGAAACTTTACATGTGATTTAGAACTAGAGAAGAAAAGCTTCCTTCAAAGCAGTCCTGAGAATAATGACAATTCCAGGAAGCCAAAGAGAAGATATCCAAGAACCACACTCTCAAGAGAATTTCTACTACCAGATTAACTGCTTTCTTCCTCTGGGCTAAGTTTGTAGCATTTGGTCCCATTGCATCCATACAGATTGTTGGAAGGCCACGATGAACCCAGAATGCTTTTTTCCAGCCCTCCAAAGCTGTGGCCCATAGAGAGAACCTTACTGACTGTTGGGTATGCTCAGCATCCTTTTGGGACCCTCTTCAGTCTTTCTTCCCCTTGGGCACCAGGTCATATTATCTTACATCCCCTTTGCTTTCACTATTGCTTCTTTTGCTATTTGACCCTTGCAGGTTTAATTGCTTTGTTAAATTTGTGGCCTCTTGTCTGTCACAGTTCCAGTTCCAGTGTTAATTACTGAGTAATGAGTACATATCTGACCACTGGATGCCACTGCTGCTACCTTCCATTCCCAGAAGTTGTGGAATAACCCCGACTACAACAAGTAATACAGGACCCTATATCTATCCCTGATTCTGTACAGACCTTTTTCAGCATGAAGAAGTTCCAGAAGACTGATGCTTCACCCCTATCCTAGTTCTTGGCCCTGGGTTATTTGAAGGGGGAATGGCATGGGTTGCCATGCAGAGAGGTTGGTGTATGGATGTTGACAGATTGCTATAAAGATGTAGGCAGGACTTCTGCAACCAGTCAATCAGCCTGGGCACAGCAAACTAGACTTTCCCTCCTTTGGAATCTGCACAGAATCAGGCAAAAGTAACCTAATGTTACCACATAGTGTGTAATCTATCATTAACATCCCATTTGCATTGTGGTTTGCTTCCCCCAGAGTGGAGAATCAAGATGAATCATGGGTGAGACCACACAGAACAAGGTGAACTATGGGTAAAGTGACATTAGTTCCTTGGAAGCAGCAGGGTAATAACTGCCCAAACAAATGATCCCTTCCTTAGTAACTAAAAAAAAGATAAGAATCATTGCTGAAAACCTGTCAGGGCCTTTCCATCATCATGGTCACTTCATCATCAGAGCCATTCTACCAACTTCCCTCTCTCAATAAAGCATGTTCCCTCACCATGGAGATTTCCTGAGCTGTCAGTTCTTTGGACAAGACCCTAATTTTTCTGCCCCCATATTAGACACAGAGCATCAGGTCTCTGTGTATTCCATAAAAGCTTGGCAAGAAAAGATCTAAAAGGAAAGAAAGCTTCTTAATTGTTTTAGAGAATTCCAAAGAGCACAGTTGAAAGGGTGAATATATCTGGAATAGGCCAGGGTTGAGGTGGATAGGAATGAAAAAAGAGAGAGGGCATCCTAAAGGGGAGTGGTTTACTCATGAGCATCCAGGGATTCATTATCAACTGAGAGTCAAACTAATGGAGACAATAGCTTTAGCAAAGTAGAAAAATTTAAAAATAAATTCAACAGTACTTATAACAATAAAATTCAGGCAAAAATAATAGAAAGGAAAACCAAATTTAAAAAAAAAGAAGATAAATAAAACATCTGGGAATCAATTTACAAAGACACAAGCCTCATCTGAATACAATTATAAAACATTGTTTAAAGAAATAATGAGTAACTAAATAATTAGAGGGATATTCATTGCTGTGATTGGCCCTTGACAACATAATAAGAATAACAATGCTAACAAAATTAATTTATAGACTTAGTGCTAGACCAATCAAAGGGGATACTTCAAAGAACTAAAAATAATAATAATGTTCACTTGGAATAACAAAAGGCCTAGATTCTCAAGGAAGGAAGAGAAGAAGGAGGAGAAAGAAGAGGAGGAAAAGGAAGGAAGGAAGGAAGGAAGGAAGGAAGGAAGGAAGGAAGGAAGGAAGGAAGGAAGGAAGGAAGGAAGGAAGGAAGGAAGGAAGGAAGGAAGGAAATGATTGCAGGGAGGAGTATTAAAACATATGCTGCAATGAAAAAATCTCTTCTCTAATAGGATTCCACCCCCAGTTCTCCATTAGTGACTGCCTCACCATGACCACAATTCAATGAAATATTTCATATTTTCTTCTATTTTTCATTTTTTTGTTTTGTTTAATTGTTTCTTGACATCTCATGAAGTCATCAGCTTCTAGTTGCCTAATTCTAATTTTTAAAAGATGAATTTCTTCCATAACCTTTTGATCCTACTTTTCCATTATTTGGTCCATTCTACTTTTCATGGAACTCTTTTCTTCATTGGATTTTTTTTTGCCTCTTTTTCTAGTTGACCAATTTTGCTTTTTAAGCTATTTTCTTTTTGCATTACTTCATTTATTTTTCTCATTTTTCTTTGACCTGTATTATTTGATTTTCAAATTCTGTTTTGAGTTCTTCTAGCACCTGAGACCAATTCCCATTTTCCTTTGTTTGCATGTGGTTGTTTGAAACTCATTGTCCCTTTTTGACTGTGTCTTGCTCTTTGTCTCCCTAGAAATGTTCTAGGGATAGGTGTTTCTTTTGCTGTTTGCTCATTTTCTCAGCCTTTTTTTTTTTGCCTGTGGACTAGGAGTTCTGAAAGCTGCTGATTCTGTCTCCTCTGCTGATGGCTTGCAGGACTCAGCATTCCAAACTATTTTGGTCAAGGGTTAAAGCCTTCACCACAGCACAGGCTTGAAAGGGCCAACTGCTATGGACTTCCAGGCCTCACTGAAGGTTGGCGTCAGGGCTTGGCACTTCAAGGGGTTAGGTCTGGGGTATGGAGTTCTCTGGTACTGGTGTAGGCAGGGTCTTAGAATCCCGAAGTTGACCTATATACAGGCTCAGAACCTGGCATAGTAGGTGGGAGAGTGTGGTCAGCCAGCACTCCTCTATGTGCAATTTTGCTTTAGATTTCCCCCTTATCCCATGAAACTCAATGCTCTGCCTACCTTTGAAGTTGTATTCAGTAGGAGAGACCCTTCACTCCATCTTTCTGTTGGTTTTTTACTCCTGTCATTCTGAGGCTCTTAATTTTTGCTGCTACTTAGATGCCAATGATGGTTTCAAACAAAGCTTTCTTTTTTTCATATTTTTATAATGTATGACTCTCTAGAAAGAGGAAGGGGAAAGGAATACATTAGGAAACATAAGTTTTGTAGAGCAAAAGACATTAGTTTCCAAAAATTAATGTTTGCAATATATTGTCCGAATCCTTAGTTGCTCAGTTTAAAAATATCCCTGGTTGGTACTTGGTATAAAGAGTTAAGTAAGCAGAGATGCACGGCTTATTGCTAAGAATCCAGATTCAGTTTCTGGGAATATCAAAGCAAGGAAAATAATTATAAGGTTTAACTGTGGCAACTCTCCTCTTAGATAAAGATATTCTCAAAAATTCAAAAAATCTCAAAAAATTCTGAATTTGCCATAAGTCAAGTATTAAATAAGTTTGAGTAATAATTATGACAATAATAATAATTATAGCTGGCATATTTTAGGGTTTGCAAAGTACTTTGTCCTATCTCACTTGATTCTCACAATACCACTATGAAGTAGGTGGTAATATTATCCCCATTTCATAGATGAGGAAACTGGGGCAGAGTCACATAGCTGGTAAATGGCCATTGGCCAGAATTCAACTCATGCCTTCCTGATTTCAAATTCAACATTTGATCCCCTTGGCCACTTAGCTGCCTGGTAAAAATGTTCAACATCAAAACTTCAGGAGAGCCTAATCTCAACTGCTACTCAGCCTCACAGCTCAGGACCTGTTTGAATTCTTATATAGAGCAAAGAAATAAGTGTGCCTTATAGGTATGTTTGTTTGTTTTAAACCTTTACCTTAGGTCTAGGAGTCAATACTGTGTATTGGCTCCAAGGCAGAAGAGAGGTAAGGGCTATGCAATGGGGGTTAAGTGACTTGCCCAGGGTCACACAGCTAGGAAGTATCTGAGGCCAGATTTGAACCTAAGACCTCCAGTCTCTAGGTCTGGCTCTCAATCTACTGAGCCACCCCACTGCCCCTCATTTGCTTATTTTTAAATATTTATCTTGTCTTAGAATCAATACTATGTATTGGTTCTGTCAACTTGAAATCTGGAGACCCCAAATTTGTAGCAACTTGAAATCTAGAAACTCTTGTCTTTTGAGAATTCCCAGAAGGGGAGCTCTCAGATTCATGAGTTTCAGACTAACAATAGACCTTAAAGTATAGGACAGGTCTGGCTAGAAGACTTAACCAAATGCTTAAGTACCCCTTTGTCCTGGTAGTTTTTCCCATAGTATCAAAGTCCTTTCCCAGGTAGCCTAGCCCTTGGTTGGATCTTTCCCTTTTGTATCCATTGTAAGGCATCAGCCTCTCCCTGATAATCCTGTCTATTGCTTTTCATTTCCTTGTAGCCATAGTAAAGCCAATCAATCATACTCCCCAGTCCCCAGTACCCCAAAAGGTATATAAGTTCCAAGTTCTATTATTCTTTGCCTAGGAACTTGACTGAGGAGGAGCTTGTGTTGAGATTTCAGACTGCTTCTCTTCGGACTGTCACATGGTGAATGAAAGGCTGACTCCCTTTCCTTAGCTAGCCTCTGGAGAGGCCCCTCATCTTGGAAGAGGCCTCTGTGGCTGGAAAACTTGTTAAATTTAATTCTCTGGGCACACACCTTTGCTGGGGCCTCTGAATTCCTTCCTGGTTCTCTCTCTCTCTCTCTCTCTCTCTCTCTCTCTCTCTCTCTCTCTCTCTCTCTCTCTCTCTCTCTCTCTCTCTCTCTCATTTCCTGAATTTCTTCTCTCTATTTGTAAATGAACTACCATAAAAGCCATTCTGACTTGAGTAATTCATTGGAATTTAGTAATTAAACCCCTGCTCAACTATTCAGTCCATGATCTAGCGCAGTTTTCCTCTCTGAGATACTGTTGCCAGAGTATAGGATTCTGTCTGGTAGCCGAATATAGAATATTGAACATGATCTCTTTCCTGATTAAAGACTTGTATTTTCTAACTATTTAATGTTTCTGTATTTTTTCCAAGTTAACAGTTCCAAGGTGAAGAGAAATAAGGGCCAGGCAAATGGAGTTAAGTGACTTGCCTAGGGTGGCACAACTAGGAAATGTCTAAAGACAGATTTAGATCCAGGACTCTTCTCTCCAGGCCTGGATCTCTATCCATGAAGCCACCTAGCTTCCCTTTCCTTTCCGCTTTAAAGCAGTTGAAGCAAATATAGTAATATATAAAGAGCACTGGACCCAAAGTTACAAGGCCTAGTACAAGTACAAACATTTAACAGCTGGGTATTAAGTTCCAGAAAATGCAGATGGTCTTTTTTGCCTGTATCTTTCCCCACCAGGGGTCACATCATTAAGGTTAACATTCTCCTATTTGTCCATATCTCCACAAAATCCAACTCCATGGTACTGAGGTTGCTGTGGGTTCTTGAAAGCTATGCCCACGGAGCTCCAGTCATGCCAGGATCTAAAATGCCAGAAAGGTTTGAAATGTGATCCCAGCAACCAACTATGTCTCTTGTCAAGAGCCAGCCTAGCAAAGAATAAGAAAGCCTTATCCCAGTAGGCTGGCCACCTGGTGATTAAATCTTTGGTCATGGAAACAAAATAACATTCAGTTCTGGGTGGTCCACTTCCATTTCTATAGTGGCAGAAAAGGAAACAATGCTAAGTATTATACAATTATTTAAACTGCAAACTTCAGTGTCGTTTTTAATACTACACTCAATATGAGATCCTTATCTAGTGACCAATAATAGGATATGCTATTACATAGTTCACTGGAACTGAATTATATCAATCTTGACATTATCACTATGAATAAAAGCAAAAGAAAAAGGAATGTTGGGCTGAATGAAAAATCACTCATAGGTTTTCCTAGGGATGCAAACAAAGGGCTGGCTAGAATGGTTTCATCATGCATGAAGCCGGTTGTTATTGTTGTCTAGTTGCTTTTCAGTTATGTCCCACTCTCTGTGACCCCATTTGGGGTTTTCCTGGCAAAGATACTGGAGGGGTTTGTCCTTTCCAGCTCTTTCTACAGGCAAGGAAACTTCAGGGGTTTAGCAAATAAGGTTTAGTGATTTGCCCAGGGTCACACAGCTATTAAGTGTCTAAAGCCATATTGAAACTTAGCATCAATTGCATCCACTCAAACAGCCAAAGCTCCAAAGCTCCCACTGGTTTTCCTTTAACTAAACCAATCCAAAACTACATTATTTCAAAACAAAAGCTATTCAATTAAACAGCATAGCAAAATAAGTGACCAAAAAAAATCCCAACTCCCTTACATTCTCACACAGATCACTGTGTTCCGGTGGGAGGACACAAGTGGCCAGAATGACATGTATGAGAAAGGGCACACACAACTTCTGTTCTTAGGGCGGCATCTCCATTGGAATGCTTCTCTTCCCCCAAAGTTCTCCCAGCTAAGCTATTCCCATTATCCTGACAGTCCAGCAATGTTACCAAGCTGAGTGTTTCTCCATTACATTGCTAGGCTATTCCTCTCTGCTGCTTGGCACTCCTGTAATTCTCCTTGACCAGGCTACACTCTGTTCCCATCTTCTCGTTCTCCACAGATGGGCCACTCGTGGTACTCCTCTGCGGCTCCTTGCTGACCTTTCGTTGTTAGTCAATTAGGTGGCACAGTAGGTAGGAAGGCCTGTATTTGAAATCTGCCTCAGTCAATCCCTGGGTAGCTCTGGGCAGGTCCTAGAACCTCTCTTAGCCTCAATGTCTTCATGATAGCACCCAGCTCACAGGGTTGTTTTGAGGGATCAAATGAGATAACATAAAAAGTGCTTAAGTGATTTGTGCCCTATAAATATTAGCTAATTACTAGTTATTATTTTATTGAATTGACACTCGTCAATGTGGAATCTAGAAGCCCCCAAACTTGTAGCCTAAAAAGATTTAGTGACCCCCAGTTTTGGTTTGAAGGTGAAGACCCCAGGTTTGACCTTGTCACAGGACAAGGAAAGTCCCTGAGGGAAAGAGCCTCTTAGACTAACAATAGACCTTGAGTTAGTTCTGAGTGGGGACCCCAAAAAGATGCCACTTTTTGCCTTAGGAGCTTCTCCCATTGTACCACATCCCCCTTTCGAGGATAGAACTCAGGACCTTGGCTTATGAGACTGACATGCTACCTACTGTGGTAAAACTCAAGGTCTATTGTTAGTCTAAGAGGCCGTGAAGTAGGACTTTCTCCTCAGGGAGTAACTCTTGTGTGAGGAGGTCAAACCTGGGGTCTTCACCTTCAACCAAGTAAACTGGGGGTTACTAAATCTTTCTAGGCTACAAGTTTGGGGGCTTCTAGATTCCACGTTGACACACTGTTAAATGATTTTGTTCCTATTCATTTAAGGGTAGGGTTTTGGGCTCTTTTCATACATAACACCAATTGCTTTTTTGCAATTTCACCCCAGTCACAGCCAGCTGGTCAGTCAGAAGAAGACTCAAGCTTAGGTTAAACTTGTCTTTTTAACTCCTTTAATCCCAGCTGAGTTGCTATTCTGAGATGTCAGTCCATTGTTTGACTAAGAGTTAGAAAATTCCTTTCAATTCCTTTCTGCTCCAATAATGTCAATTATGGTGCCTGTAAATTACCACCCTGAGAGCCTCAGTAAGATCAGAGGGCCAAGGCAGGGGTAGTGCTTTTTGACTTGCATTCCTAGCCACAGCAAATTCATGGCTTTCCCACCATATGTCCCAAATGGACCAGAAATATCATTTCATGTGATATTTGGTCAACTAAAATTGCAGGGCTCATGATAACTCTTTGTAAGAAGATGCAGCATATGTATCCAGCCCCAATACACTAAAAGCCTCCTATGTGAGATCTACGAATCACTCGAGTTCACCCTAGCAGCTAGGTGGATAGAGAACTGGAGATGCAAGGTCCCAGGTTCAAATCTAGTCTCAGACACTTCCGAGCTGTGTGACCTTGGGCAAGTCACTTAACTTTCATTGCCTAGCCCTTATTACTCCTTTCCTTAGAATCAATATGCAGTATTAATTTTAAGACCTTAGAACCAATACACAATATTAATTTTAAGAACTAAGTTAAGTTATTAAAAAAAAAAAAGGAGTGCACCCTAACTATCCACACACACACACTCCAAGTGGGAAATTACACAGTACTTTTTAATAACCTCAAGTTTCTCATTCAAATTTTAAAAATCAATATTATACAGATGATCCTATATGGTTATAAGTCATAGGATACTGTAGTCTCTGATGAATTAAAATTGTAGATGACCCAAAGAGCCATAAAGAGGTATGTGAATAGGCTGCAACATATTACCAAAGAAGAAATTTTCAAGAGAACCAGCATGCAAGCTGTCAATAGAGAAATAATATGAGTAATAACCATGCAAATGTCAAAAATCCTTGTGAATGGCCCCACTGACATCAGAATTCCTATGGAAGATGTTGGGATCCAGGCATGAACAAATCATGTAAATATTATCGATGTACCCAAAGGCTGACTCTTATGAGCAATCCGCTCATGTACCAGGCTTATGGATATAATTCTTATATTTCACATGATTGATTTCTTGTTCCTTGTAACAAAGTGAATCGCTAATCTTATGGTGTTCTGACCACTCTTCAAGCCTTCGGTCCAAAGGTCAATTGGACCTCTGGGCAGGGCACTGACCTCTATCTTGTCTTAGCCTCCACCTCTTTGATCTTGTAGTTAACAAAGCCAACCTTAAATTCCCTACCATGTCACATATTCATTAATTACCTCCCATTCCCCATTCCTTGATTCCGCAAAAAAAAAAAAAGAAAAAAAAGATTCACATGTGGCTTGCTCTCTTTTACCATTAGAGGAGCAAGACAGACTGAATCCCATGTTGTTGAACCCTTCATCTCTGTGTTTTTCTCCCGTCCTCATGTTCTTTCTCCCTTAATCCTTAAACCATTCGACCCTATTTCCTCAGTCCCTAGCCTCGCTTTCAGGTGGTGGACCCACAAAAGAACATCATATAGCTGCTGAACAGCTATAGAAGATTGTGGGGAGACCTGGACAAATACCATACAGAATGAGAAAGCTCAGATAGGGAGGAATCTATATCATTGGTGGATGTACACTGATAAAACTATAGGTGTATCAAAATATAACGTCGAAGAAAGTTCAATTTCCTCAATTACAGACTTGGAAATGGATGCCCCCAAATGTTGAGACTTGCCCAAAGATACAAAGGTAATAAGTATCAGTCAGAAAATGTCAACCTATATTCATCCCAGCCTTCAAGTAAATGTACACATTTTTAGTAGCTGTGCATAATCAATGCTAACTCCTTTCTATTATTCTTGTTTATAGCCAAAGTTCATCAAATATTTTCATGAAAAGCCAATACAGAGGTAATTCTACTTCAAGGAGCTATGACTTTGCCAGTGAATGTACTGGCAGCAAGAGAAATCATGGCACCTTTGAAAGAACACTGGTTCTAGATTCAAATCCTGCCTCTACTATGACCTGTATGACTTTAGATAAGTCCTTAGTTTCCTCTCTGTAAGATGAGGTTAGACTAGATGATGTTTAGGGTTTACCACAGCTCTAGATCTATATCGTGTCACTTTATGACACAGAATGCCATGTCTCTGACTTAGCCAATGGTCTTCAGGAATAATGAGGAAAAGCAAATATATACACCTGAGGTCAAACAAATTGGTAAGCATCTCTTATGTTACTGGTTACTAGCTGTTACTAGCCTGGTTCTCAAATAACAGATTTATAGGTCTCTGTCACTGGGCTCATTTCTCAAAGTCTTTCCAACTTAGTAACGCCAACCAGAACTAACACTCTACTGGTGTAACCTTAGAGGATTCAGAGTCAATTCTGCTCAAAAATGAGGCATTGAAGGATTGTGGTGGAAAAGAAATTATAAAACACTAAAAATGCCCCTCTTAGACATCTCTTATTATTTTTTTACTGCCATTAAATACCTAGAAATTAAGTTGTTAACTATATCCAGAGTTTGCCATAAGACAGTCATAATTTCATGATGTTTATTTAGTCTTTTTAAACATTTACCTTCTATCTTGGAATCAATACTCTATATTGGCTACAAGGCAGAAGAGTGGTAAGGGCTAGGTTTGGGGGTTAAGTGACTTGCCCAGGGTCACACAGCTAGGAAGTATCTGAGGCCAAATTTGAACCCCAGACCTCTTATTTCTAGGGTTGTATCTCAATCCACCGAGCCACCTAGCTGCTCACATGTGTAAACCTTAAAATTTCTTAGACTTATGAATGTTAGAAATTTCCCCATTGGGAAATTTCATACTTGAAAAATTTCCTACTGATAGTAAGAACTCTATTGGAATGTGAAACTCCTTGGCATGGGAGGATCCTTCTCTTCCCTACTTAAGACTACTTTAGGACAGAAACCTTTTGCTAAACAATGGAAAGGGCTTTGACCTATGCTTAAGCATAGAACAGGAAGTTCTTTGAGTCATGATTGATTTTAGAATTGATACAATAGAGATACTTGGAATGACAGAACCAGGTCTTGGAACTTACAATCTCCACCCTACTCAGAGTAACAGGATTTAGGAAGGGATGCAGCAAAGATCAAGATTTAATTATTTGAGAATATGACCTTCAACAGACATGTGCAAAGCCACAGACCTCTGGGCAGTCCTGGGTTAAGCTAGAGCCACCATTGGCACAGGGGAGACATGGACAGTGATTGGTAGATGTGAGAACTGAGGGGAGGGAACTTAGATTGTTGACTTAAAAATAGCGGGGTCTGAGGACAGAGGAGGAGTTTTTTGCTCTGAGAGGTTTTGCTCTGAGGAGGTTTTGCTCTGAGAGGTTTTGCTCTGAAGGAGTCTGGAGGTGGAGGCCCCTGAGACTGTTTCTCCATTTTGGTCATGTGAGTGATAGGGACTGATCTCTTTTCTTTGCCTCAGCTATCTAAGGGCTTGGGCCTTTGGCCCAGCCTAAGGAGAGGGGGTATTCAAGTCCTATTCCCTTCTCTCCCCTTTCTCCTTCTCTCTCTCTCTCTCTCTCTCTCTCTCTCTCTCTCTCTCTCTCTCTCTCTCTCTCTCTCTCTCTCTCTCTGTCTCTCTGTCTCTCTCTCTCTGTATAATACCTTTCTTCCTCCTGTTTGTAATTAAAAACTCCAAAAGGTTGAACTGCTGACTTGAGTTTTCATTTAGGAATTACATAGCTGAATTCCTTGGCGACCTTAAATTAATATATATCAGTCTTTTAAAGTGATTTCGATATCACACATGCTGAATGAGTTTTAAGAGAATTAGTACATCACTTAGGACAAAGGAAAAGCCAGGAGATGGTTTATATGCTAGAATACAGTAAAGGAACACTACCTGTAGCCACAGGTATTTCCTGGCAATTCTGCTGAATCTGGTTATCTATTCAAAGATGTGTTTGTTTGTTTGTTTGTTTTTAAGAAAAAAAGTAAAAATATCTCCATCAGAGGCTGAAATCTTTTTGTTGTTGTTGTTGTTGTTATAGACTCCTTTGGCAGTCTGGAGAAGCCTCTGGATCCTTCTCAAAATCATTGTTTTTAAGTACATAAAATAAAATACTTAAAATTACAAAAGAAACCAATTTTATTGAAATTTATCAATTTATTCATTTAAAAAAAGTTCATAGACCCTGGATTAAGGGCCCCATTTTATTTTATTTTACTTTATTTTATTTAAATCCTTACCTTCCAACTTGGAGTCAATACTGTGTATTGGTTCCAAGGCAGAAAAGTGGTAAGGGCTAGGCAATGGGGGTCAAGTGACTTGCCCAGGGTCACACAGCTGGGAAGTGTCTGAGGCCAGATTTGAACTGAGGACGTTCCATCTCTAGGCTTGGCTCTCAATCTACTGAGCTACCCAGCTGCCCCCAAGGACCCCATTTTAAATCAAGAAGGCCAACATTTCCTTTGGAAGCCTGGCAGAGAAAGTCTGGTGTCAATGAAACATTACATTGAAGTCCAAATTAAAGGTCTACAGAGCTGTGGGAATGCCTAATCACTGCTTATATGTGGTTACAAGACTGGTACCTATTATTTTCCTTTCTTTGGGAAGACTGGTCTTCTTGGATTATACATATGAGCTAAGTTTTCTTTTCACATGTCTTATTAAAAGTTCTTCTAGCTCAAAATATATATCTGTGGCCCTATTTCCCTGAAGTTTTTTGTTTTGTTTTATTAAAATTTCCACTGAAAAACATAATCAAAACCTAATGCTTATTGCTTCAAGTCACACATAACAATGTTATGGAGTCTTATTCCTATTAAAAACATGTGTTACAAGTATACACATAATTATATAAATCCCAGACTCAATTTGCACACACATACCAATGGCCACACACAAACCTTAGGAAAATAAGGATAATAGTCTTTTCTGAACCAACAAAATCTATAAAATAACACTGTAACCCAGTTCTTCATTCAATTCACTAAGCAAAAATTTTCCAAAGATCAGCGAACCATTTTATAAATTATGTGGAATATAAATGGAGTATAATTTCCATGTAGTGGAGTAAATTAAGGTCACTTTTTTCTTTTCATCTGAACATATTTTCTATACTTGGTCATCTTAAGCATGTATGTCTGTCTATACCATATTTCTTTGGGCAAATGCTAGTTTTGTAAAGAAAAACTCAACCAGAACCACAATTGAATTAGTACAAAAATTATTTGTGTAAAACTTTTTTTTCTGGAAATTCAAAACTCCTCACAAACATTTTCAACTGACTCTTAAAGTCCCAGATACTAAGATGTATATATGTTTATAGATTTTAATTTATGTATAAAATGGAGTCACTATTTTGTGGTGAAACAGAAACAAGACCGATAGCAGTTCTAATTTTGGCTTATCTATTAAACTTTGGGCAAATACAGCATAGAATAATGGCTAGAGCACTGAACTTAGAATCAGGAAGGAAGAGAGTTAATTTAAATAACTACTATGTGCCAGGAACTGTTTTAAAAATATTATCTTAATTTTTTTTAAGCTCTTACTTTTTGTCTTAGTAACAACTCTAAGACAGAAGGGCTAGGCAAATAGGGTAAAGGGTCACAGGGCTAAAAAGTGTCTGAGGTTGATTTTAATCTAGGTTCTCCCCTTCCACATCAGGCCTGGTGCTCTATTCACTATATCTTCTAGATGACCCCTCATTTGTTCTTTAAAATAACCCTGGGAGGTAGGTACCATTATTCTATTATTAATCCCATTTTACAGTTGAGGAAACTGGCTGAGAAAGATTAACTGTCACATAGCTAGTAAATATATGAATCAGGACTTGAATTAAGGCTTTCCTGACTCCAAACCCAGAATTCTATCCACCATACAGCTTAACTTCCTCTATTCATGAAGATCTGAATTCCTTTTCAGACTCTTATTAAACACTTAAGTCATTTAAAATCACACCCCTCAGTTTCCTCATCTGTAAAATGAGACAGTTGTGTTTCGTTGCCTCTCCATATCTCAATTTCCTCATCGTTAAATTAAAAAGGAAGGGAACAGGTTAGAAAAGTTCTAAGATCTCTTAAGCTCTTAATTTCTATTATTTCTTAACAATAATAATTTGTGTAGCATTTTATACTTTACAAGATGCCCCTCCATTTCATTTCGGCATTACCCCCAATCCTATGCATTAAAGGATTAATCCTAGTTCTGTCAACAAGTGCTAGCAAGAGGAGTTAGAAAATGAATACTTTGATTATTAGTATTAGCCTGTATTTCCCATCTATCTACACTGATATATTCAAAAACCACATTCAGTAAGTATTAGGTGTAAAAATATTAAGTAACTATAAACTTTTAAGATGAAGAAAAGCAAACATACTGTACTAGTGGAAATTCAATAGCTGGGCTAGGCCCTTGGAAATAGAAGTTTCTAGTGTGTGAGTGATTGACATACTTCTCTTGCCTTGTGCTAAGAGCCAGGACATTTGTGATTAGATACTCTTCTTAAGTCCCGTGTCCCAGACCTTGGCACAGAAAGTGGAGCCATGGACACCAACTCAACAGTCTTTATTTTTCCTCCACGGGATTTGGGGAGAGAATGAGATGAAAAATTGTAGTTTGTGATATGTGTAACAATTGTTTTTATAGAAAATGCATATGTTTATTTTACCACTGATTAAATGCGTTTTCCATAGTAATGATATTGATGGAGGAGATTGTACAAAGCACATTTAAGGAGCATAAAGGCAAAGACATGACTAAGAGCGAGCGATGGGGCAAGCCAAATGATATGATTGGTGGAGACACAAACACCCCCTCGCTAGAGGATTGAATTCACCATCACTCATGCAGAAGGTGGGCCTAAGGCGTGATTGACAACTTGCTGTCCCTGAGAATCTGACAGAGAAGGACAGCAGCTGGACTTAGAACAGACACTCACAGTGCCTTCTTGTATCCAGCGACGGTCATCGCACAATAATAGCAGTATAAACAGGATCCTAATTAATGAATATAATCATTCTTCCCTGCGCCCGGCATAATTAGTTCTAGTTGGGTTGTTAGCCATTAACACCCTGATTCCCCACCCCCAGATTGGCAGCGTTCTCTCCCTCCTCAGATTATTACCTTGTACAGTACTTAGATATACGATGAATTTCTCTTTCCCCCTGCCCCCATTCAGTAAAAGATAAGAACAGCTTTCAATTGTGTCATTGTAATTCCAATATCTAGCAAAGAACCTTACGCGCCTAATTAATGCCTAATTGACCTGAACATTTTAAAATGCGTGTGCTTGCTGCGGGTCACCGACTAGTCCCCGAAAAAGCTGTGTGACCCTAAGTCTCAATATCGGTTGATCTTGCACCGCAATGAATGTATTTCTAAAAGAATTCTTTCGGTCCAAGAGTCTTTGAAAAGGTCTTACTTAGCAGTATTTTGTTGTTGTTGTCGTTTACTGATATTACAAACATTCAAAAACCTTATTAGGTCCTGCAGCCGGGGGAATTTCCTTCGTTTCTTCTAACCTTGAGAGTCTTCTCTAACCAGAAGTGTGACCTTGCCCCTTCACGCCCCTTCAACTGGATTCTATCTTCGTTTATCTGGGCATCTATCCCCGCAGGCGCCGTTTACCCTCTCGCTTTCTTCAAGTCCTCCGCCCCCTAGATTCTCCTCCACCCTCCAACACCTGTACGATCGTTCATACTCAACAGGTATGCGCAATATGTCACCTCCGTATTTCAGGATTAAAAAAAAAAAACAACTTTTCCTTGGGCAGCGCTTTACAATATTCAAAGCGTACGCTCTATACTTGGATGGTCCCAATTCATTTTACAGAGAAAGAAAAAGAAGGCTGGAGCTGTTTGGGGGTGAATACCGCGACGCCACAGCGGAAAAGTGAAACACCCCCCAATTCTGCAGTCTCTGACTCAAAGATAGGTAGAAGATGCCTTGGCTCAAGGGCGACATTGATTTCACATACAAGTTTTGACCCGGGGGGGGGGGGGGAGGGGGAAGGGGGAACGGGAGGGGCGGACGGTGAACACAGATGTTACATTTGGAAATTTATTACAAATCTAAGTAGCTATTGCCAAACTGTTAGAATTTGCTTTTGTTCCCGTTCTTCTGCTTCAGTCCCTCGGGACTCTACCGCCCTGGACTTCCACCTCAGGCGGGAAGAGGCGCGCGCGGCGCCGCCGCCCACCCACCCCCCAAGAGGCGGTGGCTCGTAGGGGCCGGAGACTAGACGCGGTGGATGGAGCGCCAGCGGTTGGCAAAGCTGAGGCGCGGATCCTGACAGAAGGGGAGCTTCTGCTAGTCTCAACGCAGGCAGTGACGGCGAGGGGGGCTCCGCGCACGCACATGCCCGTCTGTCCCTCGAGTGGGCAACGCAAAGTGGTGGCAGGCTCACCCACAGAGCCCAGGCGTGCGGGCCGGCGCCCTCGGACTCAGGCTTCCCCGGTGCTGGGGCTGGAGAGAGCCGTAAAGAGGTTTAGAAGGGGTGGGTTGGTGGGTAAGGTCCGCTCCCAGATCGTGTGGTCTCAGGAGAGTGTAGCAATAGAAGGAGATGGGTAGCTAACTCCTTACCTTCTTCCCCCGGCCGAATAGTGGGACCCTAGACGAAGGGCGCCTGCCCCAGCCCCGATCCGTACGGTCAAGTTCAAGCTGCGACCACTCCAGGGTTTAAAAGGAAAAGCTCTTCTTGCTGTCTGCCTGCCTCCGACAACTCACCCCCACCCCCCTTTCTTGATTGCTCCTTCTGACCCCTGTCCCTCTATTCCTTCTCCTCCTCTCTTCACTGTCGGTCTCCCTTCTCATTCCTCCCTCTGCTGTGTTTGCTGTCCCACCAGTTCCCTCCCAGTCTCCTCTCTCCTCCCAAGTGGGAATGGCAAACGCTGTAGCAGCTCTCCCTCTGCTGTTTCTATCTGAAGGCAGTAGCCCCTCTCTTTTTCCCTCTGTCCCCACCACTCCCTACCCGCCCCCAGCCTCCAGCACATATGCACATAGTCTCATATATGATTTAGGAAGGTATGCAGGGTATGCATACCTTTGTTAACTCTTCTGGGCCTGGGCAAGTTGGATATTGGATTGTTTTCCCAATTAGTGAGTCAGTCAATTAGTGCATACTGCTATGGGAAGGGGAGGTGGGGGGAGATTTCATACTCAACTATCATAATCCCCTCTTCCAATCTTTCTAGGTACACCGAAGGCACTAACTAAATGTTTATTGGTTTATCAATTTGAGGCTTAAGGAGGACAATTTAATTTTCCATTTAATATTTATCACAAGAACAGTGTCAGGGGTTAGTATCCTAAAAGATATTTTTAAAATGAAGTTTAAACAGAGCTTAACCAAAAATCTGTTTAAAACATCCCATATATTCTTTCAAAATATCTTTTTGAACTGCAATACAAGTCACTGAGTAGGATAAAAATTACCCTTATCCTTATTTCATTTGTCATTTAGCATTTAATGGGGGTGGGGACCAAGGGTGGGGAGGATGAAGGTAACTGCATTTTTCTGAAAAGGCTTGTTTTCTTTTGGAAACAATCAAAAATGAGTTTAAACAGGCACAGATATTCATTTAAAATATATATATATATATATATGTGCATATATATATATATATATATTTGTCACCTAGTCACCAAGAAGGCTACAATAAAGAATAAGATACTGCCCCTGCCCTTATCTCAAAGTTATCTAACCTTAGGTTAGCTTCACTGAGGAGAGGATACCATTAGTTACATAAGGTCTCTTTCTCTGTAAGATCCCTTGCTGCCACCTGTCAGTGTGCAGAAATAATTCTTTTAGTGCAAAAATACTACTTATAAGTTGGTCTCAGCTACTGGCACTTGGGAATGTCTACTTTTTATTGTTTTACAAATTGGAGGGGGGGAAATGGAGGAGAGGGTTATATAGTTCTACTAATGAACTGGAAGTGAAGGGAACAGACCAAAATAGCAGGAAAGATGAGAAAATTAGGAATGGGAGAGGGAAAGAATCACTAATATGCAGGGCCAGCCCTACTTGAGAGCCTAATGCATGTGTTAAGTCCCCTATCCAAAAATACTTCCCCATCAAGCCTAGCATGGGGCTTGAAATTCCTTAAACATTCATTTCTTGAGTTCAAATTTGTCTCCTTGTAAAAAGGCAAATTCCATACATAAGATCACAGATTTAGAACTGGAAGGGATAATAAGAGACCATCCAAGTCTAGCCCACTCATTTAACAAATGAAAAAAAATGAGTCACAAATAAGTCAAATAAACTGCCCAGAGTCACTCAACTAGTAAATATCACAGGCAGGATTTGGGCCCAGATCAGACCTAATTTGAAGACCAGGATACAACCAATTAGGACATCTCTTCAGAAATAGTTGGTTTGTTGTTGTTCAATGTTCTCTATGAGGTCCAAAATTACAGCACTGGATAATATCTTTTTACAAGTAAAAATTGGATTTAAGTGAGGCAGAATTGCACAGACATCAGCCTCAGTTTTCCAGAGTCATGGAAGTCTAGTGGCAAGACAAAAGACAAAAAAAAAGAATGGATGACCTTGGCTTCTTCCAGATCTGACCAAGCTCTAAGTGCTCTACAATGCACTTCAGCTTCCTTCATGTTCACTGGAACAAATCAGCCTTGGCAAAGTCTTCACGTCTCAGGATAAACCATCCTGACAGGAAGGCTAAATTAGGTTGAGGATAAATGACAGGCCTCAAATCCTTCAATGAGTTAGGCAGGGTGTCATACATAGAATTAAAAGAGTCAAAAGACAGACTGGAGTATAAACTTCTTGCCAGTACATATCAGTAACAAATTATTCACATGGTTTTAAAAAATTCACAAAGCCTAGATACGGGAAGTCCTGGGTTCAAATCTGACCTCAGATACTTCCTAGCTGTTTGACTCTGGGCAAGTCACTTAATTCCCATTGCCTAGCCTTATTGCTCTTCTGCCTTGGAACCAATACATAGTATTAATTCTAAAACAAAAGGTAAAGGTTTTAAAAAAAATTCACAAAACGCTTTTGTCCTACTAATCCTTGAGCCCCTATTGCATGATCAGAATGTGTGCTAAGTGCTGGGAATACCAGAGAGAAGTTAAAAACAAACAAACAAACAAAAAAACCCCAGACCCAATCCTCATGGCGCTCACAATCTAACAGGAGAGATAATATGAAAACAATTGTATACAAACAAGACATATACATATATACATATATGTATATATATATAATTGGAGATGACCATTTTTAGCTGTGATTTGAAGAAAGCTGACTTTAGAGTAATAAAGCCTATGTTTCATAACTTTAAAACATTAGAACAAGGTAAAAGATTATTACTTGTATTGTGGCTTATCACAATTTAATTCAATAAGCCTTTATCAAATGTCTATTATTATCAAATAGTATACTTATAGCATTGTAAATATTAAAATGGGCAGCTGGGTGACCCAGTGGATAGAGTACTGGGCCTGGAATCAGGAAGACTCAGCTTTCTGAGTTCAAATTCATCCTCAGCCACTTATTAGCCAAGTGACTCTAAACACTTTAGCCTTGTTAAATTTTTTTTGTGGTTGGGCTCTGAATATTTATATAGGTGGTCACCAGGGATTTAATTTCTAAATCCCAAAATGAATTACTA
Source organism: Monodelphis domestica (assembly GCF_027887165.1). NCBI lineage: Eukaryota > Metazoa > Chordata > Mammalia > Didelphimorphia > Didelphidae > Monodelphis > Monodelphis domestica. Next base: position 214,370,137 of record NC_077229.1, on the reverse strand, counting down.
AAGTAAATGGAATTTATGGCAGTTGATTTACAATAGAGGGAAGATATTAAGGGGAGAGAGAGAAAGAGAGAGACAGAGACAGAGAGAGAGAGAGAGAGAGAGAGAGAGAGAGAGAGAGAGAGAGAGAGAGAGAACTCTGGCTTCCTCTGAGCCAGGGAGAAAAAGGCCCTAATCAGGGAAAAGAGAGTCTTAAGAGGGTCACTATGTCAGCCTTTCACTCAACAGTGACAGTCTAAATGGAAAGAAGTCTGGGTGTCTGTCTTCCAGTCTCTCCTCCGAGTCAGAGAGCTCTTTAATCTCCTAGAATTGAATATCGAATAGAAATATCTCTTCTTCTGGCCTTTGGCCTCTTTTTAAAGATCTTTTTCTCTTGTGTCATCTCCCCTAAATTTCAAGACTATAGCAGATGCTCATCTCCAGGACTACCCATTCTTTAGTTCACACCTCCTTTGGTTAGATTATACCTTTTGGGGTTACTTAACACCTTTTTTGGTTAGTTCACCTTTTATAGTTACTTAACACCTTTTTGTAGTTAAAATGGGTGGATTTACTTAAAATACTGAGTTACCACCTTTTTGTAGATTAAAATCTAAAAAAAAATAGATTGTGGATTACAATTCAATCTTCCCAATAAAGGAAAAGCTAAATACCTTCATTGTTACAATCAGGAGCTAGCTAAATCCAATCTTCACAGCCTATTTGCCTCAGTTTCCATATTTGTAAAATGAGCTGGAAAATGAAATGGCAAATCATGTAGTGTCCTTGTCAATAAAACCCCAAATGAATGTATGAGAAAGAATGTTATTAACATCCAGAGAAAGAACTATGGGAGCAGAAACACAGAAGAAAAGCACATGATTAATCACATAGTTAGATAGGGATGATCACTCTATTGCAAATAGTAATAACATGGAAATAGGCTTTAAACAATGATACATGTAAAACCCAGTGGAATTGCACATTGGCTCCATGAGGGAGAAGGAAGGAGGGGAGGGAAAGAACATGAATCATATAAACGATGAAAAAATATTCTAAATTAATTAAATAAATAAAATTTAAAAAACCCGAAATGTAGTCATAAAGTCAAATATGACTGAACAACAGTAATTATTATATGTCTATTTTTTATTTCATTTTTTCAATTACATGAAGAAACAATTTTTGACAATTTGTCTTTGACATTTTAGATTTTCTCTCTCCCTTGTCCTCACTTCCCAAGGCAGTAGTCTGATACATCTGATATAGGTTATATCAGTACTTTCATGCAATATATAATTCTGTATTGCTCATGTTGTGATAGAAGACATATCATACATACAATAAAAAGCTCATGAAGGAAATAAAGTGGAAGATGGCATGCTTTGATCTGCTTCAGACTCCCACAGTTCTTTCTTTGCATTCCTATATTTATTAAATGCCAAGGCTTTGTACTAGGCACTAGAACTACAAAAACAAAACAAAAATAAGAGCCCTTGTCCTCAAGGAACTTAGTCGAATAGGGGAGGCACAACAATACCCAAACAGGAAAATTAAAATAATGTGAGGGAAGGAGAACACTAATAACTGAAGAAATCAAAACAGGTCTCACACAGAAAATAATTCTAATGAATTGTGTGTATTGAAGGAAATCAGGGACTCAGAGAGGTAAAGGTGAGTAGAAATAGCATTCCAGGCATAAACAACAGCCACCTGAGGCAATCACTTATGAGGAAAAGCAAGTTAGACAGTTTGACTAGAAAAAGAGTGTGTGGGGTGAAATCACATAAAAATCTATCTAGGAAGATAGATGGGAATCCCGATTTTGAAAGGCCTTACATGCTAACCAGAAGAACCAACATTTTATCCTAGAGGCAATGGGGAGCACTGAAGCCTTTTAAGCAGAGTAATGTGTTGGTTTTATCTGTATTTTTAGGAATGTCAGTTTTACTTCTGTGTGGAAGATGAATTTTATAGAGTGGGGACTAGAGGAAAGGGGGCCACTAAGGGGCTGATATAATATGTTTAGGCTACAGATCTTGGGGGTATAAGCTAATTTATAAATGGAAAAAAAGCAGAGATCGAGATAAAGATGAGTTGAATATGTAGGTTGATCAGAGTCAATCTTATAGAGGTGATAACTGAACACATGGAAGCTGAAGAATGGAGGGTAGAAAGAAGACAAGAGAATCTAGTACCAAATCTTTGACTACTCCTGTCCAATAAGAGTGGGATATGAACAAAAATTCAGCAAAGCAGAATGAGATAGAAATGGAAAGAGAGAAAGCAGTTTTAGAAGACAGTCAATTTAAGGGTGTCATTTGCTTGCTTGTTTGTTTTTTAAGGCTAAGGAAGCACTAGGTATGTTTGTGGACAACAAGGAAGGAGTTAGTAGATAGAGATTGAAAGATAGTGAAAGATCTGATATATGAGAAGAGGACAGCTAAACGGCAAAGTAGATAGAGCTCTAGGTCTAGAATCAAGAAGACCAGACTTAAAATACTCTCTTGGACTCTGTCTGACCTGGGTAAGTCACTTAAACCTGTTTGATTTAGTTCCTTCACCAGTAAAATGAGCTGGAGAAGGAAATGGCAAAGCATTCAAGTATCAAGAAAACCCCAACTGGGATCATGAAGAGTTGAACATAATTGAAATGACTGAATTATAACATAAGAAGGAAGCTCCAGAGAAAGATAGGAAGAGATGAGATCAAGGAAACAAAAAGGGTTGATTGTGTGAGCAAGAAATGGTATCTCTTCTTTTGAATCTGGAGAAAAGGAGGAGAATAAAAAGGATAATACTGAGGAGGTCCAATGGGCAGAAATAGGCAGAAGATGTATGACATCAATTTTCTAATAATAATAATTATTATTATCCAGTCATTAACTCATTAATGAATTGGCTTCAGAGATGGCTTTCTTACCTGAGAATTGGCTGGGAGTAGAACTTTGTCAAATTAAGCTAGAGTCCAGATACATTTTGATCAGGAGAGAGTAGAAATATATGTACATAAGCCTTGAAAATTTAAGTGTAGCTTGAGGTGATCAGGAGAACTCTGGTTAGTTGGATGAGTCCCCAGTCAGCTTGTAGGTTCTTCTATCACACCTGCTACACTTAGATTGTATGGGGAGAAATACTTTAAAGGGTCTCTGAGGTGATATTTCAGGATCTTATAAAGTATAAACTGGGAAAAGATGTTAAGAAAAAAGGCAGGAAAGCATTAGAAACAGACTCTACTTCACCGTTTTGCTTTGAACCAGACCTGCTGTTATTGATCAAGCTTTACACATGACATGTTCCCAAGCAATTATATTTTTATATGGGACTACTTAGTCCTGGGAAGTCACAGAAATTAAAGGCAAGGCAAAGCATGATCATTTAAAGAATTAGATAATTTGTGTTTATTTTTAAATGTTTACTTCTATAACTTAGTACAATATAGATGGAAAATTTCTATAGTCAATCGGCACAGTGCTAGGACAATGGTTCCCATTTGGTGCATCATACCACCCTGGCATATCTTTTTTATAAAAATTAATTTCATGGGGTCAGCTAGGTGGCTCAGTGGATTGAGAGCCAGGCCTACTGATGGGAAGTCCTGGGTTCAAATCTGACCCCAGACACTTCCCAGCTGTGTGACTCTAAACAAGTCATTTGACCCCCTGCCTATCCTTTACTATTCTTCTGCCTTGGAACCAAAACACAGAATTGATTCTAAGCTGGAAGGTGAGGGTTTTTTAAATTAATTTTATTTATTTCATTAAATATTCCCCAATTGCCTGTAACTTATATTTAATAAATTTTTTTTTAAACCCTTACCTTCCATCTTGGAGTCAATACTGTGTATTGGCTAGGCAGAAGTGTGGTAAGGGCTAGGCAATGGGGGTCAAATGACTTGCCCAGGGTCACACAGCTGGGAAGTGTCTGAGGCTACATTTGAACCTAGGACCTCCTGTCTCTAGGCCTGACTCTCAATCCACTGAGCTACCCAGCTGCCCCCTATTTAATAATTTTTTTTAAATTCTGAGTTTCAAATTCTTTCCCCTCCTCCTATCTCTCCCCCACTTTGAAAAGGCAAGCACTTTGATTTACATTTTACATGAGAGAGTAGGCAAAACATATTTCTACATTAATCATGTTGCAAAAGAAAACATAAAACAATAAAAATAAATGAAGTTTTTTAAAAGTACGCTTCAGTATACACTCAGTGTTTATATCAATTCCCTCTCTGGAGCTGGATAGCATTTTTCTTTAGAAGTCCTTTGGAATTATCTTAGGTTACTGTATTGATCAGAGTAGCTAAGTATTTCACAGTTGATCATCCTTACATTATTGTTATTGTATGCAATGCTCTCCTAGTTTGGCTCACTTCACTTTACATGAGTTCATGTAAGTCTTTCCAGGTTTTTCTAAAATCATCCTGCTCATCATTTCTTATAGTGCAATAGTATTCCATCACAATCAGATTTTGTAACTTGTTTAGCCATTCCCCAAATTGAAAGACATTTCATCAATTTCTAATTATTTGCCAACTCAAAAAAAGGTGCTATAAATATTTTTGTAAAAACAGGTCCTTTTCCCTTTTATTTGATCTCTTTGGGGTACAGACTTACTAATGGTATTGCTGGGTCAAAGAGTTTGCACAGTTTTATAGCCCTTTGAGCATAATTTCAAAATTGTTCTCCCACACAATTAGATTAGTTCACAACTCCACCAAAGTGCATTAGTAGCCCAATTTTTTCCACATTTCATCTAGCATTTATCACTTCTTTTTCTGTTATGTTAAATCATTACTAACCATTGCCCCTACAAAAGGCTTACCTAATCCCTTAGCCTATGTCATTTTCCCTATAAAGTATATACCCCAAATCATTAAACTTTGTCACTGGTCAGCAAGAGGATGTCTGCGCACCTGTCTGTCTGTCAGTTCATCCCTCCTGTAATCCCAGAATAACTTTTCTCACCCTGGTTTGTTGACCCACGAATAATTTGTCAAATAAGATTCGACAAAAACAGAGAATATTTTTGTTTATCTAGTGAAGAATTCATATCGTTTCCCAAGTGAGCTAACAGATTCATTTAGTGAGTCACTCTCTCCCTACTCGAAACCTCACCTCCAACAAAGACCTACTGTATAATCTTTATGACTCGGTAGTATCCTAGGTAGGGTCTCAATCAATATTCTACTTATTACTTAATTGTATCCAAATCTTTGTGACTCAATTTGGGGTTTTCTTGGCAAAGATATTGGAATGTTTTGCCATTTCCTTTTCCAGCTTATTTTCAAGATAAAGAAACTGAGGCAACAGGATGAAGTGACTTGCCCAGCATCATACAACTTGTAAGTATCTGAGGCCAGATAACTCAATAAAATGAGTCTTTTCTGACTTCAGGCCAGCCCTCTGTTTACTATGACACCTCATTGCCCCTAGTGTTCTACTATTACATTGCTTTTTCAGTGTCTTCTCTTCTACTCCTTATTTTTAGCCAGCTTCTTCTTTCTCAATAGTAATCTAGGCTGCTTGTCTTGAGTAAAATGGACCTTGGAGACATTAAATTATCTCTCCCAAACCCATGAATCTACTTATTCAGGCCACACCTTCCACTGAATCTTTTCATTGTTGTACATTACTGCTCTCTCCACCTCTTGTTTATGATAAAACAATGAAAAAAGTTATCTAGATGTATAAAAATATTCACAGATATAAAAGAATGTTCATTTTAATGTTTATTTGTAATAGCAAGAAACCTGAGAGAATCTAGACATCCAGTTATTAAAGAATGACTAAATATGATGTATGAATGTTATAGAATATTAAATCACATAAAATAAGAAATATTGATGTTGGGAAATATGTAAAAAACCCATATAAAATACAACTTGAGATCAGTAAAATAAGAACTATGAAATACATAAAAACAAAGTCCTAATTCTTGATTTATTGTGACACAAATGATCCTAAGGTCTCAAAAGCTATGCCAATAAGCACTGGAAGATTCCACCATAATGGAAAGGTTTCCATTAAGTTCCTGGCAACTAACTGAGTATGTTCCCAATAACAGACTCCTTTCTAAGGCTCTGATTAGCAAAAAACTGAGAGGCTCACCAACAATAGGCTGGCTACTTGGAGATTAATTCTTTGGCCATGGCAACCCAAGAAACAAAGCAAAACACGAAATGGTCTTCAGACCTCTGAGGCCCTTTTGCTTTTTCAGTAGTGGTGGCCGAGTTAATAGTCAAAAAGAGAGAAGGTCCCGTTCATTAAGAATGAATCAGTCGTTAGACAATTTATAAAGTTTAACTAAAGTATTGGTACTCCAAATACAATCTTTATCCAGTGACCAATGAGGGTTTATATTACCAGAAGAACTTAATTGTGTCACACACATTTACAACAGCTATACATAAGTAAAAAGAAAGCCAAGAGAAGGAAAACTTTGGACAGGTTTAGAAGAGTAGACAAAGCAAACTATTTCACGTTTCTTAGTTGTATGTTAAATTTTTAAATCTGGCTTTGTTAAATTCTAAGGGCTTTCATAAAATTTAATTTCATGTTTTGTATATTAAATAATTATTTGTCTTGATGGTATTTATTAAGTACATAATGAAATTTTTAATGAAAAAATATTTGGAGGAGTCAAATCATAGTTTGTTTTGGAAACAGCTGCCACAGGCCAGTTCAACCAATTTTTAATGAAAATTTAATGGTTTGGAGCTGGAAATACCTTTTGTCACATAATATCCCATTTCAGTGATAGAAATATGTTACTAATCATCTATTATTAGTGGAAGCATTTTCTTTTTCATATGTCACCTAAATCACTCCTGAATAGCATGGAGGCCTAAGAAAATAACCCCTTTCCACTGCAAACCACTCTATTTTTCAATTAACAAAGGGTAAGGATGTTTTTTCTCTCTTTCTCATTCGATGATTCAAAGCTATATAGAATGTAAAATTCTATAATTTATTATTGTTTATTGTTTTTTTAAAATACTTGATGGGGTAGAACAAAATACAGTCTTGAAGGTTATCTTCAGACAATGCATCTCACACAATATTAAAATGATAGACTATGGAAGAAGTTATTTTAAAGATATAACTTTCTGAGTGCTGACATCTATCTAGCAAGTTGCAAAACAGGGATACAGTTAATCTGAGGTGTTCATTATTGTCATGGAAGATGATATATGCCAAATTGAAAGAAAAGGATTTCCTCTTGACCTCATGGTTCTTTAAAGGCATCTATTCGCACATGCCCAACAATGATACGAAACTTCCTCCCAAAAATCCAAAGCAATGAAAAGAAGCAAAATGCTTTGGGAATTCTGACATGCAAAAGAGAATTTGTGGCTAAGAAAGGGCTCCTGGTTAGGATTTCAAATGACAGAGAAACTTTTTGACTATAGCTCTCCCAAATGAATTGGTGAGGGAGGAGGGAGGACCCCGGAGGGTAAGAGACACTGAGAAATGTCAGCTAATATAGCAAAATTAATTGAAAGGAAAGGTGGTCGGGGTTGATGTTTCACTGACTACCTCTTCTCCCCCACCACCCTGAAGAAAGGAAAGAGGGAAGGAAGGATGGAAGGAAGGAAGTGGCGTAGATACCGCTATCAGGAGAATTATGGTAATAGGAAATGCTAGAGCCATAACACCAGGAAGCCAATAGGGGAAAGACTGGATCTTGCACTCCTCCCCTCTACCCTACTTCCTGTTCCCTTTTCAACTGTCTTGAAGTTCACAGAAATGGTAAGTTTGGAGGTTTCCTCTAATAACTAACTCCCACAATCAAATCTTTTAACTAAGAGGTCTTTTATTCTTTTGGGTAGAGGAGGTAGGGAGAGGGTAGGGGTAAGAGGAAAATGGGGTCTCCCTATATTTTCTAAGTTATCTCTGTTGATTGAAGAGTTCAATATATATTCAAATCCAGGAAATAATGTTATCTGTCCCTAAGGGGAGATGGTGAAAGCAAAGGCTGACAGGTTTCTTCTGAGCTAAACCCAAAAGTCTTCTCAGCACTCAGTCATATAGATAATCAATGACCAAAGAGAGAGATGTTCTTCCACCTTCTCTTTCCAACAGTCAGAGAAGGAAGTGAAGTTCAGGCAGCAGGGTTTCCCTAACAGAACAGAAGGGAACAGTTGTTCCCTTCAAGATTCTATTGGAACTCTGTCTCCATCTCAGTTGATTGGCATTTTACCAAGTTCCAAGCCTCTTGCTTTTCTGCAGATCCATTTTGTCACTTCTCAAAATCCTCGTTAACCGAAGGAAGGAAAGGAAGGGAAGAAGGAAGGAAGGAAAGAAAAGAGGGAGGGAGGAAAGAAGGGAGGGAGAGAAGAAGGAAGGAGGAAAGGAAGGAAGAAAAAAAATAAACAGCAAAACTTAGTGACTGTTCCTGACGGGATTATTCCACACTCATTATCTAACACTTTCTCTGTAGAGACGGGGTTTGTTCCAAACCATTCTAAAACTGGTCATTGGACTCGGTTGAGTTCTGTTGTATCTTAAAGCTATCTTTATTTACATGATTGCAGTCAGAGCACTTGACATTCACACACAGTACTCTTGCTGAACTCAGAGGGGTTGAAGAGATCAGTCACCTGCTAATACCTTTCCTTCTTCTAAGAGGTTTCCTACCTCTGAATCCATACCCTGGAGAGAAAGATTCAGCCCTGACGGAGTATGGCCCCTAAAGAGAGAAGTCAAACTCTTTTTTCCTTCTCACTCTTTGGCTTTTTATATCTTGAGCCTGGAGACCCAGGGAAAACTACTAAAAGCTCAGGATTGGCTCATTTCTAGTGTCTCCTTAAAAAGGGGCAAAAAGAGGTTCTCATGTAAAACATAGATCAGATATGACACCTATTTATTGCCTCTGCTCAAAAGAAGCATAAATGTTCATTGAAAGAGATTCAAACCAGCAGCAGCAATCTTTTACTACAGTTACCTTTCTCCCAGGAGAGTGATAATTAAAATATCAAAATATAAAACATTTTGTAGTACTGCTAAACTAGCATTTTACTTTCACCTCAGCTCAGCACTGTCCAAACAAATCCCTCCAGGTTCAGTTTCTGGTAAGCTAAGCCAGTCACCTTCTTACTCATTGTCATCTTTTCTAAGAAGTACTAGTTGCTGAAGGCTCCTCCTGAAATATAGTCAGCATGGTCTAAGGACCCAGGAACTCCCATGTTCTCAGACTCACAAGCTTTCCTCTAAGGCTGTAGAGGTCCATTTCAGGATTATCACTTAGTTACCTATACTGGAGAAAGAAACACAAAGGTGAAAAGGTAGCTGGGAGGTGGGGGTGCAGGAGAAAAAAAAGCAGGGAGAGAAAAAAGAAGGAGGAAGAGAGAGAGAAAAGGACAGAGAGGGGGAGGGAACAAGAAGTGAGGGGAAAAAAGAAAAAAAGAGTGCTCCAGAGGTCAGGGTCACTGCCTTTAAGGTCCTGAGTGAACACTCCTCCTGAATTAATGACCAATCCTCTCTGACTCAGCTTTGAGTCACTTCAGTCATTACTGGGTAGAAGACAAGGTTTCACTCAGTTTGCTGCATCATCTCAGAATAACATACTGAGTCACTTTTCTCTGAAAGTGGCCAGGGTTCCTCATATTTTTTGTGTCTTAAGGTTCAATAATACTCTATTACATTCATATACTATGATCTGCCCATCCAATCCATGAACACTTACTTTGTTTATAGATTTTTGCTATTATAAATGGAGTTACTATGAATATTCAAGCTTGTTTGGATCATTTAGTCATTGACTTTCTAGGAATATATTTATAGTAGTGACATAACTATGTGAAAAGGTTACAATCAATTTAACAACAACAGCTCCAAATTATTTTTAGAAACACTGGAACAATTCTTAGCCCCATCAACAATATATTAGTGTGCCTACATCTTTAATTGTACCACAAAGCAGTGGTTATAAAAACAATATGGTACTGGCTAAAAGATAGAAGTGGATCAATGGACTAGACATCAGCAAGCTCATGTTTGATAAACCCAAAGATCCCAGCTTTGGGGACAAGAACACACTATTTGACAAAAACTGCTGGGAAAATTGGAAAGCAGTATGGGAGTGATGGGAGTGATTAGATTTAGATCAACATCTTACACCCTATACCAAGATAAATTCAAAATGGGTAAATAACTCAAATATAAAGAGGGAAATTACAAGTAAATTAGGTGAACATAGAATAGTATACCTGTAATCTATGTGAAAGGAAGGAATTTAAGACCAAGCAAGAGATAGAGAGCATTACAAAATGTAAAATGAATAATTCTGATTACATTAAATTAAAAGGCTTTGGTACAAACAAAACCAATGCAATCAAAATTAGAAGGGAAGCAACATACTGGGGAAAAAATTTATGATAAAAAGTTCTGACAAAGGTCTAATTTCTCAAGTTTATAAGGAACTAAGTTAATTGTACACGAAAGGTTACAATCAATTTAGCAACAATAGCTCCAAATTATTTTCAGAAATACTGGAACAATTCATAGCCCCCTCCAACAATATATTAGTGTACCTACATCTTACAGGGTTTTGATGGATCTGAAATAGTATCTCAGAGTTATTTAAATTTTCATTTCTTTTATTAGTGAAGTGGAGCATTTTTCATTGTAAGAGTTTATGGAATGTTTTTAGCATTTCTCTTGTTAATCATATTTTTATGCTTTTGTTTCAGAAAAATGTCTATCTCTAACCTAGAACAAGTAGGAAAAGGAAATGCGGATTTGAAATACATCTGATATCAGGATGGAGATGGGAAAGAATAGGAATCTCTTCTTGACATAAGATTGTCAAATAATCTTTGTAAAATACAAAAGACAAATGCTAGAGGACTGACTATCTCTTTTATCTACTTGTCATATGAAACTGAAGGCTACAATATTCTGACTTTACTGAAATGAAAACAAATGCCAGATATCTAATGACCATTGTAGACATTATGTGCAGTTTCAGATTTAGGTGAAATTACATCTGCATATTATAGATGATATTTCTTCAGGAAAAATATACACTATACTGCACCTCCAATAAAGCACAAATGTACCAGTTCCCTTTGCATAATTCATCTTTGTTACCCCCTTTCTCCTATCCTCTTTTCCCAGAGTTTTAAGAAGTTTTATAGATGATTTATTTTTGCTGCAGTCATTTCCCCAGACACACACACACACATATACAAAGGACCTTCCCTTGTAATAAAACAAGGGGTAAGCAAAATAAACTGACTTACTGACCTTATCTCACAGTGGTTATCACATTCTCTCTTTCTACCAAAAGCTAAGAGTTGTGTTCTTCCAGGTATTGAGATTGGTCTTTACAATTAATCTGGGTTTGGCAGCTTTGAAGGATTTAAGAGCTTTTACCAACCATGTGTCCAGAAGGCCTTCAATGAAGCATTTTAGAGAGATATAAGATGTAAAGACATACTTTTTTAGCCATGGCAACTATGTGGATGTGTTTTGCCTGATTATGTTTTTTGTTATAAGGGGGGTTTATCTCTTTATCTTTTTTTAATTGGAGTGGAGAAAGGGAAGGGGGGAGGCTTAGAGTCTGAATTGTGATGCCAAAAAAAAAGCCATTTAACTAACTTATTTTTAAATGTTCAGAAAAGAAGGAAGAATAGACAAACAGGGAAGTTTTGAAAGTAAAATATATAATGTGTCATATACTTTTAAAAAATTAATCAGTATGAAGTGGAAATTCAGATCATATAGACCCCTCTTTTTCTGCTCTGCTATGTATATGCAAATACTCTTATTTGGTATTTTACGTTCAGAAATTTAAAAAAAAGTTTAAAAACATTTGGCTGCCTTTTGTTGTTTTCGTTTATATTGTGGTCCTTATTGTTCTTCTTAGGGATCTTCTCATATTTCTCTGAATTCCTCATATTTGTTATTTCTTAATGTTGAAACAGTATTATATTACATTTATATAATGAGATTTGTTTAGCTATTCCTCAGTAGTGGATACCCATTGTATATGTGATATATATATATATATATATATATAAATCCATATGTATATATCTACGCATGTGTATATCTATAGCTTTTCTTTCATCTCCTTAATAGTATATGTCTAGTAATGGTATGAATGAGTCAAAGGTTATGAAGTTTACTTCCAAATTGTCTTCCTGAGCAGTGACACCAGTTCAGGGTTTTACCAACAGGGTATAAATGTTCCTTTCTTCCCTTAGCCCTTCCAGCATCAACTAGGTTCAATCACTCAACATCTTTGACAATTTCATAGTTATGAAGTTATGTCTTAGAGTTTTTGTTATATTTGTTTTGTTTTAAATTTAAAGTTCTCTTAATAGTAGTGATGTGCAATATTTTTTTTAAATTGTAATTTTGATTTTATCAATTCATAGAGTTTGCAGTTTAACAGTTCAAATTAACACCTCTTCTGGAACTTAGGGACTTAGAGCATTTTCTAGGTACTGAGAAGGTGAGCCATCCACGTCACAAAGCTGGGCCGTAGTAGAGGTCTGACATGATCCCAGGTCTTTCTGATTCCAAGGCTAGCCCAATTCTACTACATCATAATTCTTCTCAGCATTTTTTCATATAGTTGTTAATACTTTGCATTTTTCTCCCTTTGAAATACTGGTTATAATAGTTATAGCATTATAAATATATTTATTTTTTACTATTTAATATTATATCATTGTCTTATTATATCACAACAAAATATCTTTTCCCCTAATTCATAGCTTCTCTTATTTGGCTCCAAATTTGTTCGTGTAATAGCTTTTTTAACCTCTATTAAATTTTTAAAAAAATATTTAGATTGCTTATCTATTTGGAATTTATTATGATATATTGTATTAGACTGGTCTAAATTAATTTTATGCCAAACTTCTCGCTTTCCCAGCAGTTAAGTGTCAAAGTGATAAAGTACTGGACTTGAAGTCATAAAGTGACCCTTAGATGCTTACTATCTCTGTGACCCTGGGCAAGTCATTTAATCTCTTTTTTGTCTCAATTTCCTCATCTATATAATGGTAATAATAATTGTACCCACTCTGAAGTATTGTTGTAAGGATTAAATTAGATATATTTGTAAAGCACCTAGCATAGTACTTGGCACATGGTAGGCACTTAATGAATGTTCATTCTCTTCCCATTTCCCTTCTTATATTTTTTTGAACACTCAACTACTATGTTTGTTTGTTTTTAATCTTGCTTATCTACTCTGCTGTACCAAATAGTCTTTTGTTGTACAACTTGACCTTTTGTTCCTCCAAATTAATTTTATTATTTTAATAATTTGATGAGCACTAGACTTATAGATTAATTTAGATAGAATTGTCATTTTTATTATGATGGCACAGACCAACTGAGAACATTAAATTCTTCTCCAATGGGTTAGGTTTTCCTTTCCATAAACAATGATTTGTGGTTATATTTAAGTCTTAAATGGTCATCTTAGTCATTTAACTTGGTCATCTTGCTCAGTTAACTTTTATGCATTTTGTAATTTTTTTGAATGGAATTTCTTTTAACATTTCCTAGAGCAGTTAGGATTAGTTAGAGCAATTAGCTAGAATGTTGGGTCTGGAATCAGGAGATCTAAGTTTAATTCCAGCCTCAGACATTTCCTAGCCGTGTGACTCCAGCCAAATCATTAAACTTCTATCTGTCTCATCTTTCTTCATGTGAGATAATGGCATCTACTTCCCAAGGTTGAAAGAATATTTTTCAAGTGCTTTGGAAACCTTATAGTGCTATATAAATGCTGGCTATTATTATTTCCTCCTTGTTTTTGTTAGTAATCTATACTCAATCTCTAAGCATTTATTAAGTGCCTCATATAAGCATGGTGCTTGTACTGGACACCAGGGATACAAATACAAAATAGTTACTTTTACTGGATGATACAACAGACTCACAGATAAGGAAAGAAAACATAAATACCAAATAAATACAGGGTGGAAATGAAATGCAGACTAACTGGGGGAATCAGGAATGGCCTCTTAAAAGAATAGCACTTGAACTGAACAATGGTGTTGGTGTTAGAAGAATTGAAGAGGGAGTGTTGCAGACATGGAGGCAGACATACCTAGAGCAGAAAATAAGCCAGTTAGGCTAAAGAGTAGAATACATGGGAAAGTGATGTGTATAGCCTAGAAAGTGAAGCCAGTGTCTGATTGTGAAGGGATTTAAATGCTAATGAGGAGGTTGTGTATTATACTAAAGACCATGGGAAGCCACACAAGCTTCTACTTTACTTGACTGGCATCCTTTTCTTCAATGATTATCCAGGATTATCTAAATCAACTTTCATGTCTTCTGAGGTCTAATATCTAAGACAGGAATAATTCTGCCTCCGTTTGATCAATGTTTAGTCTTTTTATTTCTTTCTTATTGCCAAAGTGAACAGTTTTAAAAATAGGAAAAAATGTAATCATCTTTCATTTTACCCCTAAAATCATATGGGAATATTTTCAATGTTTATCAATTGTAAATAATACTAGTTCCTTATGTTTTGATATATTCTTTTCATCATAATAAAGTACACTTCTATACCTATAATTTTTAAGGTTTTTTAAAAACAAATGAATACTGCATTTTGTCAAAGGCTTTTTCTTTAACTATTAAAATGATTGTGAAACTGCACAGTTATAAAGATAACAGACAGTTGGTTTTGGTGGCAGAGAGGTAGCACAGTAGATAGAGCATTAGATCTGGAATCAGGAGGAGCTGGGTTGAAATCTAACTTCAGACTTCTTAACTGTTTGACCCTGGACAAATCACTTAATCCTACTTGTTGTAAACCTTAAAATTTCTTAGGCTTATAAATGTTGGAAATTTCACCATTGGGAAATTTCATACTTGAAAAATTTCCTACTGATAGTCTATTGGAATGTGAACCCCCCCTTGGCATGGGAGGGTCCTTCTCCTCCCTACTTAAGATTACTTTAGGACAGAAACCTTTTGCTGAACAATGGAAAGGGCTTTGACCTATGCTTAAGCATAGAACAGGAAGTTCTTTGAGTCATGATTGATTTTAGAATTGATACAATAGAGATATTTGGAATGACAGGACCAGGTCTTGGAACTTACAATCTCCACCCTACTCAGTCCTAACAGGATTTAGGAAGGGCTGCAGCATAGATCAAAATTTAATTATTTGAGAATATGACCTTCAACAGACATGTGCAAAGGGGCAGATCTCTGGGCGGTCCTGGGTTAAGCTAGAGCCACCATTGGCACAGGGAAGACATGGACAGTGATTGGTAGATGTGAGAACTGAGGGGAGGGAACTGAGATGGTTTCCTTAAAGATAGCGGGGTCTGAGGAGTAGGAGGTGGGAGAGGTTTTGCTCTGAGAGGTTGTGCTCTGAGAAGCTTGCTCTGAAGGAAGCTGGAGGTGGAGGCCTCTGAGACTGTTTCTCCATTTTGGTCACGTGAGTGATAGAGACTGATCTCTTTTCTTTGCCTCAGCTATCTAAGGGCTTGGTCCTTTTGGCCCAGCCTAAACAGAGGGGGTATTTAAGCCCTATTCCCTTCTCTGCCCTTTGTCTCTCTCTCTCTCTCTCTCTCTCTCTCTCTCTCTCTCTCTCTCTCTCTCTCTCTCTGTCTCTCTCTCTAATACCTTTCTTCCTCCTGTTTGTAATTAAAAACTCCATAAAAGGTTGACTGCTGACTTGAGTTTTCATTTAGGAATTACATAGCTGAATTCCTTGGCGACCTTAAATTAATATATATCAGTCTTTTAAAGTGATTTCCTTGTCACATTGTCTAGCCCTTACTGCTCTTCTGTCTTATAACCAATACTCTAAGACAGAAAGTAAGGATTATTATTATTTCTTTTTAAAGAAAAGAAAGTTAGCTTTGGTATTAGTAAGATCCAAGTTCAAGTCTCACCTCTGATACATACTTAACTTTGCTAGGGACGAATGTTCCTTGGAGCAGTTATAGATCTTCACTGACTTGAGTAATACAGTTCTGCTTAAATGATTAGAAAGACTTCAATTCCAGTCTCCATTTAGATACTGTATGACTGTTTCCTCATCTGTAAAATGGAGATAAGAAAAGCAGCCACCTCTCATGGTTGCTGTGAAGTTGAAATACAACAGATAACCCTTATATACAATGTGCCAAGTACTTTACAATTACTACCTCATTTTTATCCTCAAGATGATCTTGGAAAGTAGGTGCTTTTGTCATCTCCATTTTACAAATGAGAAAACTGAGGCAAACAACAGTTAAATGACTTGCCCAGGATTGAATAGTGTCTGAAGTCATATTTGATCCAAGGTCTTCTTGACTCTAGAACCAGTGTTCTTTATTTCATCACCTAGCTTTGCAAAGGCTTAAATAACAATACAAATGCTATTATTGATAATAATCTCTCTTGAAATTCCCTATTCACATAGAATCACATGGTCACAAAAATTTCATAAGAATAATTAAATTAATTGCTTTCTTAATGTTGAACCATTTTTGCATACTTTTGGTAAATACAATCTGGTCATAGTTAAGTACCGGATATATTGTTTTCATCTTTTTTTCTGGAATTTTATTTAAAGTTTTTGCTTCCATACTCAGTGGTATGAGGAACTTTTCTCATGGCTCTTCCATTCTTCTAGTGTTTCTTTTTTTTAAACCTTTACTGATACTAAGTATCAGTTCCAAGGCAGAAGAGCAGTAAGGACTATGCAAAGGGGATAAAGTGCTTTGTCCAGGGCCATACAAGTAAGAAGCATCAGAGGCCACATTCGAACCCAGGACTTCCTTCCTTGGCCTGGCTCTCAATCCACTGAGTCACTTAGCTGCTCCTTGCCTATTGACTGAATGAGGCAAAAGAGGGAAAATCAAAGATGACAGTTTTTAAAAGCAGTTATTGGCAGACATTCCATCAACAGAAACTAGAAGTCAGTTTTTAGGGGGAAATCATGTTTATTTTTGAACTTGAAGTGCCAGTAGGAAATCTAAGGGGATGTTATTTTAGCACAAAACTGAAGAGTTTGAAAATCTGGGAATAGCTTGGGGTAGGAATATTGATTTGGGATTCACCTGTATCGGTGATCATTGAATTATTGGGAAAAACAAGCTAGAGTACTGGTCCTCCGACGCCTGGACCTCAGATGCCCCCGGCTTCACTCAGTGGGCACAGTCCAACCAGGTTAGTGTGTAGACGCATCAGCAGCTCGACCTACCAGGGAGAAGATAACAGGAATTCTGCCCAGACCCGCGCACGCGCCCCTGCGGCCTACTCTCCTACTCGCTTTTAGGGCGCGCGCCGCTCGGGTCCATAACCAGGATCAACAACCTAACTGGCCCCGCAACCTCCTTCCAGTCAGATCTGCCATCCTCCAGCAGTTCCGCGCGGTCCCCACCTCTGCACGCGAAGGCCAGCACCCCGCTCCGCCCTCAGCCCCCACCCACTCCAAGCACTAGCGGCGTAGGCCCACCCCCGCGCCTTGCCACCTTCTAAAGCGGGCCGCTGATTGGCCACCGCATTCCCGCTTCCTTCCCGAACCGCCATTTTGAAAATCTGGTGGCTTCTTCGGAGAGAGGCTGACCTGAAGCGTCACGCGCGAAAAAGGCAAAAAGGGTCCTCGGCCGTTCCCTACCAACCGGTCTTAAGAACCTTCCCCTCTCCTCACGAGCCAGGCGGGCCCGGGCATCCCCGACCTACCGGTGAGGGGGCGCGCGAGCGGCGGGAAGGGAGGGATAGCGGCTGGAAGTCTCGGAGGCGGCGCCGTGCCCGGCCGAGAAAGGGGGAGGGTGGGCGGCCGTTAGGACTGCGGGACCGGGAGGCGCCGCCATGAAAGTGAAACCGCCGCTGACGCCGCTGGGCCCGGGCGGCCTGCCGAAGCAGAGGCGCTCCAGAGCTGCCGCACCTCCGGCCCGGGCCCCGCCACACGTTGGCGGTTGATGCCGCTGACAGCAGCGTGGGGGTAGAGCTGCGGTGGGTGCACGGGCCGGGCCCTGCGCTCCATCACCGCCCCCCGCTAGGGGGCGGGCTATCCCCTGGGGATCCCCTGGATCTCCTTTCCCGCCTCGGGGGGAAAAAAAAATTAGGTGACCGTCCCGGGGGACTGGAAGGGCTTCTCCTGGTGCTCTGCAGCCCCTCAGTCCCCGTGATCAGGTGGAGATTTGGGAGGGAGGCGTTTGGGATACCGCGGTGGGGGGCGGGGAGAGGTTGGTATGATGTCCCCATCCTTGCCGTCCCAGGGGAGGGGGACCTTGGCCCTCGGCCGTGGGAACCCTCAGCACCCTGAGTAGTTGTAAAGGGCGGACACCAGAAGTGGATTCTTTGAAGGTGGCCAGAGATCTCTTTGCTCTCCTAAATCCCTCCTCCTCTGCAGGTTGTTAGCATGTCTTCATCACTTCCCACCCCAGAGGGGGAGGATCTTCCTTCCCAGCCCGCATCTAAAAGAGACCCTGAGGTTCCTGACAAGGAAGAGAGTGAAGAAGAGGAGGAGGAGGAAGATGAGGAGGAGGAGGAGGAAGAAAAAGGTGGGAGAGTATTTATGGTAAAAGATATCTGCAGGCCACATTGCCTTAGGAAGCTTGTATAGTCATTGTACCATATAGTCATTGAGGTCAGAGAACTTGAAGTATAAATGAAATGTGGGAAGTTACTTTCTTCACTCTATGCAGCAGTCCAGAATTAGCAATATTAGTGCGTTTTTCATTCCTCTTGGATGAATACCGAATTTATTTTTTTGGTAGCAAATGACACTGCCGTCATTTAATTGAATAAAAATAAAAAATGCATCGGAATTGTTGTAGATTTCTTTCCTAGTTCTCTTAACTTAGTGTATGTATCCAGGGACTATCAAAAACTTGTTTTAGTTGAATTAAATAAAAGGAAACATGTATCAAGTTGTTATTAATTCCTTCCCAGTTCTGTTTTTCAACTTAGTGTATCCATGGACTCCCTAAAACTTGCTTTAATTTTATCTTTAATTTTTATGAAGGCTGATTACCATTTGGGATTGTTGTGGGTAAGTTAGAGAGAGATAAATGATAGAAAGATGTTTTCCTAGTGCACAATTTAATAAAACAAGAGGCAGCAGCCTGTTTCTTCTAAAAGCTTGGGAAAGGGGAACTGCTTGTATTTTCATGGCATCTAGAAAAAGAATATGTAGAAAAATTCTTCTCTATTATCATTGTATTTGGGATTTTATACCTGATGAACTTAAGTAGAGGTCCCCCACAAAAGAGTCCCATAATCATATGATGAAAGTTACCTGTTTTCATTCCTCTTCAGGCACAAGCTTCAAGGATTTAGAAATTCAAATTTGAATTGGGTAGTATACTATATAATTTGATTTTTCTGAATGGATATTTTCAGGAACCAATCAAATCAGTTTTAATCAATAAACATTGAGTATCAAGTTTGTGCCAGGAACTCAGTGAGGTGTTGAGGATACAAAGAGGCCAAAAAAAAAAGTCACCAACCTCAAGCAGCATACAATCTAATCATAGAAACAATATACAAACATATATGCAAAGCAAGCTATAGGATAAATAGAAATAATTGACAGAAGGCATTGAAATTAAGAGGGGAAAAAATTCTAGATCTGTGTCCTGCCTCCTATACCTACCTTTAGATCTCTAACTTCAGGCTCTGTCTTTTGGATTTCTTAGTCAAATTAGTCTACAGAGAAGTGGTTCCTTTAATGTAATATTTAAAGTACTATTGGGCGATCAAGGCATCCATCTTATAAAAGCTATGGATGACAACAAAGCTGTCACTAAGAGTTTAAAGATTCTCCATGAATTAGCAATTGATTTGAAGTTAGAAGATCTTTGGTTCAAATCCCACCTTTGCTACTTATTTCCTGTGTAACTTTGACCAATTCACTAGTTTTGTCATCTGTTAAACAAGGTCATTGGGACTAGTTAATTTATATGATCTCTTCCACCTTTAAGTCCTGTTAATCCAGTAGACATCCCTTCTTATAAAGTTTTGCCTTTTGGAACAGGTGACAGAAGCAGGCTATAGAATTGAGTAATGGTAATGTTAAACTGTGATTTGAGGTACAGATTTTGGACAGTTTTCTTCAGTTATTCAGAAGTCCAAACATTTTTTTTTTAATTTTAATTAAATTTTTAAATGTTTTTCAATGGTTACATGATTCATGTTGTCTCCATCCCCTCTTCCTCCCCCCCCTTCCCAGAGCTGATGGGCAGTTTCACTAGGTTATACGTGTGTTATCACTTGATACCTATTTCCATATTATTCATTTTTGTAATGGAATAATAGAAGTCCAAACATTCTAAAGAACTTTGTCATTGTCATGATTACCTTTTTGGTTTACTTGGCATGCACCCTGCAGTCCAATAGGAGATGGGAAGAAATTTGACGTTTCTCATACTGTTTCAACCACTGAATTTTAAGCCCAAATATTTTTAAAGTATTCTCTCAAGGTGAGACTAAGCCAAAAAGGAAATATTTCACATTAGATGGTGTTTCTATCCATTTGAGAGGCATTTTTTGTTTCATTTAGACAACTAACAAATGAATTGATTTTTGTATTTTCCTAAGTTCAGTCCAAATAGCATGACTTATGGGGGGGGGGGGTTGTGTGTTCCCATAATATGAACATATTTATATTTTTAAGTGGCAGAACCACTTGAGCCTGACCAAAGCCTTATTTTGACATGAATAAATATAATATTAGTACTAGAGAAAGACCAATGGAGCATTTTTGCCCTTAAATATGCTTTTTAGGGCAAGGATCTGGCACTTTTGGGGGAAAAAAAAGGTTAATTGTCTCTACCATACAGAAGTGAAAAAAGAGACTTGATTTGTTTTGATAGATTTAAGAAAAAGACTGAAATAAATGTCTGACTTTTTCAGTTTAGAACAAGGCAGTAAATATAACAGATGCTTAAAAATATAATAGTAATAGCTATTGATTTACGTGGTATCTACTATTTGTCAGGCATGTGCTTTACAAATGTCAACTCATTTGATCTTTACCAGTCTTCTTTCAGAAATACGTAGTATTATCTGTTATCCCCATTTTACATTTGAAGAAACTATGTGAGGCTGGATTTCAATTCAGGCCTTCCTGACTACAAGCCCAGGGTTCTACCCATAGTGCCACCTAGCTGCCTCTATATACTTTAGTGTTCTAAATTGTACCCAGTTAAAAGAAGGGATAGAAGGGGGAGAGTCAGAGAACATAATAAAAGATGAATGAGTCATAATTTTCTTTGAGCTGAAAAGGATATTAGATCAACTAGTTTTAATTCATTTAAGAAGAAGCTAGAAAAGTTAAGGGAGTCCAAGGTTACATAGGTAGCAGATACTCAATTATACCATGTTTTTGTTGGTCTAGACTGTGAACATTATGATTAAGCTTGTTTTGAGCACAGAGGGAATTTCAGATCCCTTTGCTGTATGTGATTGCATCTTCCAAAAAGAACCTCTCAGAAGTGAGGTTGAATAAGGATCTCATTTAGCCATGCTTGTTCCCATCATCAGAAGTCAGGTGAAACCACAAAAAGCTGTCTGGGTCTTTCTCAACAATAACTCCAATTCATTTGAGCAGCTTCTCACTAATGTAATTGAAGCTGTCAAACTAGATTCAGAAGTGGTTATTCATCTGCAGATCCTAGATGGAAAGCAGATGATGATGTTAAACCTTCATTGTACTAAACAGTGTCCATTTCCCCAAGTTTAACCCTATTTTTGTTTAAGCTATATTAGTATGCTTCTTATCCTTGAGTCTGAGCACTTCATATGAATTGGGATGGCCATAGCAGTTCTCCAGAATTGTTACTTTTCTGGGTTGTATTTGCATCTACCTGAGCGATATTATCTAAAGACCAGATGAATTAAAACCACCCTTCAGCCTAGAAATTTTCTGTCCTACTTGTAGAGTAATTATGAGTATTGGAAATGTTTGAAGGCAATCATACTGAAAGTTGGGGCCTTTTAAATTTTATTACTCTTACACAAGTGATACAAAAAGTGAACTAATTAAGCATTGAGATTCAGGAATCAAATAGATAGGAATCTTTACCTAGTGAAATATAAAGTCCTGGTTGGTGATAGGCTTGGGTCAAGGTTGTTTGCAATTAATTCTATATGGCTATACCAGGCATTCTTAACCAGGGGTCTGTGACCTTGTGAATATTCTGGTAACTTTCAATATAATTGGTTTCTTTTATAATCATTTGTGTTTGATTCTACATATATTTGAAAGGATGATCCTGAGAAGGGTTCCTTAGGTTTCACTAGACTGGCAGAAATCCAGGAATTTAAGAATCTTTACACTGTCTAGCTAAAATTAATTTTAAAAAATCACTTATTAAGTGTCTGCCATGTGTTAGGAGCCCTAGGTTGTTTCCATCCTTAAGAATTTTGTCTCATAGTATTTTTAAACATGTGTTCAGAATAATTCTGATCTATCTCAGCAGTTCTCAAAAACTTGTTGACTACTTTTGCAAAGCAGAATGCTGTTTAAGCCTTCTTTAGTGTTGAGTGATTAACACAACTGACATTATCTCTGCATATAGTAGTGTCAACGTGGAAATCTAGAAGTCCCCAGTTTATTTAGTTGGAAGGTAGAAACCCCAGGTTTTGACCTTGTCACAGGAGAGTTTTCTCCCTGAGGGGGAAGGTCTTACTTCACTGGTCTCAGGCTAACAATAGACAATCCACTTCAGGTGGGGACTAGGGACTTCTAGATTTCCACATTGACAGTAGGTACTAAGTATTTGGTGGATTAAGATGAGATACTGTATAGGCAGAATCATATTGTAAATAATACTACATCAGACCAAAATATTTTAGTTAGCTATAAAAATAAGCATATGCTAAAGTCTTAAAAAAATGGGACATTGAATCTAATGACATTCAAATAGTAACCTCCCCCAAAATTGATATATCCTGACCTGTTTCTGTTTTGTTTTGTTTTCATAGGATTCTGTTTACTAGAGACAGATGGGTGTATTCTCAAATTCATCATAGGGTGGCAGCAGGAAATAGGGATGGCCAGTAAGGGAATGGAATCTCACCACTAATTCATATTAATGTAGTGGAACATTTTTGGGTCCAAATAGAATTAAAAAAAAATTTTCCCCTACTAGATATTTTCCTGATGTTTTCATAAGACTATATAGAGGCCTAAGTTTGAAGCCAGATGAGCAAGAAATAAGCAGTATTTTACATATAGCAGCCACTTATATTAGAAATAATAGAGGAGGTCAAGTTTGATCACCTTCAGTCAATATGAAGGAATTTTGGTAAAGATCAGCCTTTAAGATTTTTGCTGTTTAAGAAAATTAAATTGTTTTTCTTTCAGAAAAAAGTCTCATTGTAGAAGGTAAGAGAGAGAAGAAGAAAGTAGAGAGATTGACAATGCAAGTCTCTTCTCTACAAAGGGAGCCATTTACAATTGCCCAAGGCAAGTATATCTTTCTTTTCATTCTGGACTAGTGATTTCATGTGCCAGGCATGGATACTATGGAACTTCCTCTGATCAGATTAACAATTAGAATTGTTTGATTCACTAATTAGTTAAATGATTTGCCCCTTGGCCCATATTTATAGTTTTATATTCAGGACTTAAACCAAGTTCTTCATGACTCACGAGTCAGCCCCAAATGTTCTATATATGTAACACACTGCCTCTTTCCCTACTTTCACATTGTAGTGAAATCTTGTGGTGGCCAAGTAGTGTTTTTATTTTTAAGGAATATAATTTTGCTTTTAATGATAATTTCTGAAATTTGTAATCTCATTCCTTCCTACAAATTAGAAGAAAATAGAAACTACTTAAATTGTCTTTATTAACTGGACATTTTATTTAAAATTTTGTTTGAAGTTTTATGTGAAGTACTATATAACTTTAAAATTAAATTTACAATTATAACAGAGGAAAGACTTCTTTCATCATTTAACTTTATTCTTTTTACAGGAAAGGGACAGAAACTTTGTGAAATTGAAAGAATACACTTCTTTCTAAGTAAGAAGAAAACTGATGAACTTAGAAATCTTCATAAGCTGCTTTACAACAGGCCAGGCACAGTAAGGATTATTTTAGACTTCTGATATTTAGCATTTTTTTTAAAAGTATTTTAGAGATAATTTCAAAGCTAACAGGTACTTAGCTCAGTGCTTTGTATTTGGTAGATAGCATCACAGAATCTCCATATGGGAAGGGACCTTAGAATTTAACTATTCCAATTTATAATCTCTTTTGCAGCATCTTCATTCTATTCTTAAAGACCTTCATTAGGATTCCTTTGGTTATATCTAATTGTTATAAACTTTTTCGTTATATCAATCCTAAGTCTGCCTTTTTGCAACTTTGCTCCTGCTTCAGCTCTCTGAAATTAAGCCAAATAAATCTAATCATTTTTAAATTTGATAGCATTTTAAATATTTGAATTACACTTATCACATGCCCCCTAAATTTTCACTTCTTTGAGCTAAATATTCTTAATCCCTATTCCCAGTCCATGATGTCTTTCTGGTATTTTTACCATCTTGTCTCCAAGATACACTCCAGTTTGTTAATCTTTCCTAAAATTTTATCTTGAAAACTGAACATAGTACTTTAAATGTTAATATGCAGTAAATATTTGTTGATTTGGATTACAGATTTTTAAAACTGGAAGAGACCTTTAAGATTATCTAGTCTAACTCCCTCATTTTACAGATGATAAGACCCATTGGTCTTATCTGAACATGAGTTTTACCTGGTTAACACGATTCTAATTGAAAAGTAAAACATTCATCTCTTATGACTCCTAGTCCAATATTATTTCCTTTGCACCATTCTACTTATATTTAGCTCAGACATAGTTGTAGCTTAAATTTTATGGGCATTGGCCAATAAGCTAAAGCTCAATTTATGTTCTATAACTCCAGG
Organism: Monodelphis domestica; assembly: GCF_027887165.1. Classification (NCBI taxonomy): domain Eukaryota; kingdom Metazoa; phylum Chordata; class Mammalia; order Didelphimorphia; family Didelphidae; genus Monodelphis; species Monodelphis domestica. Next base: position 214,345,300 of record NC_077229.1, on the reverse strand, counting down.
CAAAGTATATTTGATTAGTGATTTTAAGATTTTATTAATAGAAGCTTGTTAACGCCTTTTGGCAAGTCATTGTGTTTTGACATCAATACTGACATATTTTGCATAAAATTTTTTAAAAGTAAATTAAAAGATATTAGCTTTACCAAAAAATTCTCTATAAGATTCCATTAAATAAACTTTTGTGCAGTGTTTTGTGCATTCCTTCAGACCTTTTACCTATTTTGTAAAATGATGTACAGTTTGAGATGCAGTCATAATTCCCACCCCCATTAATGTTCAGGTAATGCCTTTGCTTTGAGTTATATGTGTAACCATGAAGTAGAAAAGGAGTCTTGGAATGTTATAATATAATTGGTTGAGATGTGTTTGAGAACCAATAAGGGAGAGGGGTGGGGGGGGGGGTATTGAATAAAATTAAAGAATTGATTTTTCTAAGGATTTGGGCAACAATTTGACATTGTATAGCTTTTAATTTAAAATGATGATTCCTTTACAGTTTTCAAATATTAGCAGCAAATAAAGATCTGAGTGAACATCTGAAAGCTTATGTGAATAAAAGGCGTTAAGTGTTAACAATTTCTCCCCTACTTATAGAAAGTGTATGTTGGTAGTAATAATATTAACTAATGAGAGAAATATTTTTAGGTAGCATCTCTGAAGAAGAATGTGGGTCAGTTCAGTGGCTTTCCATTTGAAAAAGGAAGTGACCAATACAAAAAAAAGGAAGAAATGTTGAAAAAGTAAGTTATATCTATAAGTATACAGTGTTTATAAATATACAGATGATTTGAATAGTGTACTTATAGCTTCAAAAAACTTTTTTACATTGTACCTAAAAGGTTTTATCTAAATACAGTCATGACATAATTTCACAGTTATTAGTCTATAGTGTCTATAATAGCAATTTCACTAAGCTGAACAGAAAAAAAAAAGTACAAAACCATTCTCTAAATGAGGTGATATTCTTAGGTTGTTAATAGCTCACATATCATATTAGCATTTCAGGATTTCAAAGCACTTTCCTCAGGACAATTCTTGAGGTAGTTCATCTTTTCAGCACTTTATAAATATGATACCTTATCTATAAAAATAAAATTACTTGCCTACCTAAGTATTAGATTGGAGTCTCCTCTGACTTCAAAGTTCAGTGCTTTTAATACTAAACTATTATTACCTCCTATGAATTTTAGTTTTTGTTTTTCTTGGTGGTTTTATATTAATGTTATCATGGAACAGTATTCTTCACAATATAGTGAGCATAGGACAATGTGTTATTAAAAAAAATTTCAGATTTCCTTTAGGAAAGATGTTTTTAAAATGTTATAGTTGATTTAAAAATGCTAAGGTTGAAAACAATTATTTCTTCAAATTGTTTATATTGTATATATGTATATACATAGTGTATATAATTATATATATATATTGATTGGAACATTGAAGGAGAAGAAATGTTAAATTGTAGTAAGAATATTAACTTCAAATTTCCTGGTTTTAAGCATTCATAATTTATTACAAAAGATTGTCTAATTCATTTAAAGCCTAGATATGCTTATGCTTATACCTCAAAAAAAAACTGTGATTTTGTTAGTATGGGTATCCTTTATATTAGAACACAACCTGCTTATATCGTAGCATAAGCTAATATGCTAGGTTTTTTGTTTGTTTTAAATCCCCTGGTTCTCAGACTTCTGTGGATGAATCTGTTTGAATTTAACGAATCTTAAGATAGCAATCTGGAAAACTGGAAAACCCATGTAGTTTAAAAGTATTTGCCAATCTTAGTATAGTCTTCAGGACTAAGGCCATTGTGCCATTTAGGAGGCATTGGAGTAAAACTTCATAGGGAAATGGGTGGAGGGAGGAGCCTATCTTTATACACATGCACACACATGTGTGCATAAATGTGTGTGTGCACACACATTTGCTTTGAAACAATAAATGCTACTTTTGACCCTGAACTTTTGGTTATCTTCATTACTTTTTTTATTTTGATGACTTTCAAAAAGTCTTAGGACACAGAAGTTTTTACTGCCTACATGCTTATAAGTATACAGGTTTTATGTTTTTTCCCCTTGCCTCAGCTTCATCTATTGGATCTTGACTTTAAATTATACTCCCCATTCCACCAAAAAAGAGACAACAATGCAGGAAACTTGTATTATGCTGTTTTATTTATTTGTCTGTGGTAGGAATCTTTTAGAATATTAATTTATAGATCTGTTTAAACTCTATTACTTCTTTTTCCTTTGTTTTAGATTTAGGAATGCCATGTTAAAGAGCATCTGTGAAGTTCTCGATTTAGAGAGATCAGGAATAAATAGTGAATTGGTAACCAGGATCTTGAATTTTTTGATGCATCCAAAACCTTCTGGCAAGGTGAAAAGTTTTTTTTTTTTAATTTTTCAAATGGTTTCAATATTGAAAATATCTTATTAGTAGATTACTATTCTATAATTAATTGAATAATCTTTTGAATTAAAATAACACTAGCACTGATAGAATAATAATAATACCTGTATTATGAAGAGCTTATGTTCACCTGAACAGAAAGTATGGGGATAATTTTACATTTTTTAAAATGTTAAATAATATCATGCAGAAAGGATAGACTGTGTAATAATTTAGGGGTTGAGTGGAAAAGAATTTGGACTGAGTTTAGGAAAGTAACCTAATCTGTGCTGTTGGGGAAGACTTTGAGTCACAGATGCTATATTAAAGGGTAGGCTTTGAATTCTTAAAGAAGTCATTGAAGAAGGTCCCACATAGTCTGCTTCCTGGTAGCCACTAAAATTTAGCCTCTTACCTTTTTCAACTGGCCTCCTTAGGAGAACAGAAAACTCCTCTGTAGAGGAAAGATCATGGATCATTCCTTTTCCCCTCTATTCTCATCCCCTTAAAAGAAATTAAGTTAGTTTTCCTTCAATTCAAGATAAGTAAGCCTCATATAATTTCAGAGTTAGCTCTGTCCCCCATAAAATATGCTTACCTACTTAATAACACCTGAAATTCCTGAAGAAAAAAAAAAGTCCTTTTATTTTTTTAATAGGGATGAAGAGAATCCAAAATAGTTTTACCTGGTTCAAGCTTTAGAGTACTTTAGAAGGAGGTGAATATGGAAGAAAGCAAGGCTTCTTAACTTTGCCCTAATTTGGCCCTTCAGCTGATAGGAACTGGGAGCAAATAGAAACCATTTCCTTCTCCAGAGAGGTATTTTTGTCACGCAGCTGTTTATGATGTGTGGAGATTTTATTTAGAGTGACTCCTCTTTTTAGGAGGGAATTAGTAATACTTTATATAGTCCCCAGGTCAACTTTGTGCCATTCCAATCTTTTGATATATCTGTACCTATATTTGTGCTGGGTTTTATGAGGTATAATTAATTAGTAATATACCTGAAGCATTTTGAAATTTTATCTTTATAAGGGATTCATGTTTGTGGTCATTTCTCATCTTACTATATTAACCTTGGCATTCCTTCTGTTTTCTTTTTCAATGTATGCCAAAGACTCCCAACAATTATTTCTTGTTGATAACAGGCAAAATAGTATATTATCATGAACTAGTGTTTAAGAAAACTAGATGGACTGGATTTTGCATTCTGCTCTTTTTCATTTTTTTAATGAAAAATTCTTGCACAGTCAGACCATTTTTCCATGCCTGTCTATGCTTCTTTAAGTATAACATTTAAATTTTGAAAGGAAGTATAAGAGATCAAGTGAACTTGTAGAATTTGTAGTGAATTTTTTTTCCTCCCTGAAATCTACATATTTTGTCTACCTCTCAGAGTCTGCCTTTTTTTCCATGTAAATTTATAGAGTCCCTTTCATCTCCTTTCACTGTTGAGGAATATTAACATTGTTCAAGGAGATATGACTTGGGTCTTTAGGAAAGTTTCCTTGGCTAGCATCATTGAGTGGTAAAGTTTGATCATTTCAAAATGTGTCAGAAATGAAGTAATCAGCACCCTAACCTATTTCAAGGAGGTAGATTTGGTTAGTGACTTCACTGTGTTTGGGTGTTATAACACAATATTTTATGCAAAATAATAATAAAATAATAATTTTGAAGTAATCAAATCCTTGCAAACGTTGCGGGAGGAAGGAAGGGATAAGGGGGCAGGGAAGTTCCTTCTTAAGTTGAAAAAGTAGGAAATCATAGAACTTCATAAGGCGCTGAATCCAACAAAGCATGATTTTATCAGGATAGGAAATGAGAGACTACTACTACTAAATCTGAATTAATATGTTGTGTGATCATGTGTGACTCCCTTAACCTCTGAAACATTCTTTTAAGTTACAAATGAATTGCTAATTATTATCAGTGGAGGGAATTTCTACTCTAGAAGTCCATACATTGATGAAATCATGGGTCTGATCCGGGGGAAGAAATACAGAAAACAATACAGAAAAAACAGAACCAAAAAATTACAGAACTTGGTATTAAAAATGAGCATATTCTAGTTTTAAAGTAAAAAATGTGGGGAAAGCACTACAAAATAGAATAAAGTGAATCACCTAGATAAAATAATAAAATCATGATTTTCTCAATAGTTCTGATTATTGGAATCTTTGGGGTTTCTAAAATGTGTTTTAATTAGCTACCGAATTGATATAGCAAAGCAACTATGTCATCTTTGATCAGTTTTAACAATTCTTAGAATTTTGTGAAATTTAGAAAAATTGACCAAGATTCCTACATTTATTAGAACAGTAGTTGGGTAAATGCATACATTCTAAACAAATTATAACACATCCAGAGTATGTAGAATGGAGTGAACTGATGTTGGATGCTCACATCTTAAATTAATTTCTAGAGTCCTCTCAAACCAGAATTGGTGCTTCATGAACAAATCTTTTTTTTTTTAACCCTTACCTTCCATCTTAGAATTGATACTAGGTATTGGTTCCAAGGCAGAAGAGTGATAGGGGCTAGGCAATAGGAGCCAAGTGATTTGCCTAGGGTCACATAGCTAGGAAGTGTCTGAGGTCAGATTTGAGCCCAGGACCTCCTAGGAGTCTCTGGGCCTGGTTCTCAATCCACTGAGCCACCCAGCTGCTCCCTTCATAAACAAATCTAGATTTCCATGGCCATTTGAGAAACATAGCTTTAGAACTAGAAAGGTTCTTTTATCACATTTGATTTTGGTGTGGCTAAGTGAGGAAACAAGTCAGTTGTCAATTTAATTGTAGCCTTTTACTGTTTATTATGACCAGGCTGTCTAAATCTTACCTAAACTCATGACATTATGGCCTTCAGTTTTATGATGGACACTGGAATGAGGTGGGAAGATGTAATATGGAGTCTGATCTAGCTTATTCCTTTACTAGGATAGTTATTTGGAGCTCTAATATGCATAGCTGACTTTAGTTAAGATAGGTAGGGTTTTTCAGAGCTCCTTGATAGAATACATTATTGAGTAAAGTTGAATTTTTTTTCGAAATTTGAGAAAAGCATCTTTTAAACTCAAAACTATATCTGTAATTCCTGCACAGGAATTCCACAAAATTCAGAGAATGCTAAAACTGATCAAAGATCACAAATCTAGTTGCTTTCCTACATCAGTTCACAGTAAGCAAAGAATTTCCCTGAGAGATCAGTTCTTCTCTATCTCCACCACCTTTTTGAATTTTATAACTATAATAAAAGCTAGAAGTGGTGTGGCATAATGGATAGAGAAACAACCTTGGAACTACATTGGTGTCCTGTCACTGACATATCCTGTGTTAGTTGTGTGATACTAAGCAAATAACCTCTAAGGTATGTAAACAACTCTCAGAATATAAATTGCAGGGAAGTTGCCAACCTGTGTTGGCAAAAGGCCCTAGGGAATTATGTGTACCAGTGAAATCATGATCCAGAGCTAACAATATTAGCCAAGTTTAATTTGATCAAATACAATATTTAGTACTGAGTTGTGTTGTTGTTTTTAATCATGACACATCTTATTTTATATAGCCATTGCCCAAATCAAAAAAAACACCAAGCAAAGGTAGTAAAAAGGAACGGAGCAGCTCTGGGATGTCAAGAAAGGCTAAGCGTACCAAATGTCCTGAAATTCTATCAGATGAATCTAGTAGTGAAGAAGAAAAAAAAGAAAAGGACTCTTCAGAGGAAGAAGATAAAGAAAGCGAAGAAGAGGTAAAATGCATTTTATGATATTTAATTTCTCCCTTTGTTCTCTGGAATCAGTTATATACCAATATACACATACACACATATGCATGTATATCAAAAAACAGAAGAATATGGGCTGTAAACCTTAAAATTTCTTAGACTTATAAATGTTGGAAATTTCACCATTGGGAAATTTCATACTTGAAATGGAAAGGGCTTTGACCTATGCTTAAGCATAGAACAGGAAGTTCTTTGAGTCATGATTGATTTGAGAATTGATACAATAGAGATACTTGGAATGACAGAACCAGGTCTTGGAACTTACAATCTCCACCCTACTCAGTCCTAACAGGATTTAGGAAGGGCTGCAGCATAGATCAAAATTTAATTATTTGAGAATATGACCTTCAACAGACATGTGCAAAGGGGCAGATCTCTGGGCGGTCCTGGGTTAAACTAGAGCCACCATTAGCACAGGGAAGACATGGACAGTGATTGGTAGATGTGAGAACTGAGGGGAGGGAACTCCTTAAAGATAGCGGGGTCTGAGGACTAGAAGGTGGGAGAGGTTTTGCTCTGAGAAGCTTGCTCTGAAGGAAGCTGGAGGTGGAGGCCCCTGAGACTGTTTCTCCATTTTGGTCACGTGAGTGATAGGGACTGATCTCTTTTCTTTGCCTCAGCTATCTAAGGGCTTGGGCCTTTTGGCCCAGCCTAAACAGAGGGGGTATTTAAGCCCTATTCCCTTCTCTTCCCTTTCTCTCTCTCTCTCTCTCTCTCTCTCTCTCTCTCTCTCTCTCTCTCTCTGTCTGTCTGTCTGTCTAACTGTCTGTCTAATACCTTTCTTCCTCCTGTTTGTAATTAAACTCCATAAAAGGTTGACTGCTGACTTAAGTTTTCATTTAGGAATTACATAGCTGAATTCCTTGGCGACCTTAAATTAATATATATCAGTCTTTTAAAGTGATTTCCTTGTCACAGGGCCCAGTTAGTAAAAGCATCTCAAGTATAATGGAACTTTGTATAGGAGATATATTCTCAGGTTTACCAGTATACATTAAATGCTTCTTTAAACATAACATTTAAATTTTGAAAGGAGGTATAAGAGATCAAGTGAATTTGTAGGAGAAAATAGTAAGTTTTTTATGAAACTTATTCTCAAACCTTCCAGGTTCCCATAAAACCAACTTATGAGGACCTAGCACTGTTAGGTTAAGTACACCAAAATAATTTAAATGATCTGGAGTCATTAAGCTCGTAATCTGTTTTTCAGATTTTCTAATATCAGTAGTTTGGGGTCAAGCAGTCTCTAGCTTTCCTTGCCACCATTACAGGGAAGCAGTGCCCATAAGTAAGCCTAAAAACCAGCACAGTGGGAAGGGAGATACTTGGTGAGAAATAGTAAAATCAACAATTGCCGCAGGTTGTTTCCCCCCCCGTAGTGAGTGGATTAGTAAATCTATGGATAAGGGGCTCCAGGAGGCTTGGAAGTCATTTGTGCTATTCATATCAAACTTTGAAGAGCCTGAATCAGTCCTCTAAGATGATATTTATTATACAGTATTTATAATATATAATTACAATGTTAAAATACATATACAATAGTAGGTACCTGTTTTATACAGGGAACTGTCCTAGACTCTGGAGAGATAAAAAGTTAGATGGCACCACCTTACAATATAGTAGATATAAGGCACGGACACAGATAACTATGGTATGCAATAGAACATAAGTGCAGTAATACAAAAAACATAAAGTGAAAGGAGTGGTCTTTACTAATTGGGAGGAGCAGGGAAAGCTTTCTAGAAGAGCTAGGATTTGAGCTAGCTTTTTAAAAGATGGATAGGAATTCAGCAAGTAGAAAGAAGGGAGGGCATTTCAGTCATAAGGTACAACCTGAATGAAAGAATAGAAATACTGAGAGAGAACCTGTTTGGTTGCAGTTCAGAGTAAATGGAGGGTAATGATATGAGTTAGGTCAGGAAGGAAGAATGGTGACAATTTTTGGAGAGCCTGGAATTCTGTGATAGGATCTAAACTTAGACTCTTGGGAACTCCTATAGGTTTTTTTGAGTTAAGGAGGAATGTGTTCTGCACATAAGAAAGTTTTCTGTGGCAGTATTAGGAAGGGTGATGTGAAGGAGAGGGAAATGGAGAAAGACATTTTTTAAAGAAGCTATTACAATGGGGCGGGGGTGGGGGCGGGGAGCTAAGTGGCTCAGTGGATTGAGAGCCAGGTCAGGAGAGCCAGGAGATCCTGGGATCAAATGTGGTCTCAAATCCTTTCTAGCTGTGTGACCCTAGACAAGTCACTAAACTCTCATTGCTTAACTCTCCTTAGCACCAAGGGAAGGGGGTTTAATTTTAGGGAATAAAAAAAGAAGCTATTATAATATCCCAAATGGTAATGACGGACCGGTACTGGAGTGGTGATACTGAGCATAGAGAAGAGGAGACAGATGCTAGAAATTATGGAATTGGAATTGATGAGACTTTTTAGTATTTAATATGAGAAGTGAAGGAAAAGGGATGAGTCAGAGAAAAACATCATGATACATCATTTCAAGCCCCTAGAGAGACACGAAGGCAGAAAATCTTTAGTTGAAATATATTGCCTTCTCTACTTAACAGTTTGTGTGACTGTGGACAAATCATCTGAGCTTCATTTCTTTCTGTAAAATGAGGATATTAATAACTAGAGTATATTTCATATGTTTGGGTTGGGGTTTTTTTACATATTATATATTTCTTAGAATTTTTTTCTATGTTTACATGATTCATTTTCTTTCCCTCACCACTCCCAGATCTGACAAGCAATTCCACTAGGTTGCTCAACTGTTGTCACTTGATACCTATTTCCATATTCATTTTTGTTATAAAGCAATTTTTTAAAAACCTAGACCCCAAATCATATACTCTTATGTGATAATTGCTTTTGCATTTCTACTTCCATAGTTCATAGGATTGTTTTTAGGCATAAATGAAATTGTTTATAAACTTCAAATTTTGCAAACTTTTAAGTACCCTATAAATTTAGCTATTTTAAAAAATCAATACTCTGTATTTGTTAAGGGCAAGGCAGTGGGAATGAAGTGACTTTGATTTGCTCAGGATCACAAAATTAGGAATTGTCTGAGGCAGAACTGAATTCCCATCTTTAGGCCAGCTTCTCAATCCTCGGAGCCATTTAGAAGAGTAATAGAGAAAATGCCAGTGTTATGAACCTGAGAAATCAAATTACAGTAACACAGATATAAGTATAATATCAAAGAGAAGGGCAGTTTAGGGGAAAACATTGGTCGAGTATGAGGTGTTTATAGTACATCTAGACAAAGATTTCCTGAAATTTTTTGTATCCTGAAGGAAGCACCATCCTCCATCCCATTCCTAGGGGGTTGTCCCCATTTTCTCCCTTTTTGAAACTGAAATTAGAATGTTCTCATTTTACAGGACATCAAATAAGTGTCATTTCTGGCTTCTAAAGCCAGTGATTTCTATATTCTATGAATCATGGAACAATCCTGGACCACTGAAACTTGTTGGAAGGCAAAATTAGATAATTCAACCTGCTTATTAAGCCTTTTTTTAAAAGAATTTCTATTTTTTTTTTTTGCACATAATCTTACTATTTTCTTCAAACTAAACAGCCCTTTAATAGATTTTCATTTAATGTGATTTTCAGCCACCCACTTTGGGTCTCTAAGACAAAGTATTTTAAAAGTAGTCTATTGAAAGCTAATTTATATTTTATTCATCTGTTCACCCAGTACAACCTTTCTGCGGTGAGGACAGGAATCTGGCTCTGTGACAGGCGTCTTTTTTGGAGACCCTCCTTCAAGAGCCCTGCTGCCTATAAAAGATAGGTAAGCTTCCCCAGTTTTTTTGGCCTTCCTTCAAAAAATAATGGTGTGTTCCTCTGGTTCTGTTCCTTCAAGGTTATCAGACAGATGGAATTAAAAAAAAATAATTTGGTGGCAGGTCCTGAATGTTGGACTGTCTGGAATTGTGGTGCCTTTACAGCCTAATCTGTTCACCCATGACATCCCCCCCCCCCAAAAAAAAAAATTTTTTTTCCCTTGTTTTTGAGAGAAGCTAGTTGAAAATAGGCAGCATTTTTTAAAAGAACAAACCAGAATTTTAAAATGCAGAACCATGTCACCCACACCATAGGAATTACCAAGTTTTTTTCTTCCTGTTTCACCTATTTCTGTTCATAAACTTTGCTAGCAGTCATCTTCAGACTCCATTATCTATTTGTTTAAAGGTCAAAGGTGTTCTAAACTGAGTTTTTCTGATATTTTTCCTTTATTAGAGCCTATTTAACTTAAGAAGACATCCATCAAACATAAGCAGCCAGTTTATTTTTAATTTAGTATTTCAGTCTCATTCAATCAATATTATTTAATGACTGTGTGAACTACACTGAATAACACAAGCAATTAAATGTAAGAGACAGTATGTGCTACAAGGAAAATTCTGTTTGGAAGGAGAGAATGGTTTTCTCTGGAATGATCAAGAAAGACTTTGTGAAAGAGGTAGCCTTTAAGATGAACCTTGATTTTATATAGAAGAGGACTACCAGTAGAAGGAATAGCATTAAGCAAAGGCATCATCAGGAAAGTGTAAGATGTATTTTGGGAATGATTTTGATTTTGTTTGTATAGGATCTAGGTATGGGAAAAAATCTGGAAAACAGATTCAAGACTTTCCAGATAACAAAGGGCCTTGGATGCCAAGGAAATTGGACTTTAATTGGAACCCTAGTGAATGAGAGAGAAGCAAGTTACTTAAAGTACTTGAATTAGAAGGCAAAGGGCATTGGATCTGTTTTTGAGTTCAAATTCCTTTTGACGTCTTGTGTAAATTGTGTATTAATTTTTCTTTTGATTAAAGCTCCAGAACATGATATTAAAACTGAATAAATGTTTCTAAAAAAAGAATTTTCAAATGGGCCCTGTAAATTCCAATAATATAATAAATGCTTACATTTGTTCATTACACAAATGGGGATTAGATCTTTAAAAACTTAAATTGTATACAGTACTGGACACTTGCATAAATTATTCCTAAGTTTTTAAGGCACTTTTAGAATATAGGGAAACTGGTCTCATTTGGTTTCTCTGACCTATTAATCTGAGAACAAAATTTGATTTTAAAATAACTGTATCTTAGAACAAATAAATGATGGTTATCAGAGTCATTTTGATTTTTTTAAGGATATTTTAAGTTCATATTTTAAAATTTATTTGTTTGTTGGTTACATTAAAATCTCCAGATATCACAACCCTTCCTTCATACCCTCCTCACACCATAGGAAGGTATCACCCAACCAAAAAAAATGTATATATCGATTATGTCTTTTGTGTTTCTATCAGTTCTTTCTCTGGAAGAGGACATTCACAAGTTAACCTTCCAATGTTTATTCTGTAGCTGTAGGTAATGTTCTTTTGGTTCTCCTAATTTTGTTCTTCATTATTTCACGATCTTTCCAAGTTTGTTTTGTTAATTAACCTGCTTGTTTCTTTTGGTATAGTAGTAGTCCATCACAATCATATACCACAATTGTTCAGCCATTCTGCAATCATCCCCTTGATTTCTAGTTCTTTGCCACTATAAAGAGAACTACTATAAATATTTTGGAACATAAAGGGTTTTTTCCTTATCTTCTTGGAACATAGACTCAACAGTTGGGTCTACGTATACACACTTTCATAACTCTAGGCATAATTCCAAAAATCTCTCCAAAATGGAGAGATCAGTTGGTTGATCAACTATTGCTTCTAAGATGGAAGGTAAGGCTTTTAAAAATAAGTCGTGTTGACTATTGATATTATTAAAATTTGGTATTTTAAATTCCTATTATATTATATTTAAATGCCTATTATAGCATACTTTTCCTTTCATTCTATCCTTAATGTTTCAATATTCTTCCTGCCCTCAAAAAGAAAAAGAAACTAAAATTGAAATAACTAATATTGCAGTTTTTAGTAGGACTATATTAACTAATATGTATAGTCTATTCTAATGGTCTCTTTATTTGTCCCTTGTAACCACAAAAATGTGGGTTTCAAGATTGTGAATTGCCAAAACTGTAAAGATAATTTTTATTGTCTTGATTTAAATAAAAAATAAGTGGTTGCCATGGGGAAAATTCCCAAATATGAAAATAACCAAGCCAGCTGGGTTTTATGGAGATTTTAATTAATACAAATGAAGGAATTAAGGGAAGAGAGAGAGAGAGAGAGAGAGAGAGAGAGAGAGAGAGAGAGAGAGAGAGAGAGAGAGAGAGAGAGAGAGAGAGAGAGAGAGAGAGAGAGAGAGAGAGAGAGAGAGAGAGAGAGAGAGAGAGAGAGAGAGAGAGAGAGAGAGAGAGAGAGAGAGAGAGAGGAATGAGAATGAGAATGAGAGAAAATAGTATGAAGGGCACTTGGCTTAGGCCTGAGCCTTAAGAGAGACTAGTCAGTCTTTTATCAATCACCACAAGATCGTCCTAAAGCAAAACTCCAGTCCTTCACTGAAATCCTCAACTCCTGAACTGAGTTCAGAGACCCAGCTCCTCCAACTAACTTCAAACTCCAACTAAGTTCAGAGAGCCAGCTCCTCCAAATTAACTCCAAACTCCCCCTAAGTTCAGAGAGACAGCTCCTTTTAAAGAGAAATTTCTCTTATGTCACCTCCCCTAAATTTTCACATCTACCAATCACAGTAGACGTTTTCCCCAGGACTGACCATTCTTAGTTCACATCTTCTTTTGTTATCGCCTTCTCTGAGTAGACTAAAACTTCACACCTCTTGCCTTTTGTAAGTTGCTTGACCTTTTTAGGGATTAATTTAACCTTTATAGGTACTTAGCACCCTTTTGTATTAGATCTAAAAATAGACCTAACTTAGGGTTTTTGCTTCACTATAAGTATGAGTTGGGGACTTTTCATTGTTCAGTAAGGAGTTTACAACTTTATCTCCCCCTAAAGTTTGCCTAAGTATGGGTGGAATAATGTTAAAATTCCCAATACATTCCTGATCAAGTACCTGCATTGTTTAAAATGGGGAATAGCTTAACCAAATCTTCTAAGGTATAGTCTAAGCAATTTTTAAATTCACAATCCCTCCTGATGATCATTGGGAGACTAGTCTCCCCATTGATCATTTAACATAATCATCTTGTAGTCCTAAATGCACTTCTAACTACAGATGTATACAATATTCAATTTTCTAAGAAGGAATTAGAGTAGTTAGGGAGGAATAGAAAAGAAAAAAAGCAAAACCAATGTTTTGCTAGTCACATTGACAGAAAGCCAAATTAGGGGCAGGCCCCTTGGCATAAAAGTGTACATTTACAATAAATGTTCAATCAAACTTCAGTTTAATCAACCACACCCAAAGTTCATTCTTAATCTTCTTGGTGTAGTGTAGGTTTTCTGGCATCTTTCTGCAACAGTTCATTCTCTGGATTTAGGAGTTAGCAAGCTTCTTCCTTGAAGATCTTTTCTCGAACAAAATCAAAATCTTGGATTTTTATAAAAATACAATCTCAAATAAAAAATCTTGGACTTTAAAATACAATCCCCCCTGAAGTAGGTGTTAAAAAACATCCAGTTCAGCTCAGGATGCAATGTTGAATTATGGGGGTGTATAAGTCAATTATCAAAAGAAGAGAAAAACACAACCAAAAACATAAGGGAAAAAAATGGAAAGTTCCTAGTTTTCCAAGGACTATATATTGTGAGTGTTGTTTTCATTGTGCTTTTATTGGTTTGGTTTGCTTGGATAGAACTAGAGGGAATTCTAAATTGGCATGTATAGAACCTGAGTACCTTGGCAATGCAGGTTATTAGGACCAACATTTTTGCTTAATTCTCAAGATTGTCTAAGTAAAAGCTGTATTTATGTCTACTTTTTATTTATGAAACCATGGTCTTTTGCCAATAACATGTACTTTTAAAAATAAAACTAGATCTTAAGCATATTTTCATTTTAATTTGAGAACTTAATTTAACTTCTTATACTCATGTTTCTAATAGATCTGAGTATAGATGTACCTATAAAGCTATTAAGATTTGTATATTTGATAGTGATTTAATCCTAAACACATTAAAGCATTTTGCTAAACATTCTATTCACCCCTAGTAAAGAAATTCTCAGTTTGACAAATGATGTTGTATTTATATTGGGAAATTCCTACATGGAAAATGTTTGTAATAAATATATTATAAAAATCCCCTTTTTGTAATGCAATATAATATCTTCATTTTGGAGCATTGTTAATTATATAAGTCAGCAATAAGTCAGTAGAAAATGTTCTACACACAACCTATGGCATTTGGTCAATTTTCAGTAGTACCAAGACTATATATATAGCACACACTTGCACATTGTTTTAAAGAGTTAAGAGTTTTAAAGAGCTGCTGCTTCCTTTGGAGAGGAGTTGGTATGAAACACCACTTACTTTCCTTATCAACCTATTAAAAGCTGTTTAATTCCTTGTACAGCTAGCAGGAACCTTAAAAATCCCAATCCATTTTTCCTTAAGAGGCAGCTGAGTGGCATAGTGGGTAGAGCTCCAGGTTGGTCGTTAGGAATACTTGAGGGTTCAAATCTGTGTTCCTCGGAGCAAGTTGCTTGATTTCTGTCTGCCTCAGTATTTTCCTAGGGTTGTTATGAAGATCAAATGAGATAATCTTTATAAATCTCTTAATACCATGTTCTGTAGCTAGTAGGTGCTTAAATCCTTTCCATATTGAATAGATTAAGGAAAAGGAAACTGGTACCTAAAGAGATAAAGTGACTAATTCATGATCATACATGCAATAAGTAATAGTCAGATTTTGACCTCGGAACCTCTGACTATGTAGGGTTCTTTGCTACACTACACTACACTATACACTACTACACTACACTACACTACACTACACTACACTACACTACACTACACTACACTACACTACACTACACTACACTACACTACACTACACTACACTACACTACACTGCCTTGCAGAGCTGCTTCTAAAATTTCCTTCTTTCTGTTTCTATTGAAACTTTGCAGTTCTCATACCTCTTGTCACCTGCTCCCCACAGTAGCATTCATTGGTAACAATATACTAGGATCGATCCCTTCAACATTATTTGTTACTTCACCATTACCTTATCTTTTCCCTTTTGTCCCTAGTCCAGACCCTATTTTGATCCCAGCCAGGGCTTAGGACAGATGACTTTAAATTAATTCATCCTGAAGTATTCATGACTTTCAACTTTCCCTAGGAGATTAGCATTTTTAAAAAAGTGGTTCCTAACCTAACAAATCTCTTAATACTTAGAATTTGGGGCATTTTAGGGAGGAGGGGAAAAAAATTAAGCCTATTCTTTGCCATATAATATTTTTATTCTATTTTACTTTTTTAAAACTTTGTGTTAGTAAAGCAAGATAAAACTACTCAAAACCATACTTTTAAAAAGTTGACAAGCCCTATGGTATTGTCTATTGTATTGTAGTAATAAGTCTTCTATACTACCACCATTCTACATAAGCTGCTAGCCCATCAATAAAAGAAATATTGACCCATTTTTTGTGTGTAAAATTCATACTTTGGAAAGCCCAATTTTTAAAAATATTTATGTTGACTTAATTTCATTTCTCTAGTCAGTATTGTAGCATAATACATATGTATTCTTATCTCAAAATTTCTTATAAAGACCAAGAAATTTTTTAGTGTTGGATTTATAGAGATACATTTCCTAATACAACCATTTATACCCTGTTTGCCTACTTTTGTGTGACACCTGTAGCAAACAACTATGGATTTTTGTACCTCTTTTTCCAGTTGACTAATTTTGCTCTTTAAGCTGCCATTTCCTTTTTTGCATTACTTCCATTTCTTTTTCCCATTTTCCTTCAACCTGTCTTATTTAATTTTTGAATGCCTTTTTAAGTTCTTCCAGAGCTTGAGACCTATTTCTTTATTTCAGTTTTGTATGTGGTTGCTTGGATCTCACCATCTCCTGATGGTTCTATGCTTTGCTCTTTGCCCCCATAGAAATTTTCAAGGGTTAAATGTTTCTTTTGCTGTTTGCTCATTTTGCCAGCCTTCACACCCCCCACCTCCCACCCCTTTGTGGACTGGAAATTCTAAAAGCTGCTTGCTGAATCTGTCTCCTTTGTTGCTGGCTTACTGGATTTGGCACTATTCTGTGTGGTGGCAGTTTAGTAGCAGCAAATTCTTCCAAACCAATCTCTAAAAACTGCCTCAGGGGACAGCTGGGTAGATCAGTGGATTGAGAGCTAGGCCTAGAGATGGGAGGTTCTAGGTTCAAATGTGACTTCAGACACTTCCCAGCTGTGTGACCCTGGGCAAGTCACTTGACCCCCATTGTCTAGCCCTTACTACTCTTCTGCCTTGGAGCCAATACACAGTATTGACTCCAAGACGGAAGGTAAGGGTTTTAAAATTTAAAAAAAACTGCCTCAATTCCAAATTCTCATTGTTTAAATTTATATTTTACATATCAATCATTAGTGGGTATTCTTTTCTTGGAGTGGAAGTAAAGGTTTGCAGATATGGGAACATAAAAAGCTTAATAAAATTGTGGCAGAGGTTGTAGAAAGTTACCAGACCTGTGCTACAGAGGAATAATAAATAATTATTAAACATTACTTTGTGTTTTATCAAAAGGTGATTGATACTTAGACCTTTTGATTTCTTTAATTGCTGAGTAGAGGAATAAAAGCTTTGAATTTAATCCATGTATGTCTCTTTGTTCTTCCAATAGCCACCGAAAAAGACATCTAAAAAAGAAAAACCTAAACCAAAAACTCCTTCTAAAAGCAAAAAATCTGTAAAAAGTGCCAATGTCAAGAAGGCAGATAGCAGTACCACTAAGAAAAATCAAAATAATTCCAAAAAAGGTAAAATCATTCCAATTATTTTTATCATATTAACAGCAGTGTGAGCTTACTGTGTGTTCTGGAGGAAAGTTTGACAAAACATAGAAGGATATTGTTACATATTACTGGTGTCCTTATCTACGTCCTCTCCTACACATTAATTTTACTTAAAGAGATAAAGTAAAATAGGTGCTGATAGAAGGGAATACAATCTAGAAAATAAATTGAAATGTATTTTTTATGGACTTTTAAGAATACTGAAGTCACATATTGGACAATTTTATAACATTAAAGATTTACTTAAATAACAGGTTTAACTTATTTTAAAAATAGTTTCACCATGACTATTTTATGATGATTAGTGGAGCTGATGGAGAATTATATGTATATAACAATGCAAAGCTCAATATTTGTTTATGCATTATCTTCTGAAAAATATTGCCTTTCTAGTTAAAAAAATCTTTTAAGATCTATAATAAAGTGATTTTCTAAATTTAGAAAGTGAATCTGAAGATAGTTCAGACGATGAACCTTTAATTAAAAAGTTGAAGAAACCTCCTACAGATGAAGAACTAAAAGAGACAGTAAAGAAACTTCTGGCTAGTGCCAACTTGGAGGAAGTAACAATGAAACAGATTTGCAAAGAGGTATGTGCACATATTTTAAAATATTTGTTGTTTTAATTAATAAATACCTTAAAGTCTTTTTTTTTTAATAACACTCAGACTATAGTATGCCAGTTGAAATAGTTTTATAGCACAGATGAAATTTGGTATAATTTCTTATTCATTTATTTTTAACATTCATTTGTAAAAATTTTGAATTCGTACTCTCTCCCTCCAGCTTTCCTATCAGTTTAGAAGGCAAGTAGTATGATAGCTATTATTTATCTAAATCCTTATAAAACATTCATATTAGTCATGTTGATGAGGGCAGGGACAAGAAAAATAAAATGAAAAAGTGTACTTCAGTATGCACTCAGAGTTTACATCAGTTCTCTCTGTGGAGTTGGAAAACATTTTTCTTCAGGAGTCTTTTGAAATTGTCTTTGAACATTGTATAGATCAGAGTAGGTAAGTCTTCCATAGATGATCATCATTATGGTATTGCTGTCATGGTGTACAGTGTATTCCTACTTCTGTTCACATAACTTTGCATAAGTTCAGATAAGTTTTCCCAAGTTTTTCTGAAACCATCCTATTTGAAATTTCTTATAGCACAACAGTGTTCCATCACAATCATATCCCAGAACTTGCCTGGAAATTCCCTAATTGATGGTCATCTCTCCCTTCAGCTTCCAGTTCCTTGCCACCACAAAAAGAGCTGCTATAAATAATTTTGTACAAATTGGTCCTTTTTTCCTTTTCTTTGATCTCTTTAGGATACTGACCTAGTATTGGTATTGCTGGACCCGAGTATACATAGTTCTATACCCCTTTGGGCAGGGTTCCAAATTGTTCTCCAAAATGATTGGTCCTGTTTACAACTCCATCAATAGTTGCATTAGTAGGGGGCAGCTGGGTGGCTCAGTGGATTGAGAGCCAGGCCTAGAGACGGAAGGTCCTAGGTTCAAATCTGGCCTCAGACACTTCCCAGCTGTGTGACCCTGGGCAAGTCACTTGACCCACCTTCTGTTTGGAGTCAAAACTGGGTATTGGCTCCAAGGCAGAAGAGTGGTATGGGCTAGGCAATGGGGGGGACACAGCTGGGAAGTGTCTGAGGCCAGATTTGAACCTAGGACCTCCTGTCTCTAGGCCTGGCTCTCAATCCACTGAGCCACCCAGCTGCCCCGCTAAGGTAAGGGTTTTTTTTTAAATAAAAAATAAATTAAAAATAGTGCATTAGTGTTCCTGTTTTTCCACATCTGCCCCAGCCTTTGCAATTTTACTTTTCTGTTATTTTAATTAAACTGCTATGTGTAAGGTGGCATCTCAGAAATGTTTTATTTGTATTTCTGTAATCAGTAATTATTTAGAGCATTTTTATGTGCCTATTGATGGTTTTTATTTCCTCTTTAAATTTCATATCCTTTGACCATTTTATCAACAGAGAAATGACTTAATTTTTATAAATTTGGCTCAGTTCCGTATATATTTAAGAAATGAAACCTTTAT
Organism: Monodelphis domestica; assembly: GCF_027887165.1. NCBI lineage: Eukaryota > Metazoa > Chordata > Mammalia > Didelphimorphia > Didelphidae > Monodelphis > Monodelphis domestica. The sequence goes on along the minus strand of NC_077229.1, from coordinate 214,326,194 downwards.
CAGAAAAAAACTTGCTGTATAAATTTTTCCCAGTTTCCTGCTTTCTTTCTGATTTTGGCTGATTGACTTTGTGCAAAACCTTTTAAAATTCATATAATCAAAATTACCCATTTTATTTCCTGTGATCCTTTGTCTCTTATTTGACCATAAACTCCTTATCTAGAGATCTGACAGGTAAATTTTTTTTATGTTCCTCTTATTTACGTATGGTATCTCCTTTTATGTAGAAATCATGTACCCCTTTTGACCTGGTCTTAGTATACCATGTGAGATGCTGGTCTATACCCAGTTGAAGCCAGACTGCTTTCTAGTTTTCCTTGCAATTAAAAAGAAAATCTGTACTTTTTTATCTTAGAATCAATATTAATCAATTATTTCTAAGGCAGACGAATGGTGTGGCTAGACAATTGGGATTGTGACTTGCCCAAATTTACATGGCTTCAGAAATTGAAGCCAGGTTTGAACAAAGGACTTTCAGTTTCCAGGCCTGGCTTTTGTTCACTGAGCCACATAGCTATTCTTTTCCTAGCAATTTTTGACACATAGTTCTTGCCCCCAAAGATCTTTATCAAACACTAGAATACCATGGTCATTTATTTCTTTGCATTGTGTACCTAGTCTATTTTATTGATCCATCACTTAGCCAGTGCAAGGAACATTGTACAAAATGAAAGGTTTTGCTGAAGAAAATGTACATTTTTACGTGTACTGTGAATCTAAATAAAACTGGTTCATCAAGTGATGGGAAAAACATTGTTTCCAGTTGGCTGTATAATATGCCACCCAATTTACAACCTAGTAAGCAGCTAAGATAAGATTTTTTTTTGAAAATTTTATTTAATTAATTTAGAATATTTTCCCATGGTTACAAGATTCTTGTTCTTCCCTCCCTCTTCCCTCCCATAGCTGACACAATTCCACTGGGTTTCTTTCACTTGTATCATTGATCAAGACCTATTTCCATATTATTGATATTTGCACTAGGGTGATCATTTAGAGTCTATGTAAGATAAGATTTTTGAAGAAATATACAAATGCCTTGTATTTGAGGTTGTAAGGAATCTTTTTTTTAATTCAAAATTTTCCGAAACCAAATGAAACAAGCATTTTCCAAAGGAAAGAACTGCACATAAATTAAATACAAAGCTCGTGTATGTTTAGCTTACTTTTAAAAATATCTAAATAATAAAACCCATTCAGGAGTGTTCCAGACCATTGTGAATTGATCCAGCAATACCACATACCAAAGAGACAATAAGGAAAAATGCTTGCACAAAAATATTCATAGCTACATTCTTTGTAGTGGCAAAAAATTGGAAAATGAGGGGGTATTCATCAGCTGGGGAATGGCTAAACAAATTGTGATATATGATGGTGATGGAATACTATTGTGCTATGAGGAATGATAAACTGCTTGACTTCTATGAGTTGGAAAGACCTCCACCAACTAATGTGGAGTGAAATCAGCAGAACCAGATCATTGGACACAGAGACTGAAACATTGTGGGATGATCATATGTAATCGACTTTGCTATGATAGCAATGCAATGATCAGGACAATCCCAAGGGACTTATGAGAAGGAATGCCATCCACATCAAGAGAAGGAACTGTGGAAATAGAAATACAGGAGGAAAATATTTGATTTTTCACTTGTTTATATAGGTATAGGATGTGGGGTTTTTGTTTTTTAAAAGATTGTTTTTTAAATGGTTAATAGGGAAATAGGTATTGAGTATAATACATGTATAACCCAGTGGAATTGCTTGTTGGCTCTGGGAAGGGGGTTGGGAAGAGGGTAGAAAAAGTACATAAATCATGTAACTATGGAAAAATGCTTAAATAAAAATTTTAAAAAAATTTTAAGTTAAAAAACAAAATGTTAGAGACCCTTCCCATCCTTCCCAAATCATAGGAGGTGTCTTCTGGGAGACCATGTTCATAGAATTTAAGACTCATATTTTCATCTTTCATTTTCCTTGCTGGTGGTAACATTCACAATTTATTCTTCAGTATTCTGTGGCTGTGTGTAATGTTCTCTTAGTTCTACTTATTTACTTGTTCATTTTCTCATATAGTTCTTTCCAGATTTTTTTTTTAATTAGCCTGCTCTTTGCCTCTTATGGTGCAGTAGTATTCCATCACAGTCATATACCACAATTTGTTTAGCCATTCCCCAATTTCCTTCAATTTCCAATTCTTTGCTACCATGAAGAGAGCTGCTATAAATACTAGTAGCATATGAATTCTTTTCCTTTTTTCCTGATCTCCTTGGGAAATAGACCCAGCTGGGTCTAAGAATATACACAGTTCTATAATTCTCTGGATGAATTCCAAATTTCTCTCAAATGCTTGGATCACAGCTCCACCAACCATGTTATTAGTGTTCCGGTTTATCCACATCCTCTCCATCATTTTTCATTTTAGCCAGTCTAATGGGTATAAAATGATATCTTAATTGATTTGGTTTGCATTTCTCTAATCAGTAGTTGTTTAGAGCATTTTTTCATATACCTATATGTGGCTTTGATTTCTTCATCTGAAAAATTGTTAATGTCTTTTGCCCATTTATCAATTGGGGATGACTCTTATTCTTATAAGTTTGGCAGAGTTCTCCATTTTATATATGAGACTTCTATCTAAGATGCTGTATATTTTTAAAAGTTCCACCCAGTTTTCTGCTTTCATTTTAATCTTAACTATTTGTTTTATTTGTACAAAAACTTTTCAATTTAATGTTCTCAAAATTTTACATTTCACAATGCTCTCCATCTGTTGTTGACTCATAAATTCCTCTCCTATCCATAAATCTGATATGTAATCATGTTCCCTGCTGATTGTTTTGTGTCTGCTCTGTTCCATTGATGTACCTTTCTTTCAGCCAGTACCAGAAAGTTTTGATAATTATTACTTTATAATACAATTTAAAATCTGGTACTACTGACCCTCCTTTCTCTGTTCTTTATTTCATTAATTCTTTTGATGTTCTTGCTTTTTTGTTCTTCCAATTGAATTTTATTATTTCTTCTAATAGTAAAATAAAATTTTGGTACTTTAATTGGGGTGGCATTGAACAAATAGATTAGTTTATGTAGGATTGTTGTGTAGAATTGCCATTTTAATTATATTGGCTCTGCCCAAACATGAAAAATTAATATTTCTCCACTTATTTAGATATGACTATTTGTATAAAAAGTATTTTATAATTATTCATGTAGTTCCTGGTTTGGGCAGTTATTCTCCCAGGTATTCTGTCTGTGGTTATTTTAAAGGGAACATCTCTTTTTATTTCTTCTTGTAGGACTTTGTTAGTAGTATATAAAAATGCTCTTGATATGTGAATTTATTTTATATCCTCATTCTTTGCCAAAATTACTGATAGTTTCAGCTAACTTTTTATTGAATCTTTAGGATTTTCTATGTATACCATCATGTTATCTGTAAATAGTACCTCTTTGCTCATTCTTATTCTTTCAATTTCTTGTTCTCCTCTTATTGCTATTGAGATCATTTCTAATACTATGGTAAATAATATTGGTGATAATAGGCTTCCTTGTTTCACTCCTTATTTTATTGGGGAAGGCATCTAGCTTCTCCCCATTATACGTACTACTACTTGCTGATGGTTTTAGGTGGATGTTTCATATCATTTTAAGAAAAATCCATTTCTACCTATGCTTTCCAGTGCTTTTTATAGGAATGGGTGTTGTATTTTGTCCAAAGCTTTGTATAAAATCTTACTGTTAGAAAATATCCTAGAGGTCATTTAGTCCAACTTCCTCCCCAGTACAAGTGTGTCTTTTAAAACAAGACTCACAGTCATCTTGCTTCTTTGTAAACTTCTATTACAACAAATACACTTACTTTCAGAGAGCATTTTGTATCAAAAAAATCTACCTCTCCTACAACTCCCATTTACTGTCCTATATAGCTAACGGGAATAAATTTAAATCATTTTACTTACTCAACTAAGTGCCAAATACTGATACCATACTTATACTCTCTCCACTCCAGAAGTATTTTCTTTTCCACATTAGACATTTCCACATTCTTTTCCCCAGTCCTTTAACTGAATTTCATTTAATATGACAGAGTTCACCAAATTTCATTTTTATGTAATACTCAGAAAAATTCATGTTTTGCACACTTGCTGTGTAAGGGTTCCTGTGTTTGCCCTCTGCTACTTTACTCCCTTCAACATACCTGACAGTCCAGCTACTGTGGTTTACTTAAGATTCTCCCCACATGAATTTTCATTTCCTGCCTCCTGCATGATGTCCCTCAACCTCTACTCTAGATAAATTTTCTTTCAGAATTTGTTCACATCCTACCTGCTGAAAGAGGCTGATGCTGCATCTTCTTTCACACAAAGGTTCTTCCATTTACATTGTACATGTCTTTTTTTTGTACATAGTTACTTGCTTACATGTCTCTCATTAGCATAGGAATTTTTTTTTTTAAACCCTTACCTTCTATCTTGGAGGCAGAAGAGCGACAAGGGCTAGACAATGGGGATTAAGTGACTTGCCCAGGGTCGCATAGGCTAAGAAGTATCCGAGGTCAGATTTGAATCCAGGACCTCCCATCTCTAAGCCTGAGCATAGTAGTTCTTTGAAGACAAGGATTCTGGTTTGCCTTTTCTTATATTTCCAGTGGTTCACACAGCACCTGGTACATAATAAACACAAAGTAATAGTGAACAAACTTGATTGGGTATAACACAGAGATGTTTACCACATAAAGAAGACTCAACAAATGCCCATTCATTCACAGCAAATTAAAAGCAACAACAGAAAAAGATGAGGTTCTCCTATTGGCATATTTATAGAAACCGATTTAGAGCTGTAAGGAACATTCAGGATTGTCTAGTCTACCCACCTTCATGCAGATGATAAAGATACCATAAAGGGCAAAATAACTTTCCCAAGGACACCAATAAATACTCAAGTCAGCACAGTCAGCCAAGTTTCTGATTCTATGTCCAGGTTGCTTTGCACTAACCTTTTCTAAGTTGACTGACAACAGGAAATGATAGCATCACACTAATGGAGATTTTTTAAATGAATGAATAAAACAAAGGTTCAAGAACCAGAAGGATGCCTGGGGGCAGAGAGAATATGTACAATAATTTTAATGTTCATAGATCATTAAGAAAAGGTTATATTCAGCCCAGACTATTCAAAGAATTATTTTAGTTCTCAAAGGGAACTAAGATAATCAAATCTAAATTGCTCACTTTATAAGTCCAAAGAGAGTAATAGGTGCCTTGTCTGAGGTCACATAGCTAATTAGTGACAGAGCTAGAAAGAGGTTTCAGGTCTCCTGACTCTTGATTTACTATTTTATCCTATTTTGCTCTGTTAATTTCTTGTTTTTGTAAGCATGCTGTCCCTTTGAGAAAGATTTCCATTTAAAATGATGAAAATTATGTTTATACTTCAAGGGTGTAAGTTCCTGTTTTCTAATAAATTCACTTGCAGGAAATACCTTCTATTACCTGATGATAAACCCTTTACTAAAAGTATTATTTTAAATTGGTCCTCAGATCCAGATTTTAGTATTTTGTTGTTATTCAGTTGTTTCAGTACTGACTGTGACCTTGTTTGGGGTTTTCTTGGCAAAGATACTGGAATGGTTTGCCATTTCCTTCAACTCATTTACAGATGAGAAACTGAGGCAAAGAGGGTTAAGTGACTTGGGTCCAAGGTCACATAGCAAGTAAGTCTCTGAGGCCAGATTTGAACTGAGGAAGATGAGTCTTGCTGACTCTTAACATTGTGCCACCCAGCTACCCAATTTTAGTATTGCCTTATACTAAATAAAATTCTAATACTTTAACCAGAACTGTTAAGAATATGTATGGCTCAGTATGGGACCGTATTCTATATAATTAATTATAATTATAGTGAGACTAATTTATTTTCAAATTTGTCTTTAATCAAGAAAAATGAACATTCTTACAGGTAAAATATATCCTGTAAATTATTCAAGATAATGGTTCCTATTTGTGACATTAAAAAAAAAGAATCATTTATAAAAGAGAATATGGTCACGATAACTATAACAATATGAAATAATTAACCTCCCTAGTAAAACTTTTTTAGGTCACTCATATTGTTAAATATCACATTAACTGCAAGCTTACAGTTTTAATAGTGAGGATTATAAGTTTATTATGCCAGAAGAGAGGAAATGTACATTGTAAAAATTTCTGAATTTTTACCTGGGTATGTATCAACAAAAATGAGTTATATTTGGTGATTTAATCATCTTACATGAAAGTACAGAATATTTTGATGACATAGTTTTATTCTTTTTCCTATGTTGCTTTCTGTAGGTATATGAAAACTATCCTGCCTATGATTTGTCTGAAAGAAAAGATTTCATTAAAAAGACTGTTAAAGAGGTAAATATTTTCATTTCTGCTAGTTCGATTTCATTTTGTATAACTAGAACATGAATCTTGCCTTATTCTTCTCAAAGTATTTTCTCATACATTCCTATTTCATCCTCATTAATCCTTTGAGCTGAGCAAGTTGTTAACATCACCATTAAACAAAGGAGGGAACTGAGAACTAGAGAAAAGTTGTGAAAATTGGAACTAAAATTCAGGGGATCTCTTGACCAACATTTCTACTGCTGTTCTACACGCTTGCTATAATTATCTTGTACTATATTGCTGTGGTTTCCCTTTGAATAATTAGAAAAAGAACTGTTTTTCTTTCCTTTTTCAAAATTTTCTTTCCTAGTAACAACTTTAGGACAGAGGGCAGAGGCTGTGAAGATGGAGTTAAGTGACTTGCCTAGGGTGACATAGTTAAGGTGTGACTGAAGCCAGATTTGATCCCAGGTCCTCCTGGCTCCAGGTCTGGAGCTCTTTCCACTGAACCACCTAGCTGCCCTGCATACATAATTTCTTAAGGAAAAAAATAATCTATCCGCATATGTGAAATATTTGCCATTAAGAGTTTTCTTTCCTATTGTAGAACATTTCTTTTACCAAGGAAAATCTTTCATATGTTCTTAGAACACACTGCTTCCCCTTTTGGCAATATAGTACATATTTCTTCCTTATCCTTAATCCCTACAACAACAGTCTTCTCTCGCTCCCTCTCTGTCTCTCTTATTTATGTATATATGTTAGCAGTTACATAACATGCTCAGAATAATAAGTTTTAGGTATAGGAATCTGATATGTTTCTTTTTCCTTTCAGTTAATTTCATGAGACAGAGATCATTTATAAAGGCTGCTGATTTGGAGTGTTTCCCGTGAATTCAAAGATCTGATAAACACCAGCAAAAAGAATGTATTTCCTTTTCTAAATCTTTGTTGGTCAAGTATTGTGTTAAGCAGAATTGACTGCTGAATTTGTGTCATAAGTGTTAATGTAAAAATTTGTTTTGAGTTCACCCCTTTTAAATTGCATTTTTATGCAGTTTTATTAGTTAAGATTTTTGCATGGCAATGAATGTTCCCTGCTTTTTTTTTTATAGTTGTGTATTTTGTACATTTTGGATTTCTTTATATAAGGTAATGGACTCTTAGACTGTTGTAGCTTTTAGTGTGCTTAATATTCGTAGCTTGCTTAATGAAATTCTTTTAATAATCAAGTAGAAAAAAAGTTGTAACTATTGGCATCTTATACATGCAGAGTTTGGGTTATTGTAGTATTTGGTATAGACAATATTTTGAATACACATTCTGACAAATAGTCTAAACTTGTGGTAGTGTGTTCATTATATTCAGGATATACAGTATACATGCTATGAATATTTGGGTGATTAAATCTGAACTATCTTAAATATGTACTGCAAATTATCAGCATGATAAAACAATTGGCATAGATGTATTTTTGTACTTTTAAAAAGGATTTGTTGTATATAAGGTTTTCATATTTCTTTGTGCAAATCAATTTTTAAATCTATGTATCTTTAGAATTATAACATGAAGTGTCAGTGTTCTGCCAGAAGGTTATGATGGAGAAGTGGAAGTTATAAAGATAATGCTAAAGAAGTAGTTAGTAGTTTACTCATTCTTTTCCACTTAACTCTATTTTATTTAGGAAGTATAATCCTCTTATAGCTAGCTTCACAATGTGACTGCAAATACATTTTGTATTTCAAGGATTAACTTTAGCACATATTGAAATCAAAACTGCTTCAGAAACTTTGGAGAAAGGCTCAGATGAGTATAACCACCTCCAGCTCATAATAAACTTGAACTCAGTTCCATTTAACTGATTTTGCCCACATAAAATATATTACTATTCACAGGAAACAGACTACTTTTGTAGTAATGGTGTAGAAGTTAAACAAATGCCAAATGAAGATAATGTAGTTACATAGTGTTCGTCAGCAGCAGACCCTTGTGACTAAAAGTATTGCTCAAAAAAGCCAATGGTACATTTATTTTCACATTAATGGATAGATATGTCACATCAGGGCTGCTGGATTATAAAATTTTTGGCCAATCAAAATGTTAGTTGATCTCAACTGAAGAAATCATTTCTCTGCATGTGATTCTTCATGAGACTAAAATAACACATTTTATTTTATATAGACGATACCTTAAATCATTTTGCCAGATGAACTTATCATATCTAATTCTGAAACAATTTTGATTTGTAAAAGGGAAACATTTGGCCTGTGGAGCATTTTAATAAGAAACATTTAATTGTCTTCACATCAAGGGATAGTGTTCATTACTGAAATGTCAAGTTTGAATGGTGTTTTCCATGTGGCAAAGCAGCACTTGGTGTTTCCTTTTAATAGGCAGTTATGTTTGACTTTTTCCTTGAATAAAATTTATTAGAACCTTATGGTAAGCTTATTAATTCAGATGACTGGAATAAGCTACTTTAAACTAACCTTAACGCAGATCCCAAAATTGACTTCTGATTTTAAGATAAAAGTTCATTTTTTTTTTCTGTGAAACTTGTCAGTGAAAAAATTAAAATTGTGAGTACTAAATGTCTTTGGTCTTTTGCATTTGCTTTTTATACCCAGTTTCTTGATATCTTTTGGGAAAGTAATTATTAGGATAATAATGAATAAATTCCTTTTAATTTTTAGAAAATGTAAAAAAATTGAGCCTTTGATAGAAAGTCTCATCAAAACCCTCAATTACTTGACATTTTCTACTTTAAGGAAAAAGTTACAATCCTCTTTTAACCCTTAGAAGTAGATGTTCCACAACAAAGCTTACTTTCAGGGACTTAAAGGGATTCAACTCGGTCTTAGCTGTCTGTATCTATGATAATATTCAAAATAATAAAATAATAACAGAGATTGGATTATTTAGAATGTTGTATTAAGGATACATCTTAGGAAAATGTTTCAATAATTTTGGATGAAAGGGATTTGATTAATCTAGGGTTTGCTGGAGTAAAAACAGGTTTCATCTTAAATTTATATTTTGAGAGTTAAATCTCTTAGTGTACTTAACTTTATTGGTGTATGAAATCCTTTTAACATATAAGCTATACAGTGCATTGATACATCCCACAACTTATCTATGCTATTTCATTTTGTATAATTTGTCTCTACCTTTTTAAAATCTTCCGACAACTTATTAGATCTTCTAATGGTTCTAATACAGTGGTTCTCTGGTTGTCCTAGCCTATCTCCCTTTCCCAATCATAAAAGGCTTTTAAAATTCTGGTCAATTTTTTGTGACATAAATACACTATAGTCTACTTAACCTCATCAATGCATTTTTCTCTTGAAAATTGAGATTAGCAATAATTTCAAAGCTGCCTGAGTAAAGCTATTCAAATTTATCAACAAATCTAGTGATTATGATCAGCTGATCCCCCACTCAGCCTCTTCCTTAATGCATTCAATGCATGGCTCAGACTCTCTACTCTTAACATCTGCCTTCATACTAGGCTAGTATGAAGATATATAGGTTGTCCACAAGTGAACCCTTTCAAAGATCAAGAAGTATGCAATTCCTTTAGCTGGTCATTAATCTATTTCTCCCAAATGTATTTGTTTTCCACACAACATGTAATCTCTTCCCCTAAGTACTTTGCCAGGCTATCACCATTACTTTAATTCCTTTCTCCTCCTTTTGGGGTCTTAAGCTCTTTGTGAACCAGATCAATTCTATTCTCTTATTCTTGAAGCTCCTTTTCCCTTGATTTCACCTTGCCAAATCCTAGCCCTGAATTACTCCAATTCCCTGATTCTAATAATACTTATATATGCTGCTATCTGTTGCTAGGGGAAGTGAGCCAACTCCTAAGTCAGCTACAAATTTATATCAGCTGGGGACTCATTTTACTGCTCTTATTGATTCTCTTTCCATCTTCACATCTATTCTGAGTTTCTGTTCTGTAAGGCATTTTGGATAAAGAACCTCAGAGCTACACATAGATAACAGTTAAAACTTACTACTATTCACCTGGAAGGAGAACACACCAACAGGAAATAGTCTTGGTGTGTGACCTCCTTTGCCTTGCATGGGCAACACTTTGTGGAGTGACTGAACTTGAAACTATGGAATGGTATTCACACTGGGCAAAGGCCCAGAGCCTCTCAGGTTAAACAAAGAGTGTTAAAGAAATGACTGGTATTAACTAGAAATCACTATCATCCATGGGTGAAGATAGGACAGTATGGACCATAGAAATGAGGGTATTTTTTCTACATTGCCTTAGTGAGGAATGAGAGGCAGGGATGCACAAAATTGAACAGTACCATATAGCAAGAAGTGAGATGGAGAAGGTGAAGGGAGTGGGAATGCCTCATGTCCATACATACTGGTGGGGAGAGGGCAGAATGGATCCTTAGCCACTATGAATAAACAAGTACATTTTTACTGCCTCTGCTTTCCCTTCTGTTCTTCGTAATTCCCCATAATCTGGCTTCCAGTTTATCACTCAGTTGAACTGTGCTCTGCAAAGTTGCAAATGAGTTTTTCTTACGACCTTTTCTGATACTTCAATTCTTTTTGACCCATACAACATTTAACATTGCTGACCACCCTGTTCACCTAAATACTCAATCCCTTCCCTTCTATTTCTCTTCTTGCCATCTTTGAACAGGTCATTCCCTCTGAAAATGAAGCCCTTTTTCCTCTCAATCCTATCCCTTGACTTCTGCAGACTTGACACTGGTGATCACTTTCTCCCCTTGATACTCTTTTCCTTTTTCTCCTCCAACCTATCTTCTAAGTCTCTGCTGGATTCTCATCCAGATCATGTCCTTTAATCACAGATGTCTTTTATGGTTCTGTCCTGGTCCTGTCCCATGCAAACTAGTAAGATTATCAAGTGAGAGTCTTTAGAAAGAAAAGGATCAGGAGAGATTTACATTACATCCAATTAGCAGCTAGGCCCTGGATGGGTATCAAACCAGCAAATGAAATTGTGGAACAGACGGGCAGAATGGAAGGAAAAGATGATATTTATAACTTAAAAATTGTTATTGTCAGGGTAGCTAGAAGTATACCTAGAGGTTACAGTAATAAACTGTAACAGATGATATGTCAGATATGTATATATGTATATATAAAACTAGGGATAAAAAATAATACTAAGAGAAATGGGAAAAGGGATAAAATGGGGTAAATATATATATTTCATACAGAAGCGCACAGTGGGAGGGAAGGAGAAGACTGATAGAATGGAAGGGAGGAAGAGGTTGGCAACAGGTAATACTTAAATCTTACACTCACTGAAATTGGCTCAGAGAGGGAAGAACAGTCGGATCCATTTGGGCAGAGGATTATATCATGCCCTATAGAGAATTAGAAGGGTAATGAGTGGACTGGTGGGGAGGGGAGCAATACAAGAGAGGGAGAGGTTGGGGGTCATTTAAAAGGCACTATAGTAAGGGGAATAATAAGGGGAGGTGAGATGGGGGGAGTAACATTAGGGAAGGGGAAAGGGGAGGAGACTGACTAAAAGCAAAAAGTTGGGAGGGTAAGAGGGATAAGAAAAAAGGCAGAATCAAAGGAGGAAGTGAAAATGGAGGGAAATACACAGTAATCATAACTGAATGTGAATGGGATGAACTCACTCATAAAAAGGAAGGAGATAGAAAGGATTCAAAACCAGAATCCTATATGTTATCTACAAGAAGCACACTTAAGATAGGTAGACATACACAGGTTAAAGGTAAGAGGGTGGAGCAGAATTTACTGGGCTGCAACTAAAACAAGGAAGGCAGGAGTAGCGATGATTATGATCCTCAGACAAAACTAAAGCAAAAATAGATCTCAAAAGAAATAAGGAAGGTAATTACATCTTGATGAAAGGTAGTACAAATAATGAAGAAATATCAATACTCAATATATATATACACCAAATGGTATAGCCCTCAGATTTCTAAAGGAGAAATTAAAAGGAGCTTCAGGAGGAAATAGATAGTAAAACCAAATTAGTGGGGAACCTCAACCTTCCCCTATAAGAACTAGATAAATTGAACGAAAAAATAAAGGAAGTGAATAGAATGTTATAAAAATTTAGAACTATTTGGAGAAAAATAAATAGGGATAAAAAGGAATACATCTTTTCAGCAGCACATGGCACATATACAAAGATTGACCATGTACTAGGGCATAAAAACATTGCAAACAAATATAGGAACGCAGAAATTTTTTTCTGACCATAATGCAATAAAAATCATAAGGGCTTATAGAAAGGCAAATTTAAAATTAATTGGTAACTAAATCTAATTCTCCAAAACTGGTGGGTCAAAGAAACTATTACTGATTTCATTGAAGAGAAGACAATGAGGAAACAAAATATTAAAATCTAGGGGATGTTTAGATCAGATTTGGAGAAAGATATGATGAGATCTACAATGCAGCTCACAACCCCTCCAAGTCTGCTTATCCTGTGTGACAGTCCCACCTAAAAGGAAAAAAGGGAGAGGGAAGTGAGATACCTACCAGTCACTGCCTCGAGTGTACAGACCACTTTCTGAGGAGCTTTTGGAATAGTCATGAGCTGATCTGGGACTCAGGGAGTGGGTTCCCAAGTAGCACCTAGACAAGTGCTGCTGAGGGTGCCCTGTTTTCAGTTGGAAGCTTACTCAGTGATGGGAGGAGGTGTAGTGGTGTAAGGGCCAGAATGTAAAGGGTTAAAATTAGGGTTGGGCTAAATTTATGAGTGTGGTCACCAGGAATTATTACTCAATTCCAAATGATTTTTTTATGGTAATTTATTTCCAAAAGGAGAAAGAATGAAAGTTAGAAATTCCAGAGAGATCTGAACCAGGCAGGACACAAGAGGCTTGGCAAAAGGAGCCCAGAGGTAAATTAACAAGGGTTCTAGCCACAAGACCTCCTCCAAGACGAGGCGCCCCTCCGGAGACTAGTATCTCTAGAACAAGCCAGGGAGAAGAGTCAGCCTTTTTTACATGGTAATTCTAATAGAAAATAGAAGCAGTCCAAAGTCCTCAGTCAGAGCTCCTCCAGGTTCAAGTTGAAGGCTCAAGACCTTGTCACAGGAAAGTCTTGCCACTTTTAAAGACCCTTCCTTTCGTCATTTCCTGTGCCTTCCTTCCACTTTTATATGGACCAATTTTAGTCTGTAAATTTTCTTAGGACTGCCCAGGGGGCAGTCAGTGGGTTCTGATTCATCACCCACTTTCACACACATGGGTCACAGACCTCCCCCAATTTAGGATAAGTGGGGTATATACACTTCTGATTAAATCTAAAAAGGGACAGGGGAAAGTTAATCCCATCTTCACAATGGGCAATCACAGGTGATGGGGTGATGAAATTGTGTCTGAGAAGCCCAACTCCTGATTTTTCAAGGTGAAATGCAACCTACTTTTCTGTTCTGTGAATGGTCATGCCACAGCTCCCATTTTAGAGACCACTTTTTAGCCCTCATCTCTCCATCTTGTGCACAGCAGTACTATGATTTTGTTAAATGCTTTGCTACAGTTAGGTAGATGATTCTGTATACATGAACACACACAGGAAGAAAGAGTGCATTCCCCTGAACTGTCTAAAGAGGACATGAAGTTAATCTGCATAATTTGGTCTTGATGAAATTATAAATGAAGCAGCTAGATGACAGGGGGAAAAGTAGCTGTATTTTCCCCCATATCTGGAGTCAGGAAGTCCTGAATTCAAATCCTGCCTTAGGTTCTTATCTGTGTGACTCTGGACTAGTCACTTAAATCTTTTTGCTTCAGTCTCATCTGTAAAATGGGTATAGCATCAATTACTCCCCAGAGTTGTTGCAAGGGTAAAATGAGATATTTGAAAAGCTCTTTGCAAGCCCTACATAGGGGGCAGCTAGGAAGCTCAGTGGATTGAGAGCCAGGCCTAGAGATGGGAGGTCCTAGGTTCAAAGCTGGTCTCAGCCACTTCCTAAGCTGTGTGACCCTGGGAAAGTCACTTGACACCCATTGCCTAGCCCTTACCACTCGTCTGCCTTGGAACCAATACCCTAATATGGAAAGTAAATGTTTAAATAAAATAAAGCTCTACATAAATTCTAGCATTTTTAATAATGGCTCTGTGACCATTACTTTTTTTAGATGTTCATTATTTAAAATATATTCTAAAATTTTACTAGAAATTGAAGTTCCTAGACCTATAGTTTTACAGATTAATTTTTCTTTTTTTTTTTTTAATCAGGGCATGTGTCCCTAAGTCAGTCCTACATTTACCATTCCTCAGTCTTGTAAAAATCACCAATGGGCTAATTCAGCAACTATTAATTTTAACTAATAATAACTAATTTAATAAGCTAATTTAAACATCAGAGAATATTGTCCATTTGGGATTAGTGACTTGACCTCATTAAGTGCAGCGAGCTTTCTTACTATCTCTTGGGTGTCAGTATTCCCTAACAGACATTCTTGTTTTGTCTTTTTCAGCCTAAAGAACTTTTTCCTTGGTAGAAAAAAACAAACATTAAGAGCTGAGCACCTCTGCCTTCTCTTTGCTGTCCGTTACCATAACATCCTGTTCTTTCTTGGATCCTCTTTTCCTAAACAATGCTTTTTGCTATCCTTACCTTTCCTCACCGAGCTCAGCTCATTCTAAGCTATTGCACACATGACAGTATTCTTACAGGATCAAACCATACTTTTATATTCTAATTTATACTTTGAATCAAAGCTTATACTCCCCACCCCCATATCAACGTGGTCCCTCTCGAGTTTCTCCAGTGAAATGCTAATCCAGTGCCTTAACTTGGTGTGGGATCTCAAAAACCCAGCTGGAAAGGCTTCAGGGATGCAGTGAGAGTGCTACCCCAGGATCAGCCTGGCTAAATTCTGAGCAGCTTATAAATGAGCCATAGATTTTGTTGTGAACATAGCTAGCTGCTCCTGAAAAATTAAGTGCAGCGCTAACAGCCCTGACATCAGAGACCCGACCCTTTGGACTGAGTTTTTGGGAGCATTTGTCAATACACTTTGGTCATAAAACAGTTATTTATCAGCCTAGTAGCATAAGGAATAGTAGACGAGATGATTGCCATATTGGTGGTAGTGATTAAGCTGGATTAAGATGTTTTAAACTCACAGAAGGCTAAAATGAATGCATAAATGCATTGAAATGGTTTGAACACTGATTAGAAATTTATAAAAACATTTTGCAAAAAAAAAAAAAGCAGCCATTTCCAGTTTTATTAGGCATCTTTAACATAGTCACACAAAAAGATCATGCTCTGCATTCAAACAATACTTTTTTTTACAAAAAGCATATTCATTGCATATTTACAAGTCTTTGTAGACAAAATGGAAAAACATGCACGTTAACTCCCAAGGCTGAGAAAAGAATATTGTGGCCTGTTAAATAAGAAAGCCTCAAACCAGAGCCTATTAGCTTCTGAAACATTAAATGTTTAAAATATAAACATTTACTAGAATTTTCCATTTAGGCATGTTTGTCCCCACAACTTAAAGTACAGGTTTTGAATGTCCTCATATACTGACATAATTTAGTTGTGTACACATGGACAACGTGTGTATGTGTGTGTGTTTTGTTGACCATTTAAAACAAGATGCTGTGCACTGATCATTTTACTTTTGTCATACCTTTAATATGCTCAATAATTTAAAGTGTAACATTCAAATTTTACCAATGTTTGCATACAGATAAACATTATTAATAGTAATTTCACATTTTTTATCTCCTTTAACAATTAGGGGAAAAAAATGAGCATTTTTCTAGCCTAATTAGGAATATGTGTGTGTGTGTGTGTGTGTGTGTGTAAAATTTTAAAATTGCTTCTAAAATTTACCCCATATGCTTCAGAACATAACTAATGGTAGAAGTAATTATGGTTGACTCAGACTTGAATATTAAACAGAAGTGTTTAGGTTTTGTCCTTAAGATTCAACTTTTAAGTAACTGAAAAAAAAAGATTAAATTGCCATGTTTTGATTTTAAAAAATCTAGTTATCCTTATTCCCTGACATTTACATTGAAGAATAGGATTAAACTGTATTCACACTGGGACATTATTTAAACACAAATAAATAACACAAAATGGCCTTCCTTCATTGGGGCTCTTTATAAGGTAAACCTCATGAAAATATCTGTTTTAAGTAACATTATACTAAGTGCTCTATAATCAAAATAAGTGTTTGTTGTGTTTCTAGGCAACATTTTGCTTGTGTGTGTGCGCGCACGTGCAAGCGTGCATTAGGATAAGATGGGATTAATCTAAAATGTGGGGAAAAAAAGATTAGGAAAATCTGATATTTTTCTGTAATTTTCCACTGGGCCTGCCTATGGAATACTCTGAGAAGAGATCTATTAGAAGATATATTCCAGTTATTTCTGTCTTTTCCTAAGCTTTATAAAATTATTCTCTCAAATCTTTAATAGTGATTGCCATACTTAAGGATATTTCAAGTATATTAACCCATGAAGTTTGGCTTCAAAAAAAGAGCCTTTTAATGCCACTCTAATACAAAAACTAAAGTTTGTTGATTTCTGATTCTCAGTTATACAGGCTAATTCCCCAAGCAGTGCGATGGTTGGAGAAATTTGCTCTTGAGAAGAGATCACTTTTGGCTCTCTTGCAAATGTGACTGAACAAATCTAAAATGTTTTATCATAAAAGATTTCTAAAATTTAAATACCCTCCAAGTAGCCAACAAGAAAAAATATGTACAGTACAAAAAATAGTCTCGGGGTTTTAGCTTATCTTTGATTAAAGCAAAGATCTGCATAATGCCAAGTCTTTGTTATCCAAGCTGTAAATAAAAGCTTAGTTTTAGGGAGATACAAAAGTCTTAAGGCTCATGTGGTAAAGAGGATGAATTTTCACAATTTCGATTCATGGCTACATCCAGATTCTTCAAGTAATTCCTTTCACCTTTTGAAGGTGGCAAGCTGGATGAAATACAAATTTGAAGTAAGTCTCTAACCATGAACCTTAATTTAAGACACAAGATCATTAAATGTCCATAGCCTTACGGTCTGAAACACAAAGGTCTACAGGCATAATGTGAGCTAGTTAAGAGGAAAATAAAGTCAAATATAAGTGCTAACAATCATTTTCTGTGGCTAATGTTTCCATATTTAGTGCCAAACAATATATATATCAATTATGTCACAATAGAAATATTTCAAATTCTGGTTTCCAAAAAGTTTAAGTGAGAAAAATCAGTTGAAATACAGTGTCCATCTTTGTTTGCAATATTCTTCCCTTAGGAGAGAGAGCTGGGTCCACAGAAATTTTGAATTAAAACGCAGCTATCTTGCTTGCTTCTCGTACACCGCTCAAGTATGCCCCTGTGACTGTTTGTGGAAAGTGCCTATTTGTTGCCTGTAACAAAGAATATGAATGAGATCAGATATTAAAAAAAAACCAAGGTAATAAAGCAAAACATGCTCCCAAATTAGCTATACACACTCTGTCAAAGCAAGGAGGGAAATCAGGGAAAGTTTGGGAGAGTAAATTAAACATCAGTTTTACTCCTTAGATATATACGTGACATAATGTCACTGCTGTTTTAAATTAACATTACTTTGATAAATTATAGCTAAACCCCACTACAAATTCCATTATATAGTCAATAACACTATAAACTGACCACTGGTACCCAGCAACCCCACTGCAGTATTTTTGTTGAACTTATTAGCAATAGTAGGGAAGATATTCTTGTACTAGAAAATACCAAAGTTATATGAGCATGAACATCCAAAAACCCAGCAGTTAGAGTGTAAATGTGAATGCCCAAATAGTAGAGATAAGTTTTTCCAGATGTTATCATAAATCTGTACACATATCCTTATTCATTTAGCCAACTGTTCCCTGGTCCTAGGTAGGCCCATGGGACATTTCATTAGCAATAAAATTAACCAAATGTGTTTGGAGGTTGGGAAATCACGTCACATACCTCACCAGCAAAAAAGAGAGTCCCTTGTATGTCTTCTGCAAGGATGTCATAAGCTTCACCACTTCCACCTGTCTTTACAAAACTATATGCCATTTGGATCCATGGCTCTGTGTTCCATCGAGTAACAAAGAAGTTTACTGGGTCTGGGATTTCCTGTGTTGATCAGAAGTTTAAATAAAAAGAGGAACCACACTACACAACTGGAGTTCAAATTAAATATGGGAGCCAAGGAGAGGGAGACATTCATTTCCTCATCGTTAACTCTTAGTATGCTTTCCTGAAGTTAGGAGTCTTATGTCTTGACTTGGGCACTTCCAGTGGGGGGGGAGGGATGGATGGATGGACAGACATACAGAGAGATGGATGGACAGACAGACAGATATGGAAACTAGAGGATAGAGAGGGAAAAAAGGAGTAAGAAAATAGATATTGGGTAGGAAAAGAAATAATCAAATCAGAGTGAAATATTTCATATAGCTCTATTTGTAATCAATTATAAGCAAAGATAGGCTTGTAAATAATTGTCTTATATTAAACAATATCTACAAGCCCACTAGCATATTAGATAGCGAGTTGACTGCAAAATTGGGAATATGAGTTCAAGTCTCACTTCTGACACATACTGGCTGTGCGACCTTGAGCAAATCACTTAACCTATTAGTGCTCCCAGCAGCTCTCTTAAGATGAGAAGTTGCAGAGAAAGGACTATCTTTTTAAAAAATTTACTTGTCATTTATTTGGAATTATTCATTAATGTTTATTACAAATAGTTATTGAACAAAAACAAATGATAAATTATTGATTAGATATGTTGTGTTATCTTCTACATTATTAAATGTTAATGGCTAATGATTATTAATTTAAATTTTCTCTTCACTGCTAATTATGAATTACTAGTATTGAATATTACTTTTTATTGTAGTGACTTAATTTTGTAGTATTGCTGGATTTTTAAATTTTAATAACAAATTTCCACATAAGTTTTCTGAAGTTATATGATCCATAGTGTCTCTGTCCCTTCTTATTTCCTTACTCCCAGAGCTGACTAGCAATTCAATCTGGGTTATACAATGTATTACCACACAAAACATTTCCATATTATTCATTTTCATAAGTGAATAATCTCATAAAACCAAAGCCTCCAAAATATACCTAGATAAAGTGATAAATTATATGCTTCCATCTGCATGTCTACTCCCACAGTTCTTTCTCTGGAGGTGGGTAGAGTTCTTTCTCCTGAGTCTCTCAGAAATGTCCTGGATCATTGAATTGCTGTAGGTAGCACAGTCTATCACATTTGATCATTCGACAATATTGCAATTACTGTGCATAATGAACTGGTTCTACTTTTTTCACTCCGCATCAGTTCATGCAGGCCTTTTCCAGCTCTTTCTGAAATCATCCTGTTCATTCCTTATGGCACAATAGTATTCCATCACTGTCATATACCACAATTTGTTCAGCTATTCCTCAACTGAGGGACATGCCTTTAATTTCTAATTCTTTGCCATCACAAAAATAGTGGCTATAAATACTTTTGTAGACAGAAAAAGGACTCCTTAGAGTAGCTGATATGGGAGTTTCCTCATCTGGCATTTCCCTATTTATATCAATGAAATAACAAATCCAGGTCCTAAGCCTCATCTTAATGGGCCCCTCCAACACAGGAAAATTAGATTGTGAAAACTTTGTGATTGTTTATGAAGTAGTTTCCTTAGGATAACCCTATAATATAGGAAGTATGATTGCCAGGCCCATTCCTAAACAAAGTGAAAGTAAAAGATTAAGTGACTTATGTAAAATCATATACAAAGTATTAGTCCCCAGAAGGCTCAGGCCTGAGTGGGCTACGAGTGTTTTCCAATAGAGAGGCAGTTAGGTAGTATGCGGGAAAGAGCTGCATCCAAATCAGATATATGTGTGATTCTGGGTAAGTCACTTTTTTGCCCTCAGTTTCCTAACTGTAAAATGGAGATAACAAGAGTACCTATCTCTCAGGGTTGTTGTGTGGACCAAATGAGGTAATCTATGTAAAGTGCTTAGCACAGTGCCTGGCACACTTAGTAAATTTTTCCATCCATCCATTCATCCTTCTTTCCTTTCTTCCTTCCTTTGCACAGTGCCTGGCACATTTAGTAAGTCCTTCCATCCATCCATCCATCCATCCATCCATCCATCCATCCATCCATCCATCCATCAATCTTTCCTTCCTTCCTTTGCACAGTGCCTGGCATATTTAGTAAGTCCATCCATCCATCCATCCCTCCCTCCCTCCATCCATCCATCCATCAATCTTTCCTTCCTTCCTTTGCACAGTGCCTGGCATATTTAGTAAGTCCATCCATCCATCCATCCCTCCCTCCCTCCATCCATCCATCCATCAATCTTTCCTTCCTTCCTTTGCACAGTGCCTGGCACACTTAGTAAATCTTCCTGCATACATTATAAGTGGAGCTGGCTTTTGCGGGGTAGCCTGCAAACCTAACCTTGCTTTATAGCCCTGTTTTCCAAGGGGAAAATTTTTCAGCGTCTAAGCAACTTACAAACTTTTGAAACAAAATCCAGTCATAAGTTAGGAACCAGTTGGAGAAAACCATTGTTAGATCCAAATGCAGAAATCCAATTGAGCAAGCCTTTATTAGGAGGCCCTTTAAAGGGGCAGCTAGGTGACACTGGATAGAGCACCAGACCTGGTTCAAGTCTGATCTCAGACACTTCCAGGCTGGGTGACTCTCGGCAAGTCACTTAACTTCACTTGCCTACTAGCCCTTTCCCTTCTGTCTTGGAGTTATGACTAAGACATAAAGTAAGGAGGTAGGGGATGTGCAGATGGAAAATCTGCAACACCTGAGCTACATTCCCAGCATCCTTTTAAGTTACATTCTCATTTTACTTAAGGATGCTTAGGAGATAAATTTGGCTGAGACCCACGCTGAGGGGCTCTTTTTCTGGAGCTTGTGCTTTTGGTAAAGTGCTGCAGGTGTGAGTCTCTGGCTTTCTCTTTGCTCTGCTCACTTGACTGAAAGAAACCTTTTTCCTTTCCCCCTCTTTTGATTTATTATTAAAAATCTTATATATTTTTAAATACCAGGAGTATTTGTTCATTTTTACTCCTATGGGGGGGAAAACAGCGGGGTGGCTCCTTAGAGAAAGAGCCAGGCTTGGAGATGAGAAATCCTGGGTTCAAATCTAGTCTCAGACATATCCTACCTGTGCGACCTTGGGCAATACAATGAACTCCCATGGCCTACCCTTTGCCATTCTTCTGCCTTAGCACCAATACATACATTGATTATGAGGTGGAAGGTAAGGATTAAAAAAAAAAAAGGGAACTTTGCTAAGTGCTAGAAATACAAAGGAGAAAAAGGATTCAGATCTTGCCCTCAAGGAGCTTATATTCTATTGTGGTGGGATGGGAGGTGGAGAGGTATAGCAAATACAGAAAAAAATTAGGTATTGGTTGGATAGCACTCCCAAGGGGGCATTCCAGGCATGGGAGACAACTCACAAAATGGTACAAAGGCAGACGACAGAATGAGAAGAACAACAAAGAGGCTCGTGTGGCTGCAACATAAAATATCTGAAAAGGAGTCACAGGAGAAAACTCTTGAAAGGGAAGTTGGAACCAGACTCGGAAAGGGCTGGACATGACAAAGGTCTTTACATTTTAGCCTAGAATCAATAGAGACTCACAGCTGCTATTTTAGCAAAGAAATGACATAGGCACTTGCTTTAAGGAGATTAAATTTGCTATTTGCATGAAGGATGAAGTGAGCAAGAAGAGAGGGGAAACAGTGGTCCAAATCAGGAGACTATTGTTACAGTCCAGGTAAGAGCTGATGAGGGTCTAAACTAGGCTTGTGGCTGTGGAACTGAGAGAAGGGGATGGATGCAAAAGATGCCACAGATGTAGAAAAGCCAAGACTAAGTGACTGACTTGAAATTCTAGTTATCCCTGACACCTGGATTTGTCTGAAACTGATGTGATCTCAGACAAACCACATTTTTGTGTCTACCCTAAATGTTAGATCGATATTAACATCTCCTGAGATTACTGAGAGCATTATCCAGTTGAAATGTATGAAATAATGTTAAGCTTTTGGGGGGAGAGGGGAGTGTTGAATTTTTTTGAGGGGGGGCAGGTAAGTGGTGGTGGTAGTGGAGGGAAATGGTCTGCATAATATTGGTATACATTCTTTAGCACAAAGAGCACTAGCATTGGCACCAGAAGACCTGAGTTCAAATCTTGGTTCTGCTAATTACTATCTAAAGCAAGTCATTTCTCCTTTGTGTGTCTCAGTTCTCCCTAAGTGCAAAATGAGGAGAGTGGCCAAGGTAATATCCAAGATCCTTTTCAAATCGGAAGATTAGTTTATGATTACAGAATACTGTAGATCACATTCTGTAAGTTAGCTAAAGTTTGAAGAATTGTATACAGGAGCAACTAGCTGGTTCAGTGGATACGAGCCAGGCCTGGAGGCAGAAGGTCCTGGGTTCAAATTTGACTTCAAATACTTCCTAGCTGTCTGATGTTGGGCAAGTTACTTAACTGAAATTGCCTAGCCCTTATTGATCTTTTACCTTGGAACTGATGCTCAGAATTAATTCTAAGATAAAAGATAAGGGTTGTCTTTTTTTTTTAACTAAAGAATTATACACAGTCCTCAATACACAGTGAAATTTTGGAGCCTCCAAATTTTAAACTGAGAAGAAAATTCCAGGATAATCATGGAAAAGGAGGGACAGAAAAGGGTGAATCAATTTCTGGCCAACACTGGGTGGTGAAAAGTGAAATTTAGGAAAATGCTGAAGAAATGTAGGAAAATTTAGGAAAGCATAGCCCACTTTTTTGGTTTTCTTTATTCTCATCCTTGCTGACAAGTTTTAGTTTTATAAAGAATACCTGATTAAATTTATGGGAAGTATATCATATTTTAGAGGGTCTTACCTGCTCTTTGAATAGTTCCCGGAGTGTGGCCATGCACTGTTGTAGAACCTGCTTGTCATCCAGGTTCTTAATAGATGCTACAGCCTCTCCGGTAATGACAGACATCAAAACACTGTATTTACCCTGAAAAACAGCAGAAAAAAAGTTGCTTCCTTCATTTTTCAAAAATTAAATCTATCTTCTTTCCAACTTGCTTGGAATTCAGCCCAGAATACATAAGTTTTTTGTTTCACATATAAGATTTTTCCTTCCCTCAAAATGACGTTTCCTGCTTTTTCTACTCACCAATCCCTTCTTTTCCCCAACTTCACCACTCCTATCTAGGCATCTGCAGAGACATTCAATCCTCTATTTAACAGGGGTATTCCTCCCTTGTGAAGCCACTCTAAAACTAATGATCATGTAAGGCTTTCCTTAGACTTTCATAATAATGAGGCATGGTGGAAGATGGAAGAAAAAATGTGGTTTAGGACGAGGCAGAGATTTAACTGTAGGAGACCCTTTCCTGCATGGTTCACAAAGGCTACCACTTATTTCCATATGAAAATTGATAAGACTTAAAAAAAAGACTCATAGAGAGAAGCTCCAAAAATAATTTGTTTATCAAATAGCAGCAGTAGTGGAACACACTCTCAAGTTTCAAGCTTCAATTATGGTTGCAGCAGTAAAGTTCTCCCATCTACCCTGCCTTATACCAAGATCCCCCCCCCATCAACCAGAATTTCATGTAGGCCCAAGATTCTTTTCTTGCATTTCAGACCAGCTCACCAAGCACCCTTGTGGATATTTAAAGTACCAGTGATCTGAGGATCATGGAAGTAGTTTGACCTGAAATAAATTTATATTCCTCTCCAAATCCCCATCACTTTGAGTATGAGAAACTTATGCTTTGGGAAAGCAAAGCCAAATGCTAGAGTTTCTTTCATCAAAAGACATAGCTTTTCTCCTAGGATGCAAATACCCAAGTAATGGGTTTTTTTAAACCTTTCCCTTCTGTCTTAGTACAAGTTCTAAGACAGAAGAGTGGTAAAGGCTAGGCAATCAAGGTTAAGTGATTTTCCTGGAGTCACAGAGCTAGGACGTTTATGAGGCCAAATTTGAATGCAGGTGCTCTGGACTCTAGGCCTGACACTCTATCCACTGTGCCATCTAGCTGCTTTGTTTGGTCTTAGTAAATGGGTAATAATAAAACCAAATTAAAACCTCATACCTGAGGATCCATATCATAAAATACAGCAAAGAGGCCACGCTTGTTGGAACTGGGAGGAACGTGGCCAAAAAAATCAGCTCCTTGAATCTTATTGTCCCAAAATCTATAAGGAAATTCCAAGGCAATCTGGAGAATGGAAGAAAGAGAAGTATGTTTTAATTTAACCTTTAAGGTATTACAATGCGAATGCCCTCTACATGAGCATCTCCTCTTTTGGCTGACAGTCTCAGAGCAGGACAGTCTTCAGTGTCAAAGTTTGGAAGGTGATGCTAAAACAAAGTCTTGGGCATGGGTGGACTCTACTTTTGGATATCACTCTATCCAAAAACATGTGCAAAAAGGAAGATGGGTTTATTATATCACAACCTCCTGGAGCCAAGAAAAACTGAGGAAGTCCCCAGCATGTCAGGTAGGATAAGGAAGCTATGGATGAGAGCCAAAGAGGATGCCAGGCTTAGCAGTGCTTTTGTCTGTATCACTGGAACTAATATTGACATGAATGAGATCATAAATCCTTTGGCACACTAAGGCATTCCTGCTTATCTGGTTTTAAAGCAAGTTTCTATAAATTGAAACCTTGAATATGCCCAGCCACATACAAGCTGCCTTAAAATGAGGTTGGCAGAAATGTTTTTAATTTAAATTTATTTATTTTATATTTAAATGTAACAAATAAATTTAAATGTATTTAATGTACTTAAATGTAACAAATAAATCAAAATAAATAAGCCTTCAAGTGTTAGGTAATATGACTACACATTTATAACCTATATCAAATTATTTGACATCTCAGGGAGGAACAAGGGGAGGGAATTTTTTAAAAAATAGTTTTAAAAATCCCTTACCTTCCATCTTGGAGTCAATACACTGTGTATTGGTTCCAAGGCAGAAGAGTGGTAAGGGCTAGGCAATGGGGGTCAAGTGACTTGCCCAGGGTCACACAGCTGGGAAGTGTCTGAGGTCAGATTTGAACCCAGGACCTCCTAGCTCTAGGTCTGGCTCTCAATCCACTGAGCTACCCAGCTGCCCCCAAGGGGAGGGAATTTTGAACTCAGGATTTTAGTTTATTTTTTTTTAACTCATGATTTTAAAAAAGACAAATGTTAAAATTATTATTTTTATGTGTGACTGAAAAAAATTATTTTTTAAAGAAGTGCTATGTAATATTAGTCAACTATTAGTGATAGGAACTGGACCTTGGTGATCTCCTCAGCAACCATAGATTTCATTACTATCTCTTCTATGCTAACAATTCTAACTTCTACCTATCCTCAGTCTCTTTGCCGACCTCCAATCTCTTATCTCCAACTGGATATTCAGTACTTCTTAAACTAAATATGTCCAAAACAGAACTTATTCTTCCAAACCTGCCCCTACTACGTTCCCTGTTACAGGATAATTTCATCTGTCAGGCTCACAATGTGAGATACAGCCCTGAGTCCTCATTATCTCTCACCAGCCCCCATCCAATCAGCTACCTCCTGGTTTAAGTCATCATCATCTCATGCCTAGTCTATGGCAATAGCCTGCTGGTGGGGTTATCTGCCTCAGTTTCTCCCCATTACACTCCATTCCTTATTCAGTCACCAAAGTGATTTTCCTAAAGCACAAGACTGACCGCGTCACTGCCCTACGCAGTAAACTCCAGTGCCTTTCCATTGCCTTCAAGATTAAACACAAAATCCTGAGTTTGGGATTCAAAGCCCTTCATAACCTAGTGTGCCACCTCCCCCATTCCAATCTTCTTATATGCTACTCTCTGCTACATACTTTTAAATGTAGCAACACTAGCCTCCTGGCTGATCCACAAATAAGACACTTCAGCTTTGGCTCTGGGCATTTTCTCTGGCTGTTCACCATGTCTAAAATTGTTCTCTTTCCTCAATTCTACTTATAAAGTTTCTAATTTCCTTTAAGTCCTAACTAAAATTAAACCTGTCACTGAAAGTCTTTCTGAATCCCTCTTAATTCTAGTACCTTCCTGCTATTATTTCCCATTTATCTATGTAGAGTTTACTTTGTATGTATTTGTTTCCATGTTGTTTCCCCTATTCTACTCCATGAGGTATCTAATATAAAGACTTGAAGGCAAGAAATGTCTTTAGCTTCTTTGTAACCTCAGCACCTAACAAAGTGCTTGGCACATAGTAGGTGCTCAATAAATATTTAATTGATTAAACTCCCTGGGCTTCAGTTTTCTCACATGTAAAATGAGACAGCTATATTACTAAATAGCCTTTGAGGTCTCTTTTAGCTTTAAATTAATGATCTTAATGATCCTCCACCATCATAATCATTAGGCAAAGCCTATTTTGCAGTTTGATTTGGGCTCATCAACTGTCTGGGTCATTGTTACAAAAAAGTAAATAAAGGGCTCTTTTTAACTAATGCTGCTTCCATTCAATTTTAAAACTTTTGAGAGGGTATTTAATTTGTCTTTCTTATTAGTACTGCCACATAAACATATACAATTCTACAAAGATTTACTAAATGCCAACCTGCAAGATACTAGGTCCCATTTTCATCATATGATTCCATCCAAAGTTCATGACACAAAGTGGGATCCCCCGAAGACCCAACCTCAACAGCTGACAGCACCCTGAACTCTGAATCTATTTATACCTTCCTTACCCAAGACCTTTCTGAGGGCAAATGAGGGGCCAGGCCAGAACCTGTGTGTATGTGTACTGGTCCAACATTCAATGGCTCTTTGGCAACTACTCCAGTAGGTATTTTCTCGCCCAACCATTTAACTACTTTATAATTCTCAGTGATGACTTCTACTCCCCAGTCCTCAAAGAATGCAACCAGAAAGGAAAATGAAGATTGGTATATACTGTTCTAGAATACACAGGAACATCTTACAAACCGCCTAATAGTGACACTTTAGTTCCAAAGGCTGGCCAAAGTAATCTAAATTACCTTTTCAATGATTCCTGCTCCTAAACTGTTGATGGCTTTTATTTTCCTCTCTGGCAATGGTGGGTTAAACTGAATGGCACCTTTCTGGAGCAAGGACAAAGGTATAGTGACTAAGACCTGTGAAAAACAAACCAACA
This sequence comes from Monodelphis domestica, assembly GCF_027887165.1. Classification (NCBI taxonomy): domain Eukaryota; kingdom Metazoa; phylum Chordata; class Mammalia; order Didelphimorphia; family Didelphidae; genus Monodelphis; species Monodelphis domestica. The sequence continues at coordinate 214,298,649 of NC_077229.1, read as the reverse complement.
AATATATAAATAACCAAAGGATACAAACAGGCAATCTTCTCAGGAAGAGATTTAAGCTATCAATAACCACATTTTAAAAGTTCTGTATCACTAATAGAGAAATGAAAGTTAATGCTACTTTTATCACTTTACATTCAATTATATTGGTGATTCTGACAAAAAAAGAAAATGATAAATGTTAGAGAGGAAGCAGGGAAATAAGCATTTTGGTCCATTATGTTATTCTATGGAGCAATTTGAAATTTTATCCCCAAAGTTACTAAACTCTATATAATTATTGATCTAGCACTATCACTATTATAATCCAAAGATATCAAAAAAAGAGAAAAAGAAGCTTTATGCATATTTATAGCCACTTTTTTTTCTGTAGTGGTAGCAAAGACCTCAGAATGAAGGAGGTTCTCATCAACTGAGGAATGACTGAACAAAAGATGGTACATGAATGTAATGGAATGATACTGTGCCATAAGAAATGATGAAGGGGAAGGTTTCAGGAAAATCTGGGAAGTCTCAGAGGAACTGATGCAGAATAAAGAGGGCACAACCAGGAGAACAATTTATATAACAACACTATAAAAACATCAATGAACACCTTAAAAACTCTGATCAACAAAATGACCTTCTATGATTCCAGATGACTCATGATGAAACCTGTTACTCATCTCCAGACATAGTTTAACTCAGTATGCAGAATTATATATTTTTGGGGACATAGATAATGTGATAATTTTTTTCATCTGACTATGCATATTTGTTTAGGAAAAAAAAAAGATTTTGTTTTTCTGGGTTTTTTTCCCCCAGTGGTGAAGAGCTGGGAGAGAAAATTAATTTCTATGTATTGAAAAAGACAAAATTTATTTTTAAAAAAGCAATGAATACACATATGGCAGATGAGTAGTATAAATGCTCTAGGAAGTTTATAACCAGGTTTATAACTCTTTAATGATTTCAGAATCAGAAGAGGGAAAATAAAAGAGCTCAAGTATAAAATTAGAGTAGAGTCTCCTTAATACACACTAGCATACCATCTCTTCCACTGAGATTTATGATTAAATAAAATCAACAAGTATTAGGATTTTAAAATATAAGCCATATTTTCCCACATCCCCAAAACTGACTACAATCTAAAATTATTACTGTTTTTCAAAGTATGCTTATACACATACACACACATATTTACATTTCAGAGATCTTTGAGACACTCTCATTTTAGGCCAACACATTATTTACTGAATACTTATTACCCAGCCAGTGTGAGGGATAGGGGGGTGGGGGGGGCGGAGGGGGGGATCAGTATTCTCTGCCCTCAGGGAGCTTACAATTACCAACACAAGAAACAACTGAATAATGAAGAAATACTAAACTGGGTGATAATGGTTATGTATAATAAGAATTCTAAAAAGCACATTCAAGTGAACTAGAGTACCTAGAGTGGGCTTTGTGGAATAAGTAAGGCATGAGTTGTACCCTAAAGGCCAAATACTGTTTAGACAGACAGGTCCATGGGAGGAGTATCCCAAGTAACACAACACTATGAAAAAAAAATAACTCAAACTTTCAAACTGGCAAGTCTCAGGAACTGGCAGAAATGGAATGTATACTGGGAAATACTCTGAAGCCCAAATATGAGGAAGTTTCTCCTAGAAATGAGCATAGCACTAATAATTACACAGACCCTACCAATAGGTTAGGTATGTATTTGAAAATGTATATACATACTTAAAGATCAGATACTTTCAAACATCAAAATAAAAATCAATACTTTTAAAACTTAAGGAGTAAAAAATACAAACTACCCCAATGGAAAAGCAATAGGGAAAATCCTAAAAGCCTGATTTCTTGATAGCAGAAAAGTTTTCAGAAACTCAAACAACTGTCCCTCAAAGAAGACAAATGACAAACACAGATCCCGACTGAGAAAATGAGGCTAGGTTCCAGCAAAAGCAGCCAGCCACAGATTTTGATTTGTTTTGTTTAGGTTTTTGCTGAAGATGTGACTTTGGTGCATCAAATAGAAGGTAGAAACTATTTGTCTTTAATTACTTTTCCTGGATTGACAATGGGAAAGGAGTTATTCCATAAACTAAGACTTATATTAGTTCCCTAAAAAGCAAATAATTGCTTTATGAGAAAAGGCAGATATGTGGTTTTACCCAGTACAGTTCTTGAGGTTATGTCCCTCTCTTAGGGAAGAAACATGGTAGAGTAAGTAGACAGAGCACTCAACTTGAACAGCTGGGTCTGGATCCCAATTCTGCCACTTACTAGGTGCCCTTGGGAAAATCATGTGACCCTTTGGCCCTCAGAATCTTCATCTGCAGAATGAAAAAATTAGACTAGACTTCCCATTCTAAATAGATCTAGGATTCTAAATTTCACAATCTGGATAATGCCTTAACTATTAGGAATCCCTGCATCAAAGTCTCTACCACATTGCCATAAGTTTACAGTCAATGAACAATTCAATTGGAGGTGTGGGGAGGTGTTACACAGTAAATATTGTAATTTGGTGGTAACATATAATATACTAGAAGCCAAAAAGGGCAAATAACTTTTTCTGCTTTCTTCAGGCTTGTCCCTCATCATCGTAACCTTATCAGGTCTGCTAGAGAGATGTTTCTATACCAGTGAGTCTAATAATTAATAGGTTTAGATACCTTTTTTTTTAAACGAGTCTAAGTAAATCAAACCAGAAAAACTAACTGAAAACATCCAATTTGCAGCAAGTAGCTCAATTAGAAGGTACAAGATCAAGGTGTTCTCCTTAACTGAACTTTCTAGTTAATTCAGAATTAAATACTTGAACAGCCTTGTAATTGTTCATAAATGTAAGGACCACACATTCTAGACTTGGTAACTCTCAAATAGAGTTAACTAGGAAAAACAACAAAAGACAATCTCATTTCACTGCAGTGTAGTGCATAACAGCATTTTTACTTCTACCATAGCTAAATGAGCTATCTCTATTCAAAGGACAAACTGGTCTGCTTTATAGAAGGAAAGAATAAGAGGTTCAAGGAATCCTTCACTTTTCAGAAGAGGAGAAAAGTATTTTTTAAAAACAGGAGAGCTTCAATGTGAAAACAATTACTAAAAAGGATCTGAAAAGACAGGAATCCTGAGCTTGAAAGGAGGCTGGAGTATAGAACACAACACAAAGGGGAAAAGGAATAATAACTGAGCCAACAGATGAGGCTCATCAAAAGAGAAGGAAATTAAGATGCCTTAGAGATGCAGCAGCTGTTTGCTCTCCAAGGAATTATAATATGGAACCACAGATGCAATAAGGTTAAGGGAATTTCCAGTAAGAAATCAAGGAAGAAACAAGTAGCCATGGTCATTCAGTCCCAACTAAAAGGTACTGTCATAGTTTCAGGCTGACCCAATAACAAAGAATCCTGCTGCCCTCTTAGCCCTATTAATCCAGGGCATAAGAGGAAAATGGGTTTTCAGACTAAAAAACAATTTCCCACTTCTGGTGATTCATGTGGACAAAAAAAAAATTCTAACAGAAACAATGAGAGCACTTGCTAGAGACTATCATGCCCTATGAAAAAAATGGAAGTCCACAAAGTAGTGCTTCTCAACAGTTTGCTCTGTTTCATCATACATCATGAAATTGTGGCTGTTATGTCATTGTAGAGAAAATTTATAAATAAATTTAACATAAATTTTGCTCACTCAGCATGTGTGGTATGGGAATAGCATTTTATTACTATCTTATGAAGATATTAAAAATATATACTCAAGTGAGAGAATCTAGATTTAAAAGGGAAATAATGGTGGAGAACATTTAAAGATCAGCAGAGCCAAAATCAAACAAGAGAATGATGTAACTGAAATAAATCTGTCCTACTTGTGTGACCCTGTGCAAGTCATTTAACCTTATTTGCCTGGCCACTGCCCTTCTGCTTAGAGTTCTTACTAAGAAAGCTTTCAAAATTTTTAAAAAGAACAAAAGACATACTACAGCCTACTTGGGGAAAGGGAATAGATAAGGAAGTATAGGAGCACATTCCAAATCTGGCATAGAGATGTGATATAGCAGCAATAAGGAACTAGGTGGCGCAGTGGATAGAGTGCAGATAGGCCTGGCATTAAGAGGAACCAAGTTTAAATCCAGCCCCAGACACTTACTAGCTTTGTGACCCTGAGCAGGTTGCTTAACCTCAGTTTTCTCAGTTATAAAATGGGGATAATAATAGTACCAGGTTTATCCTGGTACTATTATTATCCCCACTTTAGAATATATATTATATATAACAAATAAAATAAAATATAATAATATATAAATATATTATAATACATTATAAAATGAGATATTTGTAAAGTGTTTTGCAAACCTTTAAGTACCATTTAGCTATTAACTATTTAATTAAACAGTCATCTATTAGAGCACTGTCATAAGTACAAATAATAATTTCCCAGCTTATTATAATGATTAGAGGTGAATGCACCACTGAGAGGAATTGGATCTTATTCTCATCAATAAAGACGCAGGATAATGGAGCATAAAGAATACTACATTTGGAGTTAGAGCACCTAGGTCGAATTCTACTACCTACAAAAATAAGCAAATTATTTCATCCATTTGGGTTTTATCATTTATAAAATGATGACGTATAGACTAAAATATTATAATTTCTATTTTATTTTTTCTTAAAAAAAAGAAAAGAAATTAAGCCTTAGTAACATTTAGTTAATAAAATGAATTTTTCCTATATAGGAAAAATAAGGAAATAATGATAATATAGGAAATAGTAAATAATAGGAATTTATTTAGCAACATGCATTGATACTGGTGTCCTCAAGTGTCAGGTTGTCATATGTTATAAATGGTATGCAGGATATGTTGAAGGAAGAATACAAATACTATATCTCTGATAAGCTGGCAGTGGTACCCTAGTAAGTCATTTGATTTAAAATTCTTTTTGATTTACTGCTATTTCCATTTGCCTAGATTTGTGGGTTATGTTGTCTGTTTTAATCAAAATAATACCAACACAATGGACAAGTGACTTCAGAATTCTGAAAAGAAACCTCAGATTCACAATAATATTATTTGGCATTTAGGATTTTTAAGTCACAAGACAGTGAAACAACAAGAAAATTCCAGAGGTGACTCATCTGTTTCTGTTAAGAGCTCTTCATCATTTCTATGACAAAGGTAAAAACAATAATCTATCAAATACAACAAGAAATGAGTCAATAAACATTTATTAAGCACCTACTATGTGTCAGACAATGTGTTAAGCACTGAGAATACAAAAGGGGGCAAAAGATAGTTTCTGCCCTCAAGGAGCTCACAATCTAATAGAAGTCAGGGAAAAATTACAAGCTTCTGAAAATTACCTGAGATATGGATTTATTCCCACTATGGTCAACTATGCACCTCATCCTGAGAATATCTTCAGTCTTTCAATATTAGCTAGTGATAGTAAAAAGCTATCATAATTAATAAGACATTTAAAAAATAAACCTCTATTGTTGAAAATATTGTAAATGTGTCATCTTTATAAATCTCTTATGCCCGAACATTAAAAACAAACAAACCTGGAAACAATTTTTTTCTAACCTATTTAAAAATCTTCTATATGATGTCAGAGGGTTTAGAACCCAAATGTCAAAAATATAAAAATATATTGGGTAGATTGTGGCACATGCCTTTTATCTCTGCTACTAGGAGAAGTAAAGGCTGATGGGCTGCTTGAGTCTGAGGGTTCTAAGCAACAGGAGGGTCAAAAGCCATTTGGTAGCTTCATTAATTCCAGCATCAATATGATGAACTAACTCTCAAGACATGTAAAGAGCCCCTAGGCTGCCTAACAAGGGGTGAACTAGATCAGACAGAAGTCAAAGCTTCTATGAGATTGATCTATAAGGCCTCTGAGTGATTGACTATACTTTTAGACTAGAAGAGATAGGAAAACCCAATCTTAAAAAGAGGGGGGAGAAGAGGGAGGTAGAAAAGGAGAGAGAGAGGAGGGAAGAGAGAGAGAGAAAGGGGGCTGGGGAAGAGAGGAGAGGGAAAGAATGAGTTTGTGTATAAATATGATGTCTTCTGATAAGTTTGAAGAACTGACACCAGGGAAGATGGAAATTTACAAGCTACACTTCAACAAAAATCTTTGTACAGGGGGCAGCTGGGTGGCTCAGTGGACTGAGACCCAGGCCTAGAGATGGGAGGTCCTAGGTTCAAATCTGACTTCAGACACTTCCCAGCTGTGTGACCCTGGGCAAGTCACTTAACCCCCATTGCCTAGCCCTTACCACTCTTCTGCCTTGGAACCAGTATACAGTATTGACTCCAAGACAGAAGGTAAGGGTTTAAAAAAAATCTTTGCATAATTTGTAGATGAGGTTAAAAAGTGAGTACTATGATTTGGCCAGTACCATAATGCACTTATTCCAAATCAATCTACATATCTTTGTAAGACCAAGTATCAAAATAAACAGATCTTACAGCTAGACGTTCAACTTGCTGTATCATCAGTGCCTTAAAACATAACTTTAAAAAATTAATGAAACATATTCAATCACATTGAATTAATTTTAATGAGAAGAAAAACATTTTTATGCCATTAATGAAATAGAAATTTCTTTTAAAATATTTTTTGTATTTCATTCTTTAATTTCTATTTTGTGTTTAATCAAAGGATGATCTCCCCCAAAAACTTTAAAGCTATGGTGCAAGGCAGGGTAAAATATATGAAAGGACACTTGCTTAGGGTATATGGGATAATGGTAATATATTAGTACAATAGTACATGTATATAATTACCAAATATATGCACATTGTGGTCTATATTCAATTTTTAAAAAACTGATGAATATGTGAATTTTAAAAAAATCTTTACCTTCAGTCTACAATCAATACTGTGTGTTGGTTCTAAGGCAGAAGAACAGTAAGAGTTAGGCAATGGTGGTTACGTGACTGGCACAGGGTCATACAGCTATCTAGTGTCTGAGGTTATATATGAACCCAGGACTTCCTTTGTCCAAGCCAGTCTCTCAATCCATGAAGCCATCTAGCCACCTCTAAGGATATGTGATTTTTAAAAAAAGTTTGGACACTACCACATGAGAGCCTATACTTGTATAGCCAAATTATAGGAACCTTGGGAAGAAGTGACTACTTTATCTTAGTCTGACATGGAACCTAGAGCTGGGGAGAACAGATTTCAAAGGATTCAGTGAGAACTGAGAAACATATGGACTAAAATTCTGCTGGCAAGTCTGCCCAACAGAGAGGCGAAGCTCTTGAGAATGAAATTCTGTAGACAGGGAAACAGTTACAATGAAAAGAAAGAGAGAGAGTTATCCAATGTCAATCGACAAGTATTTATTAAACTTGTTACCATGTGCCAGGTACTAGGCTAGGAGCTAGGGATACAAAGAAAGTCCAAAACAAGGTTGCTGGTTTCAAAGAGTTCACAATCTAATAAGGTGCAGTCACCTTCTGAGAATGAATTGAAAAATGGAAACATGTAATACTATATCTATCTGTGTTGTGTATTTGTTGGATGGTGCCTTCTATGATGCAGGGAATATAAGTAAATAAAAAGAAATTTTAAAATCTTTATAGAAAATTGAAACTAAGCATTGGTTCCAAGGCAAAAGAGTGGTATGGATTAGGCAATTAGAATTAGGTGACTTGCCCAGGATTGGCTCTCTATCCACTCAGCCACCTAGCTGCCTCTCAAACTAGATTTTAATAAGACCTATGGAAAAGACAGCAGCACCAATAGGTAATAGGTAATAAATAAGAAAAAACAATGTGGCATGATCTTATAAAAAATGTCCAAAGGAGTAAAGCTCAGAATGAAATGAAGCTGGCAAGGAAATCAAAGGATGATCTTCCCCAAAAACTTTAAAGCTATGATGCAAGGCAGGGTAAAATATATGAAAGGACAGTTGCTTGGGGTATATGGGATAATGGTAATGGATGGTAGAGAGAAGACTAACAACTCTTTGCTTCTATAACAAAAATAATAACTAAAATGTATATATCACTTTCAAGTTTGCAAAGCACTTTACAATATCTCATTTCATCTACATGACAATTCTGGGAGGTAGGTGCTACTACTATTGACCATATTTTACAGATGAGTAAACTGAGGCAAAGAGATTTCGCGCAATTGAATACCTTTTAGACTCAAAACAAAAGAACTAAAAAAGCTAATATGTAGTTGATAAGTAGGAATTTAGTAATATCCATAATAAATAAGGAGATAGAGAGCTGACATCTGAATCAGTAGACTTGGATTTCAAGTCATACCTTGATCTATATTAGGTACATGAACCTGTACAAATCATTTAAACTCTTGGTACCACCAAAAGTCTTTATAACTACAAAATATGATAAAGTACAAATATGAATTAGTCAATGGATCAAAAGGTATTTATTAAGCACTCACTATGTTCCAGTCATTGTGCTAGGCACTGGACATACAAAGACTAAAAGGAAACAGTCCCTGCCCTCAAGGAGCTTACATTCCATCAGGGAAGAAAAATAATTACATACACAGGGATATACAAAACAGGGGAGGAAGGCAATGTGCACAGAGATCAGAGATCTCAAGTAGAAGATGGTGCCTGAACTAAGTTTTAGAAAAAAGTAGGAATATTAAGCAGAGGTGAGGAAAGGGCATTTGCAATGGAAGTACTTCACTGGGAATCCCTACACCAAGGAAATCATAGGTGCAATCCAAAATAAAAGGGAGGTGGAGAAGAAAGAAACCTTTCACCTCTTCTAAATGAGTTCATGTCCCCAAGCCCAGATGAAATTCATCCCAAGGTACGTTATGAACTGGTAGATAATTAGTCACTAAGTTCCAAAAGGCCTTAGAGAAGAAAAGAGGCAGAATAGGTTTGAAGGAGAGCAAATGTTGTCCTAGTTTTCTAAAAGAAGGGAAAGGAATGGAGTCTTGAAGACTGACTTAGATTCTTGGAAAAACTTCATAAGTTTGAGACAGTACAGCTTTGTGAAGAAAAAGTCCTGCTTTTCACAAGTTTCCCTTTTCCCAAGAATACTTGACTGATGGAATGGGGACATAGTGGAGATAGAGTTCACCTATATTTAAGCAAAACACCTGACGAATTCTCTCATGCTATTCTTATGGACAGGAGAGAAAGCTATGAATTCATCAACAATGCTGCTGCTGTGGATTCAGGGCTGAATAAGGGACCAGACCCAAAGAGTAATTATTAATGGTTTAATGTTAACTTGGAAAGAGGTCTCCAAAAGATGCCCCCCAATCTGTGCTTGTAACATTTTAATCAGCAACCTGAATAAAGGCGTAGATTAAATAATTGGCTACTTGCTACATACTGTTATTTTAGGGGTACTCACACTCCTTGGATAGAGAAATGAGGGTTAAAGGCAATGATGAAAATGGCACTGTTTGTTGTGTTGGCGATGCAAGGCAAAACTAAGATCCTTTCCTGACCTCAAGGAACTTATATTCTCTAATAGCTGTCATTGCTTAGCACATTTATACATGTCGTGACAGGTTAGATAAAAGTAAGGAAGGGCTAGAATGTGGGTTCAAGTCAAATAAGATTCCATTAATAGGGATAAGTGTAAAGTCTCATACTTGGGTTTCAAAATCAACTGTGGGAGTCAGGTGGCTCAGTGGATTGAGAGTCAGGTCTAAAGGCAGGAGGTCCTGGGTTCAAATCTGATCTCAGACTTCCTAGCTATGTGACCCTCAACCCCTGTAAAGATTAAAATTAATATTCAATACTCTGCTCTTCTGCCTTGGAATCAATTCACAGTATTGATATGAAAACAAGTTGTTTTTTTTTAAATCAACTGTATGCAATGATCTAGGACAATTCTGAAGGACTTATGAGAATGAACGCTATCTACACCCAGAGAAAGAACTGTGGGAGTAGAAACACAGAAAAAAACCACAACTGCTTGATCACATGGGTCAATGGGGATATGACTAGGGATACAGATTCTAAGCGATTACCCTAGTGTAAATATCAATAATATGGAAATAGGTCTTGATCTATGATACATGTTAAAACCCAGTGGAATTGCTCATTGGCTATGGGGGGAAAGGGGAAGAAAAGAACATGAATCAGGCAACCATGGAAAAATATTCTAAATTAACTAATTAAATAAAAATTTTCAATTAAAAAAAAATCAACTGTATAAGGCTCAAGTGTAGGTATGTAGCAGTTTGAAAAATAAACTGAAGATTTTTAGCAGACTGTGAGCTCGGTAGCTAATACAGCTGATCTAATAATTTTTATATATTTATTTATATATATACATATATGTTTGCAATATAAACCTGATCTAAAGTTTCATTTAAAATAGCACAGAATCCAGTATTAGGGAGGCCATGGTGTCCTAACTTTCTCTCGGTTAGACCACAACTGTAGGACCGTAGCCCATTCTGACCCTCAGAGGCAATGATGAAGGGCTCTGAGATCTCACCATAGGACAACTGAATAAAGAGGAGATATTTTAACTGAAGAAAGAATGTGGAGATGGTGGGTGGAGAGGGGAGAAATGATCCCTGTTTTCATTTGTTTGAAAGGCTGTCATCTGCTCTGTTTGGCTTGGGGGGGGGGGGGGGTTGTTGATGGAGAATAGGATCTGGAAGCTACAGAGAAGCAAATTCAGGGTGGATGTAAAAGAAAACTTCCTAATAATTAGAGCTATACAAAAATGAAATGCACTTCTTTACAAGGTAGTGCTATCCTTCAATGGAGGGAGATTTCAGACAAGGGTGGAGGATTGTTTATTGAGTATTCTCTTTTAGGTATGGATTGGACTAGTTGGCTTCTGAGACCAAGAACAAATGTTTATTGTGTAAGGTGTTATCCTAGAAATGAAGAGACAAAAAAAATCGAAATAATAAAAGTTCCTGTCCTCAAGACTTTAGGGAGACCAGAACAATGATGTAGCTATGATACATATAAACTAATGTGTATATGTATGATAATTCTAAGGGGAAGGCAAGAATAATAACAACTTGGCAGATCAAAGAAGGATTCCAACAAGAGATGGCACCTAATCTAACCCATGAAGGAAGGGAGAAATTCTCAACTCTGTTTAGTTGAGAAGCATCCAGGGGCAGATCAAAAGGCGCAGAGCCAGGACTTTCCATGACAATGTCTAGCTCGCTATTTTCAACATAGCTGAATCTCTTGAATAACTGAGGACTTGACCATAATTCAGGGTCATCATCCTTAACATGAAATGAACTATGATACCAAGTACTGGAGACTATGTGAGGAAATGAACTAAATCTGCCTTGCACTGAGCCTAAGACAGACATAGCTCAGAAATGGTTTTCTAAACTAAATTCCTGATAGCAGTTTGTTGTCTTTTTGATGCTTTCATTAAAATGTGAAATGTAGCCCCCCCCAAATTCCTGAAGACTCCAGTTATATGGAATGTAAAACAAAAGCTATTAAAGATAACTACCATGTAACCAGGCACCTTTAAGGCTGTGCATAGATTCAGCCACTTTGGAAAGCAGTCTATAATTATGCAAGAAAAAGATGCACAAAAATATTTATAGCAGCACTACTTGTAACAGCAAAAACTTGGAAAGCTCAACAAATGGAAAACAGCTGAACAAACTATAGCAAATGAATGAAATGGAATAACTTATAACTGTGCCATAATAAATGACAAAGAATGAAGCATTTAAAGAAATATGTGGAGACTCTTGTACAATTAAGAAAACAAAATGAAAACAATAACAGACAATGGCTACAACTTTATGAATGAACACAACTTTATATCAAAGGTCTGGACTTCTGATTCCATCAGCATGAGCAATTCTACAATTTCCCTCTGTGGAAACATTGGTATTAGCTTGTTAAAATTATAACTCACACCCTTCCCTTCTTTTACTTAATAGTAAATTATGTGTAAAGCTGTAAAGACTATTCATCACAATCCTTCCCATGTTATTTTGTTTAACTTTTTTCAGTAATCAACTATAAGCTTGTTGGGGTTTAAATGTACTGACACACATACCAAAAACGTATCAAAAAACCTCTGCCCCTGAAAAAGCCATTTGTAGTGTTCAAAAAAAAAAAGAAAAAAGAGAAAAGAAAATGAAGTGATGATGCATTAATTACCTTTTGTGCTGTCCATACTGTGCCATCCATGGTAGTGACTTGGACTTCTTCCCCAGAATAGTCAATGGTTCTAACCTATTAAGTAGAAACAATCATGCAAAGATGAATCTCTGAGTCCGAGGACATTCAAGGCTCCTTGAAAAATGAAGCCCAATTACTTTAGGGTTGCTGTAGCTACCTACTTAGTAAGGATGATGATACTAACTACAGCCTAACAATGGATACAAAATGTTTCCATGGAAAAACATCACACAGAGCTCAATACCCATAAGAAAGCACTGTGAAAACAATTTCTCTATCTCCTCCCATTCGCTCAAACACCACCTGTTCTGAAAACAAACTAAAATAAATCCAAAGCAATTTACTAATTTAGCTAAAACTCACTGGAAATTTAAGTCGAATGTCCAGTCCTTCAGCCAACTTCTCAATTATTACAGAATACCCTGGAGTCAGAAGAGTGTGATCACCAGCAAACTGAGCAAAGAATTCATTGTGATCCCATGAGCGGGCAGATACCTGTGAAATAGTAGGTGAGGTAATCAACACAATCCTATATGAGTGGATGCAGCCACAACTGGCAAGTCCTAAAAGGAATTCATGATAGGGAAACACATCCAAGGCAATACAGGGCTCTCAAGATACCATGAAGACTAACAAAAAAAACCAGACAAGGGTAGGTTACAACTCATGAAGATTTTAATATCTTTGAAACTATTCTGAGAACTCTGTGGTTTTCTTTTTTAATTTCAAAGTCACAGATCACATAAGCATAAGTGAATATTCATAAGAAATAAAAGATAGTCAAATCATGAATATTCACATCCACATCATCTGTGCACCTAACTATTGTGATAAAAATTAAGTCTGTCCTGGCTCTAAGGACTTGCTCATAGGTAAATGGGGGTTTTAAAAGCTAATCAGGATTTAGTGAGACTCAAATACAAAATATATCTAGTGTTTGGTTCAAGTTCACATCCAATTCTGAAAAGGTCAAAACAAGTGTGAAATTACAAAATAGGATCCTCTCAATTACAATGTTAAAAGTAGAGGAGAAAATAAATTAATAATTTTTATACATTTTATATAGTATCTAAATTTTATAACTATTTTAAAATATACATTTTATATAATATGTAAATTAATAAAATAGATGATGGCATTCATGACTTAGGTTGGGGTTAGAATAGAAGACAGCTTAGGTCTATTCCAAGCAACATATGTCATTAATGGAATTGATATCCAAGATGCAAATTCTGAATAATGTTTATTCCATTTCATAACTGTGGCAGTGCAGCCTGAATCATAGCAACAGGAGCAACTAAAACACTTTATCCAAGAATTTTTATCATACACTTTACAAAGAACTATGAATCAGCCCAATAATGATGAATGAATTCTTTTAAAAAGAAAATTAAAATCAGAAGAGCACAATGATGTCCAAATGTATTGGTTCTTCTAGAAGGTGCCAATTGCTTTGCATAGTTAACTTACACGTAGTAGAAAATAAAGGTAAATTTGCAAGAAATATTCCAGAAGGGTTAAATGTAAGGCTGCAGCTTGGCATAATAGAAAGAACACTACTGCCCTTGAACTCAAGATACCTGGACTCAAATCCCAGTTCTGAAACAATAATTACAGGACACTAAGTATTTGTCTTCTTATCTATCAAATGAAGATGATGATAAACCTGTACTACCCACATTCAGAAGATGTTGGAGGAAAGCACTTTGTAAATCTTAAATTCTTACATAAATGCTAATTATTTTATAACATATTATATAGATGAGTGTGAATAACTCATATATATGCTATAAGTCTCTCTCTGTGTGTGTATACACACTCCTGTATCACTATTGCTTGTAGATACACACACAAGTAGCGGATGGATGGCTAATCTTACACTCATGAAAACCTGGGATCAAGTCCGGTCTTAAACACGTTTGCTCGTGTGACCAAGGACAAATCGATGCACTCTCAATGCACCAAGCAACTCTATTAGGTTAGTGAGGAGTTGCCAGTGAGTACAGTACTGGTAAAGGGATTATGAACACCTAGTTTTCTTCATACCAATGAAATCACAGGTTTAGGTTAAAATTTATAAGACTATTAAATATATGTGATTATGTGAGCATACAGAAATATGTATGTACACATGCAGAGGAAAACATGGACTAAAGTCCTAAAATAAACTATAAGAAATTATATTTGTAATTTTATGTATATAGCTATAGTTATACTTTTCCTAAAAAATAGAGCCATTTGTTTTTAAACTCATGGCTCCTAACTTTATGGTAATCCCTAGAGAATCTCAGTAAGATTTCATATGGCTCTGCTTTGTTATGTAGGTACAGATTATAATCCATCCTACTCCCTCAGGCTATGCCTTAAATTTCATAAATACACATAAACTAGGTATACCTTACATTTCCTTAAAGAGTCTCAGTCCCAAGGTAACAAATGGTTCTCTTTCACAATAGAACCACAATCCACCCAGAGGATATATTTACCAATAATTGTTTACTATTTGACCTTAAATTCATATTAATGCACCTTGCGATTTTTTTTAAAGGAACATCTAATTTTGGGGGTGTGTGGGGAAATACAGGACTATAATGAGTCTCAAAGGTTTACCTCAAAGGGAGGTACACTATTTCTTTCAAAGGAGATTAGTAACCATCCTACAACTTGTAGTCTTAGAAAGTTTCCTGGGTCACTGGCAAGTTATTTCTTAGAGAAGGGTCTTGAATCTATGTGTTCCTGAATTGGAGGCTCTCTATTCACCATTCCATGCTGCCTCTTATTTTGACTAACTCACACATTTGACACACCCAAGCACACCTGATTTAGGTTGCTGCCACAGGCATATTCCAAGTTGCTGAGATGGAATTGAAGCACTTGTTCCTCTAGCTCGTTGAACTGGATGCCAGATTCCTGAATAAAGGCCTTGTAGATTTCCTGGATCTTTTCTATAGAGAGATATCAAGGCAGAAGAAAATTTAAATTTTGGTATTCCAGGCCCTATTCACCAACCTCTATTCAAAGAAGTTCTCAGTTTCCAAATGCCCTTCCTGATTAAGCTCAGGCACATTTAACTCTACAAACAGGCAAGAAGGGTGTTCTTTTGGGAGCAAATATGTAACAAGTTTTCATTTCCTGAGAAACAAGAATCCTTTTATAAAATTATTTTGATTTCATTAAATATTTCCCAATTACATTGTTTTAATGGTGAGTTCCATATTCTCCCTTTCCCTCTCCTCTCCTTGGAAAAGTATGCCCTTTAACTTGGATTATACATGAGGTCATGCCAAATATATTTCCATATTAGCTATACTGCAAAAGAAAACTCAAACAAAATAAAACAAGAAAAATAAAGAAAGTAAAAAAAGTATGCTTCAATCTGCATTCAGAGCTCATCAGTTCTTTCTCTAGAGGGGGATGGCATTTTCATCATGGGTCCTTTGGAATTATTATGGATCATTGTATATTGATCAGGGTAGCTAAGTCTTCCATAGCAGATCATCCTTACAATATTGTTGTTACTTTGTATAATGTGCACTTGGTTCTGCTCACTTTACATTACATCAATTCATCTAAGTCTTCCTAGGTTTTTCTGAAACTATTTCCTTTCTCATTTTTTATAGCACAATAGTATTCCATCACAATCATATACTACAACTTGTTCTGCCATCTCCCAATCTGTCAGCATCCTCTCAATTTCCAATCCTTTGCCACCACAAAAAGAATGGCTATTTTGGTATATACGAATCATCTTCCTTGATCTTTTAGGGATATTACTGTATCCTTAATGGATTAACCTAATGGTTAATGGTAGGTCAAAGTGTATACATTGTTTTATAGCCCTCTGAATCTAGTTACAAATTGTTCTTCAAAATAGGTGGAATGGTTTACAACCCCACCAACAGTGCAAAAGTGTATTTATTTTTCAGCATGTCATTTTCCTTTTCTGTCATATATTAGCCAACTTCTGGTTATTGTTAAAGTTTAGTGATAGAAAATTGATTCGTTTCAAAAAGTATTTCTATGTCAAACAATGAATTGGTATTAGATATTCAAATATAAAAATGAAATAGTCCCTGCTCTCAAGAAGTTTACATTCCATCTGGAAAAAAAAACCCAGCTATACAAATAAGTAAATACAAAATATGTGGCCATTTAAAAGATTAACTGGTTAACATCCATAAAAGTTTCAAACTCTTGGATGAAATCTAATACAATCCAATACCATTTAGACATCATCAAAGAAAAGGACTTAAGCCTTGCACATACTCCTGCGATTAAAAGAACAGAGTATCAAAAATACCCCTCTCTCCCTTATACCTCCTAGGGGAACATCTTGTAGTTGAGTCTTATCTTTCCTCCATTCAGAAACAACATCCAAGATGGCATTAAAGTGAAAGTCCATGCGTTTATCAATAGTAGGATCAGTTATTCTTCCACTTTCCTGGATCAAGTCACATCTTTCTCCAAGTTTGTGCATTTGGATGCCAAGCTTCAAAACGGGAATGAAAAAAGTCATTTTCCTTAGAAAAAATTATCTTCTTAAATCATTACAAAACAAAAAAATTCCCAACATCCCAGTATTTAGCAGAATGAATTAGAAGAACACATAATGATCCTATAACATGTACTTAAAGCTGGTGTCTGTTCAGAGTCGACTCAATTTAATCTTTTATAAAACTAAAAAAATCATACTCTCAAAACAAATGACAGCTAGAGGGTATTATTTACTGAAAAGGTTCAAAAATAAAGTAAAAAATATTTTGAAGTCTCATTCAAAGATCTTGGATAACTAACTTTAGATGAGGTAAATTTGAGTGTTGGATGTATATGGCTTGATCATCCTGTACTATAATAATACAGTCAACAGCTGGTGTAGCCTTCTACACTTAGGGTTATATTCTCACACTAGGGCATGACACACCACTTAAAAGGAAGTGGGAAAACTTCCTATTGACCACAATTGAGAGCATCTAGGCCCAGATGCTTGCTATTGAGCTCTTAGATATATGATTTTAAGATGAATGGCTTTCATCCTACTACCCCAACAGGAAAAAAATGACCAAAAAGTGGCAGGCTGGGGGAAATACTTATGATACAATTGTAAAATTGAAAGAATATAACCTGGGAATCAGAACTGGTTCTTGACTTAGTTCTACCACTAACTGCTGACCATGGGCAAGTCATTTAATCTCTCTAGCTCGCAATTTCTTCCTCTGTAAAATGAAGAGATTGGACTATATACTATGATGTCCTTTTAAGCTCAAGCAGTTTATGACTATAAAGAAACCAATTAATCCTACTTAAAACTAAGTTTTGGGCCATAGCATAGCATCATCCTCCCTACGGCTCTTAGTAGCTCATATTCATATCATGTTTAGGTTTTACAAAGTGCTTTATATGTAAAATCTCACGTGACCCTTACAACTTTTGTTTATGCTATGATTACTCCCTCAGGTTACAGATGAAGAAACATGCGTAGAGTGTCTTGGTCAAAGTCAAACAGCTAGGAAATGCCTAAGGTAAGGTTTAAACCAAAGCCTTCCTGGGTTCAAGTCGAACCCTTTAGTCACAATACCATGCTGTTTAATCAATATTTATTGATGCTAAATCAATTTTCTCCCATTGCTTTTATATTCTACCCTTTCCTACGCTTTCTTTTTTTTCCCGGTTCCTCTCTCACATTCTCCCTGTCTTCCCTCGCTGTCATAAATAAACACAAAGTTGAAAGTTAACAAACTAATTATTATTTAAGGAGATATTATTCTTTATAGCTCTTCAAAATTTTTTCCTAGTAGCCTTCAAAGATATTAAAGGCTCATTTTAATTGCTTTAAAAAATGAAAAGGTAGGTTCATCCATTCGGGACAGTATTACAAATACTCCTTCTTTAAATACTAGAAGAGAAAAAAAATTATTTCAGTAATCAAAGTTTGTTTCTAAGTAATAGAAAATTAAGCCATACACACAAGATTCCTGAACTACTATTCTTTCCCTTATTTATAGTGCAGCTCTCTTAGAGAAACCCACTTGCTCACACATTAGGGCTATAGGGTTGTTTATACAGCCATTGACAATCTGAGCTCCTCTTCCAACTGTGACTCCTTTAAAGGATTTGTCATCCCAGACTCGTCCACCAATCCTGTCTTTGGCTTCAAGGACGATCACCTGCATAGACACATAATTCAAGAAGCAAAAAATGGTGATGTATCATTATTACTGCAACCTGCCCCTCTCTCTTTGCTCCCCCACCCCAGTTTCAGCATCCCTCATTACATATAGGTTTCAAAATTGAAGGTAAGGGGCAGATGAGAGGTTCTGGGTTCACTGGCCTCAGACAGGTCCTAGCTGTGTGACCCTGGGCAAGTCACTTAACCCCTATTGCCTAGCCCTTACTGCTCTTCTGCCAATACATAGTATTGATTCAAAAGACAGAAAGTAAGGGTTTAAAAAAAACCTGAATGTAATAAGTTCCCCAAAGGTGTAATCATTTATTCCCACAGTGTGAATATCTTTTTAAAGCAACATATTTCCCTTC
Organism: Monodelphis domestica; assembly: GCF_027887165.1. NCBI lineage: Eukaryota > Metazoa > Chordata > Mammalia > Didelphimorphia > Didelphidae > Monodelphis > Monodelphis domestica. Next base: position 214,279,983 of record NC_077229.1, on the reverse strand, counting down.
TGAGTTGAATCTGATCCTTTCTATGCCAGCTAGGACATGCTTTAAAAAATGTCATTCAGTTAAAACAAGGAAAAGTCTTTGAAACATATTTATGAGTGTTTTTTTCTGTCAACCTCACAAGAAAGGAAAAAAAAATTGGTTAATAAATCTATCAATCTGTCAAGGACTTTTAGGCAAGATAAAGAATATGAAAGGTATTTGTTTCTCTTGAAGTTAAGTGTTCTTTACAAGAACAGCCTTTCAACAAACACTTATTATCTACCTACTGTGTGCAGACTACACTGCTAGTAGGTAAGCTGAAATTGCCCTTATGGAATACATTGTCTATAATGTAGCTAACATATAGACATGAAGAAGTAACTTATAAGACAAAAAAATTCAAAAGTGCATTAAAGAATTGCAAATCAAAGTGTAATGTGAGGTCAAAGGGGAAAACATTGTTACTGACTGGTAAGGAAAGATAGATTAGTAAAAGTTTTAAGAAAGATGGTATTTGAGTTTAGATTTTAAGGATGAGTAGAAATTAAACAGGTGAAAGGGAAGAAGGAAATTATAATCATAGAGAACAGTAAAAAGAAAGGAAGGGAGGTTAATTGGAATAAACTTTTTTCCCAACTCTAAGCCCACCACTCTAAACACGATGCTATGATGCCTCTAGAAGTCTAAAGGTATTTCTGCAAAACCATCACAATTTTTATTTCTCACAAATCTTATTTTGATCATTACATCTACCTTATATATTATGTCTCTATTGGGGCTAATTAGTCATCAGTATTATAAATATTTACATTCTCCTAAACAGAAGGGAACACACTTATAACACTTTTGGGAAAAAACAGTCAAAAGGCCACTTTATTCTACAACATTTCTAACCCTGCATTTTTTTTTAAAACCCTTACCTTCCATCTTGGGAGTCAATACTGTGTATTGGCTCCAAGGCAGAAGAGTGGTAAGGGCTAGGCAATGGGGCTTAAGTGACTTGCCCAGGGTCACACAGCTGGGAAGTGTCTGAGGGCAAATTTGAACCTAGGATCTCCCATCTCTAACTAACCCTGCATTTTAAGAGTTCCTTACCTTAATTCCAAAGTTGTGCAATTGCCTAGCAGCTGCTAATCCTGATGGACCAGCCCCAACAATGATAACTGATTTCTTAAAAAAAAAAAAGGAAAAAACTCGTTACACAACTACATGCTGAAACTCACTGCTGTACATAGTTCATTCATCTCCATTTTCTATAATCTCTCACAAATCTATTTTCTTTTTGTGTATGCCATTTTTTAAAATTTTATTTAATTTAGAATATTTTTCTATGGTTACATGATTCATGTTCTTTCCTTTTCCTCCTCCCACCCACTCCTGTAGCTAATGAGCAATTCCACTGGGTTTTACATATTTCATTGATCAAGATCTATTTCCATATTATTATTTGCAATAGTGATCATTTAGAATCTACATCTCCAATCAAATCCCCATTGAACCATTGCACATGCCATCATAAATTTTGTCCCCCACACTCCTACTCATGGTTTAGGGAAATGATGCTTGCCATTTCCTTCTCTGAGGGAATTACTCTTTCCATGTTGTTTTTTGTAGGAGCCATACTTGACTTTCCGCCAAGATCCATGTGACCTATCAATGTTACCATTAGTATATTAATAGTGTGTATCATCATTTGCATTATAACAACAAACTTAAATCTTCCAAACAATCCTGAAAAGTAGTGCTATAGTCATTATTATCCCCATTTTATAAATGAGTCTTAGAGTAGTTAAGTGATTATTAGCAGTAGAGGAATCATTGTAATAAATTATTGCTACCTACATTGTGGTAGTCTTTTGGGAGAAGATGATGATCAGGGCTGACTGACAACGCCCCAGTATTGATCAGACCTTTTCTTGTCATAAAATAAAGTATCCTCTCTGCCTCCTGAACACATCTAATGCGCACAAGGCCTCGAACGATGATATGATGAGTGCATTTCTGAGGGGTAAGTGCTTCCTGTGTTTTGGAACAAAACAAAACTGTCAAAGTAACGAAATATTTCAGAGATGTAAGTACTCATTAGTTATCAGCCAGCTACAAAGAACAAACAGAAGTTACCTACAGAGTAGAGAAATACAAGCCTTCGTGTTTTATCATAAAAAATTCCTGAAAGCTCAAAATTCTTTTCCACCAAAAATTTAGTTGAACAAAAGATTACCACAGAAATAATTGGCTGCCTATTTGTAGAAGCTTTTAAAATTGTGCCGACGTCACTGAGAAACGATCTGTGGGATAGAGGATCTTGTTTTAGTGAAGAATTAGTCAGAACTAACCACTAGTGAGAATTCAAAGCATTTCTCAAAAAATTGGACGTGGAAGATGATATACTTTGGACACCATAGTCCTTCCTCCTACTTCAACATTTCAGTAAATACCATGTTCCCTCAAATTCTAAAGACAAATGACAGATAATATGGCATAGTTGTTTAGGGGAATGACCCAGGAGTAAAGACCTTCATAAATGCAAGTTCTGCCTTTAGTACATGACAGCTATGTGACCTTGAACTAGTGACAATCTCTCAGTGCTTCCAGGAAATTCTCTCAAACATTTTTTGGTTTCTTTTTTATTTTTTCCTCTATAATTACTCCTCATTTCAAATCCTTGCTGATGGAAGAACATGAGCAAGTACAAAAGGAAAAGTGGAAGCATGTTAATTACATGGAAAGATATGGCATGGCAGAACAAGCTTGGCAATGGTTATGGAAATCAGGTAAAATATATAATCACTTGAAAATTATGTTGGGCAAATTAAAAAAATATATTTAAAATTTTTCAGTTTATTTAGATCACCAACATTATCACAGGACATCTCTACTGTGTGCTTCTAAGCAGGAACAGCAGAATCTCTTTATTAAAAAATATAGTCAGTTTGAAAAGGTCAAATGACTTTCAAGAGATTCTTACATCATAATGAAATAGGAGGAAAACCTCACTGAACACATGTATTAAACCTCATTGAGCATATGTATTTAATTTAAATGCCCAAAAGCAAAGAAAAAAATAAGTAGATATTTTAACAGGTGGGTCAAATAACTACCAGAAGATATTAATATGAGAATAAAAAAAGGCAGGATACAATTGAGCAAGCACACCCTTTTTTTACCTAAATAAAAATATATTATATATGTGGGCACTAATGATGAAAAGATCTAAAATACAATAAACTTTAATGTTCATTACAATTTCTTTTCCTGTAAATTATATAAGTTGACAAACAGTTTTGAACATACACATATGGACAAGAACTGTAGGTAATTCTTTGTTATAAATTAGTATATATTCAGTATAATAACTAATACTTAACTATATTATTCTGATCATTTCTAAAGCCACTTGAGTGGTCAAAAAAAATTCAAAGACCAATGAAATGCTTAATCAAGATTACAAGTAGGGAGAGAAGAAAGTCAAGAATTGACTGACAAAGTCAAGAATTCAAGTCTTTTAAAATATATATATATTCCTTCCCATTTAATTTCACAACCTCCTTATGAGAGTTTCTCAGTTTCACAGATCAACAAACTGATGTCTGAAAAGATCACGCTACTTGTCTGAGGTCAGCTCATTACAGACAGAGCTGTGATTTGTTGGTTTTCCATCTCCCTTTCTTGTCACCACATAATAATACTTCTTCCAGGACTACCTCCAGAGGAGAGACCTGGTTTCCTATTTCCACTGTACCTTGTAAAATAGGTCTCTATACCTTGTAGATGTCTCCCTTTCTCAATGACCATTCAAGCTTTCCTCTTACAGAATCCAAGTCTGTGTACAGAAAGCATGAATTTTCCTTAGACATATATATGTGTGTGTGCATACACAAATACACACAGATATAAATCTAAGTATGCATATATTTGTACACATTCATGTGTTATTCTAATTGTACCACAAAACAATGCCCATCTTGCTTACTTTGCAATTAGAATACCACAGAGCAAGGATGAGGTTTCTCAAAGCCAAATACATGGTGGGGTCTCGTGAGTATTCTGGGAACTCATAGAGCTCATCCAGTTCCATCACATCTGGCCTCACACATAGAGCTTTTCCACATTCGTTGGGCTGGTAGAAAGGCTGGAAGTACTGGTTCATCTCAGGAACTAAAAGAAGATAAAGTACAAGTCAGTCACACACCCCATTAACAACATGTGTTTTCAATCCATCAACAAGCATCTATTAAGCACCTACTGTGTGCCAGGCACTAGGGATACAAAGATAAAAACAATCCCAGCCCTAAAGAAACTGGAGACAGCATGTGTGTGTATATGTATATGTATAAAACAGATATAAAGTAATTTGATGGGAAAAGCATACTGGGGCTGGGGGGAGAATCAGGAAAGACTTCATATAGAAGGTGGTCCTCAAATTGATTCTTTCTTTCCTTCCAACTCAACAAATGTTTAATTGCCTACTACTTATAGGAGGCACTATGCCAGGGGCTCTGGATGCAAAAACAAAACAGTCATGGACTTTAATGGGCTCATTTTCTACTAGCTAGTTAATTTCTTCATGCTTCAGTTAAGAATCATGGACATAAAAGGGAATTCAGAGGCCATCTCCAGCCCCCTCATTTTACAATCAAAGAAATTAAGGTTGAACTAAGTCTAGAAGGAAACCAGGAATTCTAAAGTGGGAGAGAGGAAGAAGTAGGAGAATTAGAGATGGTGATAGATAGTAGAAAGCCATGTAATGACAAATAGTGGAAAGCCAGACTGACTGGACTATGAAAAGGGTGAGGGGTACTGGTTGGGCATATAATTCTGATAGCCTGAGTGCTCAGACTTGACTTTGTAGCTCTCTCATGCACTGAACACATAAAGGAAGGAGGGTGACTCCTACATCTAATTTTAAAGATATCATTGCTATTTCTTGTTTTGTTTTCATACTATGGTCATTTTTCCTCAAGTCTCACCCCCAGTGAATTATGAATGCTACTTAATAAAAACTAACATTTACTCAAAACTGAATGGCCAACTGAGCCTGACAGTACATTCCATATCTGTAGCTCCTACATCCCTCTACTGGGGAGAGGGAGGGATGTTTAGTAGTACTTCTTTCAGGGTTCCCAAGCCTACATTTTCACAGGGGCCTCTGCAATTGGGGCAGTACCAGGACTCCAGGAAGTTAGGGTGCCTTACACCAGTAGTGTCAGGCTCTAACTGAAACAGATTCCTGAGGCCACATAATGACTTAGAAAACCACAAATTTACATTATCTAGGTTTTATTGTATTTTTATTTATTTTGTTAAGTACTTCCTAGTTATATTTTAATCTGGTTTGAAATTCATTCAGGAGTGTTTGCAGGGAATTGTTTGACCCCAGTGACTTACAGGTCTTATAAGATCTATTTATTTTATTAACAAGGCAGCTAGTAGTTTTATAGGAAGTAGAACAAGGGATTCCCTCCACCCATTCTGATTCTTTTCAACTGAAAAAAGTGAGCCCCCCCCAAAAAAGGTTTTTCCAAGTGTCAATGTCTAAGAATCTGGTCCCCAAAACTACTCTGGGCAAATTTCAGGATTTTTTCCCTTGAAAACTAGGATGGGCTGTCATAAGAAAGCTACACTAAGCACACATAAGGAAATGATTGTCAAATCATGAACAATCAAATCCAAAGAGTGAAGTGCTACCTATCAAGCTTGTTTTGACTGAAAGGGAAATATTTATGTTTTCCTGACTCTTACTTTGAAGAGAAAAAGGCAAGGAAATGAAGAGTAACCCAGCCCAGGGGGAACATTTCTTACCAAACACGCCTGCCGCTGCCTTGCACTGCTCTGCTTTCTGAGGACTGGCTTCCCTGGGGTCGCGGTTGGTACTGGTGCAGGAGGGGCTCATGCCCACACAGTCAGGATAATAGGCAGATAATAAAGGGGCAGCCACGCTATCTTTCAGAAAGGGAGGAAGGATAAGCATGGAATACCACCACTGATTAGACACCTCAGCTACTCTCTGAGGTGGGGATGAGAGGAGAGCAAGATGGGAAAGGAAAGAATAGTTAGGGATATCAAGACGACAGAAGAGAAGAGAAGAAAAAACAGTTAAAATATTCACTAAGGCTAAAATGATTTTCTTCATTTCACATTAGCTTTCCCCTTCCTTTCTTATTCAGTGTTTTCTCCACTCAGGCTTGAATAATAATATACACACAAACACATAAGATTTGTACCAAGGGGGCAGCTGGGTAGCTCAGTGGATTGAGAGTCAGCCCTAGAGTCGGGAGGTCCTAGGTTCAAATCTGCCCTCAGACATTTCCCAGCTGTGTGATCCTGGGCAAGTCACTTGACCCCCTTACCACTCTTCTGCCTTGGAGCCAATACACAGTATTGACTCCAAGACAGAAGGTAAGGGTTTAAAAAAAAAAAGAAAAGAAAAAAAAGATTTGTACCAAATATGGCTTCTCATACTTAAGTTTTCTAACCAGTTTTTCCATATAGTTCATAGGGCCAGAGCTGAAAGAGAACTCTGATGTCATCTTGTCCAAACCTGCTCATTTTATAGATGAGGAAACTGAGGCCCAGTGAGGCTAAATGACCTGACCATGATCATAAAGGTAAGTAGATAGCAGAGGGGAGATGTGAAAGCTAGTGCTCTGATTTTAGGACAGGTGGGCTTTCTACTATACTTCCTGATTGAAGACTTTAAAGATTTTACATTTCCTATAATCAAAGTCAAAATAGCCAATAAACATTTATTAAGAATATATCATATGTAGGGAACTGTGCTAGGTGCTGGGCATATAAACAAAAAACATCCATGCATTTAAGAAGTTTATATTCTGAAGTAATCTGATATAGAGTACAACTGAAACATCATCTTTGAAGTAATTTAGGAAAGCATACTATCCTTCCCACCATATCCACATTTTAACTTTATTATAAAAGCTACTTTTTATTTTAAAATAAAAACTGAACTCTAAATATTGGGCACTGGACACAACACACTAAATAATATTCCAATCAAATCCATCTTTAATGATTCTGATCAAAGATTAATAGAAAGTTTCAACCACAATAAAGTCCAGAATAAGATTAAAAAAACACATACTAACAACAAAGTATTAGCCAGTTCCCAGAATACATAACATTATCCTAAACTAAATTTCATCGATGGAAGTCAAAATACACCCATGACAATTAATGGTTATGTCAGAAATACCATTTCCTAGGGATCTTACCAAAGCTAGCCAAAAAAAAAAAAAAACAAAAACTCTGTTAAAAATAAGTGTTATCAGAGAAGCACGTCTTTTTTGATATTGATCTTTAAATACAAGCAAGTCTGAGTAAAACCAAGAAATAGCTGTTGTAGTTCTAGATACCCTGAACAAAATAAAAGAATTAGTCACAATTAGCAGCAGTATGAAATGGAGTGCCATTATGGCTTATCAAAGCTTTAGAGAGGCAAGCTTACAAAGGTAAGATATTTCTTCATAGTCACTTTTTGCTCATTGTTTAACTGTTTTCAGTCATGTTTGACTCTTCATGACTCCACATTTGGGGTTTTCTTGGTAGAGATACTAGAGTAGGTTGTAATTTCCTTCTTTAGCTCCTTTTACAGATATGTATAACGAAATATTCATACAAATGAAATCACACTGCAGTGAAATTAACAGTGATTTTTAAAGTCACTGAAATTTATGATTAAATGAAAGCAAAAATTTTTATTCAGGCAATCAGGATATATATGGCACATTGGAATTATGATACAGAAGTCCTACCTATAGATGATCAAGTAAAGATATCAGATTTCACCTAAATGAGCAGATAGCTTCAATTTGCTAGTGAAATTAATTCCTTGTTGCTACAATTGAGCAGAGAAAGAACAAAAGGCTAAAGATGTCAGAAGTCAGAACACATGGAAACACTGGTACATCTGAATCTTGAGCAAAGAGGTAAAAAAAAAAGTTTCAGCAATTCTGAGAAAATCTTGAAAGAGTTGTGATGGGACATGTTATCCATTTCCAGAGAAAGAGCTGTTGGAGTTCTTTCACATCAGTGATAGTTATGATTTTATTTTGGGGGTTTGGTTATGTCTGAGGGTGCTCTCACAACAATGACCAATATGAAAGTGTGTTTTACATGACAATGAAAATACAATAAGAGTGGCATGCCTTTTTTTCCTAATGAAGGAAAGCTTAGGACAAGAGCTCTTCCTAATGCAACTGGGGCATCTGGCAAGAAACTGACAACCATTTTTGAAAGAAATACCACAGCAAATTTTTTAAGAATGGGAGATGGTACTTTCATCAATGGCCAAGTAGAGAAAATTCAGAAGAATATCACTGTCATTCACAAATAGGGCTTAAAAACAAAGTTGTCATGAGGGCAAATAAGAAAGAATCTATAGATGGTAGTTTACTTACTAGATCTTCTGGTTGGGAACACTGGTCTGAGCCCTCTGTCTACAAAAGAACACCAACATATCACTGCCTATGTAAAAGCCCTTAATCTAAACATAATTTAACTTCATTTATCTGTGAAATTCATTTTTCACATCTGTTTACAAATCAATCCTCTCATTTGAGTTTAGAAACTTAAAAGTTGTCCCCCATGAGAGTATGATTTTTTCCCCCCATAAAACTCTGAGAACCCCAGGGCCTGACCTAAAAACTAAAACAGCTCTGCAACTATTAATATGGCAACTAATTTAGCATGGTAATTTAAAACTTGGGATTTCTGGAACTTTAATATGAATCTTAGATACTACTCCAATAATACTTTTCATGTGAAATAGATAAAGAAAAGTTTTACTTCTGGAATCAGAGTGGTCTTATTCTATACATGAAAAATTAAATTAATTTTAAAGCATTTGAATTAAAGATGAATTTTAAAAATAATTAATTTAGACTATTTCTAAAGTACTAAAGATTATATCATTTATCTATCTTTTAGTTTCAGAAGAACTGACATAAAGGAAAATCAATATGCTAAATTCAGTAAACAAGAAATGCATGACTTTCACAAAAAGCTAGGTTGTCAACAGAATCAAAAGGAAAACCACGACAGGACACACCTTAACTGTGGCATTTGGTTTGGTACCACAGCGATACGCCTGTGCCATTTGCGATGTAAGCTGAATTTCCTTTGTAAGCTGTCTCCATTTCCCACAGTCAGGTTTTGTGCACTGAACCTAGAGTGTATATTAGGCGTTTAAAAAAAAAAAAGAACAGTAATGAGTAAGCAAATATTTACACATTTGCTTCTACCACCTATGCACTAAAACCCTCACTCCCATTACTCATGATGCCTTCTTCTACATGATACAAATAACCTTTCAGCAATCCTGAGTGTTGTCTCTCCTTCACCACTTCCACTGAAACCCCTGATAATTCACTTCTATCCAAACAGTCAATTTCTGATTCAACATCAAACCAGATCCCAACAAAGTGAACTGAATGTGGTGGTCAGAAAGTGTTTTCTAGCAATAAGAGAGGAAGAACTTGGATCTATGCCATTGTTTCTAAAATTCAATCGCATTAAAAGGTACAAAAAGCAGCATGCTCCTTACCCAATATGGAAGCTGTTGATCAGCCATAAATGCTTTGGGACTGGGCTCGCATTTCCCATTACTAGTCCATATTCTTTTCCAAGCAGCATATTTTTCATAACCATCTTTGTGACTTAAAAAAAAAAATCAGGTGATTAAAAATGATATTCCATTTTTAAAAGTTCTGGTTATTTAATTTTTTTATAAGCTACTTCTATCTATAAGAGAAATAATAAGGGGATGAGAGAAGAATACTTTATTAAATAAACACTCACAAATCCAGTGCTTTTAAGAAGTTTAAGCCTGATTTTTTTTTTTTGAAGATGGCTGCCCATACATTGCCCTCTGGTGGTTAATATTCTCTTGCAACCCCATGATCAGAGAGAGTTCCCTACTATGAATTCAGTGGACAAGAATTTCTGTAAGCTGGCAATTATTCTCAAGTGCTGTGTATACACAAATACATGTAGAGACAGAGAAAGAGAGGATTCCTTTCAGGTATGGTTTGGACTGGTTAACTTCTTAAATGCTACAATTCTAATTGTTTACATTTTTGCTTTAGAAGATAAGCAATTCAGAAAAATCCAGTAAATCTTTCTGAAGTTCAGGAATTTAGAATCTGACCAATTAACAAGCATACCTCCGGTAATAATGGTCAAAACATTCATTGCAAAAATGTTCTCCACAGGATAGATGATACCATCGAGATGTATAGCCATTTTTTGCACATCTAAGGAAAACAAGATTACACATATGGTCATAAAATGAAATTTTCTCCAATACATCAACCCAGCACTCATTCTTTGATCAACCAAACCCTAAACAAAATCTGATGGGAACATTGAATTAAAAGATTAGGGTACTGTCCCCACTGTAATGATTTTCTGTATTCACTATAGTTTTATCTCACGGCACCTTATTTAACATGCAAAATGATTATTTCCATGAAATATCATGTCAGTAATTCTCAACTACAGTTTTATATGCCAGTGTTTCTACAATTACCTTGTTACAGTAAAATTTCTCAACAACAAAATCCTTTCTAGAAGAACTTAACTTAATTCACTTTATTTTTAAGAGAAATAGAGTCCTTTAAAGCTGACAATGAAACAAATGATAAAAAGTTGAAAATCATTGCTCCACGTTCATACCAAATACATGCTTATGTTTAGGTAGACTAATGTGAAGAGGCAAGGCCCAAGTGAGAACTTGGCTAATGAATTTGACCTTAATATTGGAAATTTGGCAGAAGCAAACTGTTCAAAGTTAAAAGAAGAAATGAGCTGAAAAAAATGGGTCTTTTGGATTCAATTTGAAAATTAAATGCTTTTTTAAATTTTAGTTTTAGTTTTAATATAATTTTCTTAAACCTTGAGTTACAATTTTTCTCTTAATATGAGGTTTCACCTAAAAGAGAAAATAGCTTGAGATATTTTCCTATGTACCAAAATATATTTTACATGTATATATGATATTATGTATGTGTATCGATGCATGATCATAGTAATAGGGATCACATATATAGAACTTTGAATGTTTGCAAAGAGCTTTACCAGTGTCTTATTTGATTCTCACAATCCTGGGAGTTAGGTACTTTTATTATTATCCTCATTTTACAGATGAGGAAACTGAAGCAGACCAGGGTTAAGTGATTTCATTATTAAATAATAGGAGTATTTAAACTTTTATAGCAAATGTTAGTACTAATGCACAAAGGGCAATGTAAAGAAAAGGATATGGATCACACTGATTTAAAGCAAACATTGCATATAGCAGGCCTACACATCAATGTTTAACATGTGCAAATGTTTATAAGACACTGGAATTTTATATGCTTATTTGCAACATGTTGAAAAAATATCTAGGATTTTCTCCTATCTTGATCATTTTGTAAAATGTGATGAATTGTATTTATAAGATTATTCTTTCTGAAAAACGTGTCTAAAATCAGTCAGTAGATAAACATTTAATAGGAACCTACTTTGTACCAGGCACTATGCTAAATGTGTAAAAATGGAGATTTGAATCCTAGACTTCAATCCCCAGAAGTCCTTGGTATTTCCCAGAATTCCCTATAATCTCACCTGAGTCTCCACCTGGGTGAGATCACAATTAGTATTTAAACTGGCCGTAAGGCCTGCCTGCCTACCTCGTCCTCTTCCTCTACTTGGACATTGCAAGATGTAGTGAGTAAGCTGTGAATGGGCTAATTAGCCCTAGGCACATAGTTTATTATTTTGTATCCTTGATTTCTAATAATCTTTAATAAACCTCATAAAATATAATATTTTTATTACTAGAAACTAATTTAACTGTTACAAATGCTAGTCAGTGTCTGATTCTAGTCAGGTCTTCCTGTCTCTTTAATCCAACACGGGATCCATTCTGTCATCTCCCTGCCTTTATTATATATGCATATGCATACTAATCAAATGTATCTGAAAAACTGAGATGCCTCAGATACTCTTCCCTCCACTCACTCCAATCCTAACCTCTACAAATGCTTGTAGATATTAAATGTGCCAAGACCATAAAGTGTCATGTTCTATGAGCAAAGAACTTGGATGTAAGAATCTGGGTCTACTTGCATGCATGTACAAATTAAAGTTCTCTTGAAAAACTGGTCTTTGAAGATAGAACTGCCACAAGCATCACTCTCACCAAACTGACTTGCTAAGATACATTTGCTAAGCAAACCTTTCAGCAGCACTTGAGAAGCAAACTGGACAAGTTGCTGTACACCCAGCCTTTTCACATTTCCTGTACTTCTTTTCACATGAGGTATCATCATCATCATCTGCTGCCACTTCTGTTACCTTTTTCTTCACCTAGAGAGGAATCAGCAAAATAAAGGGTCACAAAATCATTCAGCATGATTAAGAAATAATAACTGCTGACTGATACCTCTTAATGGTTTGCAAATAATTTACATATAGAATCTCATTTGACCTTATTTGAAAGAAGTGTTTCTGAGAGTCAATTTTGAAGTTAGTGCTGATATAAATAAAAAATCGAACCTATTGGACAGGGGCTTTACAAATACACTTCGAATCATTGCTCTGAATAGTCAGAAAGTGGTTGGTGTCCAGTAATCATTTACTGACTTCCTTGGAGGTGGACTCATTGTTTTAACAATCATTGTTTTGGAGTTGAAAACCCACTTCATATATATATATTCCCTAAGAATCAGCTTAATGTTTCCTTCATTCAAAGAAACTCCACCTTTTTAAGACTGCAGAACAAATCCAACAATTCTAAAGGAGGCAGAACTTTAGAGTGTTCACTACCATTACCTAGTAAAGCCCCAAAGAGTACAAGACTAGAAATTATTGTGCAATACCTGCCTCCCGGAACTCCTCAAAGGAAGACTATCTGAAGGCTGGTCAAATGAAGCTGCCTTTTTCTTTGCTCGAACCCTGAGGGTTGACATCTTATCACAGAGTCTGCCAAACAGTTAAGTGTTAAAATATTAATGACTGGATACCCTTTTAGTTCTTCTGAGAAAAAAGTAGCATGTGCATTTATAATATATACAAGTAAACAGTAAAGTCAACTCATGAGGAGTAGTTAGTCCAACAAACAGAAGAAATCGAAAATGTAGTTTGGCCTGATTATTCCTTCCAGGAATATTCTCCATTGTTTAATTTCCTCATCCTCCAGCAACTGTTGCATGTCAATCTTTTAGCACGTTAAAATAGAGATGATTTATTTAATAACATCCATTAGGTGTGCCTTGGAAATGGCATGAGCTAGATGGCTCAGTAAGAGCATTAGAATCAGGAAAATCTGAATACAAATCCTGCTGAAACACCAGCTGTGTAATTTTGGACAAATCATTTAATCTCTCAGCCCATTTACACACCTGCTAAATGGCCAAATAATGGCTCCTCTCTCACTAAATTGTTATAGAGATCAAATAAGAGAAGATATACAATGCTTTTTCAAACTTTAAATGCTATGTAAATGTTAATAATAATAATTATAAAAATCTTTGACTTACTGATAAAGGCAGATGGGCTAATTGCTTCATAGGATATGAAATTTTTTAGAGCTAGAAGGAACCTTAGAGGTCTTTGAATCCAACATGCTCATGAAGAAACTAAAGCTTTCAGAGTTTACATTTCTCACCTAATTTTACACAGGCAGTGTGTAGTGTAAATGGCAGAGTTGGGATTTGAACTTAGGCCCTCTGATTACAAATATCACACTTTATCCATGATACTGTGATATCTCACAGGAAACTTTTTCCATGCTCTCATTAGGTTCAATCTAATACATTCAAGAAAAACTGAAAAAAAGCTGCAAAATACTGAAAAGTTAACCAGTCATTATCATTCTGCATTTTTCTTGGCCTCTTTCTGGGGTGTCTGTATGAAAAACACACATAGAAAAGGCCAAAATGAAAAAGGCCTGGGGTTATAAATTGGGGGTGGGGGGAGAAGAGGGGAATGTGTAAGTAAAAGGGGTTGAAAAGAACACAGTAAACTATAATGTAATCTGTACCACTCTAGAGGGCTGTTTTGAAGATGGGAGAATGTATTTACATCTATTCACCTCTAATGACTCTCGAAAAAATTAACATTTCCCAAATATCAAGGATGGCTAGAATAATCTCTATTAGCAACCCCTACCCAACACAACACTTTGCCATCTACAAAAACTAAGAAAAAATTTTGACTCAATTAATCTTGGCTACTGAAATTGGTTCCCCCCATTATCCATCCTATTCTCTGTTCAAATTGATTTTAAAATGTACTAAGTTGGTTATAATATGAAGGACTCACAAACTTGCCTTTTCACTAGCTCTCCTCAACAAACAGTACTGTTTTCAACTCCACTTGCCTAGTTTCAAGGGGTATCTCAAATCATGAAGAAAACAGTCCTAGGAATATTTTTAATTGTGTATCATCAGCTTCCCTCAAGATTTTAGATTTCACCTACATACTTGGTAGAGATTTTATAATATGCCTAAAGTCTTCTAAAATTGAATGTTTCCCCTTACAATTTTCAAAGCACATATTACATAATTAGTACTTTTTGTTAAAGCATTGTAAATGGTTAATAATTATTCACCTGAAGGAAGTTTCTGGATTCCCTTTATAACATCTTTAAAATGCACTATGATTTAAAGATGGGTAAAAAAAAAGATGTCTGATAGAAATGAAAATTTCCCAAAAACTGAATAGAAAACCAATTATGAACTTACTGGGTAACATAACAGCAAACACATTAACAGTGTTAAGTGTCAGACAATCAAGAAAAACATCATGCAAGAAAAAGGGCTTAGTAACAGAATTTGGAACCAATTCTGTCAACTGTTACCATCACCATTTGGGAGAATTAAACCTTTCACAAAACAAAGTATAATATCAACACATTTCACAAGCCTTTAACTGTCACTTTTCTTTGTATGTTTATGAGTTTACTCTTAACCAGTCCCTATTCCTGTTTTTCCTGTTTAAATAGACTGAAAATATGTCGTGAAAACCACTGTCAAAACAGTCTTGTCTTAGAAAATGTCACACTAAAGTTCCACCTTTTGCAGTTACTAATATTAATTTACCGCCATATATGTGTGCCTGGATCAACAGATTTGTGTGTGTATACATACATGGATATGTTAATTTTTCCCAAGCCCTTTCCAATTTCTACTTTTTGAATTTATTTAAATTTCTCCATCATTGTTGGATTTTCAGTTTTTTAAAGGATGGAGAGAAAAAAACCTGAATATTCTATCTAAAGCTGATAGGAGGGTCTTCATTTTTCTATCAATTTCATATTTATTTGTGGAGTGCTTAAAAGAAATCATTTAATTGCAAATTTCGGAAACTGAGTCTATGCATTTTTAAAAACCTTTAAATATAATCTATTTACTTTACATCAAATAGGAATATTCTTATTTTAGGATTAAATTTAGTTCTGCCAAATGTTACAAGAGAAAGAAGGGAAAAAAAGAAGAGTTACTCTCCTCCCCCAGAGAATAAATATTTTTTTTCTTTCCAAAGCTGCAGACCTTTGGGGATAGAAGCTACAAAAATATCAACCGAAAGGGAACCATCTGTGCTTACAGGTTATATACTCCATAGACAATAGAGACTATTTGTTTGGGGGCCAGTTAACAAGTTAGGTAAAAAACAAAACAAAACTTGTTTATCAGGGAAATAATTAACTGTAGGCCTAACTACTCATGTGTGACACCCCAAAAATACCAATACACATGGCACTACTTAAAACATGGCAGCCTTAGTGCTATGCTTCATAACTCCCTTAAGGAAATTTCAAGAAGGATAAATGTAGCTCCTATGAGTCTCAGTTCCTGTTATTAATATGATTTTCAGTGGCTACCACTTTCTCTGACATGAAATAATTTCCCCCCATTTTGCCTTCCGCCCACTACAATAACTAGCAATACACTTCATAAACAAAAAATAGCACCACCTCCTAGCAGCTGTCAAGGTGGTATTTTTTGTTTTCAGATAATGGTGATGAGTTTCAAGAAAGTCATGCATCCTTCTTTTCCAGTGATTAACATCACCCTTTTGCAAGACATTTAGACTAAGCAGTGTGATCTGTGGAGTGTAACCTGCGAATACAGATGGCTCAACACCAACTTTCTACAGCTGGGCCTTCTTCCTTCCTCTTAGGTTTGACAGCTGAGTAACAACCACTGGCGCTCTACCCGCCCCCACCTCCTATTTCACTCTCTTAGAGGAGTTACCCCAGCAACCTCCCAAAGTAAGTCCTAAGAAAGTGTCAAGTACTGGGGCTACCCTTTCTGCAGGACTAATGGGTTCTAAGAGGTCACTCATTACCTAGGCTGGGCTAGACAAACCATTCCCTATTTTCTTTTGCATTCCCCAGGGTTCTAGGAAAGCCCTCCCTCCCGCAGCAGACCACCCCCGAGTGACAGAGCTCTGACAGCAGCAACGAAAACATGAAGAACTCATCAGCCTCCGTGCCAGCAAGCAAAGGCAGTAGCAGTGTCTCTTGGCAAACTGGCTTTTCTTCTACTCTCTCTGTCTCTATCCCTCCCTTTCTCTCTAGGGCATGGAATGAAGAAACAGAATTGGATTGCCTCTCACCTTTGCACCGAACTGGTGCGGCGAGTCGCAGTGAGCAGAAGCGGCTGCAAGAAAAAGGAAGGGCTGTAAGGAATGGGGCAAGAGTAACACTACCCAAAAGCCAGGGAATTCCCTCTTCCCAAATTCGTCCTCACCCCACAACCGCGTTTAAGAGCCCGTGCCGAAGAGCGCACCCACGCACCGCACCACACCCTACAACGCCCCCACGCCCTTTAGAGTCTCCGGATCTCACAGGGATTCCCTCTCGGACCTTCCCACTTCCCACCCAGATTCTACTGCGTGGGAGGGATTGCAAAAGGGGAACGAGGGGGGGCCTGCACCCCAGCCGAGCCGCTTTGTGCAAGCGCTGTCACCCGAAGTCACCCACCGCCCCCACCCCAGCGCAGCCTCGCGCCTCCAACCTCCGAGTGCCTGCTAGAGGGCGGGCGCGGCTCCGAACCCCCCGAATCCTCCCAGGAGCCGCGCGCACAGGACTGGACAATTCGCGCAGGGAGCGAAGCGCAGCCTGCGCTCAGCCGCCGGCCGCCGCGGCGCCGCTGCTTCCGCCCCTGTCACGCCGTGACCCGGTGGGGGAGGAGCTGGGGAGGGGCTCGGAACCCGCCTCCGTCCCGGGCGCTCCGCCCCGGCTATTTCCGCCGGCGCAGCTTAAACCGGAGAGAAGGGGAGGGAATAGAGGCGGGGTCTGCTGCGCGGAGGGTGGGCTAGAGTACCAAGACTGGGAGGGACGACCCGGGAGCGGACGGATCCCAGACTGAGAGCTGGGAGGTGCAGCCGGTGGGTTCCTGTAGCCAGCTCGGGCAGTTGTGCGGCAAGAGCGCGTATAAACCTGAGATACTGTGAGTGACCCCTCTACCCTGGCTGTGGGCGCGGGAGGAGTGAGTATTGATTTAGAGCTGGAGGGGACCTTGGAGTTCATCGACTAGTCCCACCCCCTCATTTTTACAGTTGAGGAAATTGAGGCCCAGAAAACTCCAAATTCAGCGCTCTTGACACCACCTCACTCTGCAAGAGGCGAAGTGGATGCTGCACGTCCTCTACCAAGGAGCCGAGCTGTGGTTGTTAGAAGAGCTGCCGCACTACTGAAGCCACGTGTGAAATGTGTCTGGAATATGCCATCCACCCCCTCTGACCCCGTCATTTACCCAAATGTATTGGGCCTTATTGATTTTTACAGGCGAAAATGACCCGTGGACTTGCTTCATGCATTCTACTCTAGCTGTTTCCGTTTAAGCCTAGGGAGTAAAAAAATTGCGAGACCTTCGACCTTCAAGTTTCCTGACTCACACAGAAGCTTTCACCTTTCAATATTCATTTAAGAAAACTGTTGTTTAAATTAGCAGTTAGACCTTAAAAACGGGGGGAAATTGGAGTAGGGCTGAAATATATAGCACCGTAGTGCCCAGATAGAAATTGCATACTCTATATCAAGTGAACATATCCTCTGGCAGTGATACAATAGCAATACTGTACTTAAGTCTTTCTGCTATCGTAGATATGAAATAGTTACTTTATAACTTTATAACTGGTTATAATAGTTTGCCTATCCAACGAACCACTTTTTTATGGTACCGCTTTTCAAAGGGAGTTGCCAAATCTCATTTTAATCTCACAACAATCTTGGGGAGTACATGCTATTATTATCCTCATTTTACATTTGAGGAAACTGAAGCAGTTTAGTTACTTGCCTAGGACCACTTTGCGGGGTCTATGTTAGATTAGAATTCACGTCTTCCTGCTTCCAGACCGGCCCTCTAGCGGCAGTGGGGACTCCTAGAAGTGCCTAAGTAGGAGGTGAACCACTTAAGCAATATCTCGAGGGTATGAGGGGGGGAGGGGGGCCTGGTGGTAGATAGTCTGCTACTTAAGATAGTTTTAGTTCAGAACCTGGAATTTAAACTTTGAGTCTTAAAGACCTGAAAATCTGTTTTGAGGAAATTCCCGGTGGAAGCGTCCAGTGGGCCTCTTTTTTCTGTAGCTTGGAGTTGGATAAGATGACCCAAGAGCTTCTTTTAACTGGACCATAGACACTTTTATTTCTTTTTCTAAATAAAGGCAGCTGGTCCACTGAAAAGGGAGATAGATTTGGAGTCAGGTTACCTGTCCTTGTGGTCTTAGGCAAATTTACTCACTTTCCTCTATAAAATAAGGGTATTAGACAATATGACCTGTGATCACAGCTACCTCTAAATCTGTGGCCCAGATTAAGTATAGCAAGTAATTCCATATAATCTGAATGGACCTAAAGTAGTAAAGTAAAATCAGAATTAAAATTTTTTTTTTCTTATGCTAGTCATTACTTTATACAATCAAATGATTTCAGCACATTTTGCTGGGGAATCTCAAAGCCACTGCCAATTTACTCCTGCTTTTTTGGTGAGATGCTCTTTATCTTTACTCTAAGGAAACGAAAACTTAAATTTTGCTGTAGAAATTAGAACTTTGGAATGTTCTCTTTTTACTTAAGGTTTGTCATTGTCATAACTGAGAAAGCAATGATGCATAATTGGAATTAAAAATGCTAGTCCTAGGAATAATAGCATGGTAGTAGAATCTAATTCATCCATCTTTGTTTTTATTAATGAACTGAAAACCCTTAGAAGTAGACCAAACCTCTATCCTTTGAACACTAAAATGGTGATACTCTGCCATAAATAGGTAGTAGATTTTTGGGAAAACTTACTACTACCTGAACAAATTGTCTGGTTTTATTTTCTTTTGCAATCAAAGGCATGTATTTGCCTTTTGAAATACAAAGTACATCAATTTAAGAAAATCAGGTATGTGAAATACAAAACATAAACTGATGAATGAAATAGTAGTTAATTCACATTCCAAATGCATTTACTCTTTAAGAAGCTAGCTCTCCAGGGTATCTAAAATAGGCTCCCATATATTTCAAATAGGATATTTGCTTATTAAAAATCAAATTCTACAAAACTCAGCAATAGAAAATATCTATTGTACAAAGTGAAGTATGCCTGTATTTAGGTAAAGAAAATTGTTTTCTGTATCATTTTACCTTAGTTGTCTGGCTTTTCAAAAAGAGTGGCACTTTTAGGACCTCAGAAATGTCTTATCTCCCTGCATTCTTGATACATCCACAAGAATGGAATATAGTATTAGATTTTTTTGATATATTGATTTAGTCACTGAATTTTTCTCTTCTACTTTTTCTTTAACCTTTATTTAAAAACATTCTTATAAGGGATAACTTGCAGGAAAGCATATAAAGGGAAATTTAGGCAATGTAAAAATAAAACGATATCAGTAAAATTTACTTAAAACAAAAAATTCTTGCTACTAATGTTAATAATGCATAACAGCATTTCAGTACATTTAACTGACAGTAACATAAATACCTTTAATTTAGGCTTGAGAAATTCCTGATTTGTGGAAGGTACCCACTCAAGATATTATGGATTATTCAGCAGCTGCAGAAGGTGCCAAAGAGCACTCTGTTCTTGGGGAACAGAAAAACAAAGAACTATCTCTTGAAGATTGGTTACAAAAATGGGAGGTACACGAGATTGGATTTCATAAAGAAGATGGACACAAGTAAGAAATGAATTATTTGATCCAATAAAGAAATACTAATCTTGTTATATCATTATTATCAAATTCACATTTCACATCCCCTAGGATAGTTTTATACACATAGAAGAGACAAATCTTTGTGGCATGAAAGCTTAAAAAAGCTCTCTTTTCTTAAAAGAAAAAATACCCTTTATACAATAAGCATTGTTATATTGGCTCTGATTTCCCATGTTTAAATATGGGAACTATAACCAAGCAATCACCAAATATAGGGAGCTTAGTGAAGAGAAAGAAATGGAAGATGCCAGAAGTCATTGTTTTGATTATCACCATTCACCACTTAACTAGTAATATGTCCTTAAGCAAATAATTTATTTCTTTGACCTTAATTTCTTCAACTGTAAATTATCATAATAAAGCTTGTGTTGTTGTGACTATAAAATGAGATAATGAATAAGAAAACTTTTTACATTTTTTTTGGCCTAGGTATAGTAATAATTAAGGCCTGTTCAAGCATAATAGAAGGTAGTGTGTGAAAGAAGCACAGGAAGGTTCTAGGTGAAGCACTGGCAAAATTTTATGAGGGAGAGACTTTTGAGATTAGCATAGATCAAACAATCTGAGGTCATCCATTGGCTTTGCCTTATAATACCTTTTGTGACCTTGTTCATCATTTAACCTTCCTTTGCCTCAGTTTTCTCTTCTTTAAAATGAAGGAATTTCACTTGATGGCCTCTCAGGCCCTTTTAAGTGCAAAATCTTTGATCTTTACCTGGAAAATAGGGAGGCTGGAAAAGATGACTTCTAAGGTCTCCCTCTTCCACCCAGCTCTAAATAAATCTTTGATCCATCATCCTCAATGCTCTCTAGGTTCTTTTCCAAATCTAAATCTAGAATTCTAAAGCACTCATGTGGGACTACCTTTTTTTCTTTTCCTTACAAGATCATATCCTAGTTGAAAGATCAGGGGAATGCTGTAAGTCTAGTTTACCAAGGTTTAAGAAAAGTATTTGAACATTTAATTTATCACTTAATTCTTGCAGACAGGTTTTTGAAATAGAGATAAATGATAGTTAAATTTGATTCAGTGAAGGATAGATTGGAGGTAGAAGAAATTGGAAGTAGGGAGGCCACTTAAAAGACCATTATAGTAGTCCAGGTGAGACATAGTGAGACCTAGGATGGTGACAGTGTAAATAGAGAAGAGAGGACAGACATAGGAGATATTAGGGAACTAAAAACATTAAAATTTGGCAACCAGTTACCTGTGGTGGGTAAAGGGAAGAGGACTTCAATTCTGTAAGCTTTGGTAACTCATGGATGACATGACAGGAGTTTACTCTGTTATCCTCCTCATTCCAGAAATACCTGATGGAAATTGATTTTCATCCTTCTCCTGAAATTGATTCTCTGTTTCAAACTGGAATAAATTTTGTTCTTAAAAAAACAAGGGGGCAGTTGGGTGGCTCAGTGGATTGAGAGTCAGGCCTAGAGACAGGAGGCCCTGGGTTCAAATCTGGCAAGTCACTTGACCCCCATTGCCTAACCCTTACCACTCTTCTGCCTTGGAGCCAATACGCAGTATTGATTCCAAGATGGAAGGTAAGGGTTTAAAAAAAAAAAAGGAAAATTGGGAATAAGAACTGGGTGGAGGGGGAAATTGAGTAATTCAGTTTTCTAGGTTTCAAGTGTCAGTAAAACATCCAGGTAGAGAGGTCCAGCAGGCATTTGAAGATGTATAACTATAATTTAGGAGAGAATGTATGGCTAGATATACAGATATGGGAGCCGTCTGCATAGATATGGTCACTGAACCCTTGGAGCAAATAAAATCACCAAGAAGGAGAATGGAGTTAAAGAAGATGAGACGGCAGAGGGCATAACCATAGGGGACATAAATATTTAGGAGACAGAAAGAGGACAAATGAGTATTGATTTTGGACCCAATATTTCAAGCAAATAACATCCTCAAGGTTTCTCAATTTTCTTTATATTAGCTGGTGATTCATCCCAGAAATAATTTCTAATAGTGGCCCTTATTATCTTCCTGTTGTTGTTGAGTTGTTTTAATTGTTCCTAACTCTCTATGACCCCATTTGGGGTATCCTTTGCAAAGACACTGCCATTTTATTCTCCAGTTCATTTTATAGATAAGGAAACTGAAGCAACATGCTTAAGTGACTTCCTGTCCAGCAGTAATCAGCCCTATTCTGTATAGCAGGAAGAAGGAGGGAGGGACCTGAAGAATGTATTAAAAACAATAAAATTTTGAGAGCTTTAAAAAAAAGCTAGTAAGTGTCTGAGGCTAAATTTGAACTCAGGAAGATGAGTTTTATGACTCCAGACCTGGCACTCTGTCCATTGTAATACCTACCTGCCTCCTATCTTGTATTAGCACATACTAAAGTAAAAGAGTTATTGTAGAGGATCTACTAAAGAAGGGATGGCTCAGTAAAGGAATTTCTGCTTACTTAGTCAACAAGCATTTATTAATCATTTACTATGTACCAAGAACTATGGTAGGTACAAAGGATACAAAAACAAAAAATGAAGCAACCTTTACTCCCAAGGTGCTTACATTATATCAAGGGATATAATTAACGTATTTCTTTGACCATCTATATATATATATATACATATATATATTAAAATAAGAAATATAATTTAATAAATACAAGGTAATTAAGAAGAGAAGACACTAGCATCAGGAAAGGCTTTCTGTAGACATTGGTACTTGGGATACATCTTGAAAAAAAGGTCTTCTCAGAGGCAAAAGTAAGCAGTGAATATATTCTCAACATAGGAAAGGCTCACCTCAAATGTACAAAGTTAGGAGAGGGTGTGTCATGTAAGCCAGTTTGCCTGGGCCACAAGAGGATTGTATAAGATGTATAAGATAACTGGAGTCGAGTTATGAAGTCCTTTAAAAGCCAAACAGATTATAGAACTAGAAAAAATACAAACAAAATTCATCTGAAAGAACAAAAAATCAAGAATATCAAGGAAACTAATGAAAAAAAATGTGAAGGACAGTACCAGATCTCAAACAGTACTATAAAGTAGTGGTCATCAAAACAATCTGGTACTGGTCAATGGAATAGAGTAGGGGTAAATGACCTCAGCAATCTAGTGTTTATAAACCCAAAGATACCAACTATTGGGATAAGAACTCGCTATTTGACAAAAACTGCTAGGAAAATGGAAAACAGTATGGGAGAAATTAGGTTTCAATCAGCATCACACCCTATGCCAAGATATGGTCAAATGTATGTGATTTAAACTTAAAAAGTGATATTATAAGTAAATTAGGGGAACAGAATAATTTACCTGTCAGATCTTTGGAGAAGGGAAGAATTTATGACCAAATAAGAGATAGAAAACATTACAAGATGTAAAATGAATAATTTTATTATATTAAATTCAAAAGTTTTTGTACAAACAAAACCACTATAACCAAAATTAAAAGGGGAACAACAAACTGGGGAAAAATTTATAACAAATTTCTATGATAAAGGTCTCATTTCTCAAATATATAAAGAACTAAGTCAATTTTATAAGAATCCAAGTCATTCTCCAATTGATTAATGGTCAAAGGATATAAATAGGCAGTTTTCAAATGAAGAAATCAAAGCTATCAATAATCATATAAAATCATATAAAAAGCTATCAAAAATCATTAAAAAATATACATCACTCTTGATTAAAGAAATGCAAATTTAAACAATTCTGAGGTGCCCCCTTATACCAGATTGGCCAATATGACAGTAAAGTAAAAGGATAAATGTTGGAAGGGATGTAGCAAAATTGGGACACTAATGTGTAGAATTGTAATTTGATCCAATCATTCTAGAGGGCAATTTGGAATTATGCCCAAAGGGCTATAAAAGAATGCATACCTTTTGATCCAGTAATACCTCTACTAGGTCTGTATCCCAAAGAGATTTTTAAAAATGGGAAAGGACCTTTTTGTACAGAAATATTTATAGCTACTCTCTTTGTGGTGGCAAAGAATTGGAAACTAATGGAATATCCCTTATTTGGGAAATTACCACCAAATTGTGGTATATGGCAGTGATGGAATACTATTTTGCTATAAGGAATGATGAACAGGATGACTTTAGGAAGAACTGGAAAAGGCCTCAAAGTGAACTGATGCAGAGTGAAATAAACAGAAGCAGGAAAACATTGTACACAGTAGCAGCAATATTGTGGAATGATCAAATGTGATAGACTTTGCTATTGACAGCAATACAATGATCCAGGACAATTCTGAGGGACTTATAAAAAAGAGAAAGAACTGTTGCAGTAAGATTGCAGATGGAAGCGTATGATTTATCATTTGTTTATTTGGTTATATGTTTTAGGGTTTTGGTTTTATAAGATTATTCACTTATAAAAATGAATAATATGGAAACATTTTGCTTTATATTACATGTATAACCCAGATTGAATCGCCAGCTTTGGAGGGGTGATGGAAGAAAGGAAGAAGAAAATTTGGATTATATAACTTCAGAAAACTCGTGTAAATTTGTTATTAAAATAAAAACAATTTTGAAGCTAAACAGAAGAATTTATATTTATATACAAGTGCCATTATTTTCTGAGTACAAGAGTGGCATGATCAAATCTGTGTGAAAGGAAAATCAGAGTGGCAACTATGTGGAAGATGGATTTAATATGTTAGAGAATTGAAAAAGTGGGGTTAGTGAGATATATTATAGGAAAGTTGAGCTAGGAGGAACTTTTTTCTTTTCTTTCTTTTTTTTTTAAACCCTTACCTTCCGTCTTTGAGTCAAGCTCCAAGGCAGAAGAGTGGTAAGGGCTAGGCAATGGGGGTTAAGTGACTTGCCTAGGGTCACACAGCTGGGAAGTGTCTGAAGCCAGATTTGAACCTAGGACCTCCCGACTCTAGGGCTGGCTCTCAATCCACTGAGCTACCCAGCTGCCCCCTTAGGAGGAACTTTAAAGGCCATCTAACCCAACTATCTCATTTTAGAAATAAGGAAACTAAAGTCAAGAAGAAGGGAAGTGATGTACCCAGGTTCACACAGCTTGTAAAAGTCTGAGGTAAAATTTGAACCCAGATTTTTCTAACTCCCAAGTCCACATCCCTGCCTTCTCTGCCCAATGGCTTCTTATGATAAGGGCATAGAGTATGGTACAAGAGATCTTGTGAAGGTAGAAACAATAAGATTTCACAACTGATTAGATATGAGGGATAAGAGAAAAAATTGAGATATTGGAAGGATGGTGGTGTCCTTGGCAGATTTGGGAAGTTTGTTAGAGTTTTTAGGGGAAAGACAGTAAGTTCTATTTTGTACATGTTGTGTTTAATATTCCTCCAGGACATCCGGGTTAAAATGCCAATGAGGTAGCTGGTTTTGTACAGCTGAAACTGAAGAAATAGACTCTTGAGCTATATATTTATATATAAATCCATGTCACTTATTTAGAAATGATCATTAAATCCATGAGAGTTGATAATGTCAATCAAAAAATATTTATTAAGAACCTACTATGTGCCAAATACAAAAAGAGGCAAAAGACAGTCCTTGCCTTCAAGGAATTTTCAATTTTGGGGGGGAGACAACATGCAAACAAATTTATACAAAGCAATATAATTACAGTATAAATAGGAAATAATTAACAGAGGAAAGGCACTAGAATTAAGAGAGGTTGGGAAAGGCTTCTTATAGAAGGTAGAATTTTAATTTGGCTTTGAATCTAGGAAGGTAGTTGGAATAGAGAAGAGAGAGCATTTCCAATTTGGGGGACAGGTAAAGATAAATGCCCAGAGCTGAGAAATAGTGTCTTGTTCTTGGAACAGCCAACAAGCCAGTGTCACTGGAGCAAGAGTATGTGTTGTTTACACTTTGGCATAATCGAATGTAATGGACTTCTCTACTAGCAGCAATGCAATGATCCAGGACAATTCTGAGGGACTTATAAGAAAGAACCCTATCCACACCCAGAGAAAGACCTGTGGGAGTAGAAACACAGAAGAAAAACATGATCAATCACATGGTTCAATGGGGACATGATTGGGGATGTAGATTCTAAGCCATGAGTCTAGTGCAAATATTGATAATATGGAAATAGATCTTGATCAATGACACATGTAAAACCCAGTGGAATTGCTCTTTGGCTATGGGAGGGGGGTGAAAGGAGAGGATCATGTAACCATGGAAAAATATTCTAAACTAATTAAAAATTTTTCAAATAAAAAAAATCCATAATGGAAAGAAAAAAGTATGTGTTATTGAGGAGTAGAGTGTAAGAAGACTGGATAGGTAGAAAAGCATAGTTTATGAAGGATTTTGAATGCCATGGCATTTATATTTGCACCTAGAAGCAATTGGAAACCAATGGAGTTGGGGAGGGAAGTCGCATGAACAGACTTGCTTTTTAGGAAAATCATGGATTCTCATAAAAATTGGTTTCGAGTGGAAAGAAACTTGAGGGAGACAGACCCACCAGCAGGCTATTGCAGTAATCCTGGTGTAAGGTGCCCTTATCAGCTCCTAGGGATTGAATTACCACCTCCATGCTAATGAATCTAAAACCTATCCTACCCTAGTCTCTCTGCTGACTTCCACTCTCATATCTCCAACTGCCTTTCAGATATCTCAAATTGGATGTCCAGTAGGAATCTTAAATGGAATAGGTTCAAAATGAAACTCATTACTACCCCCCAACCCCAACTAAGCCCTTCCCTCCACTTCTTTATCTTCTCTCTTGCCGTAGAGGGCAACTACATCCTCCAAGTCCCTCAGACTAACAACCCTCAACTCCTCATTATATTTCAGCTGTCATATCCAATCTGTTGCCAAGACCTGTCAATTTTGTCTTTGCAACATCTCTCAAACACATCTTCTCTCCTGTGACTGCTAGCACTCTAGTGCCAGCCTCATCATCTTACACCTGGATTACTGCAATAACCTGCTGATGGGTCTGTCTCCCTCAAGTTTCTCTCCACTCCAACCCAATTTTTATGAGAATTTGTGATTTTCCTAAATTTTGGAGAGTAGTTTCAGTGGATAATAAGCCAGATTGTAGGGGTTTAAAGAGAGGGTTTAAGAGAAGAAGAGGAGAGAAAGTGGAGACATCTATTGGAAATGACCTTTTTGAGGAATTTAACTACAAAATGTTGAAGAGAATAATGATAGTAATAAGAGCTACCATTTATATAGTGCTTACTATGTGCCATAGCCCTCTGCTAAATGCTTTACAATTATTGTCTCATTTGATCCTTACATAGTTCTGGGAGATAGGTGCTATTATTAGGCCCATTTTACAGATTAGGAAACTGAGACAGTGATCATATGACTTGCCCAGTGTTATATGCAACTAGTAAGTTTTTGAAGCAGGATTTTAACTCATGTCTTGACACCAGGATCTGTGCTCTATCTTCTGTGCCACCTTGGTGCTCTCAGGAGATACAGGACAAAGTCATCAGGGATGTAAGGATCAAGTGAGGAATTTTTTTTCAAGCGAGGATAGGAAAGACATAAGTATGTTTGTCGGAGATAATAAATGAACCAATAAACAGGGAGAGATTAAAAATAAGTGAAAGTGTGAGGCTGACAAAAGGAACACTGGTAGATGGAATGGAATGGATGGAACAAGTAGAAGGACTAGCTGTGGTAAGGGGTAAGGACACTTCATCGTGAAAATATTTTTTAAAAAAAGACTTAGAATAGTTTGGGAGTTTGGAAGCTTGATATAAATGATTAGCCAGCAGAGGAGACTGAGAGAGCAGTACACTAGGACATCTACTCTTCTAGGAAGAAAGGAAAGAAAATAGTTTTGCAAGAATCCAGAAAGGAGAGTTTCTAGGAGCAGAGGACAGTCAAAAATAGCTAATAATAGCTAGGATTTATATAGCATTTTAAGGTTTGCAAAGCATTCTATATATAACAACTCATTTGATCTTCAAAATAATCCTGTGAGGTAGGTAATATTAACCCCATTTTATCAATAAGGAAACTGAGGCCTAGGCAAAGCAACTTGCCCAGACCAAGGGAACATATATAGTAAGTTATCTGAAGCAGGACTTAAATTCTAGTTTTCCTGATGACAGTTCAACACTCTTACTGCTGTACCTATTTCTTGGGGGTAGTTATGAGTATCAAATGAGAAAATATTTGTAAAGCATTTATCATAGTGCCTGGCACACAATAGGTATTTACTAAATGTTTAATTCTTTCCTTCTTCCCTTCCTTCCACTGCACCATCTTACTGTGTCTTAAGATGCATCTGAGAGATTGAGAAAGATATAGATGAAAGATTGACTTATATTTAGGGATTGGATTATCAGTTATAGTTTCACTATAGTATTTATGAAATATTTCTTAAAATCTGAGTACACATTTTGGGAACCCACTACATCAGCAACTGGTCAGTGAAGTGAGGAGCAAGAACAAAATATCAGGTACCTAAATTGCAATGATAAATAGTTATAAACATTCACTTTCCATTTCTTTTATTTCTAGAATCTGTGATATTCCCTGCTCCAATGCAGAGAGCAGTTTTTCTGCCATTTAATAGATGGTTTTTTACAACAATCTGACTAAAAAATGAGTCACCTATGACCTCTCTAGTGATGAGGTCTTTCCAAAGTGATGGTGTCCTCTAGCTGGTACTCAAAGCCCTTCTAGCTTAGTAGAGCTTATACTCCATTGATGTATCCTTCAAGAACCCAGGGTTACCTTTAGATCTCAATGAGACACCAGATTTTAGCAAACTTCATTGATTTTTTTAATTCAGAAAAAAAAAGGATTATGGTGTTCAGGGTTGTTTTGTTAATGTTTTTAATTTTGCTAACAAAGAAGTATAAAAGAGTCCACTGATGAGATAGTTTTTATCTTTTACTGTTTTAATGAATTCCTTTTTTTTTTTATGTATAAAAACCCTTACCTTCCATCTTGGAATCAATACTGTGTATTGGTTCCTAGGCAGAAGAATGGTAAAGGCTAGGCAATGGGGGTTAAGTGACTTGCCCAGGGTCACACAACTGGGAAGTATATGAGGCCAGATTTGAACCTAGGACCTCCTGTCTCTAGGCCTGGCTCTTAATCCACTGAGCTACCTAACTGCCCCCAAATTCCTTTTTAAAATTATTAACATATTTTGTTCATTCTCTCTGTCTCCCTCTCTCTTTTCCAGGTTATTAAGAAAATACATGAATACATTTCTTAATGGCAGGAATGGACTCAGGGTATTTTTTCCTCTTTGTGGAAAAGCAGTTGAAATGAAATGGTAGGAGCAAATGCACACTGGTAATTTTTCCTTTGGTGATAATACGATGGGTTTTTCACACAATTTTCACACAACTCTAAGATCTTTAGAGTACTTTATTATAGAGGAATTTTCTTTATTAAGAGAAATTATATTCCTAGACTGGAATGATAGAGAGATGGTTGTAAGTTGTACCACCACATTTTTTTAGTGTACCCATAAGCAAAAAAAATGCTTTGAAACCAGGAGGAAAGACGGATGTCATGGAGGCAGTTAAAATTAATTGTGGTTGAGATTGATAATATATTAATTAGGTGGTCACCAGGTATTTAATTTCTAAATCCCAAAATGAATTACTAAAGTAAATGGAATTTATGATAGTTTATTTATAATATGTGAAGATTGGATTTAGCTATTTCCAGATTATAACAATGAAGATACTTAGTTTAACAAAATCAGGAATGTCTTGGGAATTCTAAATTACTCCACCCTACTTAGACCTTACTTTAGGGGAAGATAAAGTTGTAATCTCCTCATTGAACAATTGTGATAGTTAAAAGAGTGGTTGGCTTAAACTGTGACCATGGAAATATGGTTTCAAATCAAAAATATAGTGGTCACCATGGGAAAATTCCCAAATATGAAATATACCCGTCAGCTGGGTTTTATAGAGATTTTAATTAATACAAATTAAGGAATTAATGAAAGAGAGAGAATAGGAAGAAACAATGAGAAAAGGGCTAGGCCAGCCTAGGCCCAAGCCCTAAGAGAGAGATCAGTCAGTCTTTAATCCACTCACCACAAGATTTGTCCCAAGCAAGATTCTAGTGTTCAGAGAGACCCACTAGTTCAGCTCCTGAGCTCCACTTCAGCTTCCAAGGTTGAATTTCTCCTGAACTCTCCTGAACTGGTTCAGACAGCACCTTTTAAAGAGAATTTTCTCCTATGTCACCTCCCCTAAGTTCTCACATCTACCAATCACAGTAGACGTTTTCACAGGACTGACCATTCTTAATTCACACCTTCTTTAGTTCTCAACTTCTCTGGGTAGACTAAAATTTCTGAATAAGTTCACACCTCTTTGCCCCTTGCAAGTTTGCAAGTTGCCTGACCTTTATAGGTATATTTTGTATTAGATCTAAAAATAGACCCAGCTTACGGTTTTTTTAGCTTTACTTTAAGTATGGGTTAAGTACTTTTCATTGTTCAGTAAAGAGTTTACAACTTTATCTTCCCCTAAAGTATGCTTAAGTATGGGTGGAGTAGAGTCCTCACATTCCTGATCAAGTACCTTCATTGTTTAAAATGGGGAATGGTCTTAACCAAGTCTGCTGAGGAGCTCCCTCTACCAAAGCAGATGAAAACTTGCCCTTGAATTTAGTATTTGAGTTTCCTGATGGCACCAAGAAATTCAGTGACATCACATATAATACATATTAGAGGCAGGAACTGAATCTGGGTCTTCTGGAGTCAAAGACTGGCTCTCCATCCACTATGCTACACTGACTATAAAAAGAACAATAAAATAAGTGTAGGTTATTATTGTCATATACCATGGAAGGCAATGTGGTAAAACTGGCGCAATGTTGGGTTATGGAAAGAGTATTAGATCTGGGATAAGAACCTAAATTCAAATCTTGCTTATGAAACTCACTATTTCCGATATTGGGCAAATGACTTAATTTCCCCAAGCCTTGCTTTCCTTCTCTGTAAAATGAGGTACTTGGACTAGATAGATTCATTGGGTTCCTTCTAGCTCTAAATGTATGATAATATGATCCTAATATCTTAAAGTTAATGCTGTGCTCATGGTAGGAAGATAACTATATACCAAGAAAAAGGTCCATGTTAGAATATGAGTATTGGGTTTTTTATTTCCCTGGCTTAAAGCCACTGTTATGTCTTTGTATTTGTTCCCATTGAAGGGAGAGGGCTCACCATGTAAGGTCTTTTTGTTCATTGTTACAGAGATGACCACAATAAACTCATTTTCTGCAAACACATGTAGCATTGGGGTCTTATAAATAATTGAAGAAATTAAAGGAATGTGTATTTGTCAAAGACAAATTGTAAAAGAGTTTCTAATACAAAGTGTGCTTTGATATTTGAAATTAATCAACTCTACTCAAGACTTAATATGCATAATTCCCTTCCATTTTGAAGGATATGTAAATTTAGCTTTTCAGTATTCTTGATACATATGGGTTGTTAAATGCATGCAAATAGCCATTGTGTTCTATGTTGACACCTGTCATTCATAAATCTGACTAATCTGAACATAAGGACTTTTGAGATGAAGGTAGATTTCAGCTCACTGTCATTTAAAATCAAATTCAGAGTTCCGATATTGCAAATTTTAAATAGGCATTGAAGAAAAAGTGCTGTTCTCCATTTGTAGAAGGAATTTAGCTCATCTGGCATTATCTCTCTACCCCTAGAAATGCTGATCTGATAAAAACCCAAACAAAACAAATAGAGAACAGATACTAACTGTGCTGTTTTCAACATACAGGTTTGCTGATCTGGGCCATAGTGTAGTTGGAGTAGAAATCAGTGAACTGGCCATACGGGAATTTTTTACTGAGCAGAATCTATCTTATTCAGAAGAATCAATTGCAGGAATTTCAGGAGGCAAAGTATTTAAGGTTTGTTTTGTCTATTTTTGACATAAATACTTACCTATCTCCCTAAAAATTATATACAATTTAAGTATTTTCCAAGGACTGAGTTATATATGAATGGGAAGAATGAAAGGAAACACAATTTTGAAACTCCTCCAACCATTACATAAACACACTCATATACTTTTGACTAAATGATCTAAAGGCTTTTGGGCATTCATTACTTGCCAAAAATAAGTTGCTTCAGGAAGAAACCGTGAAACTTTTCCAGACTTGGACTGCTAATCCAGAACTCTTAAAAAAAAACAACTCTAGCTTTCGTTTTAAAATTGATAGTAAATATCAATTCCAAATCATAAGAGTGGTAGGAGCTAGGCAGGTGAAGTTAAGGGACTTGCTCAGGGTCATACACTGTGAGGTGGTACAGTGGGAAGAGACAAGTCACTGAAACTCTCAGGGTCTGAGGAGATAATGCAATTCTAAGTTTTTTTATTCTATGACTCCAGAATTGACAGGAATCATCCTCTAGCTGACCTGACAATTGTACTGTCCTAACCACATAATTTATCAAACAAAAAATAATGAAAGACAGTTAACTAGGTAGCCCCAGAAGATGATGGTCATGAGCTCAGTCTATGTAAGACATATATTAGCTGTATGACCCTAGGTAAGGTACTTAATTTCTCTTAGTCTCAATTACTTCATTTGTAAAATAAGATGCTTCTTGAACTCAGTGACCTCCCAGCTCTAAATCAATTTACTTTTCATTCTGTGAAAGTATGAGGTAGTAGACAAATTTTAAGATGAAAAGTTGTATGACTTAACTCCTAGGCCTAGCTTGACCACTTAGCCCAGTAGTCCAGCACTTAGCCAGAGCCTCCACATAGTATTAATAAACTGTTATTCATACATGGTTATTGACATGGCTTGACCACCTACTAGCAGTGCAACTAACTGTATAGGTCTGAGACCCAGGGTCCTTCTCTGTAAAATGATGGGATTGAACTAGATTATTTCTAAGGGCATTGAATATTTATTGAGAACCTATAATATGCTGAGTACCAAAAGGAAATGGAGGAGGGGAATTTAAAACATGATTCCTACACTCAAGGAATTTATAATCTACTTAAAGAGACATCCATACACATAAAAACCTTACTAGACAAGACATAATTTATGGCAAGGACATAGTATAGATTTTAAAAATATGTTAGAGGAGAGAGAAAATATGGGGTCTTGTGCAGTGAAGGAAGGACTCTCAGAAGAGGTCAGATTCAAGCTGTGTCTTTGAAGATTGGAAGATTTCAGACAGATGAGGTAGAATCAATGGCTTAAAGATAGGAGTAGTGATTAGACTCAGGGCCTGAAGGGATCTGAGTTCAAATGCTACCCTGATTCTAATTCGGTGACAGTGGCAAATTACTTCACATCCCTTCAACTCAATTTCCTCAGTTTGTAAAATGGAATAATCATACCTATATAACAACCCCACAGGTTTGTCATTAGGATCAATAATAATAATAGCTAATAACTAGCACTTATATGTAGTGTTTACTATGTACTAGACACTGTGCCAAGTGCTTTATTATCTCATTTGACCCTTAAAACAACTGAGGTAAATGGGATCATACAATAAGTATCTGAGGCTGATTTGAACTCAGGTCTTCCTAACCCCAAGCTCAATGCTCTCTCCATTGTGCTAGGGTCAATTAATATAAATGAAGTGCTTCACAAACCTTAAAACAAAATGCAAATAGCAATGAATATTGTTTTGTTTATTGTGAGAATTAAAATTAATATACAATAACTCAAGTATTATATTTATAAAATTTATTAAAATAAAAACTAGAATTAAAAAGGAACTAACTCAAGCTGCAATCTCAAGAAAGAAGAGAAAAGAGGGAGGAGCCCCAGAAAGTTATAACCAATAACATAACAACGCAAACGTGAGGACACAGTGAAAGGGATGCTGGAAGATACAAAAGGAATTCTGGGGAACATAGTTCAAAGGTAGAAAATTTCCACTTTATACATAATCCGGTACTTGGTAAATGGGAGGTGTTAGATTCAGTTCTCTTACATATGCCAAAAGGGACTTAGAACAATACTAACTTTCAGTGAAAGACTTCAGAAAAACTTCAAAGTTTCAATCAGCCTTTTAGTAAACAGATTTATGGTTGTGTATTATTAGCAGAGTTAGAATATTAAAGGAGAAAGCAAGTATCACTAGAATTGTAGCAAGTGTGGAAAGGAAACTAGACTGACAGTTTGTGGGGGAAGGGGCAACTGGGAGTGGCAGTTGGGTCTTGTGACTAGCACTTCCTTCCTGCAGGGGGATGACTTGCTTCCTGGTGTTGGAGAAGAGAGGACTTTGTTCAGCCCAGTCTGAGGCACACCACTTCTTGGTTCAGCCCAAAGATTCAGGCCCAATCACTTCTGAAAGTTAGAACTGTTCTTGTTTGCTTTCTGTGTACTGCTAAGATTCTAAATTAGACAAAGCGAGGACTGATATACAGTAGACAGGAGTGGGACAAACCCTCCACCAGCCTCTGGGGCCTGGCCTTATACTCTGAAGCTAAGGAAAAACTCCAATTCCAACTGGTTATTAAACTTTATATTATTTGAATTCGCAGTCAGATAAGTCGACTATCTTTTCTGGTCATAGAGGGAGCTGAACATCAGTTCAGTCATTCAACGACAAACAGTCCTTATCGGACCCCTGCTGTTTCCTCTCAGCAGGGGGCATCTCCCTCCCTTGCCTCACCTAGCAGTGTTCCCTCTCTCCCCTTAACTCCTCGTTACCCCCATACAAACCTTAAGTTATCCCCTGTTTTCCAATCCTCCATTTCCTTTCCCAATAAATATAACACAAGTTATGAAGTAAGTGATATTATAGTCTGTCCAGACTAATGTACATTTGCAAGCTTTTCTTTTAATGCATCCAGAAAGAGTATTTTTTATGCTAACTTGAGGAACTACTAAAACAAACTAGCATAAAACTATATTGTAGAGATTAAATTTTTTTTTTATCCTTTTAGCTTTTTATCATTCTCTCTGCTTTTCTGGATTTTTACCTACTTTTATTTTTGAGATCACTCATGAAATATTTTTATTTCTGTTTTTTTGTTGTTTCAGAGCTCATCAGGGAATATCACTTTATACTGTTGCAATATTTTTGACCTTCCCAGGTAGGAATAAATTATATGTCTGAAACCACATACCTGGCAAAAAGATCTATAGAGTCTTTTCATCTGAGCTAGATGTATGTTGTAGTGCACACAGAGGATCAATTTGATTTTTAATTCCATATATTTTCTTTTTTTGTCATATGTACAGATATCTTTATTATAGAGTCTTTGACCTTGACTTAAAACTTTCTTTTATAGAAAAAGTTGTGACCTGAGCTGTACAATCTATTCTACCTAATCCCTGGACCTATAACCCAAAAGGAACTTTTTGGTGAAGAGGAAGAGATCTCACCTACCCCACCATATAACTAACTTCCCGATAGAATCCTAAACTGCAATCATATAGGGGATAGGAGCAGAGTTGTCCTTGAGCAGGGCTTTTTCCTTAAATGCCCCAAATCATGAGAACCTTGATATTGATGCCATTGCCCCCCCCCTTTTTAAGAGGGGAATAATTGTCCCCTTTCTCATTCATCTATCCCCTAGTTTTACACAACCATTACAATATGGAATAGAAATAGATTGGGAAGAATTAGAATACCATTACCTCTATCATGAAATCATAGCATTAGCTCTAGAATAAAAACTTTTTCCCAAACAAAAAAAAAAAGCTAATCTTTCTGGACTTGTTTTTCCCATGGTACCCCATCCCTCCCATTTTGGGGAATGAGATGGAACTGTAATTTCACATATATAGAGAACTACTGGTATGAAATTGTCCTGCAGTAATATAAATATACTTTCCTTTACCCTGCAACTTAAAGACTCTCTCCCTTCCATTAAAGTTATTTTTTTTTTACTTGTAGGGCTGATGTTGGCAAATTTGACAGGATTTGGGATAGAGGTTCCTTAGTTGCTATTAATCCAAGTAACCGAGAACGGTTAGTATTTTATCTTGCTTCTAAAATTTGTACTCCCAGAAGGTTTTTTTTTAAAGCAACAATCTTTATACCTTTATTACTTATGAAAAAATGAGAATCATCTCAATTTTATTGGTTTTCCAAAATTCTTTGCTGTATCTTTTGTAGTTTTGCTTTTCTTTTTACTCTTCTAATCAGGAAAAACATAAATATGGTATACTACATTATAATTAAAAGTACTATTTTATAAGATTTTGTTTAATAGCTATGTGTATTTTTATAATTATCAAAATAATACTAAGTAAAAAATGATTATATTATTTAAAGTTAGGATTCTTACCATGTTATTAAATCTTAACTTGATATAGTAAGAGAAGTTGTATAGTATGGCTGCTCAAAAATGTTTGATTTTTTAATGACTCGGTAGGGTTTATTGCCAATTTGAACTTGATAAGTTAAAAGATATCCTCTGAATGCGAAACATAATACCTGCACATGTTTTAGAAATGCATGTGATAGGGGGCAGCTGGGTAGCTCAGTGGATTGAGAGCCAGTCCTAGAGACGGGAGGTTATAGGTTCAAATCTGGCCTCTTCCCAGACACTTCCTAGCTGTGTGACCCTGGGCAAGTTACTTGACCCCTACTTGACACAGTATTGAATCCAAGATGGAAGGTAAGGGTTAAAAAAAAAAAAGAAAAGAAAAGAAAAAAAGAAATGCATGTGATTGATTGATCTCAATATCGTATGTGTATATGTGTGAATGTGGTTTATCCCAGTTTATATGAGAAAATGAACCTCTGCCTAATTTCATCACATCTAATTTCATTCTTTGAGGAAAATCAATGACAAGTTTGAAAAGTAATTGGGGAAAATTAGTTTACACCTGCATAGAAAGGAGAATATCATATAGATCTAACAGTAATATTTACAGATTATAGCTGGACTGAGACAAGGATTTGCTTTAATTTTACTTAATTATTTTCTAACTCTGCTTCCCCTTCTCTATTTTGGCCTTATTTTTTCTTCCCATGACCATGTATCCACCAAATGTCCTTTTGAGAAAAGAGCCTTTTTTTCTGTGTTTTTCTGGATATTATAGGTTTTTTAATAAATCTTGCAATCATATAAAAATATAGTAGTATCCATTTTAAATCCTATTCACTTAACATCATTTTATAGCAGGCCTACCCTATTAAGACATTGCATGGAAATGTTTATTTGCTTTTTTTAGTAGTTCTATGAGCCAGGTTTTAACCATTCCTCTTTGGTACTGTAAAAATAAATGGCAAGACTGCAAAAACTAATATAGCAATGGATTGATTATTAGTTATAAACTGATTTGGATACTCTGCTTGCTGTGCTCACAAAGTATCCTCAGTTTATATCAGTGAAGAGAAGCTCATAAATGAACTTCTCTTCAGGGCCAGGTGCAAGGACGCTAAAGAGACTCTGGTTATAAAAAATAAAATATTTATTGAAATATATAAGGGTAAAAAGGATTTCTAAGGGATTCTAACTCCACCCAAATAAAACCCCCCGGTTCTGCAAGGGATTGCTTCTCCTGTGTCCACAGGCTACACTAATCCTTCCTGATCTGACTAACCCAAATTTTCCCTATTCTACAATAAACTAACACTATTCTCCTTATATTCTTAACTTCACCCCCAAGTTATAAAAATAACAAAGGCTAGCTGGTTGAATCTCAACAAGAATCATGTTAGGAAATCTTAAGCCTTAGCAGGCTCAGAGTCCAAACCAAAGACCAGATCTTTTTTTGGTCTTCTCAGAGTTAAATAATCTATAAAGACAGTAATAGTCAATAGTGTTTCCCAAGTTGGAAAAAAAAAAACACTTAACTCCTTCAGTTCTTTAATTCAGACAATGAGAGAGAGACAGAGAGAGAGAGGCAAAGATGTTACCCCCTCAGAGCCAGAGCCTCTGTGTGTGACTCTACCAACTGCTAGAGACCAACTGCCATACTCAGAGACAGTAACTGTCACAGAAAAAAACCATTAAACTGTCAACATTTGAAATTAACACTGTCTCATATCTGCTTCAAACTCCAATTCTTTCTCAAGCCAGCTTCTCTGCTTCTTATCTCTAAACTAATAAAACAATACTTATTTTCTAATATCATTCTTATAATTTCCCCCCTTTGAGCATATGGAGAGATAAAAAAAATCTCTGCTGTATGCTCCCTATTCTATGTAATTCTAAAGCTATACCTAACCTTATTATTATTATATTTCCTAAAACAAAATAGTCTTAATCTTATACTGCTTATTCTATTCTTATCTATGCTAAACTTACTAGGGATATAAATCAAAGAAAATAAAATTTCGATGAAAACAAGTAATCAATGAAAACATACTTGCACAAATGTAAGTGAAAAACATACAATTACAGAAATTCAAAATGTAAAATGCAAGATGCAGACTTTTGAAAATTTTTTGAAACAAAATAGTTACAAAAAACAATTTATATTTTACAAAAAGCTAAAGTCTATATAAAATAATAACTATGCAAACTGCACCTTTCAAATCCTATTTGAACAATTCAAATGAAACTTTTTACTATGCTAAGACCTTATCCTATCACTAATACAGAAAACCAAAACTAACTCAAAATCAACTTGCTATACTAATAAAATCAAAACTTTGTAACAATTTAACTATATACAAATCTATAGAAATATACAGATCTGTACAATTTCTACACCTATGTATGTTATGTACAAATTATGATAAAAAAAACTATACATAGCATTTACAAACTATTTACATTTTGCAGGAGGAAAATAAACTTTCCCCCTTAAGAGAGTCTAAGAAAACCTTAAAGATTTTCCTTAGAAAGATATGTATGTTTTCCGTTATCTCCTAGGAACACATAAAGTCTTCCTGTGAATTAAAATCTTATTAATTTAATGTATATAATTATTATTATCTTCCCAAGGTGATTTATCTGTATTCATTCAATTCAATGAATACCCATCACCTGGTTAAGATGTTGCAGAGTTTGTGAGAAATGTGTTCTATGTGTGTGTGTTATTTTGTAGTGAATCCTTACCAAATCTTTAAAGTCACCTCCTCTGCTACTGTCTTCTGTCTTCATGCTGTTACTATGTAATGTTTGTTTGCAACTCTAGTGAAAGTGTGTAATGTTAGAATGGCGCAAAAATCTTATAGTTCATGTCCATAATCAGTCTGTGTTCCTCTTCTCTGTGTTGATTTTTTCTGCAATGTCTTTGTTATAGTACAATTGTCCTTTCCACTGTCATCTTCTCTGTTTCTTCTCTGTTGACTTCTCCTTTGTCTTGATCTCTGTCTCCATTTTCTTCTTCTTCTTGGATAACTTCTTCTTCTTTTGTCTTTTTGACTGCAGCTGTGTTGTCTGATGTAATCTCTTCTGCTGCTGTTGCTTTTTTCAAATGTGAGCAATGCAGCCATGATTCTTTTTCTAATACACGAATAGCTGAAGGTGGTGTCAAAATAACATGGAAAGGCCCTACCCGTAACGATTGTGTTACGCTAGTTCTATTAAAGTTTTTTTTATATAAACTGAATCCCCAGCTTTTATCAAATGGAGTGCATAATCTAACAGACCCCCTTGAGTTAAAATTCCCATTTCCTGTAATTCTCTAGTTCTGTTTTGTAATTATGTGATGTATTCAGTAAGTGCAAAATCTCCTCCAAGCATAGTTATATAAGCTGTCTTAAAACTTTTTGCCTGCAACGGTGAATGTCCAAATAACATTTCATATGGTGAGATATGCACAGCTCCTCTTGGTCTAGTGCCCAGATAGAATAGTGCTAGAGACAAAATCTCTGGCCACTTCAAATGAGTTTCTGTGCATAATTTCCCAACCATACTTTTGATTTCTCTGTTTTAATTCAGAGCAACAATGAAGCACAGAGGTAAGTTATATTGAAATAAGTGTGTTATAGCATAAATATTGTTTTGTTTTTATTTCATTACTTTTCCCCCTTCCTTTTATCCCCAATCTCCCATTAAGCATATTTTTTTAGAAATAAAAAATAAGGCCACCAATAGATAGCTTCGTAGTTAGACAATTCCATTAAAATAAATTCCCAAATTGACCATATCCAAAAATGTATGTCTCTTTCTGTACCTCCCCATCTCTAAGTGAATGGCATATTTCATTTTCATTCTTTTGGATTCATGATTTTTCATTATGTTGATCAGAATTCTAAAGTCTTTTAATAATAATAATATTGTATCTTGTTATCATTGTATAAATTGTTCTTCAAGTTCTGCTCATTCTGGTCTGCATCAGTTCATAGGTTTTTATAGTTTTCTCTGAACTGTTCATTGTGTCATTCCTTATGACACAATAATATTACATTACATTCACAATCCATTATTTATTTAGCTGTTCTCCAATAGCAGGTAACTCCTTTAGTTTCCAGTTTTAGACAGCCATAAAAAAGAGTTGCCATAGATATTTTTATACACATAACTTCTTTTCCTCTTTGATCTATGTGGGGTATAAACCTAGTCGTTCTATACTTGAGTCAAAGGTTATCCACAATTTAGTACCTTTGGGGGCATAATTCCAAATTGCTTTCCAGAATGAGCAGCTAATTCACAGATTTCACCAATAGCATACTGCTATATCTATTTTATTACAGTCCTTTCAACATTTATCCTTCTCTTTTGTCCTCTTGCCTATCTGATAGGTATAAAGTAGAATCTCATAATTGTTTTATTCTCATTTCTCTAATTATTAGTGACTTTTAACATTTTCATAAGATTGTATCTAGCTTTGCAAATATTACTTTGGTAATTTGATATGGCACTAAATAAATAAATACATTTCAAGTAGTATTGCCATTTTCATTATATTGGCTTGACCTACCTATGAGGAATTAATGTTTCTCCATTTATTTTTACTCTGTTTTATAGTTGGATTCATATAGCCCTTTGGTGAATTGGTATAGTAGATATACTCCCAAATATTTTATAACTTCTATAATTATTTTAAATGGATTAATTATTACTACTGGGATTTTTTGGCAGTATACAGTGTTACAGTGGCAGTATACAGAGCACCTCAAGTCATGAGCAATTTGAGATGCGAGTAATCGTGAGTGGGTTTTTGCTTTAAGTTACAAGTGCATATTTGAATCATGAGCTTCCACCACCCATCACTAGATAGCCTGCCAAATGTTTGGTTTCACAAGTTACATGAGGCTGTCTTGTTTAGTTCAATGTTTATCTGGTCATGTGAGCATCTGTATTGAATTGCTTTTGCTTTCTTCTTCTTCCTCTTCTCTTTTTTGGGCAAATTTCTTCACTTTTAATCATGAGTCCTAATGATGGAGGAATTGAAGGAGTTACAACAGCAGCAACATACAGAGGTTTTGC
Source organism: Monodelphis domestica (assembly GCF_027887165.1). Classification (NCBI taxonomy): domain Eukaryota; kingdom Metazoa; phylum Chordata; class Mammalia; order Didelphimorphia; family Didelphidae; genus Monodelphis; species Monodelphis domestica. The sequence continues at coordinate 214,238,555 of NC_077229.1, read as the reverse complement.
AAGAAATTAGTGGGGAGGAGTCCAAAGTGGATGGGGTAATTAGTAAAAGTGAGATATTAAGGAAATATTGAGAATTTGGGAAAAATTTAAAAAGTTATTGAAAAGACACCCAGAAAAAGTCATGTGTTGGAGCTGTGTAATGACACTTGATTCATACATTATAGAAATGTTCTGAAATAGAGGAAAAAAGAAACTTCCATGGAAAGGTTTTTGTTGAAATGTCTTCTAAGTGAAATTAAGGAAAGTGTGGCAAAACAGCCAAAATTAAGTGAATAAGATGATGATAATTAAATAATGTAAAAAAATAGCAATTAAGTTTAGCAATAAAGTTACATATCATAAGTAATGTGTAAGGTCAATTTTGCATACATGTGTAGAGTGTAAGTTATATTAAGCGATAGTGCACGAAATGAAAACTTTCTCCACCAGTATCTTTGCCTGACCTTGAAGGTAAATAACATTTCATAAGCAAGTTTATTTCTTTACATTCTTTATTATTATCTACAAATATATTTATTTGTTATTTCATAAAGTACATTTTTGTATTCAAAAGCATATAAAACAAAAAATTCATGTTTTGGGGAGGAACAGACTAATTGCATTTCCATTCACTTAAATGGGGAAATTGGACAAACAAGCAAATTGAGTTATGAGCTTGGCCATGGAATGAATTAAACTTGTGTGTCAAAGTACCACTGTACTTAAATGTTGCTGACTTACTTGGATTTCTCTCATATCCTATAACTTCTGTTGAATTTCTTTCCATTTTTTTCAAGTCTACTTCAAGTGCCATCGCCTCTAAGAATCTACCCTTGATCACCTCCAGTTCAATAATGATCATTCCCCATCTTAAAAAAAAAAAAAAACCCTTGCATTCTGTTTTAGAGTCACTATTAAGTATTTGTTCAAAGGCAGAAGAGCAGTAAGGACTAGGCAATTGAGGTTAAGTGACTTGCACAGGATCATACAGCTAGGAAGTATCCGAGACCTGTCTCATTATCCTAACTCCAGACCTGGCTTTCTAGCTATTGAGTCACCTCACCATTACTGCCTCTTCCCATTGGATCTTAAATAACACTCTGCAACTCTCCTAAGCACTTATGTACCATTTTGTTTAGTAGTTATTTGTGTATGTAAGTTCTGGAAGGGTTAGATGATATCTTCTCTAATCTTTGTATTTTACCCAGTGCTTAGGACAATGTTCTTGCATACCATATATATTTAATAAATGTTTATTAAAAGTGAGTATGGTGTCTTTGGAGAAAGTACAGAGGGCCATGGAGGCCAAGTGGAAATGAGGACAAAGTAACTAGCTCCTTTCAACTACCTTTTCTTCTTTCAGTAAACCTAGATAATGACTAAGGAAACACTTGCATTTCGAGGGGTCTGTGGTTCTATTTATTGTGCTATTATAAAGAATGAGGAAGCCCTTTTCTTAAGTTTTTATTTGAAAGTTAAAATTCTATTCTACAGATTATGCTTTCATCATATACCCCCTTCTTTATCTCTTAGGCCAGCCCCTATTGCCTCTTTGCAAACTTTTTCCCCACACCCTCCAGAAAAGCTAAACTCTAAAAGCATTCTTGTAAATTCTTGATAGAAGTATTGCTTCAAGTCTAGTATTAAGAAAGCTGATAGCTACCAGGTCCCTGCCTTCTCCAGCCCTTACTTCATATGACTGCTTAAATTATTTTCCCAAGGCAAAGATCTGGCCTGGCTTTCCTCTACAATAAAATACATCTCACCATGGTATTAAAACCTACCATTTAGGACCATTCTGTCTTTGCAGTTTATTTGAATTTAGTTCAGTGAACATTTATTGAACATCTGCTGTGTGTAAGGCACAAGGCAGACAGTAGTAAAAATGGGTAGACAGAGGTTTAAAAAAAGGGAGGTTAAAAAAAGGGAGGTAAACAAAGGTAAAAATGAAAAACACTTTCTGGCCACTAGATGCTTACATGCTTCAGTGGATATAACATATAAACAGATAAGTAAAATTACAAAATAATTTGCAGAAAAAAAGAATGCTAACAGGAAGATCAGTAAATGCCCCCCAAAGGAAATAGTACATATGCCTTCGAGGAAATTAGAGGATTCTAAGAAGTGGAAATGAAGAGGGATTACACTCTAGAAATTATGGATAGCCTTCTGCTTGAAGGGATCAAGAGGGGATATAAACAATATCTAGGCTGGTTTGGCTAGAATAAAGAGGGTATAAAGAGGAGTGATGTGAAATAAATCTGGAAAAGTAGTCTGGAGCCAAATTATAAAGGGCATTAAGTAGCACACTGAGGATCAAATGAAATAATATCTATTAAAAATGTTTAGCACAGTGCCTGGCAAAATATAGACACTCTATAAATGTTTATTCCCTTCCCTTTTATCCTAGAGACAACAGGAGCCACTAAAGATTCTTGAGCAGAAGAGTGAAATTGTCAGACTTTTGCTTTACTACAATTATTTTGATAGCTATATGCAAAGATTGATTAGTGAAAAGACAGGCTAATATGAGATCGGTTAGGAAATTTAGTAATCTAGATGGGATGTGACAAGTATCTGAACTAGTAGAAGGGCTTATTGAATGGAGAAAAGGGAATAGATATGTGAGATTATTTAGCCATCTCACCTCAGTGTTAAATCTCTGTTTCTGAAATGCCTTCCCTCCTAATAACTACCTCTCAAAATTTTTATTTTCCTTCAGAGTTCCTAGTCAAAGCCATTCCCGAACCAAATATCAATAACAAATTAGATCAAGGAACATGCCTATCAGGTTTATGGATAGGAAAAGAAATTTTAAATTAATAAACAAGAGATAGAAAGTATTGTGAGATGTGAAATTAATACTTTTGATTACATTAAAAAGGGTTTGTACAAGTAAAACGAATGTAGCCAAGATTAGAAGAAAAGCAGAAGATGGGGGAAGGAAGGAGTTTATACACAATTTCTCAGAATGATATCTAAAACATAGAGAGAACTTTGTCAGTTTTATAAGAATATGAACCTAACAGCCCAGTCCACCACCAATTGTCGTCACTAATCTCAAATTTCATTATATCCACATTTTATTCCTTATCCTAAGCCCTTGAGAGCTAGGTTTTTTGCCTAGTGCCCTGCACATTTCTTCATTCATAGTAGATACATGAGAACTTTGACTTTGATGAAGTATGGCTGACCATAATTCTAAAGGTCCTTTAATGAAGCATGTTATGTGGAGAGGTAGAGAAATCATGGTAGAGAATAAACCAATTTATTTCAGGCATGGATAATGAGAGAATTTCTTTGGCTTGACTCTGTATACTTTTCACAAGGGTTTTGTTTTTTTTCTTTCAGTGATGGAAATGAGGAGTAAAAGGGAGAGAAAATCAATTTTGGTAACTGAAACAAGTAAAATTTCATTAAAAAAATACAGATAGGTGCTTAATAAATGTTTGAATCAAAATGAATCCAATCAAATCTATTTTCTGAGTACATTTCTGTTTGGATATGTGTGTGTATGCAAGTATTAGCCTGTTTTCCATTGTGACTCATGCTAGTAGCATATGGCCATTAAGCCTTCCTCTCCCAGACTTCTCTTGAGTTCTATGATGCTGATCTGATTCTTTTTAAAAGTTATTTTGTTTTTTCCAAATTACATGTAGATAGAATTCTAATAATCTTTTATATTTTCCCAATCCATGTTCTTTTACTCCCTTCCACTCCTTCCCCCTCTCCAAGATAGGAAGTATATGGCATGAGGTGTTAGTCTATACTTAGTTCCTGCCATACTGTTTTCCAGTTTTCCCAGTAGTTTTCATCAAATAGTTCTTCCAAAAATTTTGATCTTCAGTTATTTTCCTTCTTTTTTTGCATTAATTCCCTTGATATCCTTAGTCTTTTGTTCTAACAGATGAATTTTATTATATCTTCCAGCTCTGTGAAATGTTTGGGTAGTTTGGTATGGCACTGAATATTTAAATTAATTTAGGTAGAATTATCATTATATTGTCTCAGCTTATCTATGAGCAATTGGTTTTCCAATTATTTAGATGTCAGAAGGAGAAATTGTAAATAAACTCCCAAGGTAGGGGTGGAGAGAGGAGGAAACAAGGCCAAGTACACATACAAGTGAATTCTATTCAACATTTAAAGAACAACTAGACTTCATATTACACAAATTATTTACAAAAATGAAAATAGAAACACATTACCAAATATCTGATACCTAATTAATAAGATATGAAGCAATGAGAGAATAGCAGAATCACTATAGCAGAGTACACATCATTACATCCCCACCATTTTTTCACATTATGGAGTCTGATGTTTGATGAAGGATAGGATATTCCCTAGTTTTACCCCTGATCATTACATTAATAAAGCTTTTTATTCATATGAATTATTTGATGCTTCCTAAGTGAAGCCTTTCCCTCAATTGTGACTTTGATATTTTATCCATGATGAATTCTCAAATGTCCATTAATGTGTTCTGTATATATGAAAGCTTTTCCACATACATTCTACTCAAAAGAGTTTCTCTCTAATGTGAATTATCTGGTGTTGATTACGGCTTTCCCACATTCCTTACATTTGAAAGGTTTTTCTCCAGTATGAATTCTCTGGTGTACATTAAGGTTTCCCCTTTGGATGAAAGTTTTTCCACAATCATTACATGCAAAATGTTTCTCTCCAGTATTACTTTTGTGATGCTGAGTAAGGTATTAGACATTTCAGAAGGCTTTCCAAATTGAGGGATTGTTTAATTTCATTTTCTGAGATGGGGTTGTTTAAGTAATTCCTTTTCCTCTTTTGTTAATCTGGGCAATTTAGTTTTTTAAAATATCCATGTTTGCCATAGATTGACAGATTTATTGGCCTATAATAGGGCAAAATAATTCCTGGTAATTGCTTTAATTTCTCCTTCATTGGTTATGAATTCCCTCTTTTACTTTTCATACTGATAATTTTATTTTCTTCTTCCTTTTTTTGATCAAATTAACCAATGGTTGGGACAGATAGGTGGCTCAGTGGATTGAAAACCATGCCTAGAGAGGGAGGTCCTAGGTTCCAATTTGACTTCATACACTTCCTAGCTGTGTAACCCTGGGTAAGTCACTTAACCCCCATTGCCTAGCCCTTACTGCTCTTCTATCTTAGAACCAATACACAGTATTGATTCAAAGATGGAAAGTAAGGGTTTTAAAGAAGAAGAAGACTTTTCATTTCCTACATACCTGATATACCTGGGATGATCCCCTCCCACCATTCATTAAATGCTACCATGCTGCATCCCTGAAGAATGAGTGTTAAGCATGGGTCCTAGGGGCAAAGTCTTCCTATAGAAATAGGTATTGTGTGATAATACATGTATAACCCAGTGGAAATGCTTGTTAGCTCTGGGAGGGGGAAGGGGAAAAAGGAAGGGAAAGAACATGAATCATGTAACCATGGAAAATACTCTAATAAAAAAATTAGCCAATGGTTTATTTTGTCAGGGTTTTTAAAAAATATATAGCTAGTTCCTTGTGTTATTTATTAGTTCACTAGGCTTCTTTCAATTTTATTAATTTCTCCTTTGATTTTCAGGATTTTCAATTTGGTGTTTAATATGGTGCTTTTAATTTGTTTTTTTCTAGTTTTGTTTTTTAGTTATATGCTTAATTCATTGATCTTCTCTTTCTCTATTTTATATGATGTAAATGTTTAGAAATATAAAATTTCCCATAATATGGCTTTGGTTGTATCCTGAAAATTTTAGTATATTGTCTCCATATTGTCATTCTCTTTAATGAAATTATGGATTGTGTCTCATTTGTTCTTTGATCCATTCATTCTTTAGGATAAGTTTATCTAGTTTCTAATTAATTTTTAGTCTCTTTTTCTTTAATCCTTTTTTGAGTATAATTTTTATAGCATGATAGCCTGAAAAGGACACATTTAATATTTCTGAGTTTCTACATTTGATTTTGAGGCTTTTTTGCCCTTTTATATGATCAATTTTTATGAAGGTACTGCTGAAAAAAAGATACATTCATTTCTATTTCCTTTGACACTGATCTGATTAGAACTACAAGTCTCCCTCCCAACAGGAAAGTTCTTTGTCCCCAAAAAGACTAGAAAGGTTTCTTTTAATCCTTTCTGGATAATAGTGCTTACTATTGAAATTTTTGCAAAAACTTAAATCTTTTACTGCTTGAGTCAAATTTTATTTTATAAAAAAATTGTTGAGTTTTTAATTTTCAGAAAGGTCTGTTCTTATTTTTTAGAGAATGAGGATTATACCACTTTTATCAAATCTCTAAATCTTCCTTCCTTAAATTCCTACAGTTCTTAGTCTCTACAATACACTTTAGCATTTAATGATATCCTGCCTCCTTACCTTTATAGCTACTGCACAAGGAAATATCTTAGCTTTTACTTTGCACAGAAAAATAATGTGTATTAACTTTTGTTTTCTTTTTTAGCTATGTCAAGTTAATGTTGTCTCTATTGGAAAAGGTTTTTCACTATCTCCTGGCTATTATCTCATATGATACAACAAAACATTCAGGTAAATATTTTTTTAGCTGTTACTAATAAGAAACTCATCAAATCCATGTTTTAGAGTTTATGAGTTAGTTCCTCACAAGAACTATATACAAGCATAATTTAACTGTAATAGAAATTAAAATTGAAAGAGGTGAATTACCTACAAAGAAAGTCATAGATACAGGTCTAGAATCCATACTTTTGCCTCCAGATTCTATGACCTTATTCTTTACAAATCTATTGCTCTTTAAAATAATGAGTTATACAGTTAATAAAGTGGCTTTTGCTACATTTATCTTATTAGAATCTTTGATGCAAGCTAAGATAATCCTAACTGGAAAGGTGAATAGATGCTTACGAGCAAGAATAGCAGTATAAAAACTATTAAATCGTACATACCTTTTGACTCAGCAATACCACTTCTGAACCTATATCCCAAAGAGATCAAAGAATAAAGAAAAGAATTTGTATGTCCTTTTTATTTATAGCAACTCTTTTTTGTGGTGGCAACAATTTGGAAACCATGGGGATACTCATAAATTAGGGAATGGATGAATAAGTAAGTTATGATACATGAATGTGATGGAATACATTGTGCTGTAAGAAATGATGAAGGAGATGATTTCAGGAAGATCTGGAAGAACCTCTAGATGAACTGATGCAAAATGAAGTGAGCAGAAAACAGGGGAATCAGTTTATACAGTAACAGCAATATTGTAAAGATAAACAATTTTGAAAGACTTAGAAACTGGTCAACACAATTTCCAACCACCATTCCAAGGACTCATCATGATATGTGCTATACCCCTTATCCCAAAGAAATGATGGATTCAGAATGCAAATTGAAGCATATTTTTTTCTATTTTTTTCTTGCCTTTAAAAAAAAAAACAAGGCTAATGTGGAATTTGTTTTACCACACTATACATATTTGTAATGGATTCCATTTTTCTTACCTTTTCAAGGTAGGGCAGTAGGAGGAAGAGAATTTGGAATTGAAAATAACATTGAACTTTTAAAATTTTGAAAAAAGAACATTATATACTTTGTATATATAAGTGACATTAAATAAGGTCTATTTTCCTTCAACTTATCTTTTTATTCAGTCTTGGCCATACCTTTTTCATTCTCATGGCAATGAGCAAACACAAATATTCACAACAAAATATTCCATGAATGTAGAAATGTATTTGTTGCTAGGAATGTTATGTGTGAAGGTAAAGATTTATTAGGTGTGTATAGGAGGAAGTAAACAAGAAATACCCCCAAGAACTATCAGAAATTCTGTGGAAGTTACTATACTCTGCCCTAACTGCAGATTCCCCATGCTCATTTTCCCCACCTTTAACAAACTAGGAATGACAGGATGCACTATGAACTTCCTTTCTTTGCTAATGAAATTCTATTCTTTGGAAGTAAGAGATATGGAGAAGGATGTATTCATTTGATTTCCTTGTATAGTCTCACATAGTTGAAAATGGGCTTTGTGTCTAATAAATGAGATGAAAAAATAGCTTGTTATTTTTAGAATTGGAAGAATTTTTTTTCACTGTATTTCTTTCATATATCTTTCTTTTAGGCCCGCCATTTTATGTTTCTGACAGTGAAATTAAAAGTTTGTTTGGTGAGTTACCAAATTACATTTATAGATTAAAAAATAAATAAACTCAACAATGAATTCCATTAGAATGTTGTTTATTGTCAGGATAATAACAGTGTCATGTTAAGTATTATAGCATTTTATTATAACATTAGTTATACTGTAATGTGATTCTTACAACATCCTATGAGGTAAGTAGTACAAGTTTTATTACCCTCAATTTATAGATGAGGCAACTGAGTCTCAGAGAGTTGCTATTTGTACTAAGTTATACAACTATTAAGTAATAATACAGTCCTTTCCCCAACTAGTCTATAATGCCTCTAAGAATCTAGAAATGTACATAATATGAAATCATAAAACTATTTCATTAAACATTTTTTTCTTAATATAGAATCACAATTAAGAAGATTTTGTCCCTAACAATTCCCCAATGTCATTGAGATGACTCTAGAAAAATATTATTTTTAAAAGATATTCAAAACATGATATTATAGGCAGATGAGATTTTTAAAAATAACTCCTCAATTACTAGACTGAGTAGGATCCCCGAGAGCAAGAACCATGTCTTTTTGTGTCAAGTTTCTTTCTGTTCTGAGTGTCCTGAATGAATGCTTCACCCCTCTCAATATTAAGCTTAAGTCCTTTCTTCTTGTTCCAGGATCAACATGTAATATCCAGTTTCTTGAGAAGGTTGATGCTTTAGAAGAAAGACTTAAAGAACGGGGATTTGAATATTTTTTTGAGATTTTATATCTCTTTACAGAAAAGTAAATGAAAATTAAAACTGCATAAGATTTGGTAACATATCCCAAATCTTAAATGTCTTTAATGTCTCCTTCGACTACTCAAAGTGATTTTGTGACGTAAAAATGTAATTAACATATTTGAAAATTTTTTCAATAACTCCAATTACATGCTACTTGTATCTATTAAAACATTTGTGTAACTTTTCCAAGAAGTTTGTAATGGGGCTTCCAATTTATTATGTTTCTGATGATTTTAATGTTGAAATAAAATATTTTAATTTAAGCAAAATTTGGAAATAAAAAAATTATTCTTGCTACTTTTGTGTATTCCCAATTCATGATCTTACACAATCTAGTTCAAGCAGTTTTATATTTTGACACATTTGATGTCTTTATTGCTTGTTGTAAATTTTCAAATAAAGTATCAATACTTCAGAAAAATTAAATTATTTTCTCTAAGTAATTGAAAAAGTATTAGATGTCATCATCACCTATACAATGCCATCACCTTACAGCTTTTTTCTTTTTTTTTAAACCCTTACCTGTGTATTGGCTCCAAGGCAGAAGAGTGGTAAGGGCTAGGCAATCGGGGTCAAGTGACTTGACCAGGGTCACACAGCTAGGAAGTGTCTGAAGCCAGATTTGAACCTAGGACCTCCCGTCTCTAGGGCTAGCTCTCAATCCACTGAGCTACCCAGCTGCCCCCACCTTACAGCCTTTTAACATTGTTTTCTCTATATTAGTTTATATAACTGAAATATTTATATCTTGTTACTATTTTATCTCCTATAAATGTATAGGGCATCAGAAAAGTGAGGAACTATTAGTTCATAATATTGTATATTTTATCAGAAGTAGACATTGCCCAAGACATGTTTGTTTAGTTCCTTCTTATAAGAGAAAGTTCATATGACCAAAAAAGAGATAGAGAACATTATAAGATATAAAATTGAATAATTTTGATTACATTAAATTAAAAAGCTTTTGTACAAACAAAACTAATGTAGCCAAGATTAAAAGGGAAACAATAAACAGGAAAAATCTTATAATAAATTTCTCTGATAAAGGCTTAATTTCTCAAATTTATAGTGAACTAAGTCAAATTAACAAGAAAGCAAGTCATTCCCCAACTTACAAATGGTCAAAGGATATGATCAAGCAGCTTTCAGATGAAGAAATCAAAATCATCATTAACCATATGAAAAAATGTTCTAAATTACTCTTGATTAGAGAAATACCAATTAAAATAATTCTGAGGTACCATCCCAGACCTATCAGATTGGTCAATATGACATTAAAGGAAAATGAGAAATGGGGGGGGGGGAGTGGCAAAATTGAGACACTAAAAATTGTTGGTGGAGTTGTGAATTAATACAACCATTCTGTAGGCCAATTTGGAACTATGCCCAAAGGACTATAAAACAGTGCATACCCTTTAACATTAATATCACTACTAAATTTGCTTCCCAAATAGACAATAAAAAGGGGGAAAGGACCTACTTATGCCAAAAATACTTATAGTAGCTCTTTTTTTATTTTTCATTATTTCTTTATTATTTTTTTATATTTTATTTGATCATTTCCAAGCATTATTCATTAAAGACATAGACCATTTTCTTTTCCTCCCCCCACCCCCCCATAGCCGACACGTAAATCCACTGGGCATTACATGTTTTCTTGATTTGAACCCATTGCTATGTTGATAATATTTGCATTAGAGTGTTCATTTAGAGTCTCTCCTCTGTCATGTCCCCTCAACCGCTGTATTCAGGCAGTTGCTTTTCCTTGGTGTTTCTACTCCCATAGTTTATCCTCTGCTTATGAATAGTGTTTTTTCTCCTAGATCCCTGCAAATTGTTCAGGGACATTACACCGCCACTAATGGAGAAGTCCATTACATTCGATTATACCACAGTGTATTAGTCTCTGTGTACAATGTTCTCCTGGTTCTGCTCCTCTTGCTCTGCATCACTTCCTGGAGGTTGTTCCAGTCTCCATGGAACTCCTCCACTTTATTATTCCTTTTAGCACAATAGTATTCCATCACCAACATATACCACAATTTGCTCAGCCATTCCCCAATTGATGGGCATCCCCTCGTTTTCCAGTTTTTGGCCACCACAAAGAGCGTAGCTATGAATATTTTTGTACAAGTCTTTTTGTCCATTATCTCTTTGGGGTACAGACCCAGCAGTGCTATGGCTGGATCAAAGGGTAGATATTCTTTTGTCGCCCTTTGGGCATAGTTCCAAATTGCCCTCCAGAATGGTTGGATCAGTTCACAACTCCACCAGCAATATAGTAGCTCTTTTTGTAGTAGCAAAGAATTGGAAATTGAAGAGATGCCCATCAGTTGGAGAATGGCTGGACAAATTGTGGTATGTGTTAGTGATGGAATACTATTGTGCTACAAGGAATGAAAAGCAAGATGATTTCAGAAAAATAGGGAAAGATTTGCATCAAATGATGCAGAGCAAAATACACAGAACTGTGAGAATATTGTACACAGTAATAGCAATATTATACAATGATCAAATGTGAAAACTTGGCTACTCTCAACAATGAATTGATCTGGGAAATTCCTGAAAGACTTATGACAGGAAAATCCACCTCCAGAGAAATAACTGTTGGAGTCGGATGGATGCGAATCAAAGCATACCCTCTTTCACATAAGTGTATTTATGGTTTTATTTGGGAGTTTTGGTTTTGTATCAATGTTCTCTTACAACAATGACCAATTTGGAAGTGTGTTTTGCATGATAATTAAAATAAAATAATTTTAATTGAAATTATTAATTAATTAATTTAGAGTATTTTCCATGGTTACATGATTCATGTTCTTTCCCTCCCCCCCATAGCTGATGCACAATTCCACTGGGTTTTACATGTATCAAAAAATTAAATTTTAAAAGAAAGTCAAAGAAGGTTCAATGAGGAACGAAGTTTAAATTCTATTTTTTTAAAGCATCAATAAAACTTTTTTTAAAAAACCTTACCCAAGGTCTCACATCCAGTATATGTCAAAGGAAAAATTAGAACTTGAAATCTTTTTGACTGTAGAGCCATCTCACTATCTGCTTCATGGTACTGCCTATCACTTTGCAAATAACAGATAGGTACTTAATAAATATTTGTTTAACTATTAAATTGGACACTTTTTCCCTATTTAAGGCAATCTAATTAATCATTCTTGATTTCTTTATGAAAGAAAACTTATGAAAGAGATGAGATCCTGGCCTAGTCCTGGAGAAACCCCTCTGCTACCTGTTTAAGCAAATAAGGAACCCTTTACAATCTTTTGTGCTCATCAGTACCAATATTTACTGTTCTGTCAGTAACAGCAATAATAAAGACCTTTTGTGGGAAGGTTCCTTTGGAATGAGTTTTTAAAAGCAAAGCAGCTTATGGCTGTGATGTTATACTTCTCATTGGATTTGTTTTATGATGGCAGCAACCTTCTTTCAGTGGTATTTAACTTATGAAACCAGAGAATGGGAGGAAGAGTACAGGTCTACATATTCCCCCCACCCCTCGAACCCCTAAGCTCTTTTTTAGCACTGTAACTGAAATTGAAATCTTGGGAGTGCCTGAGTCTAATCAGTCATTCAGCTGGGCTTATCATATGCCACATATTGTACTGAAAGCTAGAGAGACAAAATGCAGAAATAGTCCCTGCCCTCAAGGAGTTCACATTCTTACAAAGACTATGTATGTTAGTACATATAAGATAAACAAAGATAGCTATAGTAGCTAGTTAAGGTTTGCAAAGTTCTTTGTTATTTAATTCACTTTATCCTCACTACAACCCAATGAGGTGCTATTATTACCCCCATTTTGCACATGGGGAAAAGGAGGCAGAGAGAGATCCTATGGCTTGCAGTTAGGGTATGATGAAGAATTTGAACTCAGATCTACCTAATTCCAAGTCCAGTACTCAAAGGGACCCTTAGCAAGGAAGGTACTAACAGCTGGAGAAAGGCTTTCCGCAGACAGTGACCTTTGAGCTGAGAAAAGGAGTGCCTGGAAGAATGTTAGTGACCTCTGTAGAAATAAAGAAGTTTAGGAGTTGTGTAAGATTGTTTTGGGTTGGTGGGTGGGGTATTTTATAAGTCTGATTTTGGATATGTTGAATTTGAGACACCTATAGGACATCTGGTTTGTAGTGTGTAGGCAGTTGGAGTTGTGAAATGAGAATTGCTTATGAGATAACTAATTTACAAAACTGATGTGATCATGAAATATGTAATGCATATAAGAGAGACTAGGGCTGGATAGGTAGATCTTGAAGTGATCTCCACAGATATGATAATACCATGGAAATGATGAGATCCCCAAATGAGAGAAGGTCAAGAGAGAATAGAATAGGGCCCAGGACAGAGCCTTGGTGTGCAACCATAGATAGAGGTATTATGTGGATAATTAAGCAGCAGAGGAGACTGGGAATGAGAGGTCTGGCAGGAAAACCAAGGGAGAACAGATCAAAGAATCCCAGGGTTAAGAAGTAGCCAAGAGAGAAGAATCAATGGAGGAAAGGTAGAGAAGGATAGGAAGGGAGAAAAGGGCATCTAGCATAGCAATTAGAGATCATTGGTAACTTTGGAAAGAGCAATTTCAATTGAATGATGAGGTTTGGAAGCCAGATTATAAAAAGAGGAGAGGTGACCAAGGGGAGAAGTAGAGCAACAGTAAGAATAGCTTTTTTTTTCCCTAGAAATTTGACTTTGAAAGGGAAGAGAATAGGATAATAGCTTGAGGGAATCATGGGGCATATATGAGATTTAAAGATGAGAAAGATAATAAAGTTTGTATATAGTAGGAAGTCAGGAAAGAAGGAAAGGTTGAAAATTAAAGAAAAAGGAAGTAATGTGGGTACTTTCTCTAATATAAACAATGCATTCTATACCCTGATTTCCATTTCTGGTTGTCAACTTAATAATCAAGGGAACACTATCATGACACCACTATTGCTGGAAAGAATGCATCAACTGATTGTTTGGATCAACTTCCATAAAGATCTGAAATCAAAGATTATAAATAGATGATTTATACAAATATATAAGATCAAGGGCTATTTTTTTCTGTAGGTCAAAGAATATGAATAGGAAGTTCTAAAATTAAGAAATGATCCAAATCACTAATAATAAGAGAAATGTAAATTAAAAACAACTCTGACATTCAAGCTCACCCTGACTTGGCAAAAATGACACAAAAAGAAAAATAACGTTTTTAGAGTGGCTGGAGGAAGACAAGTACTGTAATACACCATTGGTTGAGTTGTGCATTGGTCCAGTTGTCCTGGAAAGCAATTTAGAACAATTTTCCAAACTACACTGTACATACTGTTTGAAGCAGTAGAATCATCACTAGGCATATACCTTAAAAAAAATCAAAACTAGAGTGAGCAGAATAATATATACAAAAATATAGCAGCATTTCTCTTATAGGAAAAACTGAAAACAAAATGATGCCATTGGGAATGGCTAAACAAACCACAATATATAAATGTAATAGAATTCATCGTGCTACAAAAAGTAGTAAATGGGATGGGTTCAGAGAAACCTGGAAAGACCTGTGTGAACTGATAATAGCAAGTAAGCAGAATCAGAAGAAAAATTTATACAATCACTACGATATTGTTAAGGAAAACAACTTTAAAGATTGGTATCGTATTCACCCCTCCTTTCCTAATCTTTGTATGTGGAAGTGGTCATGTTTGTCAAGCTCAGAATTTTTTTTTTAAAGAAAGTAGTAAAAGGTGAAAACCCTATGAGCCAGGCACTGGAATAATGCTGACTCAGAGCTGGATCTTTGACAAGTGAAGTCCCTGAAAATAACCATCAAATGGCTTCTGTTAGGGGGATGACTTCCAGTAGCCAAGTTTAAAGAGGACCAGAATGATATGGGCTGGAATATCCCCAAAACACTGCCAAGTAAGTATATACATACAAAGGAACATAGAAACAATAACTAGGTTATTAATGAAAAGGTTACCTTTCATGTAAAACATGTGAGTTATGAGAAAACTCATATCACTATTTAGATATAGCCTACGTCATTGGTTGGGGTCTCTGAAGAGCAAACACAGGTGGTTCAGTTCCCCAGTCATACAGGTCTAGATGCAAACAATGCTCGATTTCTACTCACTGCCCTCCTTTGGAGTCTGCCCGGCAAAAATGACCTACAGTAACTCCAGAGTATTTAAAGTACCATTAGTGAGTAGCCTATTTACATTGTGATTTGCTCTACCCAGTGGGCAAACGGGGAAGCCACGTTGACCAAAGTGGATCATAGGGAAAGTGACATCAGGTCCCTAGAGACACAAGGCACCACCTATCCAAATAAATGACCCCTTCCTTGGTAACTAAACAGGATAAAAAGCAGTTCTGAAAACCTCTCAGAACCTTTCTACTACCAGCCCTTTGCATTGCCATGGCCTTTCGGTCACCAAACCTTTCCAAAACCACTCTATCGCCAGGACCATTCATTCCACTGCTTTCCCCGTCTTGATAAAGTTTACTTTCTCACCATGGAGATTTCCTAAGCCATTAATTCTTTGGACAAGACCCCAGTCTCACCCACCCCCCCCACACACACATCAAGAGTATGGCATAACAAATGAACGGACTCTAGAAAATATTTGGAAAGAGGTGAAAGAAATGATCTCATTATTTCTTCTAGATCTGTGGCTTTGAAAATGGACTAGAAACTCAAGTAGACATTGCATTAAGCCTAGGATGTAGATGGCATCAGTTTTGTTTTAATCTTATTTTTAGATTTCTATCTCCCACAGAATCCTTAAATAAATACAGATAGATGCATTCTTATGAAATGATATTTCCAGACATACTGATAGACTTAATTACTAAATATATTGGACTGATTAGATGAATGTGGTGTTATACTTTTCCTTGGCAATTTTAGTACCATATGAATATATTGTAGTTTAGTGTACTATACCTTAAAAATTATTCCCTTCTCGGGGGCAGCTGGGTAGCTCAGTGGATTGAGAGCCAGGCCTAGAGACGGGAGGTCCTAGGTTCAAATCTGGCCTCAGACACTTCCCAGTTGTGTGACCCTGGGCAAGTCACTTGACCCCCATTGCCTAGCCCTTACCACTCTTTCTGCCTTGGAGCCAATACACAGTATTGACTCCAAGACAGAAGGTAAGGGTTTAAAAAAAAAAAATTATTCCCTTCTCCTCCTCTTCTCACCAGGTACAGGATAAGGATTTGTGGCAGCAAAAATAATTAATGAAAATCATGCAATGAACGTGATTCATGAAAATCGAGTTGAGCCAGATGACAAGATGGTCATGGCAAGGAGAGGATAGACCAAGCCCAAGCTACCAATATTTTTCACCCGTTTGGTTGCTCTAATTACCAAGTTCAGGTTTCTTTAGCATGTTTAGAAATATATATATGTATACATATATTACATACATATATATGGTCTAGGATGTTAAATTTATTATATATTAAATCTATAGGCACTAGAGTTTCACATTTGTCATATACAATCCCTACATATGCCACATGCAAAATTTTTATTTGCTTAAATTGTTGTTTAAGTTCACTGCAATAAAAAGGATTAAAAGAAAACATTGCAGGAGAAAACACTGTAGGAATTTCACAGGAATATCAAGACGTCCTAATGGCAACCCCAAATTCATTTTTCTTCTCAAAGGCTTTTATGGTTTGTTGTAAGTGTTTTATTTGCTGTGAATAATACACTATAGTGAATATATCTATTTACATGTTCCTTTGAATCCCTTTGTGTCTTCTGTATTTCTTATGGAACAAAATAAATCTGTCCCCTATCTAATAACTTTTTGTTAACCTGAGTGCTTAATAGGGCTGGGGACCCTATTATCTCCATTTTTAGAATCCAAGGCACAAGCTTTTCACACAACTATATTCAGAGATTTCTCCGTGTATAGTTGAGCTGGTTATGGGGGGGGGGGGATAAGAAAAGGGATAAATGAATGGTAAAATCACTCTTTTAGATTGGGTCCAATATCAGATCCTCTCCATGTGAGCCCAGAACTTGGAGGATGCCCTGGGCCATTACATGTATATATAAACCTGAATATTTGAGGAAGGAAAGATTGACCTTAACTAGATCTACAAAAAGAGATATTTTAGTACCTCCTTGCTCATTCTGATTTCCATTTCTTTTTCTTCTCTTATTATTATTGCTAGTATTTTTAATACAATTAAATAATGTTGGTGATAAATGGGCATCCTTCTTTTACTCCTGATCGTACAGAGAAGATTTCTGACTTTTCCCCATTACAGATAACTGATAGTTTTAAGTATATATTTCTTATTATCCTAAAGAAAAATCCATTCTCCCTCTCCACAGGTGCCTGAGGACATTTGTCACATCTCCTGCCCCTTTAAAAGATTCACCATCACTGACCTAGGTAAAGAGAGGTACCTTAATCAAATTAGAATAGGAAACATATTTCCTATCAGATTTATGGATAGAAGAATTTATGAATAAACCAAAGATAGAAAGCATTGTGAGATGTAGAATGAATAATTTTAGGTACATTACATTTAAACAGTTTTGTACAAATAAAACTAACGATGCTAAGATTAGAAAGAAAGCATTAAGTTGGGGAAACATTTTAATAGAGTTTCTCTGATAGAAGTCTCATATCTAAAATATGAAGGGATCAGGAAAGACTTTCTGTAGCAGGTGGAATATATCAGCTGAACCTGGCAGGAAGTCAGGGAGCAAAGATCTAGGCTGAATAGAGATTAAATGTATTATAATTTTTTATTATATGACCAAACATTATTTCTAAACCATTTACCATATTTCTTGTTTGCCCATTGTTTGATGATCATCTGATTATGCAACACTGTCATTTGCTCATACTTTAAAAAATTTATTTGAAGGGGGGCCTGCTTTAATGGTGATTACCAGCCATTTAGGGGAATGTCGACTCATCAGACAAGCACTTTACTGAGTATTTACTACATACATTTGACTGATGAATGATACTGGGTTTTGCCCCTCCTCAAATTTTATACTTCTATAAGATAAAGTAAACAAAACAAAGTTGTTTTGAGACTTACAACACCTCTTGAGGTAATTGGAGACCTTAGGCTATCACAAAAACTAGGTTGGAAAGCATTACTATAACGGCTCAGTAACCAAGATCTCCCAAATGCCTCATCTTACAGTTGTTACAATTTGGGGAATTTCCCCACATCCTCTAGATAGTTAGAAACTTGCAGGCCCCAGCTCAAAAAAAGGATATGGATAAATGAAATGAAAATGCAATCTCCAGGATAAACAATGAGGTCAAGCCCTAAATCACAAATGAAGGAGATGAGTTCAATTGTATGCATCACCAAAATAAATCATTGTAACAGTCAAGCCAGAAGGGGAAAAGCAAACAAAAGATGGAACACAAGGGGGAAAACGACAAAAGGGCCACTTAGTGGATAGTGTGCTATTTTGTTGTTTTTTAATGAAAGCTAAGATTTCTTCTCAGATCAGATCCGGAAAAACAATAGATAATCTTCCTCTTTCCATTTTGGGACTGAACTGAATTTACATTATAGATGCATTAACTTCTCAGAACTAGGAAGTTAGGTCATCAGGGTTTCAGTTATCACATAATTACAGAATATCACAATCTTTTATCTTTAGTTTTCTCTTCCATACACATACCTGGAAACCTCTATCATCAAAATATATAAGCAAGAAAGACCTTGATAAAGTCCATTGACATAACAGTGTCAATGATTAATGAAGTTTGATATTTTCTTTCCCAGACATGTGAATAATGGTCAAAGCTCCTATTTGGTGAAATTCTTCAAATCAGAAGGTTGATCTTGCTTATGAGATGCATCCCCAGGGATCACCTGACTGTTCAGGTTGTGCTAATGATAGCTAAAAACCTAAAATAAAGGAATCCCTTTATGGTGAACACAAGGGGCTAGGAAACTTTCCCTAGGGTTATTTTTCTCTACTCTATACCTATGCCAGCATGAGACTAAACTGAGTTAAATCTTGGGGGAAGCCTGATCCTCTGGAATGGTCACATTCCTCATACTCTTTGGCTTATGTTCCCCTTCTCCATCACCCCAGGTTAAGAATTTCTTTTAGTTTAGATTATGGTTCAAGTCTAAAATTTCCCAAAAAGAGAGTAGAAAAATACTCAAAGTACAAAATGAATAAAGTATGAGAGAGGCATTTATTTCCTATACAGAAAAAAAAATGCTAACTGCAAAACCCACTCACACATTGGCAAAGCAACTTAAATTAGGATTCAGTAAGTTATTACTGTGAATTTTGGGCTGGGAAGTTGAGTTGTGAACATTGGGGCATGGAGAAGTTTGTGGGACTTCCAAATAGGACTTCCACATTTTATCTTGACTCTGAATTAGCTCAACAACTCCTAGTCTGTTATGGGGTTCAGATGTGTACCCCTGGGGTTTGGGAAGGATACCTTTTGCAAGAATGCAAGACTCCAAAACTTAGCTTAAAAACAAAAAGAGAAATTTATTAATTTAGAAAGTAATGTTGAGAATGGCCAGGAGGATAGCAAGGTGGGACAGCAAAATGGGGAGCAATTCCTTGGGAGGACAGCATGAATGGAAAGGCTGTTACCCTTGAGGACAGCATGCATGGATGGAAAAGCTGTCCTCCAGAGGACATCAGTTCTGGGGATTTTATACTCTTTGGAACAGATGCTATGTCATGGTGTGGATGTGACTCTAGCTTGGTAAACCCTCTGGCATTTGGTGGGGTGGGGTGGACATCTGACTGGGGTCTGGAGGCATCAAGATTCATCTCTTTGTCCATCTTAAATCTAGAGGACCATCAAAGAGGATAAACATCTCAGGACCCTGGGGGAATCATTGGGTGTTTCTAGGTTCAGAGTCAGGAGGATGCAAAGGAGCTAGAGAGTTTCCCTGATAATAGTTCGCCCAGGTTTCTGGGGGTACAATGCCCATGTCATAGTCCATGTGGTTTCTTAGTGATCATGAAGAAATATTTCTTGCCTCTAATGTACTCCATACAATGCATACAGAAACCCTTTATACTAACAAGGTTGCCTACAAATTTCAACAAGTGAGAGGCTTGAACCTTGATGGTGGCCATGTAAATGAAGGGAATCCTTTTACTAGTGCTACAAATATTGGTGAGTGAAGGTATCTAACCTATGGCCTAAACCAGATTAAATTGTAATCAGGATATATTTAACAAAATGAAAATATAATAAACAGATATTATAATAAAACCATTTTAAAAGATAATAAAATAGATTAATTTTAAAACTGACATGCATCCCACAGTTCAGTGGCCCTGCTGACACCATTGTTGTAGAGGCAGAATCAACAAGATTCCACAAATGATTTGATATGAGGGTAAAAGAGAGGGAAAAATCAAGGATGATGGAAGTTGAACAATCTGGTGAAGGGAAGGATATTGTTGACCTCAGTGGAAGTAAGGAAGTAGAAAGGGGCAAATTTAGGGGAAGGTGATATATAATAATTTTGAATGTGCTTCATTTTAAATGCTGATGGGATGGATATCCCAGTGGAGCTGTCCAGCTAGGTGGTGTGGGATTGGAATTCAGGAGGGACAGTAGGGCTGCAGAAAACAGATTTGTGAGATATTTGCATGGAGATGATAAGGAACCCAAAGTGAGATTTCCAAGGGAGGGAGTAGAGAGAGAGAGATGAGAAGAGGGTCCAGTACAAAGTCCTGGGAAACACCTATGCCAAGGGAACAGAAAATAAATGAGAAGACTCCAGAAAGAAGACAAGAAGCAGTATAAAATATAAACCTTCCAACCGGCTCATTTCTCATTGTCTATACAATTATTCCTCTAAAAGTCCTTTCTAACTCTTTGGCTTAAAGTAATTTCTCTGTCCCAAACCCATAACTAATTTTCTATACCACTCATTGGGCAATTCATGAGAGACTTCCTTGAGACAGCCCCTCCTTCCCTCCCTCTCCTAGATGGTACAGCGTTGGTCATGGAGTCTGGAAAACCTGAGTTCAAGTTTGACCTCCAACACTTATTAGACGTATGATCCTAAGCAAGTCACTCTCAGTCTCAATGTTTCCTAACTGTAAACTTCCCTTGCTTCTTTCCTCCCTGATTGGCTACTATGTTGCCAGTACACTTCTAGATATGGAGAAAGATACAAAGGAAGTATAAGACCCAATCCCTGTCTTTCAACATTAACTTTTCTTAGCTATTTAAAGCTCTGTGGTTATGTATCTTATCTCCCCACCTAGGTTATAAACTGCTTGTGTAAACTACTTCTTCGTACCCCCTCGTTGGTGCCCACCCCATGGTGAACCAATACAAATTGGATGAATCATTGGGCTTTTCGGATGCTCTGGAGTTCACCAGAGGGCAGCAGACAGCAGCAAAAGCGTTCCAGCTGGCTCCTGGGCAGCCTCTGACGTCGCAGACCCAGTGACATACCAGCGCTCGGTCGAGGGCAGCGTGGGGACAGCGTCACGCCACCCTGCCTGTGGGGAAAAGGTCTGGAGGGATTGGGGGGAGGGAGAGAAGCCTTCCCTGGCCTCAGCATGTCTGCAGAGGCTTCCGAGAGAGAGCCGGCTCTGAGGGCTCTGATGAGGGAAGCTGAGGTCAGCCTGCTTGAGTGCAAAGTGTGCTTCGAAAAATACAGCCACGAGAAAGACCGGAGGCCCAGGAACTTGGCCTGTGGCCATGTGATCTGCCAGGGGTGTGTGACTGCCCTGACGCAGCCCCGGACTCGCACTCTCGAGTGCCCCTTTTGCAGGAAAGCGAGCAAGAGCTCCGAGACCAGTGACTGCCTCCCGCTGCTACAGTTCCTAGAGCTCCTGGGCCCGGTGCTCTGCGCACCCCCATCCGCAGGGGCGGGGGCGGCCAGGGAACCTGGAGACCCGACAGCCAACTGGGTCCCGGGGGCTCTAACCTGCTGCCATTCCTTTGGGGGTTGGGGGACCCTTATCAACCCCACTGCGATGGCCTTGTGCCCAAGGTCCGGGAGGGTGATCATAGTGCATGACGGCAGGAAGAGGGTGAAGGTTTTTGACTCCGACGGAATATGTAGCCATCAGTTTGGAGAAAAAGGGGAGGCCGCCCAGGACGTCCGGTACCCTCTGGGTGTCACAGCCACCTTTGACGGCCACATAGTCATCACCGATGCTGGGGACCGTTCAGTGAAAGTGTTTGATTTTTCAGGGCATCATAAGCTGGTCATTGGAGGTCGCTTCTCTTTGCCCTGGGGTGTGCAGACCACCCCGCAGCAGGAAGTTCTGGTGTCTGATGCTGGGGCAGGGTCGCTTCACCTCTTGGTGGTTGACTTTCAGAAAGGGGAGCTCAGGAGGGTGGAAAGGCTCCTGGCTCATCTTTGCAACCCCAGAGCCCTAGCTGTGTCTCAGCTCACTGGGGCCATCGCCATAACGGAACACCTGCTAGCCCAAGGGTCCTGCCCTCCCAGCACCAGAGTGAAAGTGTTCAGCCCTGGCTTGCAGCTCTTGGGCCAGGTGGACACTTTTGGCCTGAGCCTCTTCATTCCCTCCAAAATAGATGTCACTGCTGTGACCTTTGACCACCAGGGGAATGTCATTGTTGCTGATACAGCTACTCAAGCTATAGTGTGCTTGGGGAAACCTGAGGAGTTTCCAGTCTTGAAGCCTATCATTACCCATGGGCTTTCTTACCCTGTGGCATTGACTTACACAGAAGATAACGCCCTTCTTGTCCTAGACAGTGGAGTCCATGCTGTAAAAGTCTATAAAACTGACTGCTCATTCTAGACAGATAAGTGCACATGTACAAATGTATGTACTCTTATTTAAAGATCTAATTTATTTTAGTTGGATTTCACAAAGGAAAGACTTTAGCGGTTCTCCAGGGGTAGAAAGAGGAACTTGTGATTTCATCAAGTCAACATAATTGTTTTTCCTCTGATGGTACTACTGATGAAATTACTATTGACCTTGCTCCTCTGAGCAAGAAAAACAAAAAGCTTATTCCAAAAAGGCAGACTATGTCTTCTTCATCTTCTGCATTGCACAAGATTCTTATCAAATAGGAACTAATTACTTAGTTGATGGGGAAAAGGTCTGAGCTGGCTGCCAATTTTTCAAATATTGTAGAACTCTGTTGGTGTTAGTGGCCCTGGACATTTATTTTATGGTAAGGATACTGTAGTATATAATAGTGTGTAACCTTAACTCAGTAAATCATTTTATTAGATGCAGTCTAGGAAAAGGGTGTGGAAGCTGGAATTAAAAAGGTCTGAGTTCAAATCCAGCCTCAGATAGTTACCAGCTGTCTGACACTTGGCAAGTCATTTAATCTCTGCCTGTTCCCTGATTTGTAAAGTAGAAGCAGCATTTACATCCCAGAGTTATAGAGAGGATAAAACTAAATATATGCAAAGCACTTTACAAATCTATAACTACTAACTGCTCCTATTATTATGTCAATAATAGACCTAATCATTAAAGGTTAAAAAATTATAGTATCTTCATCTGGAACTTTAAGGTTTTTTAAAAAGCACTTGCCTGAGCAACCATGTAAGACAGCAAATCATAATCTTTTTTGTATCATAGATACACCAGATTTTGATAAAGCCTTTGAACCCCTTCTCAACATTTTCTAAATGCATAAAGACAGGATTACAAAATTATATTGAATTATATTAGAATAGAGTTGTCAACAAAAGTTTTTGAAACAAGTTCATGGATTCCTACTCTAAAGGCAAATACTATTCAGTTATTTTTTTCATGGTGTCTGATTCTTCATGGCCCCATTTAGGGTTTTCTGGGCAAAGATACTGTAGTGGTTTGTCATTTTCTTCTCTAGCTAATTTTACAGATGAGAAAACTGAGACAAATAGAATGAAGTGACTTTTCCAGAGTCACATAGCTAGTAAGTAACTAAGGCTGATTTTAAACTGAGGAAGAAGAGTCTTCCTGACTTCAGGTCTGGCACTCTATCCACTGCACCACTTACCTGCCCTAAAAGTATTACTATCCCCATTTTCCAATTGAGGAAACAGCAGTTCAGAGAGATTATAATTTGCCTATAGTAACAAAACTATTAAATGTCAAAGCAAGTCAGGTCTCCTGGCATCTAGTCCAGGGCTTACTCCACTGTACCATGCTGCCATTCACATAGTTGGACATTTTTGACTTGACCAACTGAAATACTTGGTATGGTGAATCAATTTTATAAGGAAGATTTACTCTGTGTAATTTGAAACTTGTTCCATTTGTTGCAAAATTTTCAAAAAACTATGCTCTTTTATTATTCTAAATCAATATCTAGCATGTCCTAGGCACTCAATAAATGCTCACTGAATTGATTCAAAGTCTGGACTACTAATGTTCCATATATATTAACTGAAAGGTTGGGAAAGCCTGTCTGTAAATGAAGTGGACATTTCAAATCTATTTTTTCCCTTTTTTTTCCTTCCTTCCTTCCTTCCTTCTTTCTTTTTTCTTCCTTCCTTCCTTCCTTCCTTCCTTCCTTCCTTCCTTCCTTCCTTCCTTCCTTCCTTCCTTCCTTCCTTCCTTTCTTTCTTTCTTTCTTTCTTTCTTTCTTTCTTTCTTTCTTTCTTTCTTTCTTTCTTTCTTTCTTTCTTTCTTTCTTTCTTTCTTTCTTTCTTTCTTTCTTTTTTTCTTTCTTTCTCTCTCACCTTCTGTTTTAGAATTGATGCTGAGTATTGGTTTCAAGGAAGAAGAGTGATAAGTTTTAGGCGTATGACTTTCTTAGGGTCACACAGTTAGGAAGTGTTTGAGACCAAATTTGAACCTAGAACCTACCACCTCTCTATCCAACTGAGCCACCTAGTTGCTCCTCACATCCATTTTCTTAGCAAGGTTAAACTTGTGAGGGATCCACATGACTTTAAAGAGCTCCATTGACCAGAAATGAAGAAGTGCAACACCAAGAACATTCTTAAGACATTTTCTCAGGAAAAGGAAGGATGAGTACTTGTTTTAGGAAGAAAATTTTCCCATTCTTTTATAGGAGGTATATTTACTTCAATAAGTCCCCAGTTTAGGGATGAGATAAATTTCAAAGGATTGTTTATTACTTAGGATAAGTTTTCCTATAGAAACAATGTTACAGGTTCTCAGGCTAGGCTAGAAAGGTCTGTTTAATTGATAATGTTTAACTCTAATAACATTATTTCAGCTATATTTAATCATGACATATGGAAAATCTCATTCTCTATTTCACACGGGGATGCCAGGAATACAACTAAGCCCAGTTGGTAACATTTCTTTAGGTGAGAAAAGGGGGAAAGCCCAAGAGGAGCCACTAACTTATTAACTTTCTATAAATTATTAACTTTCTATATCTATATCTATATCTACATCTCTGAATCTATATAGCACTTGCATGACCAAAAGCACACCTAAGTCAGACCCTTCCCACATATCCTGCACCTGAGAACAGAAATCCTACGGAATGGGTAGTGTAGAGGCTCCTAATTAATTCCATCTCTCTTGCTGCTCACTTTTAAGTATGGATCATTCTTAAATTGGGATAGGGATTGGACTTATTACTTTATTGTAATAAGTAATTTCTAGGTGAGGAAAATGCCCTGCCAATTTGGATGAGCTCTTCTATAACTGTAGCCTTAGAGTATTGTCTAAAGCACTGAGAAGATCCAACAACCAATATGTGTCAGACATTGGATTTGAACTCAAGCCTTTCTGGCTTGTGCCATATTTCCCTCATTCACAGGTTGAGTGTTCATGATTCAGAAACTTTCTGCCTTGGTCTTTGGATTCCTCATCAGAACATTTTTTCTACAAAAAAAAAAAAAGGAATTCTAATAACCACAGTATAGGAAAGTGTTGCACATTAGAGTCCATAAAGGAAATGGGCAGATTCTAGTGATTTTTCTTTTATTAATTATAATTGATGTTCTCTTAGTCTAGGAAAACCATTTGTGTATATTTGTGTTTACATATAAACATCTTTTTAAAAGAAGGTAAACAAAATATTGCTTATTATTGTGGAGACTATGTGCCGTGAGACATAGGAGATTCTTAAATTGTAACTATGGTGGGGTAACTTTTCACCATGGCACTGAAATATAGAGGGCTCAAACATCTTAAACAATTGTATGTTTAAAATTTTGTTACATTTCCATTTGGTCAACTCTTTCATTCCTTAGGCATCATAGAAACTAGATAGCAAGAATAATTATTTATACTAGAAAACTGCCTGATGCCACCCTTCTTTCACCCTCCCTAACCTCAAACAACCTTATCTCCTTCTTGAGCAGCAGTTTCTTAGTATAATGAGATCTTTGTTTCCTTTCCATAAACAATTTTCTAATGGGACTTGGGTCTTGCTTCCTGTTAACATAGGACCAGCCAGGGTCAAGGATGCCCCATCACTCACCCTGGAGAGCTGATTTGAGAGAACAATTAGTGATGCTTGCCCTAGGAGCATCTCCAATAGCCAAAAGGCTAGTTACAGCTCTGGAGATTGTTAGGAATTCTGTATACATTAGGAGTTCTTGACATGTCATTCATTGCTATCACTCCATGACAAGTTGCAGGATTCAGGATGGGGATCACAGGATCATATTTAGGGATAGAAAGAACAGATAGGCAGCTAGATGATGCAGTTGATTGAGCACTGAGCCTAGATTCAGAAGTCCAAATTTCAAATCTGTTCTCAAACACATCCCAGCTCTATAACCTTGGACAAGTTTCCTAACCTCTGTTTGCCTCAGGTTCCATAATGCGAGAATTTTATTTTTTCATATACTGTATTAATTCCTATATATTAGCGAGAATTACCATATTTTCCTGTTTTGGGGATTGGGGTCGGAGATACCATTTAGTCTGCTACTTTTTGCATTTTCTTTGTCCTTTGTTCTTGGGAAGACAATCTTCCTATTTAATTGAATTTGGTGAATAAATGGAGAAGACAAGGGTTCTTTTCTAGTGTACATGGCCTCTTCACCTATGAGGATAGGGAAGGTTGAATAGGTTGATGGATCATCTCTTAATTAGCTATCACCAATTAAAGATGTCTTGGGATGTTCAAGGTAGGGGCTAAATAATGAGCTCCTAAAAATCTATTTATTAGGCTATCTGACCCTGCTCCAGCCCATCCCTGGTTCCAAAAGAGCCATGGAGAACTATATTACTTTATTGGTTATGATGCTAGCCTAACCAATAAACCTGTTAGAATCAATAAACAGATATTTTTAGCCACAAATCAGGCTTTTGGGATAATTTTAATCATAACAATTGTTAAATGGGGATATTAAAAGCATTTCCTCCTAGGGCTTTTGTGAGGATCCAATGAGGTAGTATTTGTAAAATTCCTAGCATGGAACAAGCTTTATTTATTATTTTATTCAACTCCCTCATTTTATAGATGAACAAACTGAGGCCTAAGGAAGTGAAGTAATTTACCCCATGATACAAAGGTATCCCCCCACCACCATCTACACTGTTGTAGTCATTGTGCAGATTATTTTCCTGGTTCTACTTACTTTTCTGTGCACCAATTCATATAATGCTTCTCTGAAGTCTTCATATACACTATTTTTTAGGAGGCAATAACATTCCATTACATTAGCTATAAAAGACTTTTATTCTAGTTCTTTACTACCATACAAAGCAGTTATTTATATTTAAATGCAATGAGTATTCCTACTTGAAAAGGCAAAATATTGTGAACGACATTTTACTCTGCCTTAACTAGATAGAATAGAAAAAATAATCCAAGAAAAAAAAAAACAGGGAAGAAAAGGGGACTAAGAAGGCAAAGAATAATTGTAACCAGTGCTAGGGATGACTAGTACAGGAATATGATTCAGAGGAGAAGATTCTTATTCATATGACTAATAACCTTTTTGTTCTGTATAGTACAGTGATGGGAACCTTTTAGAGATGGAGTTTCAGTCCCTGCCCCCAAACCCCAGACCAAGTGCCATACCTGTCTCCCCCAGAAACTGAGAGCTGTGCCCCTCCCACCCACTAAGTGCAGGGTGTGCTGTGCTTCCTCCCTTACCCCAGACAGGGGATAGAGGAAGTACTCCCATTGGGTTGCTGGGCAGAGGGGTGGATGATATGAAAAAATGTTGTCAAATATGGTGGAGAGAGGGAGGAGAGAAGCTCTACCAGAGTCCCTCTGCTTTTCTAATAACAAACTCTGGGGGTTGGGGTGGGGTAGGGTAGCTGAGTACCTCCAGAGAGCACTCTGTGTGCCATATTTTGCACCTATACCATATACCATGCCATTACTTATATAGTATATGTAACAGCATTATTATTAAGAGTTTATCATTTTCGCAAGCCTACCAATTACTATCTATTTCTGCTAATTAGATTGTGAATGAATGTCATCACAGGAAAAAGCTTAAATATATCTTTTGAGATATTTTTGTCATGAAACTAAAAGATAATAGCATGAATAATGTCATATTGACTGCTGGAAATGAATCTTTTGTTTACTAGGTGTGGAAGAACAGGAATTGGGAGTTTCTTGGACTAATCAATCAATAAGTCAATAAACATTTATTGAGTGCTTACTATGTGCCAGGCACAAGCACTGTGCTAAGCACTGAACCATAGCCTATGATATCAGAAAGAAGTGTTCCTACCAGGGGAGGGAAGACTATATTTGGCAAGAGATTCTCCCACCTGATCAAAAGGGTCTTAAACGGTAATTTATGAAGTTTAGATAGAAATGTCCACATAAAACTTTAGGACTAGATATGATGGAAGACAGGAGGTATGACTCAGAATGAATATGGAGCACATGTCCCATAATTCTCAAGAAAAAATGGTTAGAAAAGAGTTCAAAACAATAATTGTAGCTTCTTATATCTGCATTACCAGTTTTCAGAATATAGATGAATAAATTAAGTGAACTTGGCTTGGCAAAAATATATTCCAAGGTAGTGAAGGAATGTACATATATCATTGAGATACAACCGTCATTAATCTGAAGAATTATTGAGAGAGATGTCAGAAACTTTGAGATGAATAGATGAATATGGTCCTGATTTTCAAAATGGAGTAAGATAAGTTGATTTTGAAAACTATAAAAAAGTACATTATTGTTATTCTTCAGGCATTTCTGACTCTTCATGACACCATTTGAGGTTTACTTGACAAAGATACTGGAATAGTTTGCCATTTCCTTTTCCAGTTCATTTTATAGATGAGGAACTAAGGTAAACTGGGTTAAGTGGTTTGCCTAGGTCAGTCATACCTTTAATAGGGGCAGGTAATATGAGAAATGTCCTCATGTGCACATGGAGAGAGGTAGCGGAGCAGCCCAGCCCCGTGTCCATCTGGCTTTCTAATAATGAACTCTAACAAACTCTGTTCTGGAGTGATGGTGCATGTGCCAATGGAGAGGGCTCTGAGTGTCCCTCTGGCACACATGCCATACGTTCACCACCATGGATCTGGGGTCACACAACTAGTAAGTATCTGAGGCCAGATTTGGACTCAGAAAGATGGGTCTTCCTAATTCCAGGCCCAGCACTCTATCTTCTGTGCAACCTAGATGCCCCACTATTAAGCATACTCTTTGCAAAATTCTAGAATGTGTATTCCCTCTAAACCCTGTCTATCTGTTATGAATTTCCAAACTGAATTTCTCTGACAGAACCCAGGTTTTTGGTCCACTTCTTCTGTTACCTATTTCTGAACTTATTGACTGGATGTTTCATCCATGAGCTGTGGCTTTGAAGTTCTTTAGCTTGTGCCTTGAATTTGGCTAGTCTCATCATTTCAATGCCTTGATACTTTCTCTTATTTCAGTTGGATTTCTTAATACTTGAGTGATTTTTAACCAATGCATTCTAGCATTCTCTGCTCTATAGCTGACCATCATGGATTTATTGATCATCCTGAGAATACCTCTCTTGGTGCCTACAAGTGAAAGTTTTGAGCTTCATTTCAACTAAACAATGTTGTATTTAATCATGTAAACATAAGTATTTACTAAAATGAAGGTTTTCTGGGCTTCCAGTTCAATTCTTGGTATTCCCATTCCTATGCCTTGGGTTAAGATAGTGGGAGGGATAGCTAATATACTTGATGACAGAATTAAGATTCAAAAATATTTCAACAGGCTAAGGAGGGGCTGAAGCTAACAGGATGAATTTCAAAGGAATCAACATAAACCTATACTTAGGTTCAAAATAATTGACTTTGATGTTGGAGATTTGGCTCCTTAGCAATTCCTTGGGGTGGGGGGAGGTGAGAAATCCAAGGTTTTTTGAAAGCCCAATATAGATCACAGTGTGATGTGTATGACTACTAATACAATTCAGGGATAAGAGAAGTAAGTAAATATCCAAATCAAGCTTTGTGACAGTCAGATACCAGCTGTAGTAGCATATTTAATTTTCTGTCCCATGTTTGAAAAGGGCCACTGACAAGGCTTTAGCAAAAAGGCTTTAGCAACAAAGGAAGGTCACCAGAACCGTGAAGAAGCTGAAATAGAGGTCATTTCAGAGCAGGAAACCTTGAAGGAAGGAACTATGGATGTTTAGTCTGGAAACGAAACCTGTAGTTTTTTGGGGGGGTTGTTTGTTTTTTGACCTAGAGGTGAGGGGTGGGATGGAAGTGGTTGAAATTGTTAACTTCCAAAAATTGCGGGACCACATTATACATAGAAACTTTAACATTGTGGGACTATCAAAGGTAATTGATTTTGTTACTTAAAGCAACACAATGATCCAGAACAACTCTGTGGGACTTCCGAGGAAGAATGCTATTGTAAAATGTAAATTAATATCAAGAACTCCAAGTATATTTTATGATATTATTAGTAATCACTTGAAGTAGAAGAAATAAAAAAATAGAAATACAAAGCTTAAGTAAGACCACATGAGTAAACTTTGCTGCCAAGCTTTCTCCCCACCCTCCCTCAGCTGCCTTCCTGGGAAAAAGAGAAAGGGCAAGAGCTACATCAAAATATATCCTCCCTACATACTCATGCACCCAGTATTCACTTTCAGGGAGAGCACACAAATGGGATGCTGGGTAAGAGAGTCCTGGCGGGCAAATTCTAATTATACGCTATCCACAGCTAGAGAAAGAACTGTGAGAGTAGAAATCCAGGAGAAAGCATGTGATTTATCACTTGTTTTTATGGGTATGGTTTTGGGGGGGAGTTAGTTTTAAAGGATTACTCTTTTACAAAAATGAATAATATGGAAATGAGTTTGAGTGACAATATGTTTATGTATAACCCAGTGGAATTACTTGCCAACTCTGGGAGGGGGAAGGAAGAAAGATGAGGGGAGGGAGAAAACATGAATCATATAACCATGGAAAAAATTTAAAAATAAATTAAAAAAAATAAATTGAGGGTCTATTTTCATAAACAGGAATTGGACTTGCTTTGTGGATCTCCAGAGGAAAAAAACCAGCCTTGGACATTGCAAGTAGAAGTTTCACAACAATATGAGAAAAGCCCTTTAAACAATTAAAACTATTTAAAATTGGAATATGCTGTCTCCTGAAATAATTAATTCCCTCTCAGGCGATGGCTTCAAAAGGAAGCTACCTGCTCTATAAAAGATTCCTGAATTGGCTGGAAGATTGGAAAACAAATGACCTCCAAGAGCCCTTCCAATTCTAAGACTCTGTGATTCTAATCCAACTGGCTGGTTTTTCCTTTGGTTCAAGAACTCTTTTTCATGAGCTATGTGGTTGTATTTTACTTTTAAGTACATATAACCTTATTTAAACAAATAAATTTAAAATATATGAGAAGAAAAGCATTTGTACAGGAATAGGATTTATTGGAGTACCTGACTTGTTTGGCTTTTCTCCATAGGCTTACACTGATTCATCTATATGTCTTTTGTAAGTGAGGTGACTGAAGAGAGAAATCCCTTTATTGACCTGAAAATTCAAAGGTCTCTTCTGAATTCATTTATGCAGTTACTTTGCAAATTAGGGTTGAAGTTGTCCCTTTAAAATTGTTCTTGTGTCAGGATATTTAATTTTTCCTACTAAGAATCAACCTGTATATGGAAGAACAAGTAAGTTCTCTCAACAACTAGAACTCACTTGACTAAAGGGATCAGGGAACAAAGTTTGAAAAGCAAGGCAGTTCATATGGATTTAAAGCACTAGTTCATAGGAGAACATTATACACAGTAACAGCAATACTGTATGATGAAAAACTGTGAATGACTTAGCTATTCTCAGCAATACAATGATCTAAGATAATTCCAAAAGATTTATGATGAAAAATGCTATCCACCTCCAGAGAAAGAACTGATTGAGTCTGAATGCAGATCAAAGCAGGCCATTCTTCACCTTATTCTTGTTTTTAAATGTATCTTCTTCTATAACATGACAAATATGGATGTATGACAGCATATGAATAACCAATATTAAATTACTTATTGTCTCAGGGAAAGGGAGGGAGAGAATGTAGAGTTCAAAATATTAGAAAACAAGTGCCAAAAATTGTTTTTACATGTAAATTAGGAGAAAAACATTACCAAAAGACATTTTTAAAAAGTAAAATACTGGTATAATTTGAATGTAGAACTGAGTCAGATGGATTGCAATTTAATCTAAACAAGTTCACCTATTCTTTGCCAGGGAAGATTTCTTTGGATGATTAAATTTGAGAAATGCCTCCATATCTTTTAGAGATTTTTCTCTGTTGCAAACTGTTGAGTGCTTTAGCATTGGCTGCTAAATAACTGTACAACATTGGACTAGCTCTTCCTCAGTTCATTCATCCTAACAATAAGGGGGTTGAATTAGAAAAATCTATGAGGTTCTCCTTAGCTCTGAAATTCATTGTTTCTGTGATCCAAAATACTCACTTAATGTATCCCAAAGAGAGTGGCCAGTTTGCCAAAAGACAAATATATTTCAGAGTTAAACCAGAAAATTCTAGACCTCTTCATTGCATTTTTATTTAAGTATCTGCCCCAAGGATTGGATTACTTTTTTAAACTAAAAAAATAAAGCAACGTGCTAGTTTTCCATAAGGTATGTCTCACTTGACAGGTAGGCTAGCCTAGTTGATGATTCCATCAACCTTGGAATCCCAAGACCAGGTTTTAAATCCAGCTTCTCATACTTAGTAGCAATGTCTTGCTCATGTTACTTAACTTTTCTTTCTTTCTTTTTTTTTTAAACTCTTACCTTCTATCTTAGACTGTGCAGTGGTTCCAAGGCAGAAGAGTGGTAAAGGCAAGGCAATGGGGATTAAGTGACTTGTCCAGTGTTATCTAGCTAGGAAGTGTCTGAGGCCAAATTTGAACACAGGACATCCTGTGTCTAGGCCTGGCTCTCAATCCACTGAGCTACCTAGTTGCCCCCTCACTTAACTTTTCTAAGATCCAGACACCAGTAAGTTGGCAGCACCCAAAGCTAATTCCAGAGGAACATAACTTCCATGAATAAGGAAGTGATTGTCTCCCTAATCTGGAATTTTGTTTTAAAATCTGCTAATAGTTTAGAAAAGATATTGTTAAGCTAGAGAGCATTCAGAGGAGAATATCCAAGATAGAGAAGGGTTTTTAGTTTTTTTCTTAAAAGAATGATGGAAGGAATGGGTATTATTTAACTTGGAGAAGAGAAGACTCAGGGAGGGATATGATAACCATGTTCAATTATTTGAAGGGTTTCTACAATGAAGAAGAATTAAATTTATTCTGTCTGGCTCTAGAGGACAATTCATTTGGGAATATCAAACTTTTATTAGAGATATTTAATGAAAATATTTTCCTTAATTTATATCTTTTCTTAAGATTCTAGCTCTATTAATTTTATTTATGTAAAATGTATTAATTTTCTACAATAGTTATGATCAATTTTGTGCCATCTTCTGCCTGCTTATAATTATACCTCTATAACTTTCTATTGTCTAATTTTGAATGATACAGCTTTTAAAATTTTTAGACCATTTATCCATTTGGAATTTATTATGGTGTGTAGTATAAGATCTAAACCTATTTTCCACTAAGCTATTTTCCATTTTTGTTTTGTCACTTCCCCATTAGTTTGTTTCCTTAGACTTGTCAGTACTAGAATTATTTGTATTTCCACTGCCTGGCACATATTAGATACAGAATAAATTATTGTTAGTTGATTGATCTATATTTACTTCTCTATGTTCATGTTTTTTCCTCCCAAAAGAATATTGTTATTGTACAGCCTTCATTTCCAAAGAGGCCTAAAGACATCACAGATAGTTTCTTGACTTGTGAGTAAATTGGATTTAAATGAGGCAGTTGCATAGTCATTGCCCCCTTTCTCTCTTCCAGAACCATCAAAATCCAGTGGAAAGACAAAAGTCAAAATGACTGACTAGTGCAGGATGCAGTGTGTGACCTTGACATCTCTGGTGTCTGACCATGCTCTAGGGTCTCCACAGGACCAGCTTCAGCTGCCTTCCTGGCTATTAGAATGAATTGGTCTCATCCCATTGGTTACCCCCAACCTGGTTTAGTCCATCTGCCGAGACAGAGTGTCCACTATGCATGCTATAGCTTCTTGGAGTCAAAGGTGAGAGTTGGGTGGGTGATAGGTGGACACCTGAAAGAACTCAGGAAGCTAGCCCTCCCTGAACACCCTGTACACCCCAGACAAGTAAGTATGAGATTATTTGATGATAGAGAGAACACTAAACTCGAGGAATCAGGGAAGGTTTCTTGGAAGAAAGCTATGGAAAAAAACCCAAAGGATTCTGAAAGGGGGAGATGAGGAGGTGGTACAATCTAGGCACCTGGGAAAATTCCAGCCAATAGAATGTAACATGAAGAGCAAACACTACTAAAACATGGCCCCTGATTCAGCTCTACTTACTAGGACTTTGAATGATCCCTGGCTCATGGTCTGATATTTTACTGTAGCCAAATATGATAACTAAAATAAACATATAGCTAGACAAAAAAAAAATACAGGAAGGCCTATTCCACAGATACTGTTTCCAGCTACCAATGAAAGATTCTATAGCTGCATGTCCCACAATGCTCCTGTGGATTCCTGAACTGAGGTATACTGTGCTATGAATCCTTTAGATCATAAAAGGTGCTGGTGGGGTATATTAGGGGGCTCAGTGGATAAAAAGTCAGGCCTAGAGATGGGAGGCCCTGGGTTCAAATCTGGATTCTGTCACTTCCTAGCTGTAGAACCCTGGACAAGGCACATAATCCCAATTGCCTAGCCCTTACCTCTCTTCTGCCTCAAAACTGACTCATATTATTGATTCTAAGACAGAAGGTATGGTTTACAAATAAATAAATAAATCACGAGGTGGAAGAAAGCTCCAAGAGACTTCCTTACCTTTTAGACCCAACCTAATGGAAGCAAGCATTCCTAAAGATCAGCCTTGAAAATGTCCCCCTGCCATATTATCAGCCTATATGGAAGAGAATTTGCTAAAGGTAAGAGAGGATTGCAATTAGGCTCATTGTCAAGATCGTTAGTCTAGAGCTATGTGGGACTTCAGAAGTCATCTAGGGTAACTCCATCTTACATATGAGGAAATTGAGACCTGTGGAGGATAAGTGATTTGCCCAAGGTCACACAAATAAGAATTATCAGAGGTGGGATTGAATTTAGGTCCTCCCACTCCAAATTTATTGTCTTTTCCTTGTGGCATTCATTTCAGAGTTATAAAATGATTTTAGGTGAGGAAACCAGGGATTTGTTCTGCCAACCCAACTAGGGCAGGGCTGACTTCTCATTGCACCTGCCTCCTGATTACCTTCTCATCTAGGCTAGGAAACCTGACTGCCCTCCATTTTTTTTTTCCTTTTGGAGAGGAAGGGAATGGGAGATGATCATCCATCGATAGTACCAAAGAGACAGACACTCGGATTTTGACAAAATCAGTGGATCAAAAGGGAAGAAGAAATCAAAGTGAAGAGGAGGAGAGAAGAATAATAGAGAGATACAAGAGATGGAGGCTTGCCCAATGGGGTAGCAGAGTTCAATCATTAGACAGCAGGCAACAGGAGAGAAGAGGTAAAATCTAAACTCAATGTCTGGGCTTTTTCGGAGGGAGGGAGTAGAGGGAGTCACCCTTTGAGTTCTCCCTGCTATTGTCTGTTATGCCATCCAGTCTGGTCAGAATGAACCTAGAAGTATGCTGGAAGCAGGCCTGATCATACAGGTAGAGCAAACAGTTTGTTTCTCTTTTCTTTCATTTTTCTTTAGTTTCAGGTAAGGGAAGGAAGAAAAAAAGAAATGCTCCATAATTAAAAAAGATATTTTTAAGAATCTCTTTGCTTAGTGCCTTGTCAATCAATCTAATAAAAAAGGATTGTTTAGTTTCACTTTACAAACCTAACCTGAAGAGAAACAAAAGGCTGGGAGTGATTGTAGTAGAACTAAAAACTGGTCTTTCTTAAAAACATTTCCTCCCACCAGCCTGCCTTAGTGTTCCTGTATTATTCCTGTTACGCTCAGTGCTGACTGGCTTTAGGAACAAAGTATTTTAACCACCTTACTGCTGCTTACTTTGGAGGAGTTCCATATTGCAAAGGATCTCTAGTGATGTCTAATTTACCTCAACCTGGGCTTTAGAGAAGACTCCTGAGGATACAAAGCCCAAGAGTGGGTAATAACGGTCCACATTTACATCAACAGTTTGCATACCATGCTGAAAAGGTGGGCAAGGCCTTAATCACCCCAAGGGGGGAAAAAGCCTGAGTAGTAAGAGAATTAACCCATTTAGACATGTGTTCAGGTTTCAAAACAAAGTCAGAATTTCAAATCCAGTATTTTCTTCTTAAGGCCTTTCAGTAAATTCTAATAAATGACAAACAAAAGAAAGATTTAGAGTCTATATGTATATATATTAACTTATAAGG
Organism: Monodelphis domestica; assembly: GCF_027887165.1. Classification (NCBI taxonomy): domain Eukaryota; kingdom Metazoa; phylum Chordata; class Mammalia; order Didelphimorphia; family Didelphidae; genus Monodelphis; species Monodelphis domestica. Next base: position 214,201,874 of record NC_077229.1, on the reverse strand, counting down.
TATCACACCTGAGGTCCTAGGATTGAGACCCAGGCCTAGTGATGTGGAGGTCCTAGATTCAAGTCTAGCCTCAGATGCTCCCCCTAGGCCTGTGATCTTGGGCCAATCTCTTAACCCCAGATTACTTAGTCTTAATTGCTCATCTGCCTTGGAACCAATGGATTCTAAAACAAAAGGTAAGGGTTAAAAAAAAAAGTAGGCTGGGGATTGTAAAAATAGACTCGAACTCTGGACTTCAATCCCCACAAGCCCTTGCTCCATTTCCCCAAAATGCTTTGTAATCTCACGGAATTCTGAGGTGGGCCGAGATCGAGAAGGGATTTAAGCTTATTGCAAAGGCTTTTGTGTGCTCTTTTTTTGGACTTCCCTTTTGGAGGAGATGTGGCTCTTTCCATAATGTAGGTGAGGTCTTGTCTAGGCCTCTCTGGCCTAGGCATGTGTTTCTTATCCTGTAATTTCTTTAATCCTTAACTTTTAATAAACCTCTAAAAAAAAATAATACTCCTTGCAGAGAGCAACTAATTTCTACCTGCCTCAGTCTCCCCTAAATTTTAATCTTTACAGGATCCAGGGCTTTTTTCCTTTGGTTCCTACAGCTGGCTACCCACTATAGCACACAACTGACCTAAGGCTTTATTTAAAACTGATTTTCTGAATCTTCTGAAATTCTGAATTTTCCATGTCCACTGAACAAGGGATTAGACTCCCTTTAATCTTCACTACCAGAGCCTAAACTGTGACAGACCCCTAGAGGGAAAATGAGAACCAGAGGTTGGCTAGAAGGAATCAAGGGCCAGAACATCTTTGAAAGATATATAATGAATTTAAGAAGAAAACCCAGCTCTATATAAGAGATCCACAATTTCATGAATCATCCCTTCCTTTTGTTCTACAATGTCCATGGAAAATTCATTTTACTGGGCATTTCTCAAGTTCAATATAATAAGTGAATGAATAAATAAATAAATGTAAATTTTAAAATAGAGGGAGAATTAGTCAGGAAGGGAAGCAGAGTGTACAGGGCTGAATGTTGGAGAATCTAGGAAGACAAAGAATATAGACATGGCTGGGGCAGATGGATCTGACTCAATGAAGTTATAGAGCAAACTACATCAAACTTCAAACAAGCAGTCAAGAAAGAGCTAACGAGAAAAAAAAGGCTTTGTGGTGTCATTAGAAGAGAGAGTCAGAACGGATCTGGGCTTCAATTCTGAGTTGCTGCTGAACTGCTGAACCTCAATTTCTTCATCTGTAAAGTGAAGATAACACTTTACCATCTACCTCAAAAAGCTGCTCTAAGGATTGATCTACAAGCATTTATTTAAGCACCCACTTTATGCCAGGGATTGTGCAAGGTGCTGGGGATACAAAGATAAGAACAAATCAGCCTGCCCTCAAGGAGTTTGCAATCTAATGTGGGGGGAAAAACATGTATATATATATATATATATAATAAAATAGAAAAATTAAAGATCAGGTAATACTTTTGAGTGAGAGGCATTAGCTTCTGGGGTAAGGAGAGGTCTCCTGTACTCATATAGCACTTGAACTAAGCTTTGAAAGAAATAATAGCTCTAAGAGGCAGAGGTGAGAAGAGAGTAGATTCTATGCATGAGGGGAAGCCTGTAAAAAAGGATAGAGATGGGAGTTGGTGTATAATGTGTGAGATATGGGAAGATGGTCCTTTGAGCTGGAACAAAGAGTATGTGAAGGGGAAAGATGTATAATCATTCTGGAATGGTTGGTTGGAAACAAGTTGTAAAGGTCTCTAAATGGGAGATGGTAGAGAATGATGAGGTAAGGATAATTCCAAGATTGTGAACTTGGATGTCTTGGAAGAATGGCAGTGTCTTCAATAGAAATAGGGAAGTATGGAAGAGGGATGAATTTGGAAGAAAAGGATGAGTTCTTTTTTGAACATGTTGAGTCTGGGATACCTATGGGACATCCTGTAGGTGGTTAGTAGTTAGTGATATGGGACACAAGCTTAGGTGAGGGATTGGTTGGACTCAGCCAGGTAAGTACAAAAGGGAAAAAAATAATCTTTCATATATTCTGTAGAACCTTCCAGGGAAAGGAAAGCTAGGCTAACCTACTTGGTAGAGGCAACAGAAAATTTTTTCAGAGGTGCCATAATTAGAATACCTTCCACTCCAATTTCTTCCCATCAGTCCTTTTGTGTAGGTTAGCCATTTTGGCATGTGCTTCAGCAATATATTTTCAATCCACCCTATTTTCAGTCCACCCAGAAACCCGATTCTTAAAGTCTCTTGTTTCCATGTCTAAATCATGAACTCAGGCATCTGCTCTAGCTGATATAGCTCTTCAGTGGGCATGGTAGAAGAACAAGTCTTAAAACTTAATGAGAGCACTGTGTTTGTTGACATCAGCAGAATGAAAGATTTAAATGTCTTCAAACCTGGCAAGCTGTTGCAAGTCAAAGCTGTGATTTAAATTCTGATAAATATCATGAAGCTTTCATAATTCTTCCATATTTGCCAGTCTGCTCATCTTGATATCTTTGATGAAATTTATTAATTTTGATTCACTTTCCAAATCCTGCTTGCTAGGAACCCAGATTACATTTCTTTGTTCTGTTAATTCAAGGTTCAACTGATTCAGATAAATAGCAGTATTGACAAGATAGTCAAACTTGAGGAACTAGTCACAGGCTGAAAACTTGGCATGTTTACAATAATTTAGGTCTGTTAATGCAGGTGCTAAAATGGGACAAAATTACTATGAAACAATTATGGAACATTACTGCTAAAATGGCTCTCAGGGTCATCCTCTCTTCTCACTTTGTTCTTTTCAGTGACTGCTCCTCTTTTCCCCAAACTTTATAATGGCCCATGTTTCTGATACAGAGTCATGATCATGTATCTATCTGTCCCAGTTCCTCCATTCTTGCCTTAGCAGACTTTAGGAAAGAGTTTAACTTTCTAATTCTGAAATTAAACACTAAACTGTCCCTATCTCAGCTCAGATCACTTTTGGCATCAACCTTGATGATGGACCATCAGGTATAACTTAATTGCTTATCTAGTTTGTAACCCAGAGTCTTGATTTCATGTACTTTTCTTCTTACGACTCCTAATTGCTGACCAGGCTTCTGATACCCAATTGGTTCTTAGGATCATAGATTTAGAGCTATAAAAAAGCACCCCCAGAAGTTGCCTAAACTAACCTACTCATTTTACAGATGAGTAAGCAAAGATCCACAGAGGGTCAAACAGATAATAAATTTTGACCAGTAGCTGCTGAGTTCTCCTCAGTTCTGACCTTCCAGACTTTACCTTTTATTGCTAGGCTTTCCTGGATCTTCTTGATTTTGGCTTCTATTCCTGTATTTAAGATCATTTTCACTCACAATCCTAAAGGCATTGTTCTCTTATTAATACTGTTTGAGAGCAGAAAATTTGTGAAGTTAAACTTCTTTTGACTGGTCAAATCCAGTTCGTGTGTGTGTGTGTGTGTGTGTGTGTGTGTGTGTGTGTAGTTTGTCGAACCACTTGGAGTATATTGTAGCAAATACTACAGATTGGGACTGGAGAATAAGGAAATATTTCATGAATGTTTATCAACTCTAAATGTATTCAAGTCTGGCCTTAACACATAAGAGGCCTGAAAGAATTGAGAGATGAGATTAAATGAGTAATTTTAAAGACTAAATTATTGTCAGTCTTGTTGAGGAATCATGGAAAATAGGAAAAAGTGTTAAAGAAATGAGATTTGGGGCAGTGAGATGACTCGGTAGATAAAGAGCTGGGCCCAGGGATAGGAGGTCTTGGGTTCAAAGCTGACCTTAGATACTTTCTGGGCAAATCACCCAACCCCCATTGCCCAGCCCTTAGCACTGTTACGTCATGGAACAAAAACACAATATTGATTCGAAGATGGAAGGGAGAGGTTTTCTAAAACATAAAAACAAAAAACAAAAGAAAGAAGAATACTAAAGGAAAATAAGAAGAAAATAAGGGGGATATAACTTCTAAAAAGCAGAGGTAAAAATAAGAAGAAAGGTGATATTTTGAATGAAAGGTAGGTGAAAAACCTGGGACTATTTAAACTGGATAAAAGAAAACTGGAAAAGGAAAAGGAGATAAAATAGCTGTCTTTTTTTCCCCCTTATTATTAGTATTTGCACTAGAGCGATCATTTAGAGTCTACATCCCCAATCATATCCCCATCGAACCTTGGGATCAAGCAGTTGTTTTTCTTCTGTGTTTCTACTCCCACAGTTCTTCCTCTGGATGTGGATAGTCGTCTTTCTCATAGGACCCTCCAAATAGTTCTGTATCATTGCATTTCTTCTAGTAGAGAAGCCAACATATACCACAATTTGTTCGGCCATTCCCCAATTGAAGGGCATCCCCTCATTTTCCAATTTTTTGCCACCACAAACTGTGCAGCTATGAATATCCTTGTGTAGGCCTTGTTCCTTATTATCTCTTTGGGGTATAAGCCCAGCAGTGTTATGGCTGGCTTAAAGGGCAGACAGTTAAAATAGCTGTCTTAAATATTGTAGAGCTCCCCTCTGAAAGAAGGCTTGTCATTTTTCTGTAGCTCTAGGTGACAGCAGTAAGATTAGTGGGTGGAGATTAGAGGGAACCAGATTTTGACTCTGGTTAAGGGAATCTTTTAACAATCACAATTATCCAAAATAAAAATACTTGCTTTGTGAGATAGGGATTTTCCTGCTACCAGGATTGGTCCTACAAAAAGCATATGATAACTTTAAGAGGTGGCCAAAGGTGGATTCATTATGAAATAAGAGATTGGGCTACATTATCTCTAAAGTTCATTTAGAAGCTAAGATCCTATAATTCTAGCATTTGATCCTAGGGATATCAAATATAAATACTACCTGTTTTTTACTTAAATATTAAGTCTTTTTCTTTCTTTTCCCCAAGTATTACTTTATTGTATTTTTTTTTTGAAATTACATTTAGAAACAATTTTTAACATTGTTTTCTAACATTTTGTGATCCAAATTCTCTCTCTCCTTCCCTCCCCTTCTTACACCTCAAGACAGCAAGTGTTACAGACAAAAGAGTGGTTGCCATAAACTGTGACCATGAAAATATGGGTTCAAGACTTAAATTGCCAAGACTGTAAAAATAGTTTTTAATGTCTTGAGTTAGATCAAAAATAAGTGGTTGCCATGGGAAAAATTCCCAAATATGAAATACCCAAGTCAGCTGGGTTTTATGGAGATTTTAATTAATACAAATGAAGGAATTAAGGAAAGGGGGAGAGAGAGAGAGGCAGAGGAAATAGTAGGAAAGGGCCTAGGCCATGAGCTTTAAGAGAGACTAGCCAGTCCTTAATCACTCACCACGAGATTTTGTCCCAGGCAAAATTCTAGTGTTCAGAGAGACCCTCCAGTTCAGCTCCTGAGCTCAACTAAATTCAGCCGCGGAGAACCAGCCTCCAATTCATCTTCCTAAGCTGAACTAAGTCCAGAGGCCTCTGACCTCCTTTTAAAGAGAACTTTATCCTATGTCACCTCCCCTAAATTTTCACATCTACCAATCACAGTAAACGTGTGATTAATTTAACCTTTATAGGTACTTAGTACCCTTTTGTATTAGATCTAAAAATAGACCTAGCTTAAGGGTTTTTGCCTTACTATAAGTATGGGTTAAGTACTTTTTCATTGTTTAGTAAGGAATTTTACAACTTTATCTTCCCCTAAAGTATGCCTAAATATGGGTGGGGTGATTTTAAAGTTCCCAATACATTCCTGATCAAGTACCTCCATTGTTTAAATGGGGGATAACCATAACCTTAACCTTAAGATAATGTTCCAAGGTAGAGTTGAGAATTTTTAAGATTCACACAAGCAATCTGAAATGGTCATATATGTGTTATCATGCAGTACATATGTCCATATCTGTCTTGTTTTGAAAGAAGACATATTACAATACAAGAAACATTTCATGAAAGAATTAAATTAAAAGGTGGAAAAAAGTAGAATGAAAAATGAATAATATGGATATAGGTATTGAGTATATGTATAAGCCAGTGGAATTGCTTGTCAACTCCAGGAGGGGGGAGGAAAGAGGGAGGGAGACAACAAGAATCATGTATCCATGGGAAAATATTTTTAAATTAATTACTTTTTTAAAAGGGGCTTTGATCTTCATTTAGACTTCATTACTTACTTCTATGGCAGCCTTTTTCATCGTGAATCCTTTGGAGATGTCTTAGAACCTTTGTATAATAGTGTAACATTACATCTTAAAGGGACCTTAAATGAGGATCTTTTTCAATCTCATCATTTTATATATGTAGTCAAGTGAGTTTATTTTAATGCTAAAAAAAAATTTTGGGGACAGCTAGGTAGATTAGTGGATTGAGAGCCAGTCCCAGAGACTGGAGATCCTGGGTTCAAATTTGACCTAAAATACTTTCTACCTGTGTGACCCTGAGTAAGTCATTTAACCTACATTGCCCAGCCCTTACTGCACTTCTGATTTTGAACCATACACAGCATTGATTCTAAGATGGGAGGTAAGGGTTTAAAAAAAGAAATTTCTATCTTTTCTTTCTTGGGACTCATACTCTTTATGTTATTAGAGATCACTGAAATTTCATCTTGTTTGGAAGTCTGGAATAGAAATTTGTGGAAGCCTGGAATAGAAGCTTTCTATCTAAAAAACAAATTTGCATTCTTCCTTCTTTATTTTTCTGAAGAACATCTTTATATTTTTCCCCCTCTCATTCTCAGTCCCCTCATTTTACTATTCCTAAAAAACGTACACTCACATTATTTTTTTTCTTGAGTTAAATCCTTTAGTATGTTTTGTCCACATACTTCCTACTGTAGGGCCAGATAAAATTTTTTAGAAGCCTAACATACTAAAATGAGAGTAAAACAGAAAACTGGTTCGGAAAGATTAATTAGGTATCTGGGAAAGATGTACTTGATATTTTACCCTTCAACAAGTTCCCTAGACATATCTATATCTTGTACAAAATAAAAAAAAAGTTTATTGATCTTTTTATATATTGCTATTGCTTGCCAATAAATCTATTTTCCCTAACAGAACCATCCCTTGTAATAAAAGATAGTTTAGCAAAGTTAGCTAACACATTGACCACAATTGGAAATGTATGCTTCATTCTGGTTTACTTGGGCACTGCCAAGAGGTGGGAGGCTACTTCAATGGCTGGCTTCCAGGGGTGATTGGACATTGCATTGATGAGAGTTCTGAAATCTTACCAAATTCCAGGCCTTCAAGGGGTTCATTTTTTCTATAAAGTATATAAGCTAGCAGCTGTTCATGTGTCCTTAAGTCTTTATGTCTGTACGTGTTTTCTTCTGACTCAAACAATTTCTAAGACACTATGAGGATTTTTCGGTGTTTCAGGATGTCCTGCTTATGTGTTCTGGTTGAAAAATGAGAACTATTGAGGGCACCTTGATGGCTCAGTGGATTGAGAGCTGGGGCTAGAGAATGGAGGTCCTGGGTTCAAATTTGACTTCAGAGACTTCCTAGCCATGTGACTCTAGGCAACTCACTTATCCCCCTTTGCTTAGCCTTTATCACCTGTCTGCCTTACAACCAATACATAGTATTGATTCTAAGATGGAAGGTAAAGGTTTAAAAAAAAGTGAGAACTACCTATAAGACTTGATGAATATGTCACTTTTTTCCTTCTCACATCCTGAGGTTCCTTGAATGATGGTGTCCTTTTGGGGAACCACTAATCTTTCTGCCTTTCAGAAGGGAACAGAGCTGGTTTGCTTTGCTATCAATTTCTTATCTAGTTTGAAGAAACTTTAACAATGTGGAGTCTCCTGAGGTACCTCCTCACATCTATCAGATTGTCCAATAGGACAGTAAAGGAAACGGATAAATGTTGGAGGATTATGGCAAAATTGGGGTACTAATGCTTTGTTGGTAGAGTTGTAAATGGATCTAATCATTCTGGAGGGCAATTTGGAACTATGCCCAAAGGGCTATCAAACAGTACATACCCTTTGATCTGGCAATATCACCACTATGTCTGTATCCCAGAGAGATGTTATAAAAAGGGGGGAGGAAAGAACCTGCTTGTACAAAAATATTTATAGTTGCTCTTTTTGTGATGACAAAGAATTAGAAACTAAAGAGTTGTCCATCAATTGGGAAATGGCTGAACAAATTATGGTTTATGATGGAAATACTATTGTGCAATAAGAAATGATGATCAGGATGGTTTCAGAAAGCTGGAAAGACCGGCATGAACTGGTGCACAGTGAGATAAGCAGAACCAGGAGAACACTGTACCCAGTAACAGCAATATTGTGGAATGATCAAATGTGATAGACTTAGCTACTCTCAGTAATACAATGATTCAGGACAATTTTGAAGGACTTATGACAAAGAATGCTGTCCACCTCCAGAGAAAGAGTTGGAATGCAGATCAAAGCTTGCTTTTTTTCACTTTAACTTATTTGGGTTTTTATTTGGGGGGTTTGGTTTTATATGACCATTCTTTCTTTAAAAAAGGAACAATATAGAAATATGTTTTACATAATAATACACATATAACCCTGATCAAATTGTTTACCATCTCTGAGTTGGAGGAGCAAGGGAGGGAGGGAGGGAGACAATTTGGATCATATAACTTCAGAAAACTTATGTGGAAAATTGTTATTATGGGCAAATTGGTAAAAATAAAATATCTTTATCAAAAAAAACAATGATGCTCTACTAGGATAAGTTCTTTCAATGAGGAACTGGAGTTGAAGGTTTCCTCCTGCTATGATAGTAATAGTTTGTTATTATAGTAATATATCTATACAGGGTATCCCAAAATTTAGAGCATAGTTTTAGGTTTTAATAGCTTATATGTTGTTTTGTTTAATTGCTTTCAGTCTTATTTTACTCTTTTTGACCCCATTTAGGGTTTTCTTGGTAAAGATACTGGAGTGATTTGCCATTTCTTTCTCCAGGTCATTTTACAGTTGACTAAAATAAGGCAGCCATGATTAAGTGATTTGCCCAGAGTCGAAGTCACCTAGTAAGTATCTGAGGTTTATATAGTCAAACATATTTAATGTATACCTACATTAGTATGTAACATATTAATACATATGGATTGCTTTGTACTCCCAGCTTGACTTACTCCTGACTTCTCTACCTTCTCCAGCAGCCTTCCCATCTTGAAGAATCTTTTGCCCTGATGCTCAGTTCTCCTGATCGATGTGTCCCTAGACCAGACTACCATGTCAGGAGGAGCCCCAGACATGCTTACTTATTTCACTGCCAGCTTAAATTACTACTCACTGGATTTTTTTTTCTTTATCTCTTTGCCAACTGCCTTACTCTTTTTTTTTTTTATTAATTTGGAAAATTTCATTTATTTAATTAATTAATTTAGAATTTTTTCCATGGTTACAAGATTCATGTTCTTTCCTTCCCCTCTTCCCATCCCCTCTCCCATAGCCAATGAGCAATTCAACTGGGTTTTATCTGTGTCATTGATCAAGACCTATTTCCACATTATTGATCATTGCACTAGGGTGATCATTTAGAGTCTACATCCCCAATCATACCCCCATCAACCCATGTGATCAAAGTCCATTACCTTCAATTGTGCCACAGTGTATCCATCTCTGTGTATAATGTTCTCCTGGTTCTGCTCCTTTCACTCTGAATCAATTCCTGGAGGTCTTTCCAGTTCACATGGAATTCCTCCAGTTCATTATTCCTTTGAGCACAATAGTATTCCATCACCAACAGATACCAGAATTTGTTCAGCCATTCCCCAAATGGAGGGCATCCCCTCATTTTCCAATTTTTTGCCACCACAAAGAGCTCAGCTATGAATATTTTTGTGCAACTGCCTTACTCTCATAAGAGTACCCTTCTTTCCTTTCCTTAGCTTCTTTTCCAGCTCTTCTTTATATGTTGTCTTTCCCTCTGCCTATTAGAATATAAGCTCCTTGAGGGTGGAAATTTGTTCATATTTATATCCCCAGGATAGCACAATGCCTAGCAAACAGTAAGCACCATAAATGCTAAGATTTACAATGTACTTTATGTACATGTTCTCATTTAATTTTCACAACAAACACATGCAGTAGGTAAGTGCAAACATTATTATCTCACCTGGCTACTTTCCTGGACTTCATTATCTCCATAAACTTGCTATTCTACAAGATAAAATCAACTCTGAAACTCCTATATCCTCAACACCTCTCTTTCTCTGTGTGTCTCACTGTCTCTCTCTGTCTCTCCTTAACCTCCTACTTTCCATCTTAGAAATACTCTGTGTTGATTCCAAGGCAGAAAAATGGTAATGACTAGACAATGGGGGTTAGGTAACTTGCCCAGGGACACATAGCTAGGAAGGATGTAAGGACAGATTTGAACCCAGAAGTTCCTGTCTCTCAATCCAATGAGTCACCTAGCTGCCTTTATGTTTCCCTCTTATAGAAGAACACGGAGGGTGGACAGCGCCTACCATGGGAAGATACCAAGGAATTCTCATCATCTTTCATCTGGCTGCTTTCCTGGACTTTATCATTTCAAGAAACTCATTATTCTGCACGATGAAATCTACTCTCAAACTCTCATCTCCTCAGATTATTTCCTACTCCAGCTGCAGGACTTTATCATGCCTCCACTTTGGGGTAATCTCCCATCTTCAGCTTCTTTTTATGAGTTGTCTTACCCATTAGATTGGAAAGCTCCATGAGGACAAGAATTGTTTTGATGGTGTTTTTCCCCCCAGTGCTTAGCATAGTGTTTGACATACAATAGACTCTTAATAAATGTTTATTGACTTGCCATTTTAGAGATGAGGAAACTGAGCTCCAGTGATGACAGTAACTACTAGGAAGTGGCAAAACTGGAATTTAAACCCAGATGCCCTAGAGCCTAGCCCAGAGCTCTTCCTATTACAGCACTCTCTCCTGGAACCTGAGGCATATCACCAGAATGCTATTACATGACTAACCTTTAGTTTAAATGAATTACCTGTTTGCTTCTGGGTACAACACAAGGTGTTAAATTTAATCTTCAAAGCCCTACTTGGTTTGGGCCTGAGTGTCCTTTGAGAACAGGGCACCTTTTACTTCTGATATACCCCCACAGCTTCTGGGTAGTTTTAAACACTTGCTTTGGCTCACTGAGTTAATTAGAAGGAAGAACAAGATTAAGATTCAGAGCTCCTGAGCTACTAATCTTTCAGTGAGCCAGTCCTCTGAACCTCCCTGTCCTAGTTTATTGATGTACAGAATTAATGGGTCAAGTCCAAAGGACTAGTGCCACACCTCCTTCTTCACAAGAAACAAGGGGACCAACAAGAAAACCACCCTTTATATAGAGACCTTGTGCACATACCCTCAAGGCAGCAAATGGAAGTTCATCAAGAAGAAAAAGAAAAGAAAATTCCAAAGTTGTTAAAAGAAAATGCAAATGCCAAAGGGAGGGAAATTCCAGGAAAGAGACAACTCCTTGTTAATTGCCCTTCCCTGAGTCTCTACCAGGTGTACTCTGGCAAAACTCCTGCTTGAGAAAGCCTGCATAGCCATAAAACAGCCCAAACATGGCACCATCCTGGCATCTACAACAAACACTTTACCGGCTGGGATTTTCTATTATCATCTGTCTTGAAGGAGAACAGCAGCTTAAATCATCATGATCAGCAAATAGTATTAATACCATCTATATTTGGTATGAGAATGCATCGGAGAAGGAAAGGGGAAGAGAAAAACCATATATTAAGCAACTGTCTTGTGCCAGACACGGTGCTAGGCACTTTACATGTATCATTGTGTTTGTTCCTTACAACCCAGGTATATAGATACTATTATTATTCCCATTTTATAGTTGAGAAAACTGAGAAAAGTAGGTGGCACAGTGGATAGTGCCCTGGGCTTAGAGCTAGGAAGACCTGAGTTCAAATTTGGTCTCAAATTCTTATTACCTATGTGATCATGGGCAAATCACTTAATTTTGCAAAATCACTTAATCCTGTTTCCCTTGATTCTTCATCTGTAAAATAGATCAGAGAAGAAAATAGCAAACTACTCCAGGATTTTAGTCAAGAAAACCCCAAATGGAGTTGCAAAGAGTTGGACAGAACTGAAAAAACTGAGGCAGACAGAAGTTAAGTGACTTGTCCAGGGGCACATAAGACAGGTGATACAGTGGATAGAGCCCTGTATCTGGAGTCAGGCAGATTCATCTTCATAAATTCAAATCTGGCCTAAGACACTTACTTCCTAGCTAGATGACCCTGGGTAAGTCGCTTAACTCTGTTTGCCTCAGTCATTTCATCTGTAAAATGGATTGGAGAACGAAATAGCAAACCACTCTACTATCTCTGCCAAGCAAACCCCAAATGGCCACAATGAATCAAACATGGCTGAAACAACTGAACAAAACTGAGGCAAACAGAGGTTAAGTGATTTGTCCATGGCACATAGATAGTAAGTGCCTGAGTCCAAATTTGAACTCAGGTCTTCTGTACTACAGGTTTAGTGTGTTATTCACTATTCATGCCATCTATCTGCCTCAGTTTATTGATTGGTTAATTTAATTGCCCATTAATTCATGAGATGAAATAGTCCTGTATTTTCAGTGGTGTAGTGAACTCTCAATGATTATAGAGAACATGCAGACTGCTATGTTCTCTATAAATTTTAGATATAGAGAGTTGCCCAGAGCAGTGAGAGGTTGGATCAGTTGTCGAGGGTCACACAGCTTATATGCGTCTCCATGATGACTTGAATCTTCATCCTGGCTACAAGCTCACTCACTATCCACTCTGCTACCTGCTTCTCTTTTTAAATCACACATTAAAGCATCTCTTGTAGCTACAGAGTCACACAGTCTCAGAGTTGGAAAAGATCTCAGAGGCCACATAGGCCAAATTATGACTAAGCAGGAATCCCATCTGCCACCTTCCCAACAAATCTTCACTCAGCCTTTGTTCAAAGAACATTAGTGAAGGGGAGTTCTCTACTTCCTAAGGGAGCCCATTCTATCTGGGGAAAGCCCTAAGTTTTAGGAAGTTTTTTGTTTGTTTTTTAAATCTGGCTTTACAAAACCTTCAGCCATCCCTTCTAGTACTGTCCTCTTGAAGCCAAATAGCAAAATTCAAATCCTTCTTTCACAGGACCATCTGCCCTACTGCTTTCCTGGTAGGCCACTGGGCTTTAACATCTGTTCTACCACTGAACCTTTCTGACCATGAAACCCTGTCATCTTTCCTGCTGCTGTACCCTCTAGAACTCTGGGCATTTCCACCTTCCCTGAACTTGGAAGACCACAGATCCTTTCCACTTCCACTTCGCCTGTATCTTCCTCTATGGATTGTGTCTATCAGTACAAAGTGAGCTCTTTGAGGGGCTCTCACTTTTCTAGTGGTATCTTCAGTGTTTTGTACACAGTAAATGTTCAACAAATGCTTTTTTGTTCCTTTCTTCATCTATGTAATAGACCTTCAAATATGTGGGACTAGTTATCATTTCCCCTTTGTCTTCTCCTTCTTTAGGCCCAGTTGTTCTAAAGAATCTTCTCATGGCTGTTTCCTATCTTATCAATTTCCTGGTCACCAACTTCTGGACTCACTTTAGAACTGTTGAGAGCAGTATCTGTGTAGAATGAGCCAGAAATAGAATAGAAGAAACACTTAGCAGCAATGAAGGACATTAATCAATGAACATTTATTAAGTGCCTAGCAAACACTATTTAAGAACAAAGGGATACAAAACCAAAGATGAAATAGTCCCCGAACTCAAAGGATTTGCAATCAATTATTAGGAGAGAGAGAGAGAGAGACAGACAGACAGACAGACAGACAGAGAGGGACACAGAGAAAGACAGAGAAACAGAGAAAGAAAAAGAGAGGTACAGGGACAGAGACAGAAACAGACAGAGGGAGAGAGAGGGACACAGAGACAGAGAAGAAAAAAGAGAGAGAGGGACAGAGACAGAGAGAAGAAAAAAGAGAGAGAGGGGGACAGAGACAGAAGGAAAAAGAGAGAGAGAGGGACAGAGACAGAGAGAAGGAAAAAGAGAGAGGGGGACAGAGGTGGAGAGAGAAGGAAAAAGAGAGAGGAACAGAGACAGAGAGAAGGAAAAAGAGAGATGGACAGAGAGAGAGAAAGGGAGAGGTAGATATGTATGTATTCATATATACATAAGCACATATATAGGAATATAAAAAAAGAAATATAAGGTAATTTAGGGACTACGGGGTACCAGTTGCTTGGAAGGGAAAGGAAAGGCTTCCCATATTTTAAAGTGTGTCTGCCAGATGGAAGAGGGATATGAATTGTTTTCCTTGGCTATAGAGGGCAGCAGCTGTAGGACCAAATGATGGAAGTTATAGGGCTGTAGACTTTCCTAATGATTATTGCCATCTAAAAGTTGAATTAGCTCTCTTATAAGGTGGTAGAAGTCTTCAAGCAGAGGCTTCACTAGGGATTATTGAGATTAATGAAGGACAGGTTCCTAATCAGATAGAGGTTGGACTGAATGACCTAGAAGTCCCTTCTAACTCTGATAGGAAAGTTTGCCAGAATGTCCCCAGGCTAAATGAGAATTGTCAGCATTGGACTTATTTGAGCCCTTTCAACCGGAAGACCTGTAGGCAGGGCAAATGAGTGGATTAAAATAGTCTGTGAGCAGTCATTTTTGATGTTTATCTTCAAGCTCTATCCTCATGTACCACGTACATATTCATTTATACTACTCAACCTTTTCAGGGTCCTGGGATGGCAATCTGTCATTCAATCAAGAGACACTTAGATCCTTGCTATCTTCTCACTTCATTTAAAATGAAAGGAAACTTCCTTTCTTAATGGAGTACATCCAAACCTCCCCCCAAGGGAAATAACATGTCTTTGGACAAGGGAGAGCCTGTTAAGTAAAGGGAATGTGATAGGGTATCAGTCATTTCCTCTCAGATCACACTGATGCTGTAACTAGCTGGTATCCCCTTTCATTAGGAATATTCTTGAGGTCTGATCCTGGTCTAGCACATTCTGCTCAGGTGACACTTGTTTTGCATCTTCTACTTTGGGGAGATAGGATGCCTGTGGAAGTAAACTACATTCTGATGTTTGGTTTCAGCTTCCTGATCAAAAAGATAGGTTTACAGCTACTTCTAGAAGACACCCATTGCCCATTTCCCTATACAGAAAAGACCAACCTGCATGGGTTTTTCCAGAATAACCCTTAAAGCCTTATAAGTTCTTGTTTAGTCTCACGGTTCTTGTTTCTTGTTCTTCCCCCAGTGGAAGCCACTAAAATCAGCAAAAAGCCTGGTAGTAACTAGATTGAGCCTTCAAGAAACCAGCTTCCAATGGTAAACTCATTTAAATCAACTTTTCACATGATATCCATACCATGAATATTGGTTCTTCTAATTATTCATGTTAATAATAATAATGGATATTTGGGTGGCTAAATGGATTGAGAGCCAGGAGGTCCTAGGTTCAAATCTGACCTCAGACACTTCCCAGCTGTGTCCCTTCCCTGGGCAAGTCACTTGACCCCCATTGCCTAGCCCTTACCACTCTTCTGCCTTGGAGCCAATACACAGTATTGACTCATAGATGGAAGGTAAGGGTTTAAAAAAAAATAATAATGGATATTTATATAGTATTTTAGGGCTAGCTAGATGGCTCAGTGGAGAGATGAAGAGAGAGAGAGAGAGAGAGAGAGAGAGAGAGAGAGAGAGAGAGAGAGAGAGAGAGAGAGAGAGAGAGAGACAGACAGAGACCTGGATACAGGAAAACTCATCTTCCTGAGTTCAAATCCAGCCTTAGAAATGTAACTAACTATGTGACCCTGGACAAGTTACTTCACTCTGCTTCAGTTTCCTCATCTTTAAAATGATCTGGAGAAAGAAATGGCAAACCCCTCCATTATATTTGCCAACATAATTCCATTTGGAGTCACAAAGAGTCAGACAAGGAAATGACTGAATAACAACAATAAATATAATGCTTTAAATTTAGCAAAGATTTTAAACATGTTATTTTCATTTAATCTCATCCCTAGCCTTGTAAGCGATAAATATGTGCACATATATTATTATATAAGTGAGGAATATAAGGCTATGAGATTAACTGAATTGGCCAAATTTCATGCATTATGGTGAAAATGTATTAGCCAAGACACCAAAAATAAAACAAAATCTCTAAGTCAAAAAGAAATAGGTTTATTGAAAGAGGGCCAGTTTTACAATAAAGCTGAACTCTGGTTAGCAACTGAAGACCTCAAGCCTTGAGATCAGGCCCCTTATAAAGGAAATTATTATATAAACCTGAAACCAGCAGATATGTATATACAAGAATTTTATATACAATGTATATACAATTATATACAAAATATATGTATTTACATACAGGGTGGAGGTCACAGGAGGAGTCAGCAAAGTATAATTTGTGTATACCAGATTAATAATTTCACAGCACAGCCATGTGAAATTATAGGAATAGAACAAGGTGACTGGGAATATACAATTTCATCAGTCTAGAATGAATAAGGTCAGAAATTTAAACCCATGGGATGAGGGAAAAATATCAGAACTGTAAGAGTTTAAAAGTGTGGTCACCAATTGTAATAATTACAATGAAAATTATGAGGCTGTTAGTAGTTTTAACAATTTAATTTAATTAAAATAGAGAGAGTAAAAAGAGGGAAATGTAGGAAAGAGGTAAGGAGGTGCCTAGCCTACCCTCAGTGCTGATCTGATGAAATCCAGCTCATCCCCAGCAAGAGCTCAATCTCTAGTCAGAAGATTGTGGGATGCTTTTAGTCAGCTTATGGAGAATCAATTTAGATTCTAATAGTTTAATTCAGCTACAAAAGGCATTTATTTTATCCACCTGGGAAGATCTGCAGTAGATATAGCATAGGACTTGGAGCCAGGAACACCCAATTTTGAATTCTATCTCAGAGCTTGCTAGCTGTGTGACCCTAGGCAAATCACTTAATCTATGTCAGTTGGTTTTGTCCATTAAAATGAGAATAATAATAGCAACTACCTCAAAGAGTTGCTTTGAGGATCTAATGAATTAATATTTATAAATCACTTTGTAAACCCTAAAGAGTTAAGTGCTAGCTATTAGCATTACCTGTGCAGGAATCCATAGAACATTAAATATAAAATTAAATAGTATGAGATAGTAATTTATCTCAAGTCTGTTTCTATTTGAACTCCATTGAGAAGGATGAGATTGAGCTAATACTAATAGTATTGGCTCTCATCATAATCCTTCAGCCTTTCATGACACCTCTGGGATGTAGATAATAAAAGCAAATTCCCCTAACACCTCAAAGGATTACAAAGTACTTAACCTATAGTCAGAATAAATATTACTGACTTAATTTTTACAGATCATAAAACAGACTCAGAGTCTTATGCCCAAGGTCAGATGGCTGAGAATTGGTAAATCTAGGATCAGCTAGTTAGGAAAGTAGATAAAGTGTCAGGAGGACCCAGGTTCAGATCCAGTCTTTGACACTTACAAGCTCTGTGACTCTGGGTAAGTCATTTCATCCTGTTTGCCTCAGTTTCCTCCTATGTAAAATGAGATAGGGAAGGAAATGGCAAACCACTCCAGTATTTTTGCCAAGAGAACTCCAAATGGGGTCAAAAAGAGTTGGATACTTCTGTTAGGACTCAACAACAAAGAAAGTCCTCACTCCTTGGTCTCCAGGTGATAAGCATAGTGTTTCTCCTACTCAGAAAACCAGTGTTTGTTGCCCTTCAAGTTCAGGACGGTCAGGCCTGCCCCTTAACTAGACTCAATCTTTTCTGAGAATCTGGAAATGCTAGGTGGTGGATGTGTTTATGAGTCATTCATTTTCAGAGTGAAAAACGTCCTATTTTATTATTTTAGCAGGGAAGCAGGAAGGAGGAGGAGTTAAATTGATGGCATGTCAAGGGGGTGAAAAGACTTAGTGAATAGGTGTTTTTTGGTTCAGGACAAGGAAAGCTGCAATCAATTCAAGTCCCATTCCCAGCCCTGTTAAGGGAAAACATTCTTCAGGCATGAAGTATTTGGGCCTAGCCAACTGACAAAGAGATAAGGACTCCCTCTTTTTGAATTAGGCTAGATTTTGGCAGTGGCCCCACCTCCTCAGGACAGGCCTTGTTCTCCAAACAAAACAGAGCACGTTTCTTCCATTTCCTTCTGAAGACAGGATTCTATCACTTATGATTTCATACTTATCATGAAGCTGGTTAGAAACAGAAACATTGATGCCAATTGATTATTCCCCTGGGGAAATACCTCCCATATATTTAGCAACTGAACATAATAAGGCAGGAAAAAAATTCTGGAAAGAAGAGAAAGTGGAAATTTTTTTCCATGTTTGAAGGAAATCTGCCAGATAACATGCACCTGTGATCCTTGATTGTTCCATACTGTAGCAGGGGCTCATTTAATGGGTCTGATGTATTCAACTTTAAGAAATAATAGACAAGATTGGATAATGAAAGTAATATAAAAACAAAAGATAGCAATAATTTTTTAAAAAATTTAGAGATTTTAATATATTTATTTGAAAATTATTGTTTGTGCAAGTGTATACTAAACAACCATACATCTTTTCTTCAATGAAGACTCAGAAACTGACTTCCCAGGGGTCACGCAGAGGCAACCAGGCATACAGTGAATGGCATGCCTCAGTAGGAACTTCCTCATGTATGTTATTTCTAATTTCCAAGGTTATACCCCACATTTATTATATCAACAACCAATAAGGGTTTAAACACTCAGATGCCCATTCAAGATCATCATGTGTCCTCCCTAGGAAGAAAAGTAAAGCAAGTTTGCCTAGACCTTGAATTTCTTTTAATTAAATTAAATTAATTAATTAATAAGCATTTTATATTTCTCCTAGGATCCCACTCTATTAAAAAAAAGCCACCTTTGTAATAAAGATGTATAGTCAAGCAAAACAAATCCCCACATTGGCCCCATCCAAAACTATATGCCTTATTCTGCATCTTTTTTTTTTATTTTTATTTTTTAAATTTATTTAGTCAATTAAGAACATTATTCCTTGGTTACAATAATCACATTATTTCCCTCCCTCCCCTCCATCCACCCTTCCCACAGCCAAAGCGCAATTTCACTGGGCATTACTTGTGTCCTTGATCAGAACCTATTTCCATGTTGTTGATGTTTGCATTAGGATGTTCATTTAGAGTCTACATCCCCAACCATATTCCCCTGACCCATGTATTCAAGCAGTTGTTTTTCTTCTGTGTTTCTACTCCCACAGTTTTTCCTCTGAATGTGGATTGTGTTCTTTCTCATAGATCCCTGCAGGTTGTTCAGGGGCATTGCATTGCCACTAATGGATAAGTCTGTTACATTCAGTTGTACCACAGTGTATCAGTCTCTGTGTACAATGTTTTCCTGGTTCTGCTCCTCTCACTCTGCATCACTTCCTGGAGGTTGTTCCAGTCTCCAAGGAATTCCTCCACTTTATTATTCCTTTTAGCACAATAATATTCCATCATCAACATATACCACAATTTGTTCAGCCATTCCCCAATTGAAGGGCATCCCCTCATTTTCCAATTTTTTTGCCGCCACAAAGAGCGCAGCTATGAATATTTTTGTACATGTATTTTTCCTTATTATCTCTTTGGAATACAAACCCAGCAGTGCTATGGCTGGATCAAAGGGCAGACAGTTTCATTCTGCATCTTGAATCCAGCACCTATCTTTAAGGAGGTAGGTAACATGCTTACTCATTGTTTGATCTGGATGTCCAGCACCTCTTCTCCATTTAAACTTCAATGTAGCATTACTAGCTATGACAACATTTGCCCTGGACCTATGGGGTATTGTAGCTTTACTAGGACTGGGAAGACTTAGAGAACATCCATCACCATGGAACAAAAGTTGAATGAGAGGTAAAATCTGTCAAGTGAGAAACATCATTTAGGAGAACAGAGCCATGACCTCCTTTGGAACATTGCCTCAAGCAAGCCTGCCTGGAAAACAGAATAGAATGGAACTAAGTAGCATTCAAGATCCAGATGCATAAACTAGAGAGCAGCAAGTATCTCAGTGGATAGAGAGTCAGGTCCAGAGAAGGGAGGTCCTGGGTTCAAATTTGACCTCAGACATTTCCTGGCTCAGTGACCCTGGGCAAGTCGTTTAATCCCCATTGCTCAGCCCTTACTGCTCTTCCTGCCTGGGAACCACGAGAAAGTTGGTTCTAAGTTAAGGGCTTAAAAAACACATAGGCTAGAACTGCTATGGGCATGGGCTCTAGATTCAGTATATCTAGGTTTCACACCATTCTCGTCCCTCCTAATCTGCAACGGATCAGTTTCACCAAGCAAGATTTATGAGTAAATGTTAATCAGTTTCCTTTATCTATAGCACAGACTCAGAGACTTATGCCCAAGTGAAGATTGTCTCAGGAGAGTTAGGGAGAAAATCAGGTCATGAATGAACTTAATAGCACCCATATTCTTTTTTGATTATCATTGTATTTCCTGAACTCCCAATCTTATGAGCTGCCTCTGTAGAGGGGTGATCTTTTGGACTTTAGGGAAGTTTCCCAGACCTCCAGCCAAAGCCATGGGAGAAAGCATCTGTCTATATTTAGTAGAATGTGTTTGTGTTTGGTCACTTCCAGTTCTCTCTGCCTTTCATTGACTCCATTTGGTGTTTTCTTGACAGAGATACTGAAGTAGTTTGTTATTTCCTTCTTCAGCTCTTTTTACAGATGAGGAAACTGAGGCAAGCAAGATAAAGTGACTTGCCTAGGGTCACACAGTTCTTAAGTATTCTGAGGCCAGATTTGAACTTATGAAGAGGAGTCTTCCTGATTCAAAGACCTGTGCTTTATCCACTGTATTACCTAGTTGCCCATCTAGGAAAATAGATCTAATAAATTTGCATTCAGCCATGGGATGCATCAGACTATCTCTGTTCCATTTTTTTAGTTCTTTGGTCCCTTGACCAGTTACAATATTCAAAAAGCCAGATATCTGGGTATTTCAGTAGCAGTGACAAATAAAGTTTTGCTTCCCTACTAATCACTGCCCTAGCATTCCTTGGATATGAGGGAAACCAGCACAGAAATGGGAACCACTATTTATTAAAAAGGAATGCTGGAGGGGCAGCTAGGTGGCTCAGTGGATAAAGAGCCAGACCTGGAGACAGGAGGTCCTGGATTCTGTGTAAATAGAATTTTGTACCTAGAACTTGATTTCCCAGCACCCCACTGTCTCCTGTCGTTATGAGCTAATGTAGGCAGAATATAAATTCTGGGTATTTCCACCTCTCTTGCTCTTGTCTTCCTATCTTGAATTTGGTGGAGCAGGCTTTTTGATCAAGTAGATTAGCTTGGGCATGTGGTTTTATTTTGTTAGATAGTTACCTTTTTTATTTCTTTACTTCTAATGATTATTAATAAATCTTATAAAATATATTATTTAGAGTTATTATATATTAATTTTAATCTTACAGTTGGAATATAGCTTTAGATAGTTCCTACTAGCTGTGTGATCCTCAGCAAGTCACTTAAACCCCATTGTCTAGACCTTGTCACTCTTTTGCCTTGGAACTGATACTTAGTATCAATTTTTAAAAAATTCTTACCTTCTGTTTTAGAATCAATACTGTATATTGTATATTGTTAGCCATATAACTACCCTACTTGGTATCAATCTAAGATAGAAGATAAGTTAAAAAAAAAGAAAGAAATTATTGAAAGCAATTTCTGTTGCTATACTCCCTTAGGCTTATATGACATCTAAAGTAGTTGCCCAAATAGCCAGTGGAAAGCCATCTTAAAATACAACCCTGAAGCCTCAATCTCTAGCTCTTCTGAAGCTTCATGTGTCCACAAAGAAGATCCTTCAATAAATCTCATTCGAATAGGCAACATTTGTGTCTAAGCTATTTCTTTTTTCCTCTTTCTTATATGGCCATTGATTTAATACATACACCCAGAAAATTTTACTTCCCTCATTTAGAGAAGCATTTACTACTAAGGAAGGAAACTGAAGCAGGGAAAGAGCTAAATCCTTTTCATTTTAAAGAAAAAGCCAGCAGACTCCAAATTGTCCTAATTCACTGGGACACTCGCATCACTTAATACTTCATACATTTGGGCAGCTCCATGTTCTAGGCAAAGGCCAGATGTTTTATAAAGGAAGGTGGAGTCTCCTTCAGGCTACACCTATGTTGTCACAGTTGGGAGGCCATTAGGGATTTGGCCAGAGCAGCCTTGGCTTTACCATAGGGCATGGATGATGTTAGCACAGGAGGGAGGGTTCCAGAAAAGAGGTAGGGCAAGAGGGAGTGGTGTGTCAACAGCAGACACAATCTGTCCCATGAAAGGGAACTCAGCCTCCCAAAACAGAGTTTTTTCAGATTTCTATACAAACTCAGCACACAAATTAGAAGAGTGTCTGGGCAAAAAACAAGCCCTAGAATGAGTTTAGACAAGATCCTCCAAGTAAACAAGGAGAGGCAAACTTACCCTAATATGCCAAATCCTTCGGCTTTTATCCTGAGACAAGTCTTGGTCTCTTTTTTCCCTTTACATCAGAAGGTTCACTTTGGGAAGGGCGCTTTGTACTGCTCAACAAGAAGCCCAGGATTGTGATTCATTTCTAGGCAAAAACTTTTTTAGGAAACATACGTCTAAGTGTGTCTTATTAGACTTAATCTTTATTTGTTATTATTTTTTTAAACCTTAGAGTCAATACCATGTATTGGTCCCAAGACAGTCGAGTGGTAAGGGCTAGGCAATGTGGGTTAAGTGACTTGATCCAGGTCACACAGCTAGGAAGTATCTGTGGACAGATTTGAACTCAGGATCTCCCATCTCCAGGTCTGGTTCTCAGTCTACTGAGCCATCTACCTGCCCCTGCAGTCTTCATTTAGAAAAGAAAAATTAATCCAGAGTTTCAATTATTTGATGTGGAAGGAATCTCAGAAGTCACATAATCTAGCCCCTTCATTTAACAAATGAGGAAATGGAGGTCAAATAGGTTAAGTGACTTACCTAAGGTCACACATTAATTGGCTAAGCCAGACTTGAACTCAATTCATCTGTCTCTAAAACCTGTGCTGTTATCCACTGTGCTATCTATTTCAGTGTAGTGTAATCCCTTGGTTAAGCATTTAGGACATAATCCAATATGAGTACCAATTCTATTATGTCGATGTTTTATAGTTAAACAATAAAGTAGGCTTTTTTTTTTATGTCTCATGATACCTAGCGTAGATAGGGGGTGCTGCTGGGGAAGTGTAGTTTACCAGGATAGAAGGAGAGAGACTGAGGTCTCAAGGGTTGGCATGTGTCATTGGTAAGGAGCCAATTGCAAGGGAAGGGTGCAGAAGCTCCAGAGTGACTCAGTCCAGGATCATCTATGATTGTGAGCCGTTAGAGCCTTGACAGGCTCCCTGATTAAGGAATGATTTATATAGACAGAATTTACAGTTTGCTTGAATGTACCTGCCTTGGGCAGTTAGGTAGCAAAATGAATAGAATGCTGATCCTCAAGCAAGGAAAACCTGAGTTCTAATTCAGCATTAGACACTTCCTAGTTCTGTGACCCTGGGCAAGTAAAATACCCTGTATGCCTCGGTTTTCTGATCTATAAAATGAGATAGACAAGGAAATGGCAAACCACTTTAATACCTTTGCCAAGAAAACCCCAAAAGGCTCACAAAGAATCAGACATGACTGAAATGACTGAATGGCAACAACAAACCTGCCTCATGCCACAGTTCACTCTATCTACTCTTTTCCCAGTTCTCATCATTGGAGGGAGAACCTGCTGTCCCTTTCCCTCTTGGAGTTTTCTGTTGTTGTTGTTTTTTAAGATTTTATTTATTTGTTTGTACCTTTATAAAGAGTTTTCTTTTTATATAAAGATGGTTTGATATAGAGGAGTGAGTAAGAAGGAGAAATAATGACCAGCAAAGCTTTTTTTTTTTCTCCAAAATATACTCTGCCAGTCTCAGATTGGTGACCAGAAAAGGGAAGATATTTTTTTCCCGCTAGTTTGGGTGATCTGAATTTATTGAATTCCATTAATACTCAGCATAACTACTTCCCTAAAATAGCAATGGGAAAAGACAAAAATGAATTTGTGAGGCTAATTCTATTGGATTTTAAAAAGAAAAACCATAAGCCTATTTTAAGCTCTCTGGTGCCACAAAAGGGTGGAAGGAGGAAGGAGACCTTTATTATTATTTTTTCCTTAAACCCTTACCTTCCATCTTAGAGTCAACACTAAGCATTGCATCGAAGAAGAAGAGCAAAAAGGGCTAGGCAATGGGGATCAAGTGATTTGCCCAGGTCACACAGCTTAGGAAGTGCCTGAGATCACATTTGAACCCAGGATTTTCCAATTCCAGACCTGATGGTTCTATTCCCTAAGCCACTTATCTGGTCCCAGGAGACCTTTATTAAAATGTTTCCATTGTAAGGCATTAAAAATTATTCCTTTTCCAACCTCTACCCTTCTCATAGCTTTTTGTTTTCTTGCTTCAAGTTCTTCCCATCTATTAAAGCAGCTGTCATTTCAGGACAGTGGGGTTAGCTGGGAAGGTAGGGATGATGTGTAAAACCTTTAACCCAAGTTCTGATTGTCCTGGGCACAATATGCCCTACCAAGTCCTAGGTCTGAATTCCAATAGCAAGCCTACAAGCTGAATTTGCACATAGTATCAAATAAAGAAGACAAGAGTATAATATTTTCACTACTGCTTAGAAACAAACTGAAGAGCTAGGCTTCCTTTCTCCCACTGTATTTCTTACCCACTAAAAATCCCAGTGAACTAAACCAAGTAAACGCAACCACCAGAAAGTAAAACTCCACAATAATCTTTCCAGTCCCTGAGCACATAACTAGTAAATGGTTTCAGTCTAATTTTAAGAAACATGGCACCCCCAAAAATCCACAATAGGAATATATGATCTAAACCCTATTAACAAACAGTATCTTTGACATCTAAAGTTGTAACTGGCAGCAGGAACCAGGTTAAAGAATCTGAGTCTTAAGAAGAGATATTGGAGTAAAAGTTCAGAACAGGATTTTTGGACAGTTAAAAGGAGGGCCGAAGCAGGGATAAAGGCAGGGATATATGTATGATTGACTTCAAAGGAGAGCAGATTGAGGTTCCGCAATGTCAAAAAGACTATCCCTTTGGAAAGCATTGTTGGGCTGGGTAAAAATGTACCATTTCATTCTGTAGTGTTCTTGGGAATTAAGGAGTATTTGTTGTAGTTCAGTACAACTCTTTATGACCCCTTTTGGGGTTCTCTTGGCAAAGATACTGGAGTGGTTTGTTATTTCCTTCTCTAGCTCATTTTATAGATGAGGAAGCGAGGCAAACAGGGTTAAAGTGACTTGCCTAGGGTGACATGGCTATTTAATGTAAGGCTAGATTTGAACTCAAGTCTTCTTGTCTCAATGCAATATGCACTATGCTATCTAGTTACCCTAAATTTTTTTTGGCTTGATACAAGGAAGCAGAGCTAACAATTATTTGTTGCTGTTTGGTTAGGTTAGTTGTATCAGACTCTTTATGACCCCATTTGGGATTTTCTTGGTAAAGATATTGGAGTATTTTGTCATTTAATTTTCCAACTCATTATGTAGATGAAGAAACTGAGACAAATGGAGTTAAGTGACTTACCCAGGGTCCCACAGAGAGGAAGCACCTGAGATTTGACCAGATTTGAACACAGTAAAATGAGTCTTCCTGATTCCAGACCCAGAGCTCTACCCACTGAGCTACTTGTCTGCCCTAAAGAATATATGCATTTATAAAAAACCTGCAAATAACTCCACGCTGAAACTCATTTATAAGGAATATGCATTAATATTAATTGAAAAACAAAAATGACATGTAATAGTTTCTAAGCAGTATCTCCTAATTAATCATTGAAGTTTTGGTGCTCAACAAAGTTCTAATAAAATTGAATTAGCAGTTCTTGGTCTAGCTGGATCTTATTCCTCCTATATTCCTGTAGACATTCATATAGCCTTAGCTTGAAAAACCAAAAGGTTTGAATCCATGTAAAGTTCACTGCAAGATTTGGTCTTGTGTAGCCAAGGTCTTCTGGCTCCTTCTCTAAGACCCAGGTTGGTACATCTGCCCTTCAGGGTTCTAGAGGGTTTTTCTGGGGTTTGGAAGATATCTATTCTCCCTACTGTTAGGTACTTGGGTCCCCATTATCTATATCTTCCCCATTTGTGTAGATCAGTTATTAGTCCCCTAATTCCATTAATCACTGAATATCCATTGGCTTTTTTTTTTTTTACAAAAGTAAAATTTTAATTCAAAGATTTGTACATTTGCAAAAACAATTTTTTTTTGCAAGGGGTGGGGGCATACTCTACTCTGTACCATCTTTGTAGGTAATATGATCATAATTCAGTTTCTACATAGCATCAATTCCACCAAGTTCACACACAAAGGCATCTCTTCCATATGAGTCCTTGTCTTAATTTCAGATGGACTTGGGTCTTGAAAGTCACTCCCCAAAGTCACTTCTTACTTCTTGGATCATCAATAATGTGCTGGCTGCAAAACCCAATCTGAACTTCCTATGGCTCTTTCTCTAATGTTTCAAAATCCCCCAAGTCAAAGACTACTTCCTTTTTTGGACCTTGTGACCCCAGGAGCCATTAAATGAAGTCAAAAGAGTTAATGAGGCAAAGAAGGGGTCAAAACTTCTCAGGCTTTTGGAATGTCTCTTCAAACCCATCAAAGAACCCTCTCTCTAATATGTCGTTAACTAACCAGAACCAGGTACAAAATGTACCACATGCTCTGTAGTTTCTATATGGCATTTCCATTCCATAGGATTTAAATTTAATCTCTCTAGGCCAAGAGCCAAGAGTCTGTGCTGCTTCCTCGAACCCTAATTTACAACCCCCCTTATATCACTCCTTTTAGGTCTTTCTGGTTAGATAGACTTGATATCAGTCCAGGTCAGAGGCCAATCTTCCAGATGTAGAGACACAGGGGACAAGAAGCAACATCTTCCAGAATGCCAGGGAGCCCTGAGGCTTTTGGTCCTTCCATAGTATGCATGGGTGCCCAGTCAAAAAATGGGGCTTTTGAATTTCCAAATGGATTTTCAAAACTTTCCTCTTAAGAAAAAAAGGGGTACATATTCATGTTAGTTTCATACACCTCCTTCCCCTAAGATAAAAAGCCAGCAAAGATTTCACTTGGTTACAGAGTTGGATAGTGTTTTGGGAAAGAAAACCCATCCAAGCACACTTGGGATCAAATCAACCAAATCTGACTGGGTTGAGTTGGGGAATCAATCAATAAACATTTATTAAACATCTGTTGTGTGCCAGGCACTATGCTAAGTGTTGAGGATACAGAGAGAGAGAAGAGAGAGAGAGAGAGAGAGAGAGAGAGAGAGAGAGAGAGAGAGAGAGAGAGAGAGAGAGAGAGAGAGAGAGCCATGTAAATGCAAATGATTATAAAAACAAACTTTTAGGAAGTAGACTGTGAAAATGATTGACAACATTATGCTCAGTATTGACATACATTATGCTTTTTAATATCTTTCATTGTAAAGTTTCCTATTGTTAGTTTCTGTTTGTAGGCTGGAAAAAACACATAAAATTTGAGCTATTTCTTTTCTTAATGGCCAAAATACTCCCCTAGTGACTAGGCAATAGAGAAACTGGAATCCATTAAGTGACTTATTTGAGGTCATAGAGTGAATTAGGTCTAGAGTAAGTAATAAGTTATACACCTTTGGGTCCTATCTAGTATTTTAACCATTAACGCCCCCCCCCATTTCTGAAATGACTGAAACCTCAAATGTCCTATACTGTACTAAAGAGAGTGTGGCAGCCTGGCCAGATTCTTACCCTTGGCCAATCAATTATGTTAAAAAGAGAATTGCAAAAACTGCTGAAAATGGACTTCCAGGTTACTGATAAAAGTAAATGTGGAGGAAGTATTAATTAGAAGATCCTTGATAAGGTCCTCTCCCCTCATTAAAGAAATTATAAAATGTAAGGGTCTTGTGATCCTTACATGAGCTTATGGAAAGGTGTGTCCCTTTTAGACCTTGCACTCAGGGTGCCTTTGTACATTAACAGGTAAAGAACAACTATTGAGATAGGAGACCTTAAACGGCAAGCTAATTAGCTCTGAAAAAAGTGTACTGCCTTCAACTTTCTTTTTCTTGTGTTTCTTGAAGAGTGCAAGAGGTGGGGTCTTTGGGGGAGGGGGTGCGAGAGGACTGGTTTCTTTCATCATTCCTCTCCTTTTTAGTAATAGCATCTTACAGCAGGTGCTTCCTTACTGGGTCATTATCTTTCTTCCCAAACCCTCTCCTTTTCTCTATTACTGTTGAGTATGCCACCATCTTCCCAGTTACATGATCTTGAGTCTTAAGAGTTATTTTGAACACTCTCTCCTTCAACCCTAAATCCAATTTATTGCCAAAGTCTGTTGATTTTTACATTAACATCTTTTCTCATATATACTCTCCTCTAATATTGCCACCAGCCTGGCTAAGGACTTCATCATTGGACTACTGCATTTTTGTGCTTTTTGTTCCTTTTAGATTATTCTAATTTTTAGGAAGTTGATTTCTTTAGTAATTTTCCCCCCAGTTGTTGAGTTTTTCTGTCAATTCTCTTATTATCTGGAAAATTTTTATTTAATTAATTAATTTAGAATATTTTTCCATGGTTACATGATTCATGTTCTTTCCCTCCCCTCTTCCCACCCCCTCTCTCATGGCCAATGAGCAATTCAACTGAGTTTTACATGTATCATTGATCAAGACCTATTTCCATATTATTAATATTTGTTTTAGGGTGATCACTTAGAGTCTACTTCCCCAATCATATCCCCATCAACCCAAGTGATCAAGCAGTTTTTCTTCTGTATTTCTATTCCCACAGTTCTTTCTCTGGATGTGGATATCAATCTTTCTCATAAGTTCCTCAGAATTGTCCTGTATCATTGCATTTCTGCTAGTAGAGAAGTCCATTACATTTGATTGTGCCATAGTGTATCACTCTCTGTGTACAATGTTTTCCTTGTTCTGTTCCTTTTGCTTTGCATCAGTTCCTAGAGGTTGTTCCAGCTCACATGGAATTCCTCCAGTTCATTATTCCTTTGAGCACAATGGTATTCCATCACCAACAGATACCACAATTTGTTCAGCCATTCCCCAATTGAAGAGCATCCCCTCATTTTCCAATTTTTTGCCACCACAAAGAGTGTGGCTATATCTCTATTATTATTCTTATTTTTTAACTTCTTTTTAGTTCTTCCAGGAGTTTTTTGGGGATCTGACATCATTTCACACTTTCCTTTGAGGCTTCAAATATCTCTTTTTTTTGGCATTATTGTCCTCTTCTTCCCTAACAATAAAGTAACTTTCTAAGGTCAGAATTTTGGGGGATTTTTGTATTTTCCTCATTTTTCTAGTTGTTTTTTGCCTTGTTACTTCATCTATCTGTTGAAGGGTTTTTTTTTCTGTTCCTGGGGTAGATGGTATACTACTCCAAACTTGCAGAATGATCTTCTCTGGTGCCTGGGGTAGGGCCAGCTAACTTTGTTTTTCACAGTGTGTCTTTTGAGGAATTGCTCTGGGGAGGTTTGCAACTGTTTTGTCAAGCTATATTCAATATCCCATGTTACCGGTTTCCTTGTTTTGTGGGCGGGGCTGGTTCTTGCTCTGCTTTTCCCCTGCCGCTGCCAAATGGTTTAGGCTGGACAGGTCCCAGCTCTGGGCTCTGCTGCCTCAAGCACTTTGCTGCCCCTTGGGAGTGAGTAGGTTCCTGCAATTCCCAGTCCCCCTCTCTGCTCCCTTATAGCCTTGGGGCTCTGTTGCCAAGGGAGAGTTTGTAGATTTCCTGCCTTCTTGGCCTTCTCTACCTGTCTAGAATGGCTCAGGCTGGGCTCATTCCTATTTTGCAACTTTCTCTCTGGGAGAGGCAACGTGTTAGGCTGCTCCAAGTTCTGCCAGTTCTCACAGATGCTGTGCTGCCTGGGCTACTCTCTCTTCTTACTCCATTGAGATGTGTTCCTCTAGCTTTCATTTGTTTTGAGGTGATTCATTTTCTTTTTTGCATGTTTTGAGGGTGGGGTGGGGATATGGGGAGTGGAGCACACATTAGTCCACTTCTTAGCTCCCAACATGCCTTACCAGATATTCTAAAAGCCTGCCCTTTAGTCTATCTGCCTCACGTCTCTCCTTACTCTAGTCCATTCTTCATTTAGCTGTCAAATCCAGCTTCCTAAAGCAGTCTCTGGTCATATCATTCCCTGCCCACCCCCACTCAATAGCCCCAGTGGCACCATATTACTTTCAGAATTAAGTGTGACATACTCTGCTTGGCATTCAAAGTCCTTCATAACCTGGTCCCTTCCTGCCTTTCTAATTGTATTATACCAGATTTTGCTCAAAGTACTCTGCAAACCAGCGAAACTGGCCTCCTGGCTGTTCCTCAAATAAGACATTCTACCTTGCAACTCAATGAGTTTTCACTGGCTATCCTCAATGCCTGGAATTCTCTCTTTCCTCATCTCTGCTTCCTGACTTCCCTAACTTCCTTCAAGTCTCAAATAAAAATCCCTTCATCTATAAGAAGCCTTTCCTTGGCCATATGAATGCCTCTACATGAGTTTTCCATCCGTATGTCTGTGACTTCCGCTGATGGATGTGTTTAGAAAATGTTCTATTGCTACTTTTTCTATTATGCTATTTTATTAAATGGCTTTTCTTTTAACTAGCTGCATACTTGCTCTAGCTAGCAAAAGCAGTACATTGGCAGGGACTGCTGAGTTACGGTTTTGAGCAGAGGCGTGGTACCACCTGTGAGAAAAAGAGGTGCCTCACTTAAAATGCTACTACCTTTAAAAGGAGAAAAATAATACAATTAACATTTATGGGTGCCTTAAGGTTTGCAGAGCACTTTACATGTATATGTGATCTCATTTGATCCACACAATAACCCTGTGAAATGAGTGCTATTATTATTATTATCTGTAATATGCAGGCAAAGACTTGCCAAGGATCTCTAAGCCAGCAACTTTTCTGGGGAAGAATTCAAACTCAGGTCTTCCTGACTATGCCTCCAGTACTCTATCCACTAAAATGGAGTCAGCATTTGAGGTGAGTGGGAGGAAGAGGAAGTATAGAGAAATAGGGGGAGGAAATTAAAAAAAAAAATTCTAAGCATAAGACAAAAAATTGAGGAGAGATACAAGGTAGAGAATAAAATCTTTGATGAGCCCTTTGTTCTTGTTGTTGTTGAGTCATTTCAGTAGTACCCCACTCTTTGTGACCCCACTTGGGATTTTCTTGGCAAAGACACTAGAGTGGTTTGACATTTCCTTCTCCAACTCATTTTACAGATAAGGAAACTGAGGCAAACAATGTAAAGCGACTTGCCTAAGGCCATAAAATAATTAGTAAGTGTTTGAGGTCAAATTTGAATTCAGGTCTTCCTCACCTCAGACCTGGTGCTCTATGCAGTGTGCCACTTAGTTGTCCAGATAAACTTGTAGCATTAAAGAAAAAAGAAAATCAATCAAATGAAAAGTTACTCTTTGAAGAGATCCATGATCTCAAAAAGGAGACTCCCTCTGATAAGGCAGCTACATTTCCATCCAAATCTTCTTATCCCAGATGATTCTTGTACATGTTGTTCCAAAAATCTTCCACAGGGTATCTTGTGCTGGGGATCTTTCTCTAGTTCCTTTGAAAAAAAAAATATATATATATTTTAAATTTAGATTTATTTCTTTATTTGTTTGCTATAGTAAAATGCCCAGGTAATTCCTTCCTTCCTCCCCTCTCCCCATTAGAGAAAGCATCATTTGACAAAAAAGATGCATGTATATATAAAATTATGGTTTTTTAATTTCTACTTATCAGTTATTGCCCTGGAGGTGGACATAACAAGTCATTCTTCAAACAATATTTCTGTTGCTATCTATATAATGTTCTCTTGATTCTGTTCCTTTCATTCTTCATGACTTCATGTAGGTCTTTCCATGTTTTTTTTTTTAAATAACTGCTTGTTATTTCTTACTGTGCAGTAGTATTCTATCACAATCCCATGCCAGAACTTGTTTAGCCATTCCCCAATTGATGGTCATCCCTTCAATTTCCAGTTCTTTGCCACCACGAAGGTGGCAAACATCAACTTCTTTTGACAAGATATTAATATTTCTCATGTTCATTACATGTCTAATATGCCTTTTTCCCTTTCAAACATTTATTTAATGGTGGAGTTAATGTTATTTGTC
Source organism: Monodelphis domestica (assembly GCF_027887165.1). Lineage (NCBI taxonomy): Eukaryota > Metazoa > Chordata > Mammalia > Didelphimorphia > Didelphidae > Monodelphis > Monodelphis domestica. The sequence goes on along the minus strand of NC_077229.1, from coordinate 214,169,608 downwards.
TACTTCACCAATAATGTAAAGCAACCTACTTAAGCCCATGATGCATTTCTCCATTACCTTTTGGGGAACCTGAAGCTTTTAATCTTCAAGTATGGCATTTCTTGCTTTGCATCCATATAACATTTCTAGAATTACAGTGGGATCTAACACATCTAAAAATAGGTTTTCTCTGTTTTCCCTTCCAAGTCCATCTGGAATTTTGTCAGCATTTACTTCATAGGGCTCTTGTGAAGATCAAATGAGATGACAAATGTAGATTGCTTTGCAAACCATAGATTTTCTTTCTTTCTTTCTTTCTTTCTTTCTTTCTTTCTTTCTTTCTTTCTTTCTTTCTTTCTTTCTTTCTTTCTTTCTTTCTTTCTTTCTTTCTTTCTTTCTTTCTTTCTTTCTTTCTTTCTTTCTTTCTTTCTTTCTTTCTTTCTTTCTTTCTTTCTTTCTTTCTTTCTTTCTTTCTTTCTTTCTTTCTTTCTTTCTTTCTTTCTTTCTTTCTTTCTTTCTTTCTTTCTTTCTTTCTTTCTTTCTTTCTTTCTTTCTTTCTTTCTTTCTTTCTTTCTTTCTCCCTTACCTTCTGTCTTGGAATCAATACTGTGTATTGGCTCCAAGGCAGAAGAATGGTAAGGGGTAGGCAATGGGGGTCCAAGTGACTTGCCCAGGGTCACACAGCTGGGAAGTGTCTGAGGCCAGATTTAAACCTAGGACCTCCCATCTCTAGGACTGGCTCTCAATCCACTGAGCTACCCAGCTGCCCCCCGTAGATCTTTCTAAATGTGAGTTATTATTGTTATTGGGTCTTTTTACATAGCAGTAGTTGTGTCTCATGCTGTTCTATGTTTGCACTGCTTCATTTATGTCTTTTCATATTTTCTTGTATCTTTCAAATGTATAGTCTTTATGGTTATTGAATATTCCATTATATGTGGTGTTCTTAACCTTTTTTGTCATGGACCTTCTAGACAGTCTTGTAAAGCCTGTGGACTCCTTAGAATATTGTCTTTAAAAGAAAAAAACAAAATGTACAGTATTGTGAAGGAAACCAATTTATTGAAACAGTTGAATCAACTAAAAAAGACTAATGGAAACAGTTAACATTTTCAGCAAAGTTGTTGAATAAAAAATAAACCCACATAAACCAACAGCATTTCTGTATATTATCAACAAAAGCCATCAAGAAGAGGTAGAGAAATTCCATTTAAAATAACAAAAGGAAGTATAAAATACTTGGGGACCAACACATAGAAACATTAATTGCTCATATGAGTAGGCCAAGCTAGTAAAATTAAAATGATAATGCTATCTAAATTAATTTACTCATTCACTGCCATACTAATCAAACTAACAAAGAATTACTTTATAAAACCAGAATCTATAACAAACTTCATCTGGAGAAACACAAGGACAAGAATCTCAAGAAAAATAGCAATAAAAATGGGGATGGAAAGGGACCAAGAAGGATCTGATTTTAAACCATACCACAAAGCTGGCATCATCACAACTATTTGGTATGGGTTTAAGAAATAAAGAAGTTGCTCAGTGGAACAAATTAGGCATACACTATAAAGAAGCAAGAAAATATAGCCTAATGTTTTATCAACCCAACAATTCTAGTTACTGGAGCAATAACTCATTATTTGACAAAATATATTAAGAAAACTGGAAAGCCATATGGCAGAAACTAAGTAGAGACCAAAACAAACCTCACATCATATACCAAGATAAGTTCCCAGTGGGTATATAATGTAGACATAGAGGGTGACATTATAAAAAAATAAGAGGAACAAAGAAGCAATTACCTGTTCCATCTATTGAAAGGGGAAGAGTTCATGATCAAACAAGAAATAGAGAGGATCATAGGTAAAATGGACAATTTTTGGTTGCATAAAATTAGAAAGTTCTTGCACAAATAAAACCAATACAACTAAAATGAAAAGAGAAGAAAGCAAATTGGAAAAAATCTTTACAGCAAATTTCTCTGATAAAAGTCTCATTTTTAAGGCTTCTGAGGAATTGATTTAAATGTATAAAAATAAAATCCATTCACCAATTGACAAATGGTCAAATATATGGCTAGGAAGTTTTCAAAGGAAGTCTTTGCTATCAGTAGAATTATGGGAAAAAATTTAAATCACCAATAATTAAAGAAATGTAACAAAATAAATCTATGATTCCTTCACACATGCAGCAGATGGGTAAAATTAATAAAAAGCAACTATGACATTAGAGAATGATGTGGGAAAACAAATAGATTATTGGTAGTTTTAGGAGAGAATAAAACAATTCCAGCAAGTAATTTAGAACTAGTCTGCCAAATCTGTTAAACTATGGGGAACCTTTGACCTAGTTCTTGGAGGCATTACTCTAAGAACAACTCCTTTTTTATTTCAGGTTCAATGTTTGGACAAAATTAGATACTCATATGTCATTGAACATTTAATGTAAGAGGTTTTACTTTGTCTTAACACACTAGGAAGATGCAACAAAGATAGAGAAAAGCACTTAGCTTTTCTAGATTCTTTCTTTGTTCATCTCCCTATGGAAATATGTCTGTCTGATCAGCAGGGCAGAGTAACATTACTTGAATAGGTTTTAGAAAACCACCAAGTCCAAAGGAACAAGATTTCCCATGTGTGAGACTTTTTATTTCCTTAAATAGCCAAGCAGCCTTGTCAGGAAAGCTAGGGCCAATTAAGTCTTAAGGATAGCTGGGGTATAGTAGTAGGGACAGGAACTCATGAAGTCTAACCTGGAGGCAGCTTTATCTTTTTTTAGGTGAAGCCTCCTCATACCATGGTTAGGAAGAAAGGAGCTGTCAGGGGTGAGTTGGTTCCATCATACCAATGATGTCACACCTAGGTACCCACTCCAAAGTGATCAGAGAAAGAGCAAAAGTGCCCATATATACATAAATTTTTATGATGGTTCTTATTAGGGGAAAGAATTGGAAATGGAGATGGTACCTCTCAATTGGAAAATGGTCAAAATTAAATATACAAATGTGATGGAATATTTTTGTACTAAAAGACAAATGATGGAATGAATGGTTTCAGAGAAATGAGTCCAAAACTTGTATGAACTGATGCAGAGTAAAATGAACAGAACCAGAAGCACGTTTTATACAACAATTTTATGAAGGCGCAGAACTTTGAAAGACTTAGGAACTCTGATTAATGTAATGATCCATCATAATTCCAGAGCATTCATATTTAAAATTGAAATATGTTACTCACATCCTCATAAATGATGGACTCAGCATGCAGTTTGAAATATTTTTTGAAAATGAGAGGGCAGTAAGTGTGGCTCAGTGGATTAAGAGGCAGGTTTAGAGATGGGAGGTCCTGGGTTCAAATTTGACCTCAGGCACTTCCTAGCTGTGTGACTTTGGACAAGTCACTTAACCCCCATGGCCTGGCCCTTACTGCTTTTGTGCCTTGAAACCAATACACAGTATTGATCCTAACATGGGAGGTAAGGGTTTTTCTTTTTTTAATGAGAGAATTAGTTTTGCTCAGCTGTACATATTTGTAACAGTATGGGTTTTTCCGCCCTTGTTTTTTCAATGTAGTGGGAAGGAGAGAAAGAAGACTTTTATAATTGAAAAAAAAAATAATGCAATTATCAGAATATTAAAAAAAAAAGTAAACCAGTTTAATAGACCTCAGGGTTAAAAAACTCTGCATTAACATTATATGATGTAATTTATTCATTCCATCTCTAATTTTATTACATCATTTTTGGTTTTGCTAGTAAAAATAAAGTAATACTTAATATCATCATATGGATAATTTCTTTTTTGTTGTGATATTTTAGGACAAAATTCCTAGCAGTAGAATCACTACCAAAAAGTATGGTTAATTTTGTGACTCTAATCCTGTTATTATGTTGTTCTTCAAAAGGTTTATTCCAGGGGCAGTTAAGTGGTTCAGTGGATTGCGAACTAGGCTTAGAGATGGGAGATCCTGGGTTCAAGTCTGGTATCAGATACTTCCTAGTTGTGTGACCCTAGGCAAGTCACTTCATCTCCATTGCTTAGCTTACTTCTCTTTGGTCTTAGCACCAACATACAGTATTTATTCCAAGACAAAAGGTAAGGATTTTTAAAAAAGCTTATTCCAGTGTATGGTCAGGGATTGGTAATTTGTTGGGGTTTTAAAATTTTTTTCTTGGTTACATGGTTTTCTCCCTCCCCATTCCCAGAGTTGACAAGCTCAAACCCATTTCCATATTATTTGTTTCTATAAAAAATAATTTTTTAAAGCCAAAACCCCAAATCACCTACCCGTGTAAACAAATGATAAATCACATGTTTTCTTCTGGATTTCTACTCCCACAGTTCTTTCTCTAGATGTGGATAGTATTCTTTCTCATAAATACCACAGAATTGTCCTGGATCATTGCATTGTTATTAGTATCAAAGCCAATTACCTTTGATTATCCCACAATGTTAGAGTTTCTGTGTACAATGTTCTCTGGGTTTTCCTTATTTCACAGCACACTAGTTCATGTAGGTCTTTCCAGTTCAAATAGAAATCTATCAATTGCACCATTCCTTATAACACAATAGTATTTCTTTACTATCATATATCACAATTTGTTCAGCCATTCCCCAATAGAGGGACACCCCTTCATTTTCCAATTTTTTTGCCACCACAAAAAGTACAGCTATGAATATTTTTGTATGAACAGGTCCTTGGCCAGCTTTAAAAATCTCTTTGGAATATAAATGCAGTAGTGATATTGCTAGATCAAAGGGCATGCATTCTTTTAAAGCCCTTTGTACATAATTCCAAGTTGCACTCTAGAATGGTCAGATCAAGTCACAACTCCACCAGCAGTGTATTAGTGTCCCAATTTTGCCACACCCCCTTCAACATTTATAATCCTTTACTGTCATATTGGTCAGCCTGCTAGGTATGAGGTGGTATCTCAGAGTTGTTTTGATTTCATTTTTCTAATCAGGAGGGATTTAGAACATTTTTTCATATGATTATTGATAGTTTTGATTTCTTCATCTGATAACTGCCTATTCATAAGAGATTGAATTTGAAATTGAATTTGAAAAGAATAAACAATATATCTTTAAATTTTAGTATTTCTAATCTTTGACAGTATAATCAGATTAAATAAAATGACCTCCAATATTGTCACAAGGTAATTTCAAAACAATGTTAATTTGTAATAATAGGTTGAAGAATCAGAAGTTAGATATGTCCCTTCATAAGCCCAGAACAACTTTCTCTGAAGGAGAGGAAAATCAAAGTAGAACTATATCCCATTCTAAAATGACTGAATAAAAAATAGGAGGAAAAATAATTTGCCATAGTTTTTTTCATAAGTGCTTATTGGATTGGCATTGAAAGAAATATTCTAGGCATAAAATATGTTGAATAAAAATGTTTTTTAGTGAGAGGGGTGGCTCTTACTCTGTTGTGATTATTATTTTTAAATCTTTGGCACTTCAAAAAATAATGATGACAGAAAAATGTTGGGATTTTCATGAGAAGTGAACAAAATGGAACTAAATGGCACTAATTATCCTACTCATTAAATACACTAAAAATAAAGTCAATTATGTCCTAATATTAATAGTCAGTGAATTAACCTCAGCCAAGGCATGAAATGATTGCAAAATATTCTACTGAATCTCTTTTTCACTTATATTTTTGCCAATGTAAGCCTTTTTTACCCTCTCTGTAATGATTAACTATGCAATGGGATACATTCTAGGACTAGGCTCATAATGAGTCAGTCAGTGACTTTCATGAAGTCAGTATACTTTAACCTCTATGGTATTTAGGAAATAATTTCAAAGGTATTTATTTTGTTCTTTGTCATTTACAGTCTTCATTACAAAATCCATTTTATAGGTTTCCAAGGAATAGTCTGGGAAAGTATAAAACTATCTGATGTCCTAATGAAACTGTTTCTCCTATTAGTGGTCTCTCTTGAGTGTCCTCTTGCAGTGGGTTTTTTTTTTTTATCACTACCATAATTTGATTTCTAGCTCCTGCCTACAACATGGAAAAATGAGTCACAAGTCACTTGCAGGTCATCCAATGTGGCAACCCCCTATATTAAATTAGCCTAGGCCACAAGCTAAGCCTTTCTCTAGCTGACTTCACTGAGGACGTATTCTCTATTCTTCCCCCTGCTTGCTTCATCATTGACCTTCAATGACATTCCCATAAGGTTCTGTTGGAAACAACATAGCAATGAGCTAACCAAAGGCAGCTAACATTTACAGAGTAAAACAGGGTAAATATAAACCTGTTTTCAATAAAATATGTGAAATTACTTAATCTTTTTGTGTTCTGTTTTTCAGGAACAAAATCTAAGTGTTTGGGAAATCCTGTCCATGATTTTTATGCTGCCCAGTGTTATCCATATTTATCCTCATTTTCACTTTGACTGTGTAGCCCAGGCAGTTCTGAAATGGATAATGTCCTACATATATTAGATTGAGTTTTAGAAATTATGATATGCTATCATTTGCATCTAAAACTCAATAGCATATGTACTATGAATTATGATTTTTAATTAATATTAATGTATTTCTCTATTTCATTTGTATTCTCTTGCTAGAGTTTACTTATGGTCATTGCATACATTATTTCATTTTTCTTTATTAAATTTCAGTCATTCCTTATATGTGTGTGTGTATCTATACATATACAGATATATATATTTTATATCATATTCATTTTCCATGGATATTGACTACTTTCTCTGCTCACTGAACTCTTTCAATAACAGTAAAAACAGTAGTTAAATAAAACTAAATGACACATTACTATACTACCATAGCCTGCCACTTACCTTTGTACCATGAGGAAGAAGCTCTGGCACTTAAAATATATATGTTACTCAGACAAAAAAATTGATCATTAATTAATCAGAGTTCATAGGATTATAGAGTAATAGATAGTAAAAAACCATAAAGGCTATCAAATTCAATCCTCTCATTTTGTAGATATGGAATCCAAGACATAAAAAGATTAAATTACTTTCCCACAGTCATATAACTAGTAAGTGTCTGAGGAGGGATTTGAACCTAAGACGTCTGGATTTTAAGTCTAATGTTTCATCCACCATCTTATTCAATCTTTTAGTTTAGTTTTCATTTTCTTTATTGTAGTCATTACATTACATATTATGTTCTCCTGGTTTTGCTTCATGTTGCTTCATGTATTCCTAGCTTTCTTTGGATTACTAATATTTTTAGTTTCTTATGGCATAATAATTTTCTATTACATATATGTACTTTAATTGGTCAAAGTTTTTTCATTTTTCAAGTTGTTTTTTCCCAACTTGTTCTGGTTTTGTCTAATAAAAGTTCCACAATCAACGTTTGTTATATAGGAAACCTTTTTTCTTGCCTTTGACTTAGAATTTATGACCATTAATAATGCCACTGGAGGAGAGTATGAACAGTTTCTCACATGCAACTTAAACTCCTACTAGATGCCAGGTACTGTGGATAAATAAATGAAGGACCACGATGTGAGGTGCTAGAAATACAAAGACAAAATTAATCTTAAAAATTTATCTATTTTTTAATTATTATTTTTTACTTTTGGATAGTATTTAATTTCCCTCCAAATACATGTAAAAATAATTTTCATCATTAAAAATTTATTTGGATTCACAAATTCTCTTCCTTCCTCCTCACTGAGGTGATAGGCTTTAATGTAATGAATGACATGCACACATATATATGTAATAAATACAAAATTTATAAAAAGTAACTACTAGGTGAGGGCAAAGTTCTAGTATGGAGGACAACATGTTATAAAAATAGGGATTCTGGAGAGTACATTGGAACAGTATAAAGGAGGGGAGCTATAGGAACACAAAAGGTGGGGTTAACATGGATGCATAAGAAGGACAAGGAAATAGTGATCAGAGAAGGAAGCTAGCCATTCTACAATTCTGATGCACAGAAATATGGAATGGAGCTGTAGAAGATGATTTTTCATATCTTTCCCAATACCATTTGATTTTCAGTTTCTGAAAAAACTTGTGGAAGAGCGACAGGGTATGCCCTCAATAGAACAGATATTTAGTCTCTCATTCTGCCTTGTGTCCAAGCCATGGATCAATGGAATCCTGGGTCCACATTGGTCATAGAAGGGTGAGACTTGTTTGGGATAATTATCATAGATGTGCCCAGAACATTTCACTAGGATGGGCACTGAGAGAATTTTTCTAAAGCAAGCATTTTTTTGGACAATCAAAAGGACATTATTATCATATATAACACAGCTGTAGAAATACTGCTTGAAGAATGACTTGTATGTGTCCACTTCCAGAAAAAGAACTGAGAAATAGAAATAAGCAAGAAGTAGTTTTATACATATGTATATATTTTTTTGTCAAATGGTGTCTTCTCTAGTGAGGGGAGGGGAGGAAGGGAGACACCTAGGTATTTTAATGTAACAAATAAATAAATTTGAATTTTAAAAAGGACATTGCCTTGCAAACAATAATTCTTAATTTTAAAAATACATTTGCACAAAGAATTCTCCTCCTCACTCTAAAATACAGGACAACCTTTTCAGTCTTATTTTCTTGGAGAAAAAAGCACCATCCCAGCCAGGTCTCATACTATCTATTCTCTGACATGATGACAGTAGAGTTTAATCGATGACCAGAGTTACATCCTTTAAAAAGTTTAAATATTAATTTTAAAAAATTTTGGCCCTCTTTTCTCTACTAATCTGAGCTTCAGGGTTAGGTACTATGTGCTGAATCACAGAAAATAAATGACTAGAGGAACTAAAATGGGGATAAAATGTTCAGCTGATTTTTCCCTGACTTGACTGTAGCTAACTAAAATCTTTAGGTGAGAAACCTCCTGGAAGCAAGGTGGAAGAGGACAAATGGCTCATCTGACCTTGAAAGACTGGGCTCCACCAAGCTGAAGTGCCTCTAGAGCAGATAGAGAAATGTCACAGAAAGAGACAAGAAAAGGGCCACATTGGACTGAAATGTGACTAAGCAACTAGACATGCCTCCTTCCTCCCTTACTGTAACCTCAAGAAAATCATGCAAAAGAAGAGAGCAGGAAGCTAAAGGAGGAAGTGAGAGTATATGATGGTTGCCATAAAGGGTTGTTGGCTATCTCCAGAGAGTCAAAAAACATTTATTAGTGCTTACTGTATACTAGCCACTATGCTAAGTTCTGGGGATACAAAAAGAGGCAGAAGACAGTCCCTGCCCTCAAAAAGCTTATAGTCTAATGGACAATCAAACATGCAAGTTATACAGGGTAAATAGGAAATAATTAGTAGGCAACATACAAATGATTACATACAAAGCAAGCTATATCCAAGATAAAGAAATAATTAACAGAGGGAATTAATCTGGCACTGGAAGTAAGAGGGATTGTGGAAGGTGTAAGAGGGAGATTTTTGTTGGGATTTAAAGGAAGCTCAAGAGGTCAAAGATTGGAGATTTTCCGGAGATTGAAACTGGAAAATCTGCCTCTTTCTATCCCTTCTCACTAAGTAGAATCCAGAGGGTTAGTGGCACATTACTGAGTCTGTACACACCATGTTTACAACTCTGATATTCACCCTCAACCAAATCAGTTCATCTCTGCAACAAAATTCATTCCATTGTTGACTATATTATCTGCACCACCACCATCCCGACCATAAAAGGGCACAGGAGGGTCTTTGTTGCCAAACAAGTGGCCAGTGTGGGGTGGGAGGAGTGCCAGAGTAGATATGTAATTCCTGGTCTTATCAGGAGAAGTCAGCGGATTTCTGTGACCAGGATGGTTATTGAAGGGTAAGGTGTGTTTGAGGGACTCACCCTCAGCCAGGTCCACAAGCTTGGACCAGTTCACAGCTCCATTAACGGTGTATGGGACGTTTCAAAAGTCTTAGGGTAGCTTTACATTATTAAAGCTTAAAACTACACTAAAGCTTTTGGGACACCTGGTAGGTATCAGTGTGCCTTTCTTCCCAAGTGCTCTTCCAATACTATTTCTATTTTGTTATCTTTGCCACTCTGAAAGCAGCATATTAGAGTTAAAACTGATTTTTTAAAAATTCGTGAACACTTACTGATTTAGAGCAGTCTTTCATATGATAACACATTTTCAAAACTAATAGCTGGGACTAGGGTTCATCCTGACACCACAAAACGAAACAAAACAAATCTTAAAGGCAACTAGGTAGTACAATGAAGAAAGCACTGGGTCTGGAGTCAGGAAGACTTGAGTTCAAATGTGGCTTTAGATACTTACTAGCCATGTGACCATGGGAATGTCATTTAATCTCTGTCTGTTTTCATATCCTCAACTGCAAAATGGAGATAATAACAGCAAATACTTTCCAGGATTCATGCAAGGATCAAATTAAGATAATATTTGGAAGGAAGGAAGGAAGGAAGGAAGGAAGGAAGGAAGGAAGGAAGGAAGGAAGGAAGGAAGGAAGGAAGGAAGGAATAGGAAAAGAGAGAAAAAAGGAGAGGAGAGGAAAGGAAAGTGGGATTTATTAAATGCCATACGCTAGGCGGGTTTCCTAGTATAAAAGTTTTTTCTCTGTTCTGAGAAATTGGACCAAAAGATTTATAGCTGTCTTTATCTTTTTTTTTTCCAGCTTCAGGGTTCCAGCCAGAGAAGACAATCTGACAAAAACCCTCAGTATCATGCCTCTTTCTCTTTTCTAGGAATGTTTCCCTCTTAATTCTCTCCTCCCAACTTTCTTTGTATTAAGTACACACAGATATGTGGATAACATCATTTAAAGGGGGAAAAAAAGTGAACATTTAAAACAAAGAAAGTAAACAGACTTTCCCAGAAAGAAAGACATGAGGATTATATAAGTGAGCCCAAGGGGGAAAAAGAAGATACAGGATTACTTCCTGGGGAATTTTTGCACAGGGTTTCATCAATATAGGTTTTGTTCTCATACTTCTAGTGCTCAGTCTGTCCAAGAAGTCTCAATTCCATAGTCTTGGTCTTTTCCTTTTTCTGGTGGCTGCCTCTGTTTCTACTGACTTAGCTTCAAGTGACCTCTCCTTCTCTAGCTTCACGAGTCTTCTATGCATTTCATTAGGAATCAGGTTCCTCTTTGAGTTTTGCTGCTAGGCTCAATGAATCTGAATTTAATGGTCACCTGGAGACATGCTTTAGCATTCTTTATCCTATGCCATTTTTTCCTCGTCTTCACTCAAAAGATTGATTTGCATCTCATAAAAGGTCCTCTAATACTGTCCATCTTTTTACAGGTAATTTAACACCTAATTACCTAGGTCCTAGACCCTTTTCTGTGATTAGATCTTTGAAAGACTTTGAAAGATAAACATCATTATACTCTCCCCTATCACCAGGTTAAATGTTTGCTGGTCTTAGCAAATCCACAGGGTATGTTTCAGTATATTTTTTCATAGTTCCAAATTTTGCATAGTTCATGACTATAATTCTAAATTATGCATGCAACATATTAATACACATATCACAGAAATATATGCATATCTGTTCAAGTAAATATACAGAAAAGTCATGTAATACCAGTATCAGTAGGTCTACATAATAGAAGATGAATAAAGAACAATATATATGCAAACAGACAAAGCAAAGTTATACAATTTAACATGAACATGTATTTAGTTTTGTCTCTGCTCTAGAAAGTTCAACTGAAGGATTTAAATTGTTTTTATATATTTTTTTAGCTTCAAGGCCCAGTCAGAGATGACAACCCCCTAGCAAAACACCTCAAAGTCACATTCTCTCTCTCTCTCTCTTTCTTTCTCTCTCTCTCTCTCTTTCCCCTGCTTGCCCCAGGATGTTTCTAACTCAGTTCCCTCCTCTCAACTTCCTTTCCTAAAAATACACAAAGACCTGAAGTTAACACTGTTTATTAGCGACAAAGAAAACATTTATTTAAAATATACAATAATTACTAGATGCAACAATGAACTTATGAAACTACATACAAAGAACATCTTCTATTAGTAGTGTCATCTGACTATATGTAATCACTTCTCCAGTTTCTTTCTTCTTATTTTTTAAATAAATCTTTACCTTCTGTCTTAGAATTGATGCTAAGTATTGGTTCCAAGGCAGAAGAGTAGTTAAGTATAAGTAAAACCCAGTGGAATTGAGCATTGGCTATGGGATAGGGAGAGGGAAAGAATAGGAATCAAGTAATCGTGGAAAAATATTCTAAATTAATTAAATAAAAAATTTCAATTAAAAAAAGAAGAGTGGCTAAGTGCTAGACAATTGGAGTTAGGTGACTCGCCCAGGATCACATAGCTAGGCAATATCTGAGGCCAGACAGCTTGCTTTTTTAATATCAAAATTTGATCTGAACACAGGTTAACTGGATTTAGGTCAACTTTTATCTGATATATTTGATGGTGTGGGCTGATCATAGTCCTTATCAGAATTACAATAAAGTATCCCTAAATCTAAATATGGCAAATCTCTGTACCCTAGGAAACTATAGACTCAACAATCGTAGGCAGGAAAGCTGCTGCCTCTGAATTTACTCTTTTCTTCTTTAATCAATCTTTAGATTGATTGCCAGGTTATGGTATATAGAATCTCTTTCACTTGAAATAATTGTTTCTGAACCATTGTTGAGTTGTCTTTGAAAGAAATACTCTCAACTATTCTCCTTTCCTTAGCCTCTGCTGAGCTCAGTGCCCTTCAATCTCTTCCTCTTCATCTGAGTCCATGTAATCCCTCTATAGGGTAATAAGCAAGTGGTTGTGATCAACTATCTTTACAAGACCCCTACTGGTATCTGGGAACTATTCTGTACAGAGGCAAGTTGCCCACTCTCTGTAAGTAGAGATGAAGTGACTTTGTGTTCATTTGTTAACTTGCACATCCCATGAAGATTTAAGTATCTCTCTACTTATTCAAGATCTTGACAATGATCTCAGACATCACACCCTCATTGTTTCTTTCAGCATTCTTCTGAGGCAAAGTTGTATCTTGGTGGTTTCTTTTAACTCCTTTCTCAGCAGGAGAGATACATGGTTGTCAGTATGAGTAACTCTCCAACTTCAGAGCCTCCAAAACAAGTCAATAGATAGCTTGGGCTCTTACCCAAACATTAGCAGGGATCTGCTTTTTGGTGTCATTTTGGGTAGATTTATGCCTATGAATTAGGAATGGTACATGTTGATGTTAATGAAATTTTCGTTCTGATCTGTCTCTCTAACATATTCAGCAGCGAAAGATCAACTCACTGAAATGTGCAAAAAGTATCATAGAACTTTTTGACTGTAAGGAAGCAGGGTCTCCTCGTTTTATGCAAAATGGAGTCGGAGGTACAGTGAGATTAAATCACTTACCCCAAATGGATCAATGAGTCACTGACAGAACCAAGAAGGCTATAAGATTTAGAGCTCCTAATTCGGTTTCTGTCTGTTCCAACAAAGGTGTAAAATATGTATTCCATAGGCTCTTCATAGTGCAGCCCAACCAGATTATAATATAATTGGAAAATATATTTTAAAATAACTAAAAATTCAATTGAACATGAATAATGTTAATATGGGGGGCAGTTAGGTGATACAATGGATTGAGTGGCTGGAGTCAGTAGGATCTGAATTCAAATTTGACCTCATATATTCCCTAGCTTTGTGATCCTGGACAAGTCACAAAATCACATTTGCCTCCATTTCCTCATCTATAAAATGAGCTGGAGAAGCAAATTCCAATGTCACAAAGAGTTGGGGACAACTGAAAATGATTGAACAACAATATATTAATATGGCATTTTCTAAAACAATATATTCCCACAGGTTTCCTTATATATGTATGGGTTAGTGACCCTAGTTTATAAATTAGTTGGATACCACTGTGTTAAATTAGATCCTCTTTTTGCCTGGATACTGTGTTATTCACACAAAGTTCCTAATCCATTGCCTTCTAATGAACTCTTTTTGTTCCTTTGTTGTTCTTATTTGAGGAAATTTTTCATTAAAACTTTATTAGGAAGGTGAAGAAAAGATCCCCCTTAGAACTGAAGTCCTTTGTAGACTTGTTTTCCTTTGAGAGTTTAATTACTAGGAGGTTTGCAAATGGAGGTTAAATTGACTCTTAATTGCAATCAAATGAATAGAAGAGCTATAAAACTGGAAAAACCTCAGAATTGTGTGTTCTGAATGCAAAAGAAGTTCTACTATCATCCCAGAATGTTTTTGAAAACTGGAACATCTTAGAAGTCATTTAAAAACAGGCATTGGGCAACATTATTACCTCCCCTGGTGTTTTATGACTTCAGGGAACATTGAGTCTGGTCTAATAGCAATTCAATACAAAGTTGGTGGATTATCCCTGACTATAGGACCAATAATTAATTTACTCACTTTTATCCTCTTTAGTGGAAGAATAGAAGTGGTGAAATAATTATGGAGGACATCAAGATGAATCAGGGGATCACAGATTTCTAGATTTAGAGGTAGGAAATCCCTTAAAGATGATCTAGTTCAATCTCCTTCATTTTAAATGTGAGGAAAATGAGGTTCAAAGCATTTTAGTGAGTTGCCCAAAGTCACACAGAGAGTAAGAGTTAGAATCTATACTAGTCAGGTCATATGATTTGAGATCCAACCCTATCTGTTATATAGTGTTCACTTTTTAAAATGAAGTTAGTCATGTTATGCAAAAATGTGTTGAAGAGTGAAAGAACGAGATTTCATAGTCAGGGAGGCTGGCTTGGGGGAGGGGTGGGCTGATAACAATAACAAAGATTCCAAATAATAAGATCCTCAGAAAGGAGAATGTCACTTGAAAATGCAGAGGAAGAGCTGAGCAGAAAGAAGAAAGGAGGCCTTAATCACTGACTATCAAGAATCAAGAGGAAAAGATCAAAGATGACTCCAACTAGCATGTTTGTCTGACAGAACGGTGACAAGACCAGGGAATTATGATGGAGCCTCCCATATGCCTAAGTGAGGTGGTAATAATATTTGTTTTTTTCTTTAATAGAATAGTCTCATTTTTTGAGCAGGATGATTAAAAAAAAAACTGGAAAGATATACATGAACTGACACAGAGAAAAATAAGCAGAACCCAGAGATCATTGTATACAGTGACAGCAATATTATGGAATGATCAACTGTGAAAGACTGAGCTGCTCTCAGCAATACAATGATCTAGGATAATTCTGAAGGACTTATTGCAAAGAATGCTGTCCAAATCCATAGAAAGAAGTGTTACAGCTGGAACATGCTTTAGTTTATTTATGGGTTTTATTTTGGGGTTTTGGTTTTACATGAGTAAATATACTTTTCTTGAGTATTCTCTTACAACAATGACCAATATGGAAGCATGTTTTGCATGATAATACATGTATAATAGAGATCAAATTGTTTACCATCTCTGAGAGGGGGAGGGAAGGGAAGGAGGGAGGGAGATAATTTGGATCTTATAATTTCAAAAACTTACATTGAAAATTGTTATTACATGTAATTGGAAAAATAAAATATCTTTGAATCAAAAAAAAGAATATTCTCATTTTTATAGACCTCAATTCTTATGTTGTTCAATAATTCGGTATCAAGAAGGCAAATCAAACACAGGAAAATAGGACATTCTGAAAATAGCAGACAGAATGCTTGAATTGAAGGCAGAAATTCTGAATTCAGATTCTGTCTGATATTCACTTATCACTATCCCCTCAAACTCAATATTCTTATCTATAAATTGAGATGGCAATAAATATTGTCACTAACTCATAGGGTTGTTGTCAGGGTCAAATTAAGCAGTACAAGTGGCAGCTAGGTTCCCCAAAAGTTAGAGCTTAGGACTTGAAGTCAGGAAGTCCTGAGTTCTGCCTTGGACATTAACTAGCTATAACCCTGGACAAGTAATTTAATTTTTTTTAAACCCTTACCTTCCATCTTATAATCAATACTTTGTATGGGTTCTAAGGCAGAAGAGCAGTAAGGACTAGGCAATGAGGGTTAAGTGACTTGCCCAGAATCACACAGCCCGGAAGTGTCTGAGGCCAGATTTTAAACCAGTATCTCCTATCTCTGGGCCTGGCTCTCAAGCCATTGAGCCACTCATTTAATCTTTTTAATCCTCAGTTTCCTCATCTGTAAAATGGGGCTAATTACAGCATCTATCTCATAGGTTTATGAGGATCAAATGAGTTAACAGATTAAAAAAAAGTTATATGAACCTTAAAACACCATGTAAATACTATTATGATTATGTAAAGTACCATGCCAGCCTTAATGTTTTATATGAATGGCAGCTAACTGGGTTTGAGAGTAGACTAAACAGAACCTAGGAAGGAGGAAAAAGGAATGAAATGAACACTTCAGTAACAGATGAGTGTTATATGGAGAAGACTGACATTAACAAATGAATTAATTATGTGCTTGGACCCATTTGTCTATTTACACACCAACAACATCTAAGCTTTTTATTGCTCTACTTTTCAAGGGCAACCTTTGATTTAATTTGGGGCAGGAAGCAATCCAATGACTGTATCAACATACAGACTACCAGGAGCTAAAGAACCACTTCAAGGAATAGAATTATTGAGGTGAAAGTTGGAAAGGGTTTAGAAATTCTCTTGCCAGACCTAATTCTGGAAAAGGGGTTTTACTAAAGAGAAAACTGAGATGCAAAGGAGTTAAATGAGCTGCTAGAGGTCACATGATTAGGTGGATTTTGTATTCCAAAGCTGCTTCCCTACCCAGGGGAATCAAGAAAAAAAAATTATTGAGTATAGAAAATTTTAAACAATTCAATATTTCTGTACAACAAAAATATTCCTAGTCCATATATTAATTATCTTTGGTGGGGGGGAGGATTAATGAACTTGTAGAGGATTAAGCTAAGCTGAGCCGTTCTTGGTTAAATGACATACATACTTTTTACCTAAAAATATCATTAGCTCTCCAACTCCACTTGCATATTAATCATTTCAGTCATTTAAACAAAATCCCCAGTGAAGCATGAAATAACACACTTAGAAACCTAGGAATGAGAAAACAGAAAGGATTGAAAGAGTTAACACCTCCCTGCTTTTCCTTATATTGGGTCTCACACACAGTCCTTTTCACTTGCTAATTCACTGCAGAGAAGCACTTGTGCTTCATTCCTGGGTCTTGAAAACTGGAAATGGAGTCTAATCTTATGGAATATTAGAGTTAGAATGGACCTTTAAGATGATTGAGGAAACAGCCTCAGAGACTCCTATTGGGAGTTAGTGGCAGAGAGTGGGTTCAGTCTGGCTTCCTGACTCTTTATCTACAACTGATGTTCTTAGCAATAGACTGTGTTCAACAAAATTCCTTTACTGAGAAACAAGGCAAGAAGATTCCAGGAGAATTCATTATAAGGACAGGATTCTTGGAAGGAAAATGCTGGAGGTTAACGTGTGCTTCCTGCATCCAGGGCATCAGCCAGATTTTAGCAGTCTGATGAATTTAACTTCTTGGCTTCTATCAAAATTCAAGCTTAGGCTGTATTTTGTTTTTATTGTTTGAACTGTTCCTACATTCATTTGATTAGATAAGAAACTGTAAGCAATTTATTTTAAGGGTGGAGGAGGAAGATGATAACATCAAAGTCTCCTTGGCTTTTTCAGTTAGTGTGCCTGGAGATTTCCCCAGTGGGAGAGCTGATTTCCCTCACAGAGGGAATCCACATAGTAACCAGGTCCTTGAAAAGTGTTGATTTATGTTTGAAAGTATTTTACTTTTGGAGAGGGGAAGAAAAAGGTCTTGTAATTATTTTCTTCTCTTTTGATTTTTATTGCTGATGTTAAGTGCCCTGGGCCAAATCCTAGCCTTAGTTACAACTTGATGGGAGTTGTATGTGTACATGTAACCATGCACTGTAAGAGAGGGCATTCACAGTCTTCCATAAATGACTTCCCTTTGTAGTGGAGAGGAGGGCTCACAGTCACAAACTAAAGCAAGAGCCTCTCAGCCAGATCTGGAGCCTTGGGAACAAAAGTTCAAAGATTTATAGTTGGAAGAGACTGCAAAGGGCATCTAGTCCATTTTACATCTCCCTCATTTTACAGATGAGGAAACTGAGGCCCAGAGAGGTTAAAGGATTTGCCTAAGGTCAGAGATAATAAGCAGCAGAGCTGGGATTCAAACTAAGATCCTTTGGTCTGTGTTGCCTTTTCTTAGCAGTCATCATCTGTCCTAGCATCTTAACTCAGATGTGGTGCCTTCAACTCACTCACAGATAAAGACAACCTAGCAGAGATCCATCTCAGAATATCCATTTTCCCAGGCCTATCTCCCCTCTTTTAATTCCATCAGTGCTGACTCTGAGAGGCACATACAAAGGATCATCCAAAAAGGCAGTGAAGAATGACTCCTCATTTCTGCAGGCATACAATTTACCAGAATGTAAGATCCTACGTCAGTGGCAGTGTCATTTAGTGTTGGAACCATGTAGTAATATTTCCATATTAGCCCAGAGGAATGGGATTAGAAGATATTATGTTTTATTCACTCACCTCATCTAGCTCAAAACTTGGCACTCAAAAAATGTTTCTTGAATGAATTTGTCATAGCAGTCATGACCTGAAAAAACTCCTTCTCTCCCCTATGCAGGCTGAAAGAAAACTGGAAACACAGACAATAGAAAAAGGATGATTGGGGGCAGCTAGGTGGCTCAATAGATGGAAAGTCAGATCTAGAGAACTGAAGTCCTGGGCTCAAATCTGTCAGCCATATCCTAGATATGTGACCCTGGACAAATGACTCAATCCCCATTGCCCATTGAACCTAAAGGGAAATTTATCTTTATCTTATCAGAGCAGGAGGTGTAACTATTGCTTCTGAGAGAGAGAGAGAGAGAGAGAGAGAGAGAGAGAGAGAGAGAGACACTTGGCTATCAGTCCCTTTTCTTTTTTATTGTGCTTTTACCAGATATGTTCCATGGTTAAAACTTTTGTTAGGCTTGTTGCTTGCAAAGGACTTGGAGCACTTTGACAGACTCAATCCAGATTTTGATGTTTCCAGAGGGAAATCTTGTTGGGAAAAAACAATCCATGAAGATTATTAAAGAGAAGACCTCGTCATTGAACATCAGTACATCTGCCAGAATTCTGCTTCTAACACTTGGATTACATAAGGAATGGATGGATGGATGGATGGATGGATGGAAAGCAGTAAACTTCCCTTGCTTTTAGAAAAATTTTCATTAAAACTTTATTAGGAGGGTCAGCTAGGTGGCTCAATTGATTAAGAGCCAATCAGTAACAGTTGGGCAATGGGGTAAGTGGCTTGACCAGATCACACAGCTAGGAAGTGTCTGAGGTCATGTTTGAACTCAGGACCTCTTATCTCTAAGCCTGCCTTGGAACCAATAGACAGTATTCATTATAAGATGGAAGGGAATGGTTTGGGAGGGGGGAAAACTTTATTAGGAAGGGAGAATTGTAGGGTATTTCCTTCCATGTAGCTCTTCACTAAGAGGAAATGTCTCTATATTGTCATTTTTGCCATTCCATATCAATAGTCTCCATAATCTCTGCATCCAGACAGACAATAAGATAGTATTATTGCAGGGAATTTGGGATTTCTAGAGAACCCAACAACCCACCCTTTTTGTGAGTCTCAGCTTCCCCAAGGAAGTATAATGTATAGACATTCTTCTAGATTTGTGATCTCTTGATGGAACTCAAAGAGAAAGAATTTGGGATTACTAGCGTTCACTAGGCTCCTTTCTATTAATATTTAGATAGAGTGGGAGTGGATTCATTGGGATGTTGGAACATCTTAGAGGTGTCTATTTGGCTGACTCTCTCCTCCCATCTGTGCCTTCTTCTTCCTTAACCCTCTTCCTTTTTTCTCTAAGGATTCAGCAACTGAGGTCTCAACTAATGGATCCTTCAAAGTTGCTAGAAACTTGAGTCAATGCCAAATACAAAAATGGGCCATATCAAGAGGGCAACAGTATTATCAGAACACAAGACAACTTTAATACCTTGACTGAGTTCACTTCTTACCCAAAAGGAGGAAATACTCTTCCTGGGGGGGCATACCTGGTCATACCTGCTGCAATTCAGTTTTTCTTTCAAGTAAGGCAGATCTGTATCTTGAAAGAATATTATAAATCATTTTTCTGATAGTTCCCTCCCTTCTAGGTGTTACATAAAAGGAAAAACTGAAATAATGATGTCCATATCCAAAAGAAACCTGGGAGGGTAGTTAAATTCTATAATTAAAGCTCTAGTATTTTTAGTTCCTGGGTTTTTTGTTTGTTTGTTTTTTTGTTTTTTTGCTATAAACTTTATGTATATTGACTTTTAATATCACTAAAGGGGGGAATGGCAGAAGAAAATATTACCCGGGAAAGAGATTTAAAACAAACTTGTCCATCTTGCCAAGAGTTTTGTCTCAACAGGAACAAACAAGTTGCTTAAATCAAGAGGCAAGGGAAGAAAATCGTTACCTGAATATTTATTAATGAACCTGGTTAAAATCCCAAATTCTTACTGAAAAATCACTGCAAATTTCTAGGTTTAGGTCACAGTGACAGTTTTGACACCTTTCAATAATAATCTGTCTTAATCACAAGGTTAACCTCTAGTCCTGTGATGGTGAAATTATGTCATGAAAGCCAAAAAGGGCACAAAAAGCCCTCTCTGTGGGCATGCAAGCTGTAACCTGACAGATTGTAACTAGAAAGGCAGAGAAACTTGGAGGAGTTGCTCCCTTTCTCCTTTCCACCCAACTGAGGACATATTTTCACTTTACCAAGGGGAGCATTTCCTCCCTTGTCTGGGGCAAGGTGGGGGTAGGGCACAGCATACCATCAGTGGGGCATGACACATGATCTCTAAAAGGTTCGCCATCACTGCTCTAGTCCAAAGAAAGTTAAAATAAAATCACAAAATAATTGAAGTCTATTCAATAGATCCTTCTCATATTTTGATCTCGCGTTTTAGTATTCCTCTTCTTTTGCCTGACATACCCTCTCCTTTCTCTAATACTCCTATGTACCATTGCACCTTGCTATTACAACACATAACTGGGGGCACTTTTGTTCAATGGTGAGTCTGACTCTATTCTTTTTTAAAATGTTTTATGTATTTTCTCATGGTTACATGATTCATGTTCTTTCCCTCCCACTTTCCCTCCCCCTCCCAGAACCAATAAGCAATTCTACTGGGTTATACATGTATTATCATTCAATACTTATTTCCATATTATTCATTTTTTTAATAGTGTAATCTTTTAAAAACCAAAACACCACATCCTATACTCATATAACCAAGTGATAAATTAAAAGTTTTCCTTCTGCGTTTCTACTCCAATAGTTCTTTCTCTTGATGTGTATTGCATTCTTTCTCATAAGTCTCTTAGGATTGTCCTGCATCATTGCATTGTTAGTAGTAGCAAAGATGATTACATTTGATTGTACCATAATGTTTCAGTTTCTGTGTACAATGTTCTCCTGGTTCTGCTCATTTCACTCTGTATTTCTATCATGTTTGGAAATCAAGCAGTTTATCATTTCTTGTTGCACAATAGTATTCCATCACCATCATATATCACAATTTGTTCAGTCATTCCCCAATTGAAGGACACCCCTTCATTTTCCATTTTTTGGGGACCACAAAGAACTCTGCTATGAATATTTTTGTACAAATATTTTTCTTCTTATCTCTTTGAGGTACAAACCTAGTAGTGGTATTGATGGATCAAAGGATATACATTCTTTTAAAGCCTTTTGGACATAATTCCAAATTGTTTGGCTCTATTCTCAAGGGTTTTGTTGTAGTGGGACGAGAAGGAAGTGGGAGCTTTCTCTGCTAATGATTTTTTTAAAAAAGTGAAGTTCTGAAGAAAGTATATGCCATTTTGACAGGAGAATCATTAAAATTCTTCTGTACAGATAAAAGGTATAGTCAGCAAATTGAGGATTTATCCTTTATATAACTTGTTTTGAATGTATTTGTTTGCTTGTTATCTCCCCCATTAGATTATAAGCTCTCTGAAGGCAGGAACTATTTTTTATCTCTTTTTGTATCCTCAGAATTTAGTAGAGTACCTGGCACCTATGCTTAAGAAATATTGATTAGAGCAGATAGGGTGGTTCAGTGTATTGAGAGCCAGGCCTAGAGATGGGAGGTCCTGGGTTCACATATGGCCTCAGACACTTCCTAGTTGTGTGACCCTCAGCAAGTCATTTAATCCACATTGCCTAGCCCTTACTGCTCTTCTGCCTTGCAACCAATACCCAATATTGATTCTAAGACAGAAGGTATGAGTTTTAAAAAAAAGAAGAAATATTGATTGATTGTGCCTTTAAACCCTCTCAGAGTATATTTATGTATATCTCAGAATTTTGGGTTTGGAAATCATTCATTAGTATAAAAGTTACTCAGAATAAGAGAGTTGTTCTTTGTTCTTCTTCCTTTTGGTTTCACATACTAAGATTTGGGAAAACATATTTTTCTCCCTTAGATTTATTTATATATGTATTTAAAATACATGTTTTTAGTTATTTACATATAATTATATATTATTGCATATAATATATTATCATTTAATTATTATATATAATGTTTATATGAACCCTTTATATTTATTCTTCAATCACTTTCAATTTTAAAATTCTAAAGAATTTTTCCAAAAAAATAATTGTATAGGGGAAAATGTTTTCCCTACCAGAGAATTTTTAGTCTATGCAGATAGTACTTTAGTGAGGCTGGTGTTATCACAACAAGGAAAGCAAAGCAATTGAGCTCTAGGACAGGAAGGCAGCAGCTGTGGTTAAAATGCTAATGTCACCAATCTCTTTTCCCCTCTAAATTTACCTATAGCCAATCTATATAATGCAGACTAATCAGGTTTTTGTTAAATATCTTTAAATTGTCCTTCATGCTACAGATTTAACGACATTGTCAATATAGAAATTGAGAAGGAATGGGAAGAGTAAGGATGAGAATAAGGAAATAATGAAGGAGAGAGTGAGAAAAAGAGGATGAGGGAGAATTCTGGGGCATGGCAAGGCAGGATAGAAAATACAGTTATGGCAAGGCTAGTGATCTGATTGGCTTTCCTTATATTATTTGTTCTTTGTTGAGGCAGTTATTTGTGAGTCATTGCAGAGTGAGGAACTTAGTTCAAATTCTGCCTCCATTATTATTTACTAGATGTGCCACATTGATCAAGTTATTTAATTTCTTCCCAGACTCCAGTTTTCTCATTCAAGTGGAGATAAAAAAATATATATAAAGCATTTTATAATCCTTAAAATACTATATAAATGTTAGCTATTATTGTTCTGTGTCCTTAGGAAAGTCTTCCTCAGTAGATGATGTTAAAAGCTTCTGGAAATCTTAAAATTAGACACTAATTATGCCCAACTTATATTTTGAATTAAATCTAGGTTGTGTCAATGATCCATAAGCAGTAAAATTGACCTTTTTGGGAATCAGTCCCAGAATCAGACCTGGTCTATTTGAGCCCAGAGTCCCTTGGGCCTGATTACAGATAAAATACCAATTCCTTTGGCTGCCATTGGAGCCTTTACAATCAGGCACCAACCTAAATCAAAGGCTAATTGCATACTGCTCCCTTTTATATACTTTACATTAAAACTAAGCTGGTCCATTCACTGTCCCTTACATAAAATATTCCATCCCCTTTCTGCTTTTGTATAGATTTTCTCCTTTGTCTAGAAAAGGAATCCCTAGATCCTGTTGAAGTTTAATTCAAATGCTTCCTGAGATGAGACCTTTCCCATTTCCTTCAAGCTGCTAAGGTACCTCTCCCAATTACTTTGTATTTACCATATGTAGGAGGATGTCTACCACAAACATGTGAACATTTGTTGAATCCCATTATTATACACTGTATATTTGTAAAAAATAGACTCGAATACAGGACTACAATCCCCACGAGCCTTTGCTCCACTTCCCCAGAATGCCTTGTAATCTCACCTGGGCTGAGATCGAGAAGGTATTTAAGCTGATTCAAAGGCTTTTGAGGCTCTCTCTCTCTTGGCTCTTTTTGGACTTCCGTTTTGGAGCAGGCGGTCTCTTGCGTGATGTGAGGTTACTTTGTCCAGGCCTCTGGCCTAGGCACATGTTTCTTACTTGTATATTCTTTAATCTTTAACCTTTAATAAACCTCTAAAAAATATAATACTCCTTGCAGAGAGAAACTAATTTCTACCTGCCTCAGATGCCTCAGTCTCCCCGTCTCCCCTAAATTTTAACTGTTACATATTAGTGACAACTAAGTGGATAGAGCATTAGACCTCGAGTCAGAAAAACCTGAACTCAGATCTGGCCTTAGATACTAGTTGTGTGATACTGGACCAGATATTTAATCCCAATTTGCCTCTTTTCATTGATAAAATGGGAGTGATAATAAGAGCACCTATCTACCAGGGTTTGGGTTGTTGTTGTTATGTTTTGTTTTTTTTTGAAATTTGAGATAATTTTTGTAAATTTGCTTGAATGGCCATGATGGCAGTGGAAGCAGGAGTTGTTGAGAGCTTAGAGCTTGATTAGACATCAAAGATGAGAAGGTCATCCACTGCACCTAGACAATTGCCAATCACCCAAACTTTTTTCTTGTCTCTGGACTTCAATGACTCTAGAAAAGAAAATGAGGGTTTGTGTAACTCTGCTTCACATAAGTCCCCCTAATTTCATGGGTCCTTTTCAAAATAAAAGACAAACATTTGCTTCATATAGGCTTTATGTTAGTTATATGTTTGGGTTATTTAACCCCCAACAGAATGTGAGGTCCTTGAAAATAAGGGACTATTTTTGGTTTTGCCCATTATCCAGCATGATGAATGGTATATAAGCAGTGCTTAATAAATTCTTATTTTGCTATCATCTTTACTCCCTCTTGTTAGCAGTAATAGAAAGGTAGTTTCCATTCCTTTGTAAGGCTGTTCCCTACATCTTGAACATTGGGGATTCTCTTCCTCCAAACCTAACTCTGCCAGCTGAACCCTACCTATCCTTTTATTCCTCCCACCAGAACCCCAAAATAAAACCATAAATAGACTGATGTGAAAGATAGTATGTTTTGATCCAAATCTATCCACCTACATCTACCTCTTTCCTTGGAAGTGGATAGATTTCTCTATCATTAGTCTTTCAAAATTGTCCCAGATCGTTGCATTGCTGAGAGTAGCCAATTTTTCACAGTTGATCATCATGTAATATTGCTATTATCTCTGTGCAATATTCTCCTGGTTCTTCTTATTTCACTTTGCATCAGTTTCTGTAGATTTTTACAGCTTTTTTTCCTGATCATCTTGCTTATAATTTCTTATAGAACAGTAGTATTTCATCACTAACTTGTACCACAATTTTTTAGTCATTCCACAATTGATTAACATCCTTTCAATTTCCAGTTCTTTGCCACCACAAAAAGAGCTTCTTTAAATATTTTTGTGCAAGTAGGTCCTTTCCCTTTTTTTATTGAGTGGGCTTTCCAATGGAATCATAGATATGAACAAAAAAAAAATCAAAGATTAGACATAGCTTCCTATGTTTTAGTTAGACAAAAAAGATCTAATGGAATTTTTTCATTTAGATTTCTGAAATTTCCCATTTCCCAAAAAGATTTTTGTAAGGCAAAATTTCTTCATTGGGTTTTGCATTTATGTCTATGGGTAAATTGGTTTGTGTGTTTAAATTTGATTGTTAATTTGTAAAATAAGATGTTTCGGTGGGAAAGGAAAGAATTTAAGACCAAACAAGAGATAGAGAATATTATAAAATATAAAATGAATAATTTCGATGACATTAAATTGAAAAGTTTTTATACAAAAAACCCCAATGCAACCAAAATGAGAAGGGAAGCAGCAAATTGGGGGGGGGAATCTTTATTACAAAAACCTCTGACAAAGGTCTAATTTCTCAAATTTATAAGGGACTAAGTTAATTGTACAAAAAAAAATCAAGCCATTCCCCAATTGATGAATGGGTAAGGGACGTGAATAGACAGTTTTCAGATAAAGAATCAAAACTATCACTAAGCACATGGAAAATGTTCTAAATCTCTCATAATTAGAGAAATGTGAATCAAAACAACTCTGAGGTACCACCTCACACCTAGCAGATACAGTAAAGGAAAATAATATATGTTGGAGGGGATGTGGCAAAATTGCAACACTAATACAGTGCTGGTGGAGTTGTGAACTGATCCAACCGTTCTGGAAGGCAATTTGGAACTATGCCCAAAGGGCTTTTAAAAGAATGCTTGCCTTTTGATCCAGCAATATCACTACTGGATTTATATCCCAAAGAGATAATAAGAAAAAATCCTTTTATAAAAATATTTATAGCCACACTCTTTGTGGTGGCAAAAAATTGGAAAATGAGGGGATGCCCTTCAATTGGGGAATGGCTGAACAAATTGTGGTATATGTTGGTGATGGAATACTGTTGTGCTCAAAGGAATAATGAACTGGAGGAATTCCATGTGAACTGGAAAGACCTCCAGGAATTGATTCAGAGTGAAAGGAGCAGAACCAGGAGAACATTATACACAGAGATGGATACACTGTGGCACAATTGAATGTAATGGACTTCTCTACTAGCAGCAATGCAATGATCCAGGACAATTCTGAGAGACTTATGAGAAAGAACACTATACACATTCAGAGAAAGAACTGTGGGAGTAGAAACACAGAAGAAAAACAACTGCTTGATCACATGGTTTGATGGGGATATGATTGGGGATGTAGACTCTAAATGATCACCCTAGTGCAAATACTAATAATATGGAAATGTCTTGATCAATGGCACATGTAAAATCCAGTAGAATTGCGCATCAGCTAAAGGAGGAGGGTGAGAGGAGGGAAGGGAAAGAACATGAATCTTGTAAC
The DNA here is from genome assembly GCF_027887165.1 of Monodelphis domestica. Lineage (NCBI taxonomy): Eukaryota > Metazoa > Chordata > Mammalia > Didelphimorphia > Didelphidae > Monodelphis > Monodelphis domestica. The sequence continues at coordinate 214,142,793 of NC_077229.1, read as the reverse complement.
CATGGAAAATACTCTAAATAAATTAATCAGTAAAAAAAGAAAAAAAAGTTTCAAGTAAATAGCTGTGGGCATCTTTTCCTGTTATTAAAATAGATTAAATGTGTTTTAGAATATAATCTCGGGAATAGTCTTTCTATGAGAAGGTAAATATCCTCTTTAATGACAGGAAACCTATTCCTCATTGCTTCTGATTCAGATTAATTATCACTTCCACTCCCATTATTTGAAATTCTTTAAGAAAGAATGACACAAAATTTTTCTTTAGAGTGCTTATTTTCAGGTCCTGAACTGTATTTTCAGGTACAATATTAAGCTGCATTCAACTCCCTTTCCCTCTGGCAGAGTATGATATAATGATGTATATATAGTGTAGAAAAAGCAAATATTGGTTAGGAACAGAAAATAAAGCCAACCTCAGAATTAGTGCACACCTGAGGTCATTTGATGGAGAAGAGTCATTATGGCTCACTTATCTTAGGCTAGAATGTGGGACATGTCTCCAAGACTTATAGTGTTATAAATATAAGATGAGATGGGACTTCAAAGGCCATGTGATTGAATTCCTTCATTATACATTATGTATATTATATATTAGGAACAGCTTAAGTGAATAGAACACGGGACCTGGAGTCAGGAAACCCTGAATTCAAATCTTAGTGCCTCAGACACTGTGTGACCTGGGCAAGTCATTTAACCTCTTTCTGTCTCGGTTCCTTCATCTGTAAAATGGGAATGATGATAGCATCCACCTGCCAGGATTTTTGTGAGGATAAAATGAGATAATATTTATAAAGCACTTTGCAAACATCAAAGAGTTATATAAATGCTATAATTATTTATTGTTGTTATTATCATCATACAGCTAAGGAAACTGAGGCATGGGAGATTAAGTGACACCTAAAGTCACACAGGTAATAAAAAAGCATTATTTATCATTAGCTATTATTACGATAACATTAAATCACATGGCTTGATAATGACCCATATGAAATTTCTCATTTTGTTGGTCCAATCTAATTTAATCTAACCATTTTATTATCTAATTATATCTAACCATGTTACTCATAAATGAGGCAGGATTTATTCAGCTTCATTAGATGCACAAGTATCTGCTATTGTTTCCTATTCATTTACTGCATGATGAAGAAAAAGCCTTTTGATTAGCTACCAAGCCTGAACGAAGAGTAAACACCAAAGGCCCCAATGGAAAATCCGGGTTTTTTTCTTGCTTATTATAACCACAGCATTTGAGCTGTGGGTAGGAATGGTGTTGAGGGCCAGTGACTAGGATGATGTTGACTGCAGTTTGTGTCTGATGTAAGACTGACTCTGTGACTTTATAGGTCATTGCTTTCTCTAATACTTATAGTTCTTGGGGAAATTTTCCCTTTATGATTGTTTTATTGCAAAGGTGATAGTGAGTAGGGAGGGCTCCTGGAAATTCCTTTATAAGAAGTAGCAATACTGAGTGAAAAGAGTAAGATTTGTTTTGAGACCTGGGTTCAAATCCTAATTCTACTGATGCTGTCTGTGTGATGTCAAAACCCAGCTACGATGGTCTGGACACGTCATCCGCATGGACCCACAGTGAATACCAAGACAGGTATTCTATGGTGAACTGTCAGCTGGACTCAGGAAACAAGGCCGGCCAAAGAAAAGATTCAAGGATCAGCTAAAGTCCAACTTGAAGTGGGCTGGCATTACTCCAAAGCAACTAGAACTCGCTGCCTCTGACAGAAGCAGCTGGCGAACCCACATTCACCAGGCCGCCACCACCTTCGAAGATGAGCGACGTCGACGTCTCGTCGCTGTGCGTGAACGTCGACACCAGGCCACACCCGCACCTCCCGTAACAACTGGCGTCCCAGACCCCATGTTGTAAAAAATAGACTCGAATACAGGACTACAATCCCCATGAGCCTTTGCTCCACTTCCCCAGAATGCCTTGTAATCTCACCTGGGCCGAGATCGAGAAGATATTTAAGCAAAGGCTTTTGAAGGGCTTGGGCCTTTTTTGGACTTCCGTTTTTGGAGCAGAGAGGTCTCTTCCATGATGTGAGGTTATTTTGTCTAGGCCTCTGGCCTAGGCACATGTTTCTTACTTGTATATTCTTAATCTTTTTAACTTTAATAAACCTCTAAAAAATATAATACTCCTTGCAGAGAGAAACTAATTTCTACCTGCCTCAGTCTCCCCCTCTCCCCTAAATTTTATTCATTACAATGTGCCACACACTGTGCGCCTCAGCCTTTGGACTCCAAAGCCACATGAGGGTACACCGTAGATGAAACTGCACAAAGACAATCATCATTCTCAGTCACCAAGAGACTACCACTATAGCTGTGTGTCCTTAGGCAAAGTCACTTAACCACTCTTGGTCTTAATTTTCTCATCTGTAAAATAGGCAAAATTAGGCGAAAATAGGCAAAAATAGGCACCTTCCTCATAGGATTTTTGTGAGGATCAAGTGAAATAATATGCGTAAAATTCTTTGTAAATTCAAAATACTATATAAATGTTAGTTGTTAGTATTATTATCCAGCCTCCAAATCCCAAACATACTGAAATCCCAACAGGAAAGGTAATGAGATGATTTAAGGTGAGGTATACTTGGATAATCATCTTCATGGGATCATAGACTTGGATTTCTAAGGGACCTCAAAGGTTCCTTCATTTTAGAGATGAGGAATTAGAGGGCCAAAGAAGTTATGCCTCATTCAACACTTCCAGGAGAAGAATCTGAACCCACATCCTCTGACTCCAAATACAGGCTTCTAACCACTGTACCAGGCTGACCACGTTTTTTTGTTTTTTTTCTTTTATACACTATCTTCTCTCAGCTGAAACAATTATCATTACTTTCTCCTCTATGTATTTCTTATGAATTGATTACACCTCTGACAGAGGGTTATGTGATCTTGGTGAGCTAGGTGGCTCAGTGAATTGAGAGTCAAGCCCAGAGATGGGAGGCTCTGGGTTCAAATGTGACCTCAAACACTTCCTAGTTATGTGACTCTGGGCAAGTCACTTTACCCCCATTGCCTTCTGCCTTGGAACCAATACACAGTTCCTTAGAACTCTAAATCTGATTCTATGAAGATATGTAACTTTGCCTAGGATCAGACAGCTACAAAAGTATCCGGGAGAGGATTTAAATTCAGGGCTCTCAATGTTTCAAGAATTTTCTTCAGATATATCTACTAAGTCATAGATAGATTGTGATCATTGGTGGAAGGAATTTCCCAAGGACGAGCTCATAGACCCTCTCCAAAAAGCATAAGAAAGAGGCAATTATCATTATCAACTTTCTGTAGCCATGTCAACCAAGATTCAAGAAGTGTTCAGTATAAACAAGAACAAAAACATCAGTAGGAAGGCATTGAAGGTCTACTGGACACCTCTGAAGAACTAAAAAGTTACACTTGACTAAGACCTCATGAACTTTGAACCCATGGTGCCATCTTAATCCAATTTCCAAGCTATTGTTGGGAAGATGCCTCTTTTTGAAAAGTTCTTTTTTAAACACTAGCATAGAAGCTGGTGTTTCTGTTAACTCTTACTTTTTTTTTTCTCTCTAAGTAAAGAGCATTCATTTCTTTCCAGAAGTCTCTCTAGAGAAGTCTCTGTCTGTTAAAGAGCTCAGTATTTCAGGCCAACAGCTGATAGCTTGACATCTCATCTCCAGTGCTAGCCATGCGCAGTGCTAGCCCAATATTTTCATTTCCTTTAACCAGGCTGGAAGATTATTTCAGACCAGACAATTGAACTGGAGGGGTTTATTTCAGCCATCCTCACATACCAGACATTCTTTATGGTAATGATGTAAGGGCTAAGTGCCTTCTAGGAAAGAGTCAGAAGGGGGTGGAGAAGAAGAACCCAGGCAGTGCTTGTCCTCTATCCTTGATGTCTGGCTTGATCGTAAAGTTATTTAATAACACCAAGAACTGACCATTAGAGTTAATGACAAGTTTTCACTGAAGTCAAATAGTTTAATAACTGCAGAGATAACTGTAATGAAGAATTTCCCTCTCTGTAATTCTGTGCCTCTCTGCCTCCATCTCTCTCCCTATCTCTGTCTTTCTCCCTGTTTCTGACTCTCCATCTCTGTTTCTCTACACACACACACACACACACACACACATACACACATGCACACACATCACAATAGATATGTGGCACAGTGGATAGAATGCTGAGCTTGGAGTCAAGAAGACTCCTCTTCCTGTCAAATCTTGTCTCAGACATTTTCCAGTGGGTGACCCTGGGCCAGTCGCTTAACCCTGTTGGCCTTAATTTCCTTATCTGTAAAATAATCTAGAGAAGGAAATGGTTAAACCAAGGCAGTATCTAAGCCAAGAAAATTCTGAATGGGGTCATGAAGAGCTGGACATAACTAGAATGAATGGACAGCAACAACATGTGTATATGTGTGCCATTAGAGACAGTGCAGTGTAGTGTCTAGAGGCCAGCCTTGGAATTTGATTCTGCCTCTGATACATACTGCCTTGGGTGCTCTTTTTAACCTTTCAGAGTCCACAAATATAAATCATAGTTTTTAAAATTATAAGTCACAGGTGTGAGTTGACATCATAGGAGAGACTCCCCACAGTTGGCAGCTAGGTAGGGCAATGAATAGAGCCTATACCTGGAGTCAGGAAGTCCTGAATTCAAGTTTAACTTCAGATAATTACTGGTTGTATGCTCCTGGGCTAGTCCCTTAACCTCTGTTTGCCTCAGTTTCTTCAATTCTAAATGGTGATAATAGCAAAACAGTACTTGCCTTGCAGGGTTGTTGTGAGGATCAAATGAGATAATATTTGTAAACCAATTAGCACAATGCCTGGCACATAGTAAGTAGGTGCTATATAATTGCTTTTTCCTCTCTGCTCTTTCACCAAGTATTCTCCACACTGAATAAATCACAGGTCCTGATGCTGCTTTCTCTTCCACCTACCCACATACCTGCAAACATGATATAGTCCCATATCACTGCAGCTCCATTATTTTGGTTAAGAGACATTCATCCTCATTTTCATTACTATTAAGAATATGCAAAAAAAAAAAAAAGAATATGCAATGCGATTCCCTTACTGCTCAGTTTTGATGTAATGAATGGAGGGGAAGGAAAGAGTAGTTAAAAGAAAATTCCTCTGTTTTGTTTTTAGAACTCTATTGGTGTCAGAGTAGAATGTGATGTTGTTGTTAATGTTACAATTACATTATCAGTTCTCTTATGGAAAATAGGAATTTGCCAAAACCTCTGGAAAAGTACAATCTACAGTGAGTGATAAAAGAAATAGAGGATGTACTAGTTTAACCTGGATGTCATCAGCCCTGAGATGACCCAAAATCCTCATGACAGATAAGAGATTTCTCACAGCTTTGGATCAATAACCCTCTTCCCTTCCAAATAATCCAGGTACTTTACACTCTTATTCTCCCTAGTATGCTGTCACCAACTCCTTAGTCAAGTACAGTCACACTAATCAAAGAAGAAAAAGTTCCTTCACAGTTTGATGAAAGTAAACATTCTTGTTCTATCATTTCCATTTCTTCATTCAGCCCCCTATTTGTGGATTTCTTGACAAAAATCCTGGCATGGTTTGCCATTTCCTCCTCTAGTTCATTTTACAGTTGAGGAAACTGAGGCAAATAGGATTAAGTTACTTTCTTGCCCAGAGTCACACAACCAGGAAATGTCTGAGGTCAGATTTGAGCTCAGGTCTTCTTGACTCCAGGCCTGGAGCTCTATCTACTGTGCCACCTACCTTCCCAAAGCAAACATAATTTATTTTAAAGCTCACAGAAATAACAATGATCCTTGAGTGAACAACCCCAACCCACAAATGTAAAAGCACAAGCCCTTCTAGTCAGATACTGGGTAGAGGTCCCAGACACAAACCCTCTTATTGTAGACTTCACAATAAGTATTTCCTCCTTTGACTCTAATGGTCAATACTAATTGGCTCTCCCCAAGTTGCATTGGCCAGCTCTTCAGTGCTGTTCACTCTATAGTTCTCCACATCTCTTAAGACAGTGCAGTCAGTGGAAAAAGTCCTGCCACCATTTGCATCATGATCCTTCTATGTATGATTTCTTGCCATCCTCCTTGGCTCATTCCGTGGCATTCCAGTCAGATTGCTCCTGAGGTACAGCTTTCCCTCTTGGATACTTCTCTCTTGGGAGAGTACTCCTAGACATCCTTAATGCATCCCAACACAGGGCTGAATAAAGAATACTGCTCTGGGTTCTTCAGAGTTCTACCAAGCTCCAGTCTCAACTCTCAGGATCACATTACTTTTCTTTCAAAATAACTGTGTGGACTTCTTGCAATTTCTCGTAATCTCTCATGGAAGGAGGAAGGGTATAAGACACTAAGCATAACCTTAGATAGCCTCCTGTGGTATCTAGTGCAAGGGAATGGGTAGAAGGGATCTAAACCACTCCCAAAGGCATCATGCTTTGCTAGTAAAAGATAGAAAAATCAGAAAAGGATCTGAGAGGTCATCTAGGATAACCCATGCTTGAGTAGGAGACTTCTTTATTATCAGTCAATCAATTAACAAGGGTATATTAGTCACCTGGTATATACCATGCCTTTTGCTAAACCCTAAAGGATTCAAGAGAAGCAAAAAGCAGTCCTTTCTCTCAAAGAGCTCACAGTCTAATGGAGGAGGCAATATGCAAAGAACTATGTACTATCAACTGGCTATAGACAGAATAAATAGAAGATAATCAAAGAAGAGAAAAGAACAGAAGGAATCAGAAAAAGCTTCTTGACTGAATGACCATCTCTAACATTCAGCCTCTGCCTAAGGATTCCCAGTCTCCTTGAGAGCTCTCCCTCTACGTTTGAATTTGAATTATTAGAAAGTTTTAATTTACCTGGAGATTAAATTTGCCTCAAATGGTTTACTATGATTTTTTTTTGTTAGCATAGCATAGTATTGGTTTATCGATCTTTCAGTTCACTAAATCCTCCTTATCTCTCTTCCCACAAAGGGTTGTTTTGCTATGTTTCTCTGATCTTTGTACTACAGTAATTTTATTTTAGTCCAAACATAGCAGTTTGAATTTATCCCTATTAAATTTCATCTCAGGTTCTGAACATTATTCTAATGTCATAATCTTTTTGGATCATGATCCTGTCATTAAACATGTTATTATCTCCTCCAGTTTCATGTCATCTACAAATTTAATAAGCCATCAACCAATAAAAAATGTTTAATAGCATAGACCCAAGGATAGATCCTTGGTGAAATAGATGATATGTCCTCCCTCTAAACTGATATTGAGATGGTAATGACTATACTTTGTGCCTAGTTATTCAACCAGTTCAAAAATCTGTTTCACAATACTAATAGTTCAGGGCAGCCAGATAGCACAGTGGATAGAGCATTGGGCTTGGAATCAGGAAGACTCATCTTCATGAGTTCAAATCCAGCCTTAGATACTTCCTAGCTATGTGAGCCTGGGTAGATCACTTAATCTTATTTGCCTCAGTTTCCTCATTTGTAAAATAATTTGAAGAAGTAAATGCCAGACCACTCCATTATCTTTGCCAAGAAAACCCCAAAGGAGTCACAGATAGTTGGACATGACTGAAAAACGAACAACAATGTCTAATAGTTCATGCTTCTCCCTGTTTTTTACAAGGATAGTCTGAAAAACTGTCAAATTACTAACTGAAATCAAAATAGCTTGTGTCCATAGCATTACCTTGACATATTCTAGGAATATTTTCAAAAAGGACACCTAGCCTGGAATATTTCATTCTTTTTTTTTAAACCCCAAAGTTCCATTTTGGAATGAATATTTTTGTATTGGTTCTGTGCTAGAGAAAGAACATTTTGCAACAAACTGAGTGGCGCATACATCAGAGTGAGTGATTGAAAGGAGCATGTGACTAAGAGTCACATAGGAGCCTAAGGCTGGAGATCTGGGGAAAGGTTCTATGTCCCAAATGACATACTTCTCTCTGGAAGGACCTTGATTGGAAAGGCTTGGAAAACAGTTTTCTGCTTCTCCTGAGACCAGCTGAAGAGAGAAATCTTTTGAATCTGGCTGCTGGCAGCTTGAGAAAAGAAGATTGAAGACAGACTTCACCTCTGGACCTGTTTGGACATTAATCAACTGAAGATCCTGGCCCTTTTGATTGGACTCCATGTGTGAGACTTGGTTATTGGGGAAATTTACTGCTTAGCTTAATAGAATAGTTTTAGATAGATTTATCGACATTAGAGTGTAAGATAACTTGTAGAATTTCTCCTAACCCCTGTTCCTTCCTCCCCTTCTCAACCAATAAATCTGAATTTTTTATATGTTCCCTTTTGTTCATTCCTCACAAAATTCCTATCATAACAGTTCTAAGGCAGAGGAATGGTAAGGGCTAGGCAATAGGGGTAAGGGACTTGCCTAGGGTCACATAGCTAGGAAGTGTCTGAGGCCAGATTTGAACCTAGGACCTCCTGTCTTTAGGTCTTACTCTCCATCCACTAAGCCACCAAGTGACTCATCCACCTCCCCCAAATATTTTATTCTGGATAAAGCTTCTAGTGATCATTGCTTCTCTTTAATAAAATATTATAAGGATTTGAGATTTGATTGGTATGCTGGGATTTGTAGGTCAGAAGTTCAAGTGTTCCCCCCAAAATCTATACCTGAGAGCTAGACTATTACTCATTAAGCATTTATTAAAAAATTAGTATGTGCCAGGAACTGTGCTAAGCATTCAGAATACAAAGAAAGGCAAAAGATAATCCCTGCCTTCAGGGATCTCACAATCTACTGGGGGAGACATTAAGAAATTATTACTCTTGTCATCTTTGGGCAAAGAACAGGCTTAAGTCACAATAGAGGGTTTTTAAAAAGGGCTAAACCATTTGTGGGACTGAAGAGAAAGAAGGCCCTGGGACTACATGAGTTAAGAAGTGGCAGTTGGGATGGTGTACTCCATTTTGCCTCGGGGTTAACTTGCTGAGTTAAAAGAGAATTAGCAGCCATGGGGATGATGGACAGTCAGAAGAAAGAGAAGGACTGAGCTTCATCCAAGGGGAGGGATCCTGATGAGCTGTTGGGTCCCTGCAGGTGTCTTTGAACAAAGTAATGGTTGATAATTCCTTTTCAAAAACTGAGGAATGTTCTGAAAGGTCTCCCAATTTCCTTTTTCTATGCCTGTATGACAATGGTCACTATTCCCTTGTATATTCCCTTCTACATAAATTGTTTTCTTTATCCTGATTTTGCTTCACATAAAAATCCACATTTGTTCTTGTGTTCTCAATGAATCAGTAAGGGGTTAGAGGGAGGGAGAGAATTTGTAATTGAAAATGAAAACTAAATGTTTTCAAAATCCATGCTTGGCCCTGAAATCTTATATTGGAAAGCTGTATCCTTAGGCTGAGCCAAGCAACAGGAAATAAAGGAAGTTAGAGATTAGCTAGAAATATATATAATTTATTTTCTGTGCAAAAGTTGGGAGTGTTCTTAATTGAGGTGTCTAAGATATGATTTTATCAACATCTTTTTGTCAAACATAAACTCTATGAAATAATCCTGAGCTTGAATCTTAAGTTGGATATAGATGGATGGAAACAAACATGCAGATATACTCACATACATATATAAAAACTTTCATTGATAAGTACAATAATTAAAATATATAAACAAGGGCATAAGAAAAGAAGATTTTAAAAACGGGTATATAAGATAAAACACAAAATGAGAGATAATAGTAGGCAAGTGTCTATAGCATCTCCATATTTACTTATGGTCAATCTTTCCCTAAAAAGATGTTTATACTGACCAACTTTATAGAATATGTATTATTTTTGTTTTTTAAAATATTATTTAAATTTTCTTCTCTTGATATAACATGAATTGGCTGCTGTTATTGTTGGTTTTTAGTAGCACAATTATTGTCAATGTGTAAATAACTTTTGACATCTACTTTAATTAGTCTGAATTACTTCACAATGATTTTCATATTTCATTGAATTACTGATATTTATAATTTCTTACAGAACAGTAAGCTAGTTAGTTTATAGTCTTTTTGTTGTCCTCATTTAGGTGATCAACATACATTTGTTCATTTTTCTCAGGAATATTAATAATCTATGTCAACATTCATTGTTTCAACCACTTCTCATTTTTGTATCAATGGTTATTTCAATTGGTCAGGTTGGAATTGTTTTCATTCCATGCCACATCTCATTTTTATACATTTTTTGGAATTTGATATTGATTTTTATCCTTTGTGATCAAACATGATTCTTACAAAAGCAATTAGTCATTTCTGTCTTCTAAGATAATAAATGATTTCATATTTTTGTGAAATTATCTGTAATTCTCCAAGCCCAGCACCTCCAAACTGTCATCTTAACAAAAACGTGAGGCTTCTCTATAAGACTTCAGTTTCTTTCATTTCTTCCACTTAAGTCATGTTTTTTAATCCATTTCTCATTGTGCACTCTTATGCCCACTTTTCCATTAAAATCACCAAGTATCAAAACATGTTGATTTGATTAGGAAAGTTTTGTAAAATTCCTTTACTTTTGCAACAGATGGTGAAGATGTAATTATCTTAAAGAGGACTTATTATTTTTTTAAACCCTTACCTTCCATCTTAGAATAAATACTGTGTATTGGTTCCAAGGCAGAAGAGTGGTAAGGGCTAGGCAAGGGGGGTTAAGTGACTTGCCCAGGGTCATACAGCTGGGAAGTGTCTGAGGCCAGATTTGAACTTAGAACCGAACTTAGAACCTCCTGTCTCTAGGCCTGGCTCTCAATCCACTGAACTACCCAGCTGCTCCCTATATGGGGAAATGTTCATCATGAGTACTGCACTATGAGATGATCAAATTCCCCCATTTGTTTCTTTCTGCCTTTTGGTCCATGTTAGAACTAATTCTACCCCTTTGCTCACCTCTTCAAGGAAGACCTTTGAATGACCCTTCCATTTATGGTGATCTACAATTTATCTTCGCTGTATGGTTTCATTTTTAACCACCAGGTGGCGCACTAGCCAGTAATCTGGTTCTAGTCAATATGAAGGGTGGGGTGCTTGGTGAGTTCCACTTTCACCCCCCCCCCCCTGGTTAGTTATGAACACCCCACTGAGTAGGAATGCTGAGGAAGTGTGGAGCTCTCTATAATTCTCAAAGAGTAGCCCCCTCTTAGCCTCAGTTTTGTCTCTCTCTCCGGCTGGCCACCGCCATTTTGTACTTCTAGATCAGAGATGCCAAACACCAGGGCAGCATTCAACTTAGCTCCCAGAGCTGTCAGAACCAAATTAAAATGTAATTGGAAAATATTTAAAAAAATTAGTAGTAGTCTCTCGGTAACCGAGGATGACGATTGTCTTTGTGTGTTTTCATCTATGATAGATGAGTGTGCACAAAGACACTTGTGCGTGAAGGAGATTTAAGTGGAAAAGTCCATGCACAGAGACAGTCCCACTCTCTCGGCGTTGGAAGCCTGGGTCCAGTGGCACGAAAAGTCGTTACACCTGGAGGCTTCCTCAGCTGCATTGGGTGGCCGTGTTGTCTTTTGTGCTCCAACACTCCCTAAGCACTCCACAGTGCTTTGCTGTGTTGCCCTCTCAGCCGCTGAACCTTCTTATTGGTTTCTTCCATCTGTTTGGCTGAAGCAGTCTTCACATGCTGGGTGAGCAAAGCCCTGGTTCACCAGGGGTCTACTACCTGATGGCTACCCTCACAAGGTTTAGCTTGCCTGTTGAAGTGTGATCGCTGCTGCATGCTAGCAGCTACTAGGAGCCACAAGTGAGAGCTGGGTGTCAGGTGAGGGTCAGAGGTTGGAGAGCTGCCCTAAGAGGGCACGACAAGCCTTCAATACCAGAGATACTACACCTCCCTGAGCACCCCATACACCCCATAACAAAATTAATGAGTACAATAAAACATAGATATATTATATTTTAATACTAAATCAATATGTGATCCTTGATTGAATGGATTAATGGCCCCCATTTCAATTTGAGTTTGATACCACTGGTCTATATGAATGTTTTATCATGGTTTTATCCATTCGGAATCAACTCTGAGCCCCTATTTTTTTTTTTTGCCAAACTCTGCCTCTTCTCTGAACTTTCATAGTGAACTGAGTCCTAATCCCATTATCTTGGTTGGATATCTTGGTTCCCCAAAGTAACAAACAGAATGTTCACTTGCATACGTGGCTTTACTCATCATAGGATCACCTAAAATAACACACAGAAAAGTCTTTATTTACCAGACAGTTGCACGCTTCACAGTATCTGCATAGTCTATTATGTTTCTTAGAGGCAGGCAACTCCAAACAATACAAAGGCTGCTGCAAGCTTAGACAATGTAAGAAAGGCATGGCTTGGTTTGTTTAGTTCCACACACATATATATCATGTAAGCCAGCAAATGTCTTTAGGATACACAACATCTCCCAATGACTCATGTTTCTAGCAGTGCCAATCTTTAAATATATAAAATCTCAGAACCTTTGGATCGGAGTCTCAGCAGCTTAGCATGTTGGAGGACATTTGGATGTGGATCTGTTGCTGGCTGAAGCTCATAGATGAGGTTCCAAGGTACCTGGGACTGCTTCTTATTATGGCTAGTTCATTGCTTCTGGAATAAGAGAAGCAGACATAATGACTCTGGAAAGGAAAAAGTTGTCATTAACGTACCACTGTGTAATCTCTGACCTTGAGTCCTTCAGCTGCCATTTCTGATGGACAAGCAGAGCCTGCCTTTCCAAGTGCTAGACCTTTTCCATGATACCTTTGCCTTGTTCCTATATCCTACGACTTCCACTTGTATCTCCCTTTCTCACTTCTTACCTAGAAGCTAAAGCTTGGGCTCTCTGCACAGAGTGGGGAGAGTCAAAGAGCAAGAGGAACACTATATATTCATGGAAGGAATGTCAGTTTTGATGACTCAGATCCTCCAGTCATACATTCATTTACTTGAGTCACTAGGAAAGAAGTTCACATTTAGAATACCAATGATTGTGAATGTTTATAAATGTTCCCTAAACCAAGTGATTCTCAAAATCTGTTGTTTCTTTTTTATTCTCCTGCCACTATTTCTGGGAAGGTAAGGGAATAAGTACTTACACAGTGCTTACCATATGCCAGACATTAGGCCAAGTGCAGCTTAAATATTATATTATCTCATTTGTTCCTCACAACAACTCTGGGGAGGTAAGTGCTATTATTACCCCTAATTTATAGATGAGGAAACTGAAGTAGATAGAATGGAAAGAGCATTGGCTCCGATGTCAGAGAATCTAAGTTGAGATCTTTCTCTAATTCTTATCATCTCTGGGAACTTGGACAAGTCACCTAACTTCCTAGGACTCAGTTTCCTCATCTGTTAAATGATGGAGTTGGACTAGATAGCCTCTTATGTCCTTTCCACCTCTACATCAATAATCTTGTATACATAGAATCCCTTCCATGTAAGTGAAAAAGAATTGAACAGGAGTTTTTTGGTATTGCCAAGATTATTCTGGTGATGAATAATCCTTCTTCACAGTTGTTTCTTAGGTTAATTCAAAGAGATCTACATTCTTGTAATTCTACATCTACATATTGATAGTAAAAGAACATCAAGAAATAGGCAAGACATAATTTTATATATACTTTTTTTGGTCAAAAATATCTTGTGCAGGGAGGGGATAGAGGAGGGGGGGGAATATTTAGGTACTTTAAAGTAACAAACAAACAAAAATTTAATTCATTTTAATAAATTTAAGAACTTAGACTTCCGGTCAAGATGGCAGCTTAGAAGCAGCAAAAGTTCAGACCTCTGAAAACCCTTCCTTACCAATCACAAACTGAATGCACAAACTGAGCCTGAAATTCAGGCTCAACAACAGGACAGAGCCGGGGAACCCTCCTTCTGGACTCAGATCAAAAGGTACGCTCCCCCAAAGCCAGAATCCTAGAGCACTCGAGTCTAAGGGGAAGGCAGAGGGAAGGTCCCAGGACCCCTCCCCCCAACCCAGAGCGCTGAGCCCGCAGCAGCGGCAGGAACCTCAGGGCCTGCAAAGGTGCTGGTTTGAAGGGTGTACCTTGAAAGCAACCTGGGCCAGTCTTGGGGTGTCCAACACGACAGATGGCAGGGAAGCAGCCTGAGAGAGGGGTGGGGGAGGGTTTGCCTCAGGGCACATCCAGACCAACCCAGCTGAACCTAATCCCATCAGGAGCCCTCAGAGCTCAGGGAGGCCAGGACCCCTCCCCCCTTAGAGCGCAGGGCCCTCTGAAAGGACAGGAACCTCAGGGCCGGCAAAGGCACTGAGGTACCTTGCAGACAGTGCTGTGCCAGGCTCGGAGTGTAGAAGTAAGGCAGCGGAGAAGCAACTGGAGGGAACTGAGAGCAGTAACACTCAAAACGCTGGCAGGGAGGGGAGGGCAGACCCTGGGCTTCCCCGGGAAGACAGTGCAACTGAGGAGAATGGACAATTTGCCTGGGGCTAAAGCCTCAGACCATCAGACAGATACACTGAAAGCCAGTCCTCCTCACTCAGATTTCTGACTGTAAAGTGGAAGAAAAACCATAGAGATGGCAAACAGTACAGAAGTTCAAAAGCCTCCAAACACCAAGAAAAGCAAGAAGAAGGGGGTGACTTTGGACACATTTTATGGAGCAAAAATACAAAATACAGAGGAGATAGAAGAGGAAACACAAATACTCCAAAACCTTCCAAAGGAAATGGAAATTCTCCACAAACTCTAGAAGAATTCAAATCGGAAACTATCAAAAAGATGGAAGCCTTCTGGCAGGAAAAATGGGAAACAGTGCAAAAGGAACTCAGCAATCTGAGAGACCAAAATATGCAAATGCAGAAACAGCTCGTAGCCTCAAAAAACAGGTCAGACCAAACTGAAAAGGAAAACCAGTCTTTAAAGGTCAGAATCAGGCAACCTGAAGACAATGATCTTGCAAAAGAGCAAGAATTAATAAATTTAAGAACTTAGACTATCAAGTCATATGGAGAAGTTAATAAGAAGAGTTCAGAAATACAGGAAAACGTGGGAAGACTTGCATAAGGGGGATGAAGACAGAAGAATGAAGATAGAAGAAAGTAATGCCAAAGCAACAATAATTTGATTATATATAATTATATAATATTTCATTATATGTGTATATCTATTTATAATAAATACACAACCATTATATCAATGTAAATAAAGACAACACAGAGGGGTGACAAAACTCAGATCAAACACAACAGTCAATGGGATTCCAAATTATTAAAGTTAAAGCACACTTTCTTCCTTTCTGTGGAGATGATCCACTAACGAAATGGAAAGTAACCTGTTGCAACCATTTAAATATATTGGGTAGTTTTGTTTAACTGTTTTTTTGTGGAAAAGTACTATGGGGGGAGATTGTGTGAGGGGCTTATAGTTTTGGGAAAGTGACCAATATATCAAAACAAAGTTGTTATTTTAAATTTTTTATTATTTTATTCTGAATTAAAGTAACACAAAATGATCATTTTCAAAAACACAAATTAGAATTGAAAAGGGAGATGTAAAACCACAAATCTTTATTAATGTGTAGCTTGCTTTTAAAAATAATTTTTAAACCCTTACCTTCTGTCTTAGAATCAATATTGTGTATTGGTTCCAAGGCAGAAGAGGGGTAAGGGCTAGGCAATGGAGGTTAAATAACTTGCCCAAGGTCACACAACTAGTAAGTATCTGAGGCCAGATTTGAGCCCAGGACCTCCTGTCTCTCTGCTTGGCTATCATTCCACTGAACTACCTAGCCATCACCTACAAAATATAAATTCAATGTGCTACTTTCAAAGATGCCCTAAATGTCCTAGTAGGGTTTTTTTTTTTTTCAACTTTATACTTCCAGTCAGGAAGTTCTGGTTCTGGTTCTCTTGCTAACTAGTTACTATAACTTGAACAAGTAAATCACTTCTCTGGGCCTTGGTTCCCTTATTTGTAAGATAAAATGTTTGGATGATTTCAACGATGTCTTCCACCTCAAGTTCTAAGAGAAGAGGGGAGGGAAATACATTCACATATATACTGCAAACTTCTGCTTCTCCCACCTTTTTCTCCCAAATTCCTTATCCTGACATACTTCTTGAACAAGCATGAGACAAACAATCATCTAAAGGAATATGACTAAATATCTCCATTAGTCAGTCCTCACCTTAGTGGGTATGGGAGCAGCAGCCTGGATCATGGTTTATTAGTTATCTTTGCCTTCCTTACAATAAACCTGAGACTCTTCCCCAAAAAAACCTCTAGTACATGAGGGTCTTAAATTTTAAAAAAGTTTGACAATCGTATGCTAACAATGAATGCAGTATGAACCTAGCTTAAGAAAAGCCTCCCCTTTAAGCCAGCTGTAGGAAGACCCATTGAATCTCATCCTTGCTATTTGACTCTAACTGTGCCACTCATACCAATTATTGATGATGGAGTGCCTTTTGTTGTTGTTGTTGTTTTTAAAAGTGAGATGGCCTCAATTCTTCCTGAATCAGGCTTGGATCAAGAGCTACAATATTCTCTCTGGAGTAAATTCTATCTGTGTCCCACTCTGTGTGATCCCTTTTATAATCAGTAGCTTTGAGGGATAGTAGTAGTTTCTCGGTAACTGAGGATGACGATTGTCTTTGTGCGTTTTCATCTATGATAGATGAGTGTGTACAAAGATACTTGTGCGTGAAGATTTAAGTGGAAAAGTCGATGCACAGAGACAGTCCCACTCTCTCGGCGTTGGAAGCCTGGGTCCAGTGGCACGAAAAATTGTTACATCTGGAGGCTTCCTCAGCTGCATTGGATGGCCGTGTTGTCTTTTGTGCTCCAACACTCCCTAAGCACTCCACAGTGCTTTGCTGCGTCGCCATCTCAGCCATTGAACCTTCTTATTGGTTTCTTCCATCTGTTCCACCGAAGCAGTCTTCACATGCTGGGTGAGCAAAGCCCTAGTTCACCAGGGGTCCACGATGACCCCATGGCTACCCTCACAAGGTTTAGCCAGCCTGTCAAAGCCATTGCCTGGGGTGTGGCCGCTGCTGCATGCTAGCAGCTACTGGGAACCACAAGTGAGAGCTGGGTGTCAGGTGAGGGTCAGAGGCTGGAGAGCTGCCCTAGGAGGACATGACAAGCCTTCCACACCAGAGATACTACCCCTCCCTGAACACCCCATACACCCCAGTAGCTTTGAGGAATAAGAGATGGAATATGGAATAAATGAATTATGATCCAGAGACCAAGTGTTGATTTATGAGGTGAATCATTTCTAAAACCTCCTTCTTACATGTCCCATCCATGACAAATTGGACCAACCCAATTCATGATTAAACTAGCTTCAGATACTTCGAGGACAAGATTTACCTGTCAAAATTATTTTAATATGTGCCAGAATGATTGTGCAGCTTTCATACCATAGAACCAAAAAGGAGTCAGATGACTCAGGCTGGATTGACAGCTCACCTACAAGGGATTCCAGGGCACTGACTAAATTAACTTTCCCAAGACAAATGATGGATGGCATCCCTAGATTCCATGAGAGAGTGTTTGAATCCAATATCCCTAAAATGATCTGTTTGCCTTAACTATAGTGTCAAACTCCCTGGAGATGAAAACCAAGAGAAAACTTTGCAACTGAATTCTTCAAAGAATGGAGAAGTGGTTAAAGCTTCACTAAATATGAGGGTGTGTCCCCTAACCCCCAGTACTGGGTGGAACAGGATGAAGCATTGGGATTGCTTCCAATATAGTAAAGCAAAAGCACTTTTAAAAAAAAAGGGAGAATTGAATAGCAAAGTGAAATCTGTGTTCTTCCCTCTTGAAGCCTCAAGGTAGACTTTTGTTTTTTTCAAGAGCAAGGCTAACTGTTGGAGCCATATAGGGGAACAGTCATCACCTGTGAACCCACCACTGACACCTTCATGACTTTTGGGATCCCAAAAAAAAGGTTTATACCCTGAGACTTACACTTTTACTTCCATTTATTTACTTTTCGATTACAAAATAATCTGACAAGAAAATGTGGTTTTTCTCATCTCAGTCCCTTACGAGACCATTCCTCATTTATTCTATTTCTAGATATGACTTTTAAAGGGTTGAAGGGATGGTGTAGAGAAGAGTGGACCCTGTTAAGTCTGAGTACCTGTCAGGGAACCTTGGTAGTAGGAGGTATAAGCCAACTAATCCAAGTTGCTAGATGCCATCAGTCCAATTGGGGCAAAGTCAAATTTTCTGATGGCTACACCACTATTGGACCTTTAACTTTGGGAACTCAGGAGGAACTCAGCCAACAAGCCATTGTAGACTATCTATGCGCATATCTGGAGTGAAAGTGACTAGTATCTCTGCTGTTAATCCTCTTAGGCTAATTGGTAGCTAGACCCAGTCCTAAATCACTTACACTATTACCTTTACTTACAGTTGGTTACCATTGAGTCCCTTACTCACTATTGCTTAACTGGTGCATCAATTGGTATTGGCAGAATTCTGTTAAAAGGAAAGGGGAATGTGCCAAATCCATAGATCCATCAATTGGGGGCCCTTATTTCCTAGGACAAAGACTCAGATCATCCCTAAGGTAAATGTCTCATTGTTTACAACGATATAAATAACCATTAAAAACTCAACATGGTTACTTTAGAGACTACTAAGAATTGCTTTTAGAATCAGGTCTGGGTTTCTTTCCTGACTCTGATTTTTTTTTGTTTAATTTGGAAAATTATATTTAATGAATTAATTTAGAATATTTTTCCATGGTTACATGATTCATTTTCTTTCTCTCCCCTCCCCTCAAATCCTTCCAGTAGCCATTGGGTTTTATATGTGTCATTGATCAAGACCTATTTCCATATTATTAATATTTGCATTAGGGTGATAGTTTAGAGTCTATATCTCCCATCATATCCCCATAAAACCATGTGATCAAGCAGTTGTTTTTCTTCTGTGTTTCTGCTCCTAAGAATTCTTTCTCTGATTGTGGATAGTGTTCTTTCTCATGAGTCCCTCAGAATTGTCCTGGATTATTGCATTGCTGCTAGCAGAGAATTCCATTACATTTGATTGTACCACAATGTATCTGTCTCTGTGTACAATGTTCTCCTGGTTCTGCTCCTTTTACTCTGCATCAATTCCTGGAGGTCATTCCAATTCACATGGAATTCCTCCAGTTCATTATTCCTTTGAGCACAATAGTATTCGATCACCAACAGACACCACAATTTTTTATTCCCCAATCAGAGGGCATCCCCTCATTTTCCAATTTTTTGCCACCATAAAGAGTGCAGCTATAAATGCTTTTGTACAAGTCTTTTTCCTTATGATCTCTTTGGGTACAAACCCAGCAGAGGTATAGTTGGATCAAAGGGCAGGCACCTGGTTCTCATGGTTGCTAGCTATGTGACCATGGTTTTCACAGCTTTTCTAAATCTAAGTGTTTTTATTTGTAAAATGGAGAAAGTAGGACTTGCACTATTATGCTCACAGGGTTGCTGTAAAGAAAGTGCTTTTATAAAAAAATACAAAATGTTATAGATATGTGTTATTTTTGTTAATAATGTGGTGTTCTGGGGGCAGGTGGGTGGCTCAATGGATTGAGAGATGGAGATTGGGAAGAAATGGTAGAACAAGAAGGACATGAAGAGATGGAGATTGGGAAGAAAGAAATCTGTTCTGGCCTTGACATTGGTTCTTCTTGAGATGTTAATGCCTTTAGACTGGATCCAGTTCAATGGGCTGGTGTCTGAGTATGGATGGTTAAGTGTGTGACCTGAGCAGAATAGCCAGCAATGGAGAAAAATTTACAGAAGGAACTTTTGTCTGTACCACAGGTTCCTCTAAGTGCACATCCCTATATGAGAAACAGAATCCAGGTTCCAGTGTTTCTGAGTCCTTTAATTACTGATTGGTCTTATTGAATTCCTTAAGTCAAATCTTAGTTGGGAGCTGGATTTTTTGTCTGCTCTCTTTTATTTACTTTCAGGAGGAGAGATCATTCCATGTAAAAGAGGAAACAGTATGAGAGGAAAAGAAGAAACCAAATAAACTGAACTGCATTTGCTTGACACACAAAGTAACTGGTTGAATTTGAATGGTTATAAAATGGTTAAAGAGGGAAAAGCTATGGGCACATATTTTTAATGTATCATTTTATTTCTTTTATGGTTCTTTTATTAAAGAGTAAAACATTGTATAGTTTCTATG
This sequence comes from Monodelphis domestica, assembly GCF_027887165.1. Taxonomy (NCBI): domain Eukaryota; kingdom Metazoa; phylum Chordata; class Mammalia; order Didelphimorphia; family Didelphidae; genus Monodelphis; species Monodelphis domestica. The sequence goes on along the minus strand of NC_077229.1, from coordinate 214,122,599 downwards.
AATGTTTATCTGTTTATTTAGGAAGCTAACCCTATTAGGTTAAGGACAAATGAACAGAACTTAGTGAAACATAGGTGTGTCTTCTCTCCTGTGTTTCTTAGCTACACATGCAGGATATAGCAAAAGTCTTAGTTCAGTTTTAAGCTTTAATAAGCTTCAATAGCTTAAAACTGAACTGAGATTTTTGGGACATCCCACATGAGATGAAAGGAGAGATTTTTTTTTTTAATCATCAGGTGGCATTGATAGCTAGTAACCTGTTCTTGTTTACCAAAATGTTGAAGACTGAGAAATTTCCACATTTACCCTGGCAATTATATCTCTGCCTTCCTCTAGAGAGATCCCCAGGGAATTATCTCATAGCAAAAAGATAACTTTCTATCTCCCGGCTCTTTCTATATTTTAAACCACTGTGTTTGTTTTTCTAAACCGACCTTAAATCTGGACCTTAAATCTGTAAACCCATCATTTTCCTGAATCACCTATGTTTCACTAAGTTCTGTTCATTTGTCCTTAGCCTAATAGGGTTAGCTTCCTAAATAAACAGATAAACATTCATAGAAACTATACAATGTTTTACTCTTTAATAAAAGAATATTGCTATTCCTGTGTACAATGATCTTTTGGTTCTGTTCATTTTATTTTGTATCAATTCATGTAAGACCAGTTTTTTCTGGAATCCTCCTGATTGTCATTTTTTTTTGTAGTACAATAATATTCCATTATGGTTGTACTTCACCACTTATCCAGCCATTCTCCAATTGATGGATTATCCCTCAATTTCCAATTCTTTGCTACCACAAAAAGAGCTGCCACAAATATTTTTGTACAAATAGATCCTTTCCCCTTTTTATGATCATTTTGAGATACAGACCTAGTAGTGGTATTGTTAGATCAAAGGGTATGCAGTTTTAGAGACTTTATAGTTCCAAATTGTTTTGAAGAATAAATGTTGGATCAGACCACAATTTTGCCAACAGTGCAAATTTGGGGTTTTCTTGGCAAAGATGCTACAGTATTTTGTCATTTCCTCCTCCAACTCATTTTATAGATGAAAAAACAAAGGCAAACAAGGTTAAGAGACTTACCCAGGATCAAACAATAAGTATCCAAGGTCAGACTTTAACTCAAGGAGATAAATTTTCCTGATTCCTGATCCAGTGCTCTATCCAATGTACCTTATTCCAAAAATAACCACAACCATGAGCTAAGTCTAACTCACCAAATGGTTGACTTCCCCCACAAGTTCAAACATATTGCTAGACACACATCAGCAACTTTACCATAGTGAAGTCAAGATTAATTGACTAATCCTGACATCAACTGTGGTTTGGACTTTAGCCATAACATGTATATTGAGATTAGAGTTTAGCAGATGTGACATTTCAAAGAACAAGTGAACTGCTTAATGTACTGCTCTGGAGGGGTCTTGAAGAAATGCTTGTCATTGACTTCATCCAAAGAATCAAAGATGGAGCTAGAAGGAAATTCCACAGTCTTCTAATCTATATGTCTAATCCCTTCATTTAACAAATGAGGAAAGTGAAGAAGAGATTAAATGACTTGTTCATGGTCTCACAAGTAGTGATTTGATACCAGGCCCTGTTGCTCCAAATCTAGTGATCCTTCCATTCTTTTTAAAGAAATGGGGTTCAGGTGAAAAAGTAGGTATAGGTTGATGAATACTGTCACCACTATATAAATCACTTGTAAATCTCTTTGACCTGGAGAAAGAGGGTTGTGCACTTAGCCAATACTTAAATACCTATTAATTGTTGGTTGCCAATCATAGCAGATGAAGAACAGTATTACCAATAGTGAAGATGCTCAAAAACAAAAAAGACAAAACCATAAGACTGAAAACTCTGGAATTACACAAATCATGTTACCCATAGAGACACTGCATGTGTATGTATTTAGTAAACAGCAATAGAGATACTAAAATGTTAAAAGCTAGAAGCAACCTGAGAGATTGTGTAGTGTCTAAATGAAGATTTTGAACCTTTGGGCTTCCTTGCATGGTGGAGAGATTAAAAGGAATTTGGGGAAATACTAAGGGACTTCTGGGGGATGAAGTCCAAAGGTTCAAAATGTCCATTTATACAGTAGTTCAACTTTCTTATTTTATGAGTAAAAAAGTGGACCCAGAAAAACTGATTGACTTTTCTAAGGTTATACAGCTAGTTAGTGGCAGAAATGGAGTTAGAAATCAGGTGTCTTGATTTCTATTTTCATGTTGCTCCTATCACACCTTTCCATCTGATTTGATTTTCACATGATTATATATACACATAAAAATATCCATGAGTTAACTAATGTAAAAATCAATAATCTAATATAAAATACTTTATATTTACATAATAGTTTTTAAGTTTTCAAAGAATTTCACATATATTATCTCATTCTATTTCTTTACCCTTCAATAATCAATAAATTAATAGTTGATACAGAGACAGCTCAGTGAATTGAGATCCAGGGCTAGAGATGAGAACTCCTGGGTTCAGATCTGGCCTTGGACATGTCATAGTTGTGTGACTTTGGGCAAATCACTTAAATCCAATTGCCTAACCCTTATTGAACTTCTATCTTAGAACCAATACTTAATATTCATTACAAGACAAAATGTATGGATTTATTAAAAATAAATTATATTTGGAGGCAGCTGGGTGGCTCAGTGGATTGGGAGCTAAGCCTAGGTTCAATTCTGGCTTCAAGGGGGAAGCTGGGTAGCTCAGTGGATTGAGAACCAGGACTAGAGAGGGGAGGTCCTAGGTTCAAATCTGGCCTCAGTCACTTCCCAGCTGTGTGACCCTGGGCAAGTCACTTGACCCCCGTTGCCTAGCCCTTACCTCTCTTCTGCCTTGGAGCCAATACACAGTATTGACTCCAAGACGGAAAATAAGGGTTTAAAAACAGAATAAATCTGGCCTCAGTCACTTCCCAGCTGTGTGACCCTGGGCAAGTCACTTGACCCCCATTGCCTAGCCTCTCTCTTCTGCCTTGGAACCAATACACAGTCTTGATTCTAAGATGAAAGGTAGGGGTCTAAAAAATAATTGACGTTTATCTGACATTTCTCAATTCAATAAACATTTATTAAAACCTGTTATATGCCAGGAACTGGGCTAGATATACAAAAAGAGACAAAAGGTAATCCTTGCCCTTTGTAACAGTTAAAAATTTAGGGGAGACTAAGGCAGGTAGAAATTAGTTTCTCTCTGCAAGGAGTATTATTTTTATGAGGTTTATTGAAGATTAAGGATTAAAGAAAATACAAGCAAGAGAAGCACGTGCTAGATGGGCCCTGAGGCCCACCCAAATTTCACTCATATCATGAGACATATCTGTTTGCCAGCAGAGCCAGGAAAAGAAGAGCCCCCACCGTGGGCAGAGACCCTTTAAATCATAACCTGCTCTCTGCCCAGGTGAGAATTCAGTGAGATTACAAAGCATTCTGGGGAAGTGGAGCAAGGAATTCTGGGGATTGAAGTCCTGAATTCGAGTCCATTTTTATACCTTAAGATGTTTACAATTCTATTTCAATATATTTAACTGATGGCTGCTAACCTTACTGAGGTTATAAGTTTATGAAAATAGCATTTCTTGACAATAACAAAAAGATAAACTGTATTATTTGTTTTCTTTTTTTTCTCCTTAAGGATAATTCTTTTTTTTTTTTTTAGGATGAGGAGAGTAAGGGTTTAAATAAAAAAATTTTTAAATGAAAAGATATATTTTTCAATCTGTTGCTATGTTTTAATTTATATCTAATACTTCCTATATATACATACATCTATATATAAATTATTATATATATAAATTACATGTAATATAAAATATTATACATCTACATGTACATCTACATGTATATGTATGTATGTATGGGTATGGGTATGACTTTGATGGTGAAATAACATTGCATGAATAAATTTTTTTTCTTCCTTGACTATCAAACAAACAGTTTTATTTCCTGTTGCTTCTGAAGTTAACACCACCTAAGCAGCTCCTGCTTGGCTTGTAGGCCCATAAGTAAAGAGTTGCTTTGGGTCTGCTATTTTAACTGTATAAGTTGTTTAGAAAATATTATTAGAGATCTTTAAGACTATAAATCCTATTTACTTTCAACAACCACTTTAATTGAATCTCTCAACTTGTAAGTATTACTTACTGAAGATCACATACCTCACATGGTTCTGGTCTACATGGAAAAGTAAAAAAAGAAAATGCAGATTAACTATGCATATAGCATAGGCTGGTTTACACCTATGAGAACAATCTAGAATAAGAATAGGAAAAAAAAAACTTTTCCAATTGCTCCCTCTTTGTTTTCAAGGGCAATATTCTTTGGTCCTTAGATTTCAAGTAGTTTTGAGATTTATTTATCTAATCTATTTATTTATGAAATATTCACTTTTCTGTTTTATATCTTCATGTTCATTTCTGAGGCCCCCCCTTTCTTCCTTCTCAGATACCATTCTCTTATAACAAAGCATAAAAAAGAGGAGGAAAGAACATTCAGCAAAACAAACATTTTTTAAAATGACATTAAATATAGTGTTTTACAATCCTTAGATCTCCACTCTTCAGAGAAGTGGGAGGAAAGCTAAACTTAGTATTATACTTTCTTCAATGATTTCCCCCCCAATTTTACATTTACATTGTTTTAGTCATTATATATATATATACATATGTGTATATATATAGAGAGAGAAATATATATATATATATATAATTTTTCTGGTTCTGTTTTCTTTATTTTGCATCAGTTCATGTAAGTCTTTTTATGCTTTTCTGTAGTCACTATATTCATTGTTTTTTATAGCACAATAAAATTTCATTACACTGATATATCACAAATTGTTTAGCCATTCCTTAACTGATGAATATCTATTTTGTTTCTATAATTTTGCTACCATAAAAAATGCTGCTATGAATATTTTTGGCTTTTCTTTTTGTCATTGTCCTTCTTTGGTATATGTTTAGTAGGAAAATCTTTTCATCAAAGAATACAGAGTTTAATTACTTTATTTAATTCATGACTACTACTTTTTAGAATGCTTGTACCAATTCACAGTTCCTCTATCAGAGTATCAGTATGCCCATCTTTCTATAACTTCTACAAAACTAATACCATAGTTTTATTTCCCTATTTGTCGGATGCAAAGATAAAATGTATTTAATATTCATTTCTCTTAATTATTAGTGAATTGGAAAATCCTTTCCTATGGTTTGCATGCTAATTGTTCGCAATTCTTTGGGGGGAACTTTTTGTTTAAAACCTTTGAGTTCTTATTTATTTCTCTTAATGGCTTATATATCTTGTATATTCAACACTTATCTGAGAGACTTGATATTTCCCACTTGCCATCTAGCTTTCTTATCTTATTTGCATTATATTATGCATTATTTTTTCATGCAAAAGTTTTGTAATTTCATATAATCAAAATGATCTATTGTATCTTTTATAACTGGCTGTATTTCTGGTTGGGTTGCACATTTATTCCCTAACAGTAGCTGTACCTGATACAGTTTCTCTTAAAATTTGTTATATGATCTTGGTATTCAGGTCATGTATCTATTTTGAGTTTACTATGGCATATATTATAAGGAACTGTTTATTTATCAACATAATGCATCACTTTCTGAAAATTTTTTTATGGGGACCAAAATTTCTAACTATACCACTGGTCTTAATTGCTGAAAACTTTAAGCTACAATATAGCAGATCCTCTTTTAATACTGGTATTTGAGGGGAAGATTGTGATTATAGGTGTTATGTCAGAGTTTTCTCTAGATAGATTTGCTGGGCTTTGGAGTCATAATTTGACTCATAATAAATAATGTCAAAATTACATTATGATGTTGGATTCTACTGTATAGCATAGTAAGGAAAGCAAACAAAAAAAGAAACTCCCCCCCACCTCCCCATATACATGGTTTTTACAGTTTGGTCTTGTCTTTGAACTTGCTAGTGAAATTGATCTGTCATTTTTTTCCAGTTCTTTTATTTAAAATGTAATGTATTTGTTTGTTGTAGTAAAATAACCAGTTAACTTTATCCCTCTCTCCCCTCCCCTCCCCCATTAGAGAAGACATCATTTGACAAAAAGATAGAGGTATATATAAAATGATGTCTTACTTATTTCCATTTATTAATTCTTTCTCTGGAGATAAACATATACAAGTCATTCTTCAAATAATATTTTTGTTACTGTATAAAATGTTCTCCATGAGATAATGAAAAGTGAAATAAGTAGAGCCCTGACAACATTATATACAGCTTTAATATTTGAAGAACAACTTGTGAATGTTCATCTCCAGAGAATGACCTGAGAAGTGAAAATCTGAAAGACATAATCTATATATTTTGCCAGATGATCCCTTCTATGGTGTAGGCAGGGGGAGGAGGAGCTAAATTTAAAAAAGAAAGAAATGCTCTATGGTTAAAAAATAGAATATTTTGATAACTGCATTTCCATTTTAAAATGTTCTTTTGGTTCTGCTTATTTTGCTTCATAATTTTGTGTAAATCTTTCCATGGTTTGTTTATCATCCAAAGTTAACCTGTTTAGGTTTTGAGTGATAACACTCAGTGGAATTGCTTGTCAACTCTGGGAGAGGGGAGTTAGAGGGGAGGGAAATAACATTAATCATGTAAACTTATGTATAAATTGTCACTGGAATAAAATTTAAAAAAACAACAAAATTGACTTGTTCATGATTTCTTATAGCATAATAATAGTGCATCACAATCACATACAACAACAATAATTGATGGGCACCTTTTCCATTTCTGTTTTTTTGCTACCACAAAGAGAAATGCTATGAACATTTTAGAATAGATAGGTTCTTTTTCTTTTTCCCTGATCACTTTAGGAAATAAAACTAATAGTGGTATTGCTGGGTCAAAATGTATATATGGTTTTATAACACTTTGAACATAATTCCAGATTGTTCTCCAAAAGGATTGGATCAGTTCACAGTACCACCAACAATATATTAGTAACCCCATTTTTCTACATCCCCTTCAATATTTGCCTGGTAGCCCTGAGTTGTTCGGATTCACATTTCTCTTATTAATAGATTTAGGGAATTTCCCAGATGCTTATATATGTCTTTGATTTCTTCATTCCAAAACAACTAAAAGTTACCAACATTCTAGAGCACGTGCACAGAAAAAACGTCTACTATTTTGTTGCTAAAGATTATCAAAGACACACCTAGAAGCAGAAGTATGTTTTATTCATGTTACATTTGTTTTTACACTTTCTCCTTTTTTTCTCCTCTTCCTCTTAAAGTTAAATTTGGGGTTTTTAGATCAATGAACCATGGTTCCTCCATTTTTGGTTTTCTCTTCCTTCCTCCCTCATTGTTATAATCCATTAAACAATACTGGCATTATTTTTGTTTCTAAAATATTGATCAAGGCCAATTGTTTACAAGAAACTTTGCAAATTGCCATCTATCCTAAATTTCTTAGCATTCAATTACTTAAGGATTGGCATGTATAATTTTTATTTGAAAAATATATCTCTGGTTCTCTCATGTGTGAAGCTTCCTATCTTTGAATCTCTTAGGAAAAATTAGTGTGTTCCCTTGATGTCTACTAAATTATGTTTAAAAATGATTAATATAGAGTTTAAAAAGACCTTAGACATCATTTAGTTCAATTCCTTCATTTTGCATATGGGGAAACCAAGGTTTAGATATAGAAGTGATTTGATAAAGGTTCTATAGTAAAATTAATGGTAAATCTGATATAAGAACCCAGGTCTTCAGAATCCCAGTTCAGTGTGTGTCTGTGTTTTATTATACTATACTCCTGCTGAGGTACACAATTCTCTAGAATGTTAAAACAGTGACTTTTTAGAGCTTTGGTTTCATCATTTATAAAATGGAGAGAATTGCTGTGAGGAAATCACTTTGCAAACTTTAAAGAGGTAGGTAAATATGAGCCATTGTCTCTGTTATATATTAAAGCACAATTAAGAAGCCACTGGAAAGAGCAGTGAATGAGGAACTTGGACGCAAGGGGAACAGGGGCTCGAACTCTTTCTCAGAAACTTATTACCTATGCGACTTTGGGAAATCACTTAACCCCTCTCAGCTTCAATAGCACCTACAGTGGGATAAAGTATGTACAACACTCTAAACCTAAAAGTGCCATAATAAAAGTACAAGTTATTACTAAATGTAAAAGACAATTTGAAATGTGTCTAGTTTTAGGGACTTTTTAAAAGATATTAAATTTTACTTGAACCGGTTTTGAAAAAAATGATCACTTGCTTTCCTCCCCCTTTATACTCGCAGAAGCAATGGAGACATTGATGTCTTTAAATTCTTTTTTCCAAGAGTCACTTTTGATAACAAAATCTAGCTCTGGCTACTTCAGGAGCACCACACTCTCTTTTGAAAACCCTGAAATGGTTTTGACTTGTCCTTTACCTCAAGAGCTCAGGGCACTGTAAAGTTCCTTAGTCACACAGTGGGAAAGTCTGATTATTCAAGGCAAACGTCCTCCCAGCTAGCAATACCTTGGCAGGAGGGATTTGGAAAGCATCTGCTAAGGAGACACAAAATCACATCTGCTACTTTCCCAATGAGGCACCAGTATGTGCTAGGGAAGAAATCTTCTATCAGCAAAAACTACATATGGCAGAAGAATATGAATTCTTCTCAGTTCACCTGAAGGCATCTATCTTTGGGAAGATAATGTAGGGTTTTTGGTTTTATTTCCAATAAAGTAACTTTCAAAGATGAGAAATGGGAAGGGCTATGTCCAGAACTACGGAAATATTTATAGGAGCAATGCTGTAAGAGATGGCTACCTTTTGAGAGAAGCCTTTCTCCATCCTCTTTAATCCTGAAGCTTTTCTGAAACTCCCTCTAATTCATCCTACCTATACCTTATTTGGATTCAATTGTTTACATATTTTCTTCCCCAATAGTCTGAGAACTCCTTGAAAGCAAGAACTGTTTTTTTGCCTGTCTTTATATCCACAACATGAAGTATAATGACTGGAACAAAGTAAGCTCTTAATAAATACTAAAAGACTTACTTAAATAGTGATATGAGGTAGCTAGGTTATCCAGTGGTTAGAATGCAGGACTTGGAGTCAGGAAGACCTAAATTCAAATCTTATCCCTAACACTTACATGCTATGTAACAATACAGGGCGAGTCACTTAACTTTATGGCATCTCAGTCCCCTGAACTGTAAAATGGAGTGACAATAGCACCTACCTTCTAGGGCTTTTTTGAGGATCAAATGAGTTAATGTATAAAGTGCTTTGCCACCTTAACATGCTATATAAATGCTATTATTATTAATATACATAAAATTTTTAAATGGTTCCTTTATGATCATACTGAAAAGGTCTAGTGGGCATCTAGTTAAATTTCCTTCCCTTAAAAAAAAATCCTTATCTTCTGCCTTAGAATCAATACTTATTGTTGTTCCAAGGCAGAAGAGTGGTAAAGGTCAGACAATTGGAGCTAAGTGGCTTTCCCAGGATCACACAGCTAGGAAGTAATTGAAGTCAGATCTGAATGCAGGACTTCTCATTTCTAGGCCTGGCTTTCTATCCACCAAGCCACCTAGCTGTCCTCCCACTCCCCCACTTCTACAGGTGTAAAATTACTTGTACAAGGCCACACAGGTAGGAAGTGACAGGAGTAAGAAAATCTATTCTTCAACTTCCTCAAAGGTGTTACAGAGAGAAGAGACTGGAATAATATTCATTATGGGCTTCCTAAGTGTTAAGCGCTAGAGATACAATTAGGAAATCAAGACACTCCCAACTCTTAGGAAGCATCTCTTCCAGCTGAGGAAGATGACATATGAACGAAGGTTCATGGCCATGCTCAGTTTATGGCAGATGGAAAAATTCAAGACATATAGAGTAGCAGGACAGACAGCAAGGTCAAGGGGATCTTGGGGAATTAATTCCTTTAATTATCAACAAATGTGCCCAAATAGAAAGAAGTTTCCACTATTTAGCCAATTTATGAGCTACACTAAGAAAAGAATTTCATTAATTTATAGCTACACCTTGTTTTTGATCCAAATCATCACTTACCATATTAGTCAATCCTGACTATGAGTTCACTTCCAAAAATTAAATCTACCCAAGAAGAATGATCATTTGCTGCCAAAATATTACTTTTGTCTTGGGTATTGATGGCAATTTCTCAAGGGGAGGTCCAGAAACATCTTAAACCCTGTCAGCGTCACTGAAATCCTTGGCTTCTGTTCCACAGGGATGACTTAGAAATGCATAACATTCATTTTACTGTGTAAGTGCTAAGAAATTCAGTTAAAATATGAACTACAGCCAAAGTCTCATGACTTTGAAATCACATCACTCACTAATATTCAGTGATGGTAGGCATATCTTAGGAAGGATAATCTGGAGCATATCCAGAGGAAAGTGAAAGCATAAGGATAATAAAAGGCTCCAAGACCATGTCATAAGATTAGTTGAAAGAACTGGGAATGGTTATAAAGGAGAAGAGAAAACTCAGGAAGAACATGAAAATGACCTTTAAATATTTGAAGGACTGTCATGTGGAAAGGTTAGATTTTTTTCCTGCTTGGCTCCAGAGGAAAGAAGATAAAGTAATGGATTAAAGTTAGTCAGATATACTTGGTGTAAAAAAAATCTCTGTAATCCGTAATGCTTTCCAAATGTGAAGTGGACCACCTTGGGAAGCAGTAGGTTCTACCTCTTTGAATTTCATTAAGAAGGGTGTTAATGAAGGGATGTGGTACAGATGGTTTTTGGCCAGCTTCTTTGCTGCCCTCTGTGGCTATTTCCAATGCCTAATTTCTATTTAAAATGAAAACAAACAAACAAACAAACAACCCTTATCTCCTTTCTTGGAATCAATACTGAGTACTGATTCCAAGGCAGATTTGAGGTAGGGGGTAGACAATTGAGATTAAGTGCCCAGGGTCTCACAGCTGGGAAATATCTGAAGCTAGATTTGAACCTCTTGTCATCAGGCCTGACTCTCCATCCATTGAGCCACCAACTGCCCTCCAATGGCTAGTTTCTCTGGTTGAAGATTATTTGATGTTTTATACTCCAAAGACTTTGTGACCTGTAGCAACTCTACATTGAATATCATGCCCAAATCCCATTTATTCTTTCTTCATGTCTAAATCTACTAAGGAAAGCTCTGCACTCATCTACTCAGTAATAAATCTGGATGATACTATCAATATGGGACTTGTCATGACCACCCTGCTTTGTATTTATACAGTGCTTTGTGATTATGCCTTTTACTTATTGCTTCATTTGATCCCCACAACAACCAGAAATAGACCCAAAGGACATCTGTGACTCATAGGTTTGATCACTCAATAAACAAGCATTGAGCACTTATTATATGCCAGGTGCTTTGATGGTTCAATGGCTGAGATGGCAACGCAGCAAAGCACTGTGGAGTGCTTAGGGTGTGTTGGAGCACAAAAGACAACACAGCCATCCAATGCAGCTGAGGAAGTCTCCAGGTGTAACAACTTTTCATGCCACTGGACCCAGGCTTCCAACGCCGAGAGAGTGGGACTGTCTCTGTGCACCGACTTTTCCACTTAAATCTCCTTCATGCACAAGTATCTTTGTGCACTCTCATCTATCATAGATGAAAGCGCACAAAGACAATCGTCATCCTTGGTTACCGAGAGACTACTACTACTTTGATAAGTGAGTGAGGATTAAAAAAATATATATTCCCTTCCCTCAGTGGGTTTACATTCTAATGGGGAGACAGTCAGTCAATAAACATTTAATAAATGTCTTCTATGTACCAGGCACTGTGCTAAGTGCTAGTGATACAAAGAAAGGTAATAGTTCCTGTTTTCAAGTTCTCTGTCTAATAGAGGAGACTACATGCAAACAACTATATACATACAAGTTATATAAAAGATAACTGGTCAGAGGGAAGGCTCTAAAATTAAGAGGGATTGGGAAAATCAAAGTATATTTAAAGCATTCCATATAAGGTAGTACAGAATCTATGGCAGGTAGCCATTAAGGAGAAGGTAATAACAACTGGGGTGTGGGGGTGAGGAGGAAGTGATAAAGTCCTCTCAAAAAAGGTGATCTTTGGTCTGCTTTTTAAAGGAGGTCTAGGATTCTAAAAGCTAGAGCTGAGAAATAAGAGCCTTCCAGGCACAGAAAAAAGCCAATGAAAAGTCACCAAGAAAAGAGATAGGATATCATTTGTAGCCAATAAATATTAGTGTCAGGATTCAGACCCAGGTTTTCTGACTGATTCCAGGGCTTTTTCTACAGTACCATGTTGCCTCTCTGTCATTCTCAGGACCTTTCCCCATATCCAGTGGAAGAAGATTTTGCCTCTTCTTCAGGTCTAGTCCTTTGTGGTATGCCATAAAGAATATCCAAATTAATATGTAGTACAGATATAAAAGTTATAGAAAATGATCATTGCTGGGGCAGATTTCCTGGTAGATGGTGGATTAAAAAAAGAAGTAAAAGGAACTCACTCTGCTCCTATTTCCTCACAGATTCAAAAAAGTGGTCCAAATCCCAACATTATTACACCAAAAAGGGAAGAAGAAAAATTGGACTGGAGAAAAAAAATTAATTTTGAAGAACTGTACCTGTATCTCTACAGGGGCTATCATAGTTCACCCATACTTTGGCCTGTACCCAGATTTGTGGTATGGATTTAGTTCAGGCCTTGTTGAACCTGGCCTAAAATATAAAAAGGTTAGGATCTCTGCTTTCCTACTACTAGGTTCATAAATCCCTACCCCAACTCCTTGGGATGTTTTTACTTATAGTTTATGTTATAACTCACATCTAGAATTTTGCCAAAAAGAGGGACTGAAAGGGTACTTGTATAATCTGAATCAAAGATGGGCACATGTAATTTATTCCTATACATAAAAAGAATTTTAAACATAAAATACAGGCATAGAATAATTTACAAGATAACCATCGCTATAATCTGCTGGGAATTTGATACTTAAACTTTTTCAGAACATAAAGAAGTTTGTAGGACTGTTATTTAGTCATTTTATCCAAGTTAATCTTGGTTCTTCCCTGTCTGAAGAATTCTTAGCATGTTTGTTCACAAAATGGCTGGGCTTTTGCCAATTCTCTTGGCAATGTCTTTACTTTCTTAAAGAACTGAAGGAGTTGATGAGGACTCCTAGCCCCACTGAATTCCAATCCAGTGGGACCTCCAAACTTATTGAATTCATAAAGTTGTCTCAAAACCAGGGCCCTCTCCAGATAGATATTCATTCATCTAAGATTAAGAAAGAATAAATACAAAAGAGGAAAACCCCCCAAAATACAAAAAACTTTTCAAAAATAGATCATTATATGGTTGAAAGCTTGTCCCAAAAAGCCCCATAATTTCAAGAGAAATCAGCACCAGCAACTTTGAGCATTTTGCATAGGATGATCTCCCTAGTATAATTAAAATTCAATATCCCTCCCAAAAAAATCCCTTGGAAAAATCAACTAAAGCAGAAGGTAAAAGGGAGGGAACAATTAGTTATAATAATATCTAAAATTATATATAATATATAACATATGCATAACATCAAATACACACACACATAGTGCTTACTATATGCCAAACATTGTACTAAGTACTTTTTACAAAAATTATTTCTCTGGATCCTCACAGCAACCCTAGAAGGTAGGTGCTATTATCCCCACTTTATAGTAAAAGAAACTGAGGCAAACATAGATTAAGGGATTTGCACAAACTTTCACAGCTAATAAGTATCTGAGACAGGATTTAAGATTAGGTCTTCCTGATTCCAAGGCTTGCATCCAAGGCTGGGCCACCAGTTGCCTAGAACTACCATAGAATCATTCTGTTTTACTGCCTTAAATTTTCTAAACTGTCATTAATATGGCCACACTACCCCCATGGCATTCCAAACAGAAGTACTTTCCCTCCTTTTCTCCCTCCCTCCCATCTCTATGGTACTGTGGGTTGAAGGCACAGGGGTGTCCTAGGATTCTTCTTGTCTCATACCTTGCCTTGTATAGAGGCTTTGGCTCAGGTCAAGTAGGTCAAGAACTATTCCCAGCATTCCCTGTCTTTTTCCTTCCAAGGTCCTATCCAAGGTCTGAGGAATTTCTGACCTACATTATCTCCCTATTCAAGATATTGCTCATCTTTTTCTTCAATCAAAGAAAAGTGTTAAATTATATCTTGTTTTGCTTAAAACATATATCTTCTGAAATTGCTCTCCCCAAAGTTGTCAACACTATTAATTGCTAAAGTCAAAAGTCTTTTCTCGTACCTCATCCTTCTTAACTTATATGTGAATTTTGATGCTGTTCCCCCACCCCTCAATCTGAATACTTTCCTCACTGAGTCTTTATTGATACTGCTCTGTTTTGGTTCTCCTCTTACTTGTCTGAACCCTTTTCTTCAGTGTCTTTTACTGGCTTACCACCCATATTCTACCTCAGTTTGCATCAATTTATCCTTGAGTTCTACCCTTTCAACATTCTTCTCCTTTCTCTATATATTTTATCTCACTAATCTCAACACTTCTCAAGGGGTCAATTATTATTTCTATGCAGATGCCCTTAAAACTACCTATTTAGCCCTCATCTCTCAAAGACCTACTTATTCTGTGCCTCCAACTGCTGCTTAGGTGGGGCAATGGATAGAGAACTGGGCTTAGATATAGGAAGATCGGAGTTCAAATATAGATTCAGATAGTAGCCATGTGGCTCTGGGCAACTCACTTAATCTCTACTTTGGCTTCATTAACTGTAAAATGGAGATAACAGCACCAACCTCCCAGGGTTGTTGTGAGGATTAAATGAAATGATAATTGAAAAGCACAGCACAGTAGCTGGCATGTGGTAGGCATTATGTAAATGCTTATTCCTTTCCCTATTCCCCTCCATCTAGAAGGCATCTCAAGCAATGTGTCCCAAAGAAAACTTACTCTTTACCGCCAAAGTCATTCACCTTCCCTAATTCTGTCAAAGGCACCATTCTTCTTTCAATCACCCAGGCTCATATTCTCAGTCATCCTCAGTTCCTCACCCTCTCATTCTACATATGCAATCAAATGTCCTATTTTCCCCCTCTTCATCTCTCCTATTCCTCCCCATCTCCTCATTCACACAGTCACTGTCCTAATTCAGTCCATCATCACTTCTTGCCTAGTGTATTGCAATAGTGGCCTGGTTGGTCTCCTTACCTTTAATCTCTCCTTTCTCCTGAATACAGCTGCCAAATTGATATTCCTAAAGCAAAGTTCTATTTATGTCACACACCTGCTCATGAAGCTTCAGTGGTTCCCCATCGCCTTTAGGAAAAAATAAAAATTCCTCTCTTGAAATTTAAACCTTTATGATCTGCCTCCAATTTGTCTTTCTGAACGTTTTTTATATTACTCATTTGTAAGCATTCCTCATTCTAGTCAAAATGGAATATTAGCTGTTCCTATACACAGCATTCCATTCCCCACAAATGTTCTTCTGCACAGTCTGTGTCCCATGTTTAGAATGCTCTCCTCTTCCACCCCTGCCTCTTGGAATCCCTCCATCATTTCAAGGCACATCTCAAGTGTCACATGTCATATAAGGCCATTCCTGATCCCTCCTAATTACTTTATACAAACATGTATACTTTATATTTACTGATTTGTACATTTTGTTCCCCCTTCTTTCCCAGTAGGATGTAAGCTCTTGGAGGACATGAACTATTTTGTTTTTTATATTTATTGAATTGAACTGAATAGTCAATGCATAGTGATACCCTTGCATTTTGCTTTCAAAAATAAAATCAGGGGTTGGTAAGCCAACAAACTAAAAGTGATAGTATTACTTCAATTAATTTATTTACTCAGTGACATACCAATCAAATTACCAAAGGCTTATTTTAGAGTGAGAACAAACAATAACAAAATTCTCAAGAAGGAAATTTTTTTAAAAAGGATGGGAAATACCAGATTACAAAAAAATTACAATTCAGTTGTTATCAATTAGAAAAAAAAGAGAGAAGTAAATCTACAGAATGGATTAGATATACAACATAGAGCAGAAAATGAACCCAGTTTAGTATTTGATAAATCCAGAGATCCCAGCTGCTAGGGTAAAGATTTATTAGTCAACAAAGCAGTGTCCTGTCTCCAAATGAATATATGACAGATATAAAATGTGACATAAATAAATTAAAGGAATAAAGGAACAATTTACATTTCGTGCCTCTAGATAGAAGAGGATTTCATGACAAGATAAGATATAGGGACAGTCAAAGGAGATAAAATGAACAATTTTGATTCCATAAATTTTTTTACATTTCACAAACAAAACAAATGCAGCTAAAATTATAAGGGATTGCAGTTAACTGGAGGAAAATCTTTTCAGAAACTTTCTCTGAAACAGGTGTCTTCTCTAAGACACTAACTGAATTGATTCACATTTATGAGAAAAAGAGTCATTCCCCAAATGATAAATAACTAAAGAACACAGTTTAAGAACATAGAAATCCAAATTTATATAACCATATGAAAATGCTCCAAATTCTTAATAATTAAAGAAATACAAATTACAGAAATCCTGAAATTCTATGGTATATCCAGTAGATAAACAAAGACAACAAAAACAGAAAATGATCATTATTGCAGGGATATGGAAAAACAGACATAATAGTGCATTGTAGGTGGAACTATAAATTAGTCCAACCATTCTGGAAAGCAATTTTGAACTATGCCTTTCAAGTGTGACAAGGAAATCACTTTAAAAAGACTGATATATATTAATTTAAGGTCGCCAAGGAATTCAGCTATGTAATTCCTAAATGAAAACTCAAATCAGCAGTCAATCTTTTATGGAGTTTAATTACAACAGGAGGAAGAAAGGAATTAGAGATAGAGAGAGAAAAGGGAGAGAAGGGAATAGGGCTTAAATACCCCTTCTGTTTAGGCTGGGCCAAAAGGCCCAAGCCCTTAGATAGCTGGGGCAAAGAAAAGAGATCAGTTCCTATTACTCACGTGACCAAAATGGAGAAACAGTCTCAGAGGCCCCCACCTTCAGCTTCCTTCAGAGCAAGCTTCTCAGAGCCCACACGAACCACACCGACCAACTACTCGACCCTCTCCTGGAGTCTTCAGACCCCCTATCTTTAAGGAAACCATCCAAGTTGCCTCCCCTCAGTTCTCACATCTACCAATCACTGTCCATCAATTTCCCTGTGCCAATGGAGGCTCTAGTTTAACCCAGGACCGCCCAGAGGTCTCTGGCTTTGCACATGTCTGTTGAAGGTCATATTTTCAAATAATTAAATCTTTGATCCTTTGCTACAGCCCTTCCTAAATCCTGTTAACCTGAGTAGGGTAGAGATTGGAATAATTAAATTTTGATCTATGCTGCAGCCCTTCCTCAATCCTGTTAGGACTGAGTAGGGTGGAGATTGATTCCAAGTATCTCCATTGTATCAATTCTAAAATCAATCATGACTCAAAGAAATTCCTGTTCTATGCTTAAGCTAGGTCAAAGTCCTTTCCATTGTTCAGCAAAAGGTTTCTGTCCTAAAGTAATCTTAAGAAGGGAGGAGGAGGAAACTCTCATGCCAATGGGGTTCACATTCCAATAGCCAAGACCCACTATCAATAGGAAATTTTTCAAGTATGAAATTTCCCAATGGTGAAATTTCCAACATTTATAAGTCTAAGAAATTTTGAGGTTTACACAAGGCACTGATTTGTACATACAGATTTTGACTATAATTCCATAATAGGACTATACTTACAGAGATACTACAGAAAAATGAAAAGGAATCATATGTGTAAAAATATTTATGGTAGTTCTTTTTATAGTCGCAAAGAACTGGCAATGCTCAGGTTCTATCTACTCCAGAAGCTTACCCTATTCTCTGACTACTCAAACATTTCTATAGTATTTTGTTGAGAAATCTCATTTTCTACCTTCTATTAAAATCTGAGAACATGCCATGTTCCCACAGTGCATTTTAGGATCAGAGTGAAGGCAGGGACTGTGATTTTTTTTCCTATCCATAATACCTAATATGGTGCTTGATACATGACATGTCCTTAATACACATGTAGAATTAAATTTTATCAAAATTATATGATTCATAAATTCCAATATATCCCAGGAGGTCTTTTCTACTTCTCTTCCTCCATGGCATAAAGCTCTTCTACTTGGCTTGAATTCTTACAGTTATAGTCACTAGTAAGAATATACCTATATATTAATATGTTTCTAACCAATATATAAGAATTTTCTCCAAAAAAAAGATTGTCTCAGCCCAGATTAGTTTACCTGATTTGGTATCTTACCTGAGAAGATAAGACAATGACATCAAAGAGGACACTCTCAGTGGCCACAATGCCACTTCTCTAAGGCCTAACAGGGGCAATAGGGAACAGCATGAAGGTTCAGGGACTGGAAAGTCAACCATGAATTGTATGGAATATTACCCAATTTATCTCCCCTAGGTGTACCTATGTGAAATAAAAGTGAATGGAGTGGAAGAAACATACTTCACCAAGTTAAGGAGTTTTTCAGTCATTTTAGTCATGTCTGACTCTTCATGACTCTTCATTTGGGGTTTGCTTGGCCTTTGCCATATTGGAGTAGTTTGCAATTTCATCATCCAGATCATTGTACAGTGAGGAAACTGAAGCAAATGAGGTTAAGTTAGACAGTGTGGTAAAATGGGAAGGGGCTTTGGAGTTAAAGAAAATGAATTTTAATACAGACTCTGACTCTTACTACCTGTGAGACCTTTAGCAAAACTTTTAACTTTTTCAGATCTCAGTTTCTTCATCTGTAGAACAAGGATGTTCTACTCAATGAATTCTAAGGTTATAGTCTGCTCTAAATCTATGAACCTAGAAGGTCACAATTTTTCCTAAGACTGGCTCTATTTTCTGCCCCCCCTTTTTCTCTTTTTATGGTATGTAATAACATAAAATTTCATATAGTTAGTTATCAACAAGCATTTATTAAGGTCCTTCTACATGTCAAACATTGTGTTAGGTACAGGCTATTCAGGGATCAGCAGGAAGAGTTTCTGTCTTCAAAGGGTTTAATCGAGGAGGTGACATATATACAATATAAATATGTAAAAATTAAATACAAATTAATTTTGAGATTGAAAGATGCTAGTAGCCAGGGGATCAGGGAAATACTCATGCAGGAAATGGCATTTTAGCTGCGTTTGGAGTAAAGCCAAGAATTCTAAAAAGTGGTGCTGAGGAGAGAGAGTGCATACTAGGCAGGGACAGCCTGTGAAAAGGCATGAAAAATGAAGAAGGAATGTTGTTCATCACAGCATTGGCCCAAGGATGATGAATTTTTCATCCATAGCAACTCTCAGAAACTTTTTACTATGCCATAGAGGCCTTATGGCCTGTGTTGAAGGAGGGATTTACCACACTTGGATCCTTAAAGTAATGAAGTTAAACTCTGACTGCCCAAAAGGGCAGTTTTTTAAAAAATCTTCTCTTGGTTATTTCTGTTATCTCAGGAATGTCCCCAGTGGATTCCCCTTACAATGAAGGGATACGGAAGGCAGCGATCAGGTTCTAAGAGCACAGTTTTCATCCTTTACCCAACCAAGTTCTCCTTCTTGTGTGAGACTCCATTCAGTAATTAGAATATCACACATCTGTATGACAAGCAGCAGCATGGGTCAAGCCAAGAATCAGACTGAGTGGTTTTTACCCTTGACAGGGATGGGTAGATACCGTTCCTATCTATCCGTGTTTTTTGCCAAACCAAGGCAATTTTCTTGCTTGACCAAAATGTTCACAACTGCATAGAACAGCTGGTGGTTTTAGCCATTCTCAGTTTTCTGACTCAAAGATAAGAAGCAATTACAAGGATCCCTCTAAACCCAAAAGCTGGATTTGTGTCTATATCCACACACATATATGTATATGTAGATATAGATAGGTAAATGATAGATATAAGTGTATATATATGTACATCTATATGGTATGTATATTCACATATATAGGCAATGTGTATATATAGGAGAGACAGAGAAGCAGAGAGATAGAAAGAAAAAGAGGGGAGAAAAAGAGAAAAACACTGGGAAGGGAGTGAAGAGAGAGACAGGGAGGGAAAAAAGGAGAGAAGATAGAGACAAAGGAAGAGAGAGACAGACAGACAGGCAGAAAGATAGACAGAGACAGAGAGTCAGAGAGAAAGAGTCTGGAACACTGAGAGATTAAGTGACTTAGCTTAGCTAGTCAGTATGTGTGAGAGGCAAAACTTGAACCCAAGTCTTGATTCTGAAGGACATTCTTCACCCATTATACTATGCTGATTCTCACAGGGTTATAAGGATCAAGTTATAAAACACATGAAAATGCCTTGTAAAGTAAAATAAATACCAATGTACAGTCTAATCATTGTTTTGTTGAAGCATATGTTATAAAATGCACATCTGGGTTTTTAACTGGCTTTATAGGAGAAGTGACATTTAAATAAGAGATTGTATCTCTGATTATCTCTCAATCTTTCCAAAAGAATTTTTGATCAGCTTCTGACTATTTACACTGGCTGTTTTTATGCCATTCAGGCAGCCAGTTGGACAGCTTATGTCTAACTAAAATAACCATGCTGCTTGATTTTATAGAAGGAATATGCTTCTGAAATTCCTGTGATGTTTTATAGCAGCTGTTTTGTTGCTATTTGAGAGACTATTATTCTTTCAAGCCAGCAGGGTGCATCCACATAAAATCATTCTCTTATTAGTAACTAACAGGTTGAGATTTTAGTTACTTCTCTATACACAAAAATTAATTAATAATCAGTCTGGGTTCTTTTCTCACAACTTTAATTGCTGACAGTTGCTTTGGTTGTCATAATTAATATTTACCATAGAAGAGCTAAAATGAATTAATGGCCATTTTATCTTGAGATGACCTCAGGTACTGGGGGAGAAGAGAGTTCATTAATGGCCCCCCTGTATATGGCCCATGGTAAATGCCATATAAAACAGATATAGTCCCTGCCCCATAGGAATTTTTCATTCATAAGCTGGTTTCAAGGGTTTATACACGGTAGCTAATAGTTCTATACTGTGCCCTATATCTATAATGTACCTTCATTTTCAGACCTCAAAAGCACTTTATGACATTTTATAAAATTTGAAAGCATTTGGATTGTGATGGAGGTTTCAAACCCAAGAACTGGAGTTACAGTCTGGGAAATTGCTGGAGCCTCAGCCACAATGGGGGAGGGGTCCCAGAAGAGATTCTGGAATTTTAAGAGAGCAGGAGATTCTATGGGAGAGGCAGTTAGCCCTCTCATTCCTGAGACAGCCTGAGGAAAAGGTCTGGTCAAGACTTGCTCCTGAAAAAAGTCTTATATCTTTCTCTTGGTGACTGGACACCCTTCTACCTCAATTCCCAACTGAAGTGGCCAGCTTGAGAAGATACAAAGCAGCTGACAAGATCACCTGACAGTTCCTAGTGCTCTGGGTCTGAACTGTGCCCAGTGGGGCCAAGACCAGGGCTATCCAAGCCTGAATCTCTCAGGGCCCCAAGGCTGCCAAGGCCTGGGTTCCCCAACTTGAGGAGGGAGGAAGGAATAGCTAGAATAGGGTCACCTTTTCCCCTCTTTCCTCACAAACCTCTCCTGCAGCCATTTCCCTGTGTTATCCCCAATTGATCAGTTAGAATAAAGTTGTTATCTTCCCCAATTGATTCTAGTTTGAGTGGGGAAACAGTTCCAGCTTGTGGGGGTGGGGGAAGTAACTTCTCTCTCTCTGAGAAGGGAAGCTCTATGTCTCATAGTATTAGAGGGAAGTCAAGAGGCAGTTTGGATGAGCAGCCATAGCTGAGGGGAGGCTGAAGGAGGGAACTACAGACTCATTCCTCCTCTTCTCTCCCTTTGCCAAGTTGAACAGCAGCTATCTCTCCTGGACCCTTCCTTGAGAGGGGAGGTCTTGATTCTTTCTCTTTTTACCACCAGACTAACTCTCTCTATTACAGAATAAACTTAATTTTTATTTCCATTTTATGCCAATAGAGAAACATAGCAATAATAACTTTTAATAATTTAAGCAACCAGAGTCAGGACTTTGACCAGTCTCTAATATTTCTAAAGATCAATCTATTTCTATTATTCTTGTTACAAATTAAACCTTGCAAGGCCTTCTATGTAATGGCTAAATTTTGGTTGCCCTAGAATTTAATTGTATCAAACATTGCTCAGAAAAATGTGTGAACATCAGGCCAAGAAACTTTATGGCTTATTTTTAAAAATTAACTCAATTGGTAGAATGCGGAGTTAATACGAAGATCCAGTATTTTGTTTCAGGTCCTGTCAATAATTTAATTTCCCCTTGCATGTGTGTTCTTGGGTTTTATTTAACTTCCCTGCACTTTGGTTTTTCTCATCTTTATAATGGAAAGAATAATGTGAATATTAACATGAATATTCCAGAAGGAATACTAGATGGACTTGGAGTTAAGAGAGATCTTCATCAATAAAATGAAGGCAATTCCTATAGTAGATACTAGTCATTGTAAGAATCAAGTGCAGTCATGTATGTAAAATGCTTGGTAAAACTTAAAGAAAAATTGTCTAATAACAATAAGAATGCTTTTTGTAAACCATTAATTCCTATATAAATTTGAACTGTAAGAATGATTTTGATAGTGATGGAGATGAAAATGGCATTCATATTCTGATCAGCTACCACCTGCATTTTAAACCTTTTCTTCCAACTACTCTATTCATATCCTTTAAGGCACAAATTGGGCAATTCTGTCCCTGAACATCTTGTTTTCCAATCTCCACAACATTGTTTATGTTTACCCCTTCCTTGCTTTTGCCTCATAGAGTGACTGTCTTTGAAGTCAGCCCTAGCTCTACAAAATCTTGAAAGCCCCAGAAGTTCTAGAGCCCAAAGCTCTACAAGTAAACAGTCATATTTTTTCTGATTCCCTCAATTGCCTCCTCTCCCAGACTAACTTGTATCTATTTGGATTTATTTGGTACACTTAAGTAGGTCTTTGGTTTTTTTCCTCATTAGAAGATATGCTCCTTTTGAGTATGAATTGTGTCATTCATTGTATTCTTATCTCCAGAGCCTAGCACAGTACTTAGCATAAAACATGCTTAAGAAGTAGATTGATTGATGTTCTTTACATCTCAAATTTTCTTCTTTTCCCCTCTGTGTCTGTTGAATTCTATTGTGAGCCCATTATGTAGGTGAGTTGGGGGCATAGGAGAGGCAACATAATCATTAGCCCTTTCCCAGAGAGGAGAAAGATAATGTTTACCCTTTGTGTGCTAGCACAGACCCAAATGAATTTCATAAAGAGATGATCTTCCCACCTGTTTAGTCACTTCTTAGTCTTTTTTTTTTTTGGTTTATCATCCTTGCCTTGCTCCCACAGGGAGTATCCCACAGGTCTCTGTCTTGGGTCCTACTTTCTTCTTCTTCATTGTCCATGTAGATCTTTTTTGTTTGTTTATTTTATTTTAAAAGTCTTTTCAATTACATATAAAAACAATGTTTAAATTTTTTTTTTATATTTTTGAGTTCCAAATTCCTCCCCTCTTCTCCTTCCATGAGAAGGCAAATAATTTGATACTGATTATAAATATGCAATCATGTAGAATATATTTCCATATTAGCTATGTTGCAAAAGAAAGAATAAATCCCAAAGGAAAGCAAAACAAACAAACAAAAAACAAGAAAAAAAAAGAACTGTTTAAAAAGTATGCATCAATCTGCATTTAGACTCCTTCTGTTCTTTCTCTGGAGATGAATAGCATTTTTCATTAAAAGTCCTTTAGAATCATCTTGATTCACTGTATTGCTGACAATAGCTAAGTCATCCCCAGTTGATTGTCATATAATATTGCTGTTTTGGTGTATATTTTCTCCTGGTTCTGATCACTTCACTTTGCATCAGATCATCTAAGTCTTTACAAGTTTTTTTTTCTGAAACCATCCTGCTTGTCATTTATTTGGGGAGGGGGGGAGGGGGTGGGAGAGAAGGATTTTATTTTTTAATTCTTTTTTTAAATTTCGAGTTCCAAATTCTGTCCCTCCCCTCCCCATCTCTGAGATGGTACTGCTTATCATTTTGTATAGCACAAGAGTACTCCATTACAATCATATAACATAAGTTGTTTGACCATTCTCCAATTGATGGGCATTCCCTCAATTTCCAGTTTTTTCTACCACAAGAAGACCTGCTATAAATATTTTTGTACATAAATGTCCTTTTTAAAAATTTCTATTTTAAACTCTTTGGGATAGAGATCTAGTAATGGTATTCCCAATTTAAAGTATACACAGAGTTTATAGCCCTTTGAGAAGAGTTTCAAATTGTCCTCTAGAATAGTTGGATCAGTTCACAACTCTACTGACAGAACATTAGTATCCCTACTTTTTCACATCCTCTAACATCTGTCATTTCTCTTTTCTGTCATATTAGCCAATCTGATAGCTATGAGGTGGTACCTCAGAATTATTTTAATTTGTGTTTCCCTAATCAGTAGTGCTTTATAGCATTTTTTCATGACTATAGAGAACTTTGGGGTATATGGGGTGCTCAGGAAGGGGTAGTATCTCTGGTATGGAGGGCTTGTCATGCTCTGCTAGGGCAGCTCTCCAGCCTCTGACCCCCACCTGACCCCCAGCTCTCACTTGTGGCTCCCAGTAGCTGCTAGCATGTGGCAGTGGCCACACCCCGGGCAATGGCTTCGACAGGCTGGCTAACCCTTGTGAGGGTAGCCATCGGGTCATCGACCCCTGGAGAACCAGGGCTTTGCTCACCTAACATGTGAAGACTGCTTCTGCTGAACAGACGGAAGAAACCAATAAGAAGGTTCAACAGCTGAGAGGGCGACGCAGCAAAGCACTGTAGAGTGCTTAGGGAGTGTTGGAGCACAAAAGACAACACGGCAACCCAATGCAGCTGAGGAAGTCTCCAGGTGTAACGACTTTTCGTGCCACTGGACCCAGGCTTCCCAGGCAGAGAGTGGGACTGTCTCTGTGCATCCATTCTCCCACTTAAATCTCCTTCACGCCCAAGTGTCTTTGTATACACTCATCTACATCACAGATGAAAGCGCACAAAGACAATCATCATCCTCGGTTACCGAGAGACTACTACTATAGAGAACTTTAATTTCTTTTTCTGAAAACTATTTGTTCATATCCCTTAACCATATATCAACTGGGAAATGACCCATTCTCTATATATTTTAGAAATGAGGCTATTATCAAAAAAATCTGTTGTAGAGTTCCACCCCCACCCCAATTTTCTGCTTTCTTTCTAATCTTGGCTATATTGGACTAGTTTGTGTAGATTCTTCTTAGTTTAATATAACCAAAATTATCTATTTTATTTCTTGTAATTCATTCCATCTCTTCTCTTTGTCACAATTTCCTTATTTATATATCTGACAGATAAGATATTCTATTCAACCCCTATGGCCATTTACTACCATGTCTTTTGTGCCTAATCTATTTTACTGGTCCACCATTCCTTTCTTAGCCAGTACCAGATTGTTTGATGGTCAGAACTTCGTAATATAGTTTGAGATCTGACAGCTAAGCCAGGCTTCTTCACTTTTTATTTTCATTGATGTCCTTGATATTCTTGATCTTTTGTTTTTCCAGATGAATTTTATTATTTTTTTATTTTTTTATTTTTCTAGTTTTATAAAATAATTTCTTGATTATTTGGTATGGCATTGAATAAGTAAACTAGTTTAGGTAGAAGCATCCTTTTGTTATATTTACTCATCTTATCCATGAGCAATTAATGTTTCTCTAATCATTTAGATCTGATTTTATTTGTATGAAAAGAGCTTCATATTATATGCTCTTATTGTTCCTGAGTTTGCCTTGACAGGTAGACTTCCAAATATTTTATATTGTCTATAATTATTTTAAATAGAATTTCCTTTTTTATTTTTTCCTGCTGGACTTTGTTGGTAATAAATACAAATGCTGATGATTTATGTGAATTTACTTTTATCTTGCAACATTGCTGAAGTTAATTATTCCAACTAGCTTTTTGGTTGATTCTTTAGAATTCCTTAAATATACTATCATATCATCTTCAAGAGTAGTAATTTAATTTCTTCTTGCCTACTCTTATTTCTTCAATTTCTTTTTCTTCTCATTACCATAGCTAGCATTTT
This sequence comes from Monodelphis domestica, assembly GCF_027887165.1. Taxonomy (NCBI): domain Eukaryota; kingdom Metazoa; phylum Chordata; class Mammalia; order Didelphimorphia; family Didelphidae; genus Monodelphis; species Monodelphis domestica. Next base: position 214,096,431 of record NC_077229.1, on the reverse strand, counting down.
TGGTACAAAATGGAATAATTGGTGATATTAGGCATTCTAGCTTAACCCCTGATCTCCTTGGGAAGGCTTTTAGGTTATCCCATTGCAGATCATATATAAAAACATCCACATTACAAGTAATACTTGTAGATTGTTTAAGATAGTTATTACCTTTCATTTAAGGAAAGCTCCATTTGTTCATATTCCATGTCTTGATGATCTCATCAGTGCTCCTGGATTCAGTGATCATTTCTTTGTAGATGACTCCTAAACCTACATATCTAGGCCTCATCTATCTCTAGACCCACATCACCAAATGTAAGTTTTATATTTATATATAAGATACTCAGGAGTCTACCTGCTAAGACAAACTCAGGAACTATATAAACATAATTATGAAACACTTTTCACACAAATAAAATAAGAACTAAATGATTACAGAAATATTCATTGTTTATGGATAGGCTGAGCCAATATAACAAAAGGACATTTCTACCTAAATTAATGTTCCATCTATTTTTACCTATCTGGATGGTTGATTGAGAAGTCAAATGCAAATGTCCACACTGCAACTATTTATTTTTTCCCATAAACATATATTCTTATTTTTTTAATTGAATTCCATATCTTCTTTTTTTAGGCATTTTAGAAATTTAGAATATTTTTCCATAGTTACATGATTCATGATTTTCTCCCATCCCTCTTCCCTCCCCATTGTAGAGCTGACAAGCAATTCCACTGGGTTATACATGTATCATTGTTCAAAACCTATTTCCATGGTATTGCTATTTGCAATAAAGTGATCTTTTAACATCAAAACTCTAATCATATCCTCCTCGAAGTACATGATCAATCACATGTTTTTTTGTGGTTCTGTTCCAAAGAAGTTTTCTCTAGATGGGGATAGTGTTCTTTTTCCTAAGTCCTTCATAATTGTCCTGTGTCATTGCATTGCCACTAATGGAGAAGTTCATTACATTCAATTGTTCCACAGTGTATCCGTCTCTGTGTACAATGTTCTCCTGGTTCTGCTCCTCTCACTCTGCATCAATTCCTGGAGGTCTTTCCAGTTCATATAGAAATCTTTTAGTTCGCCATTCCTTTTAGCATAATAGTACTCCATTACAATCAGATACCACAATATGTATCATCTTCCAATTTTTTTGCCACCACAAATAGCACAGCTATAAATATTTTTGTAAAAGTATTTTTCTCTATTATTTTTTTGGGGTACAAACCCAGCAGTGGTATGGCTGGATCAAAGGGCAGACAGTCTTTTAGCGCCCTTTGGGCATAGTTCCAAATTGCCCTCCAGAATGGTTGGTTAATTTCTTTTTTTCTTTGAGTAAATTCTTATTTTTCTAGTCACCCAGATTCATAGTCATCATTTACCCTTCACTCACTTAATTATTATTTTTTAAATTCCTACCTTCTGTCTTGGATTCAATATTGTGTTTTGTTTCTAAGGCTGAATAGCAGAAAGGTCTAGGCCAGGGGCCCCCAAACTATGACCCACGGGCCACATGCAGCCCCATTGAGGCCATTTATCTGGCCCCCACCACACTTCCGGAAGGGGCACCTCTTTCATTGGTGGTCAGTGAGAGGATCACTGTATGTGGCAGCCCTGCAAAGCACAGCATCGCTCACGTACAGTACTACTTCGGGTGACATAATCCTTTGTGTGGTGCCTTGTTCTAAGAGTAACTGAATGAGAACAAGGTACCATGCAAAGGATTATGTGGCTGCACAATGGAAGATGCCAGCATGGTGAGTGGCAATCTGGGGGAGGAGATTCCGCACTGTGTATACTGCTGCCTGGTATAGTGGTGGTGGTGATGGGCCTGTGCAAGGTGTGACAGGCCTATCACAGCCAGCGCTGCAGCCTCCATTATTCCAGACAGCAATATACAGTGTTACAGGCCCAGCACCGCCTCCAGGACTGTAGACAGGCATTGGATAGCAGCAATCTGGCCCATGACATCAGCGGTAGACCTCTACTCTGAGAAGTTTACCACTTCCACTGGGTGTTTTATAAGACACCCCCTGTTTTGGGGGGGTCAAATTAATATAAGATAGTGTCTTATTTTCAGGGAAACATGATTGTACAATGACCCTCATAGTCCCCTAGATGTACAACATTATAGGGGCCATTATGCATCGTGCATCTAGGGGAGTATGGGAGCCATTGTACTATATGGGGGAATATTTAGGTATTTTACCAGTAGCAATTTGGAATCCCTAAGAAACAATGACATCAAGAAAGAGAAAAATTGACTCAGAGTGTAGGATATTCAAAGAACAGTAGATTTAGGATTACTTTTTCATGCAGTACAAGGAAATAGCTCTGTGTTTGATATGCCAGAATATAGTGTCTGTGTTCAAAGAATACAATTTTCATCGACACTATCAAACTCAACATAAAGATAAATATGATTGTTTGGTTTGAGATGTGAGAAAAGATAAAATATTAAAACTGAAAGATACATTGAAAATTCAGCAAAATGATTTTGTGAAGCAGAAGCAGCTAAATATTTCATCACTGTGAGCAAGTTTTCAAATTGCCAAGTTAATCACATGCACTAGCAGACCATTCATGGAGGGAGAATTTGTTAAAGAGTGCCTTCTTTCTGTTGCCAAAGAGATGTGTCCAAAAAAAGCAGACTTATTTAGTATAGCTAGTCTTTCAGGATCTACAATTACACGAAGGATTGAAAAAAATGGGAGACAATTTGTATCAACATTTGCAAAACTCCACAAGAAAACTTTCCTATTTTTCCTTGGTATTCGACAAGAGCAATAATGTTCATGATTCTGCACAACTTCTAATTCTAACAACTAATTCACAGAAGAGCTTGCTGCACTGTAAAATATCAAAGGAACAACTACAGGAGAGGATATCTATGAAAAGGTTTCCCATACTGTGAAGGATTTGGAGCTGGACTGGGCTAAACTAGCCAGTGTGACAACTGATGGTGTTCCTAGCATGGTGGGGTCTAAGAAAGGAGTAATTGCTCGCATTAACCAAGAGATGGACAAACTTAATCATTCTCATCCGATAGCAATACACTGCCTCATCTACCAACAAACACTACTTTGTAGTAAATCACTGAAGTGGGACTCTGTTATGAAAATTGTGGTATCTTGTGTTAAACTTCATTAGAGCTAATGCACTAAAGCACAGACAATTTCAGGAATTTCTGTCTGAGCTAAATGTTGCCTATGAAGATGTTCTGTACCACACAGAAGTCCATTGGGTGAGTCAAGGGAGAGTTTTGAGACATTTCTATGACTTACACAGATTATAGCTTTTAGGCTTTCAAAGAACAAAGAAGTACCAGAGCTCAATGATGCAGAATGGAAATGGTACTTCGCCTTTCTGACAGATGTAACAGAGCTACTCAACAATTTCAATGTGCAACTTCAAGGAAAAGGGAAGCTCATCTGTGATATGCAATCACATGTGAAAGCATACGAAAGTAAAATTAGGTTTCCTTATCAAACAAGTGAAGGAAGAAAATTTCTGCCATCTCCCCTTAATTCGAAATCTGTTAGTGAAAAAACCTTTTATTGCATTCCCCAAAGAAACATGTGTGGATGCACTGGAAAAGTTGCAAAAGGAGTTCCAATTTAGATTTAAAGAGCTTCATCTCCATGAACGGGACATACAGCTTTTCTGTAACCCATTTTCTATTGACATTGAAAATGTGGATACAATTTACCAAATGAAACTGGCTAAACTGCAGAATTGTGACTCTGAAAGATGCATTCAAGTCAAGCAACTTGCCCAATTTCTATGCATCTTTCCCCTCTGAGACATATCCTAATATCAGGAACCAGGCACTCAAAATGGCAACCATCTTTAGCAGCATTTATGTCTGTGAACAGACTTTTTCCAGAATGAAACATCTGAAATCTCCAACCAGATCTAGACTAATTGATGCACACTTGCATCACTTGTTACAGCTAGCAATGACAAATATGGAACCAGACAATGACCATCTCATTAGTCAAAAACAGGCCCATAGTTCCCATTGAAATACTGGTGAGTTTATTGATTTAAATTTACTTGTTCTTTGTTTTAAATATTGTATTTGTTCCCATTTTGTTTTTTTTACTTTAAAATAAAATATGTACAGTGTGATAGGGATTTGTTCATAGTTTTTTTTATAGTCTGGCCCTCCGGTAGTCTGAGGGACAGTGAACTGGCCCCCTTTGTAAAAAGTTTGGGGATCCCTGGTCTAGGCAATGGGGGTTAAATGATTTGCCCAGGGTCCCACAGCCAGGAAGTATTTGAGGTCACATTTGAACCCAGGACATCCTGTTTATATGCCTGACTCTCAATTCACCAAGCCACCTCCAATCCATAATGAAGTCTTTCTGATTCTACATGTACATTGTCTTTTGTATCTATCCTCTTCTTTTTATTCACATGGTTACCATCAAAGTTGGCTTTTATCATTCTGACTTGGATTATTTTAATAATCTCCTAATTAATCTTTCTGTTGCTGATCTATCTTTTCCCATTACAATTCATTATACATTTATTCTTCAAGTACTGACCTGACAATCATACTTTTGCTCAGAAAATTTAAGTTTTTTAATAGTAAATTTTAATAAAAATAAAATTTAAATAGGCTTGTTTCCTATTTCCATTCCTCTATTAAGCATTTAAAATTCTTCTCAATTTGGCTTATTTTTTCAAATGAATTTCAAATTACTCCCTCATACATTCTATGATTGATTATGTTCCAGACATATTTACCCACCCAAATTTCCCCTAAACATAACATTCCATCTCTTACCTCTATGATTTTGTATGGATTGTACCCCATGCTAGAACATTCACCTTCCTCATCTTCCCTTCTTGAAATCCTTAACTCTCTCTAAAAAGATTAAGTTTCTCTATGTCCCCCCCCTTTTTTTTTATCATGTATAAGGATGTTTGCTTAGAATTTTTTTGACTGCAAATATCAAATTGCTCTAGGAATATAAACTAGTTGCTATTGCTAGAAAATGTTTACATGTATAAAAACATTTAAATAGTTTTGTTAATAATTCAGAACTCTCCATTCCTCAGGGTCCTTGTGTACTAGAAGTTTATTCACTCTTCCTTATAGAATCTGAAATCATATTCATATGTAGAATCCCAAGAGTAAACTGTAAGCATCTCAATCAAAAGAACTTTGATCTCTTATATTTTGAACGTTCACATTCACTGGAGAGATACGTCAAGTCCCAACCATCCCACTGGCAGTGGTCTGGCAATTTAGAAACAGAATTGTCCTGGGGGAATATTCATCCTAATAAGAGTTGTTTATCATTATAACTATGAATTTTTAATTGTTTCTCTCTATTTTTTCTTTTTACCTCCAAAACCAGCTGGAAAAAAGAGTCCTCCTGACTTTGTAATTATAATTAAGATCATAAAAAAACATTTATATGACTTTGAATAGACAGAACATTCCAATTCTGTGCTCTTTATTATCTTCAACCAGTTATTTATTTAAAGATATTAAAATGTGTATCTAGAAGCAAGAGTAACAGATAATATCTTGGTTCCTCATTGGTCACCATGTTCATTATGCTGGAGCCAGCCCTAAAGGAAAGCGAATATCCCCAGTTTATAAGAAATAGGACTTTTCCTTAAGAAATTGAGAATGCTAGAAAACCATCTAAGGAGCTGTGTTATCTCTACTCCAGGCTGAAAGGAGAGTTGGAAGACTGTTTTCATTCCATCCCTAAAGCCTAAGGCTTTAATGAGCTATACAGAATATCTTTTATTTTTAATCCTTACCTTTGTAGGATTTAAATTAAATGTCCAATACTTGAAGTATTATGTTTATAAGTTTATTATCTGACAAAACAGAACCATGTGACTAAGTTTTTCTACCTGCTCAAAAACTCCGCTCCACCAAAGTGAGACATGAAGGAAAAGAGACAGAGAGGTAGAGATACAGCCAATTATATCCTGTCTATGTCAGCACATAATGATGGGAAGTGAGTGGGGTTCTAAGAATCGTGGTTTTTCTGGGGATTGTAGTTTTTATGTAACAGATTCAAACTACACGCCTTCTGTCTCTGAATTAATACTGTGTATTAGTTCCAAGAGCAGGAGAATACTAAGGACTAGGCAATTTGGGTTAAGTGATTTGTCCAAGGTCACACAACTAGGAAGTGTCTGAAGCCATATTTGAATCCAAGACTGCCTGTCTCTAGGCCTGGCTCTCATTTCACTGAACCACCTAGCTGCCCCCAAATACAGAATATCTTTAAGAAATGTCATTTGGGAATATATCTTATTCTTGGGTTTTTTCCTTTTTTATAAAAGCTAATTTATCACAATCACTTATTTAGAGGCATTTGCTGACAAATGTCAGAATTGAAATAAGCAGGAGAAATTGATCAAATCTCTTTCATTTTAAAATTTCTATAACTTACATAAATATTCCTCATTAAAATTATTGCAGTGAGTCATCCTAATATACACTTCCTTAGATGAGACCCTTTTTGGTGTGTAATTAGAATCTGTTACCCTAAAAACTAGGATCTCCAGCAAAACTACAATTCCCAGCACCCTACTTACTTCCCCTCATTACTTGCAGACATAGACAGGATATGAATTGGGTATAGCCCGCCTCTCTGTCTCTTTTCCTTCCTGTCTCTGCTTTGGGGGAGTGGTGATTCTGAGTAGGTAGAAAAACTTTGTCACATGGTTCTATTTTGTCAAATCATAAACTTTATAAAAATAATACTTGAAGTATTGCACATTAATTTAAATCTTACATTGATTATAATATACAATAGGGAGCCAGTGCTCCCTAGGAAATTACTTTTTTTTTTATGGATTATATCTATTTATCTGTGTATTTAATTCCTTCTCTCCACCCAGCTCATCCCCTCCCCTTGGACTCTCCTCTTCACTGTGGAACATACAGTCCTTGAAGCAAAATTATTTTTTGTATTTATTTTCACTTTATGTAGCACAGTGCCTAGAACACAGTAGGTACTTCATAAATGCTTGTTGATACTACACACATACTTGTTAAATTGAATACTTACAGAAAAATGGAGAAGGCTTGGCTGGACAGAATTTAGTCTGAAAAAAAATTGGTATTTTAGTAGGTTGTTCACTGTAACTTAAAAGTGTAATATAGTAGCCAAAAAAATAAAATCCTATCTTAGATTACATTAAGAGGCCTAGTGTCTAGTACAAGGACAGGATAATTGTATTGCACCCTGCCATGGTCAGAAAACAGAGGGAAAGTCCTATTTGAATCTAGGGTGCCAAATTTTAAGAAGGGCATGGATAAGCTTGAGAATGAGAACAACCAGGATGATGAAAGAGCCTTGAGATCTTAAGGATCTGTGGAATGTGTTGGGGATATCTAGCCTAGAGAAGAATAGACATCACTATTATAGCCGTCTTCAGTTTTTAAAGGTCTGTCACATGGAACAAGCAAATCCGACCTAGGCAGTAGAACTGGGAGTCCTGGGTAGAAGTTGTAAAAGGGCAAATTAAAACTTGATATAAAGAAACAGTTGCTAACAATGAGAGCTGACTTAGAAGTGGAAGAGGTACCTTAGAAGATAGTAACTTCTTTCTCACTAGAAATTTTCAAACAAAGGCTGGTTGCCCACTTATCAAGGGCAATTCAGAGGGAATTTTTGTTCAGATAATGGTTAGCATAGCCAGTAACTGGGATCTCTTCTTATTCTGAAAATCTGTGAAAGACCAAATCAAAAGACTTTACAAAGCCTTAACATCTCATAGACTTTATTTTGTACCTCTCTGATGATTGTATCATGTATCATAGCTACGCATGTATGGGCCCTATTTTCCTATAAGACCACAAGAGCAGAATATTGTCTAAACTTTTAAAAATATCTTTCAGCATAAAATAAAATGCTCTCCATATAGTGGCACCTGCTTGTTAATTCAGTTGAAGATATTAGGCTCTAGAATAGTTTGAAAAATAATCAACAAATGGGCAAGGGACATGAACAGGCTGAGAATTCTCAGCCAAAGAAATCAAAACTATTAATAAGCACATGAAAAAGTGCTCTACATCTCTTATAATCAGAGAGATGCAAATCAAAACAACTCTGAGGTATCACCTCACACCTAGCAGATTGGCTAACATGACAGCTATGCAAAGTAATGAATGCTGGAGGGGATGTGGCAAAGTGGGGACATTAATTCATTGCTGGTGGAGTTGTGAATTGATCCAACCATTCTGGAGGGCAATTTGGAACTATGTCCAAAGGGTGATAAGAGACTGTCTGACCTTTGATCCAGCCATAGCACTGCTGGGTTTGTACCCCAAAGAGATAATGGACAAAAAGACTTGTACAAAAATATTCATAGCTGCGCTCTTTGTGGTGGCCAAAAATTGGAAAATGAGGGGATGCCCTTCAATTGGGGAATGGCTGAACAAATTGTGGTATATGTTGGTGATGGAATACTATTGTGCTAAAAGGAATAATAAAGTGGAGGAATTCCATGGAGACTGGAACAACCTCCAGGAAGTGATGCAGAGCGAAAGGAGCAGAACCAGGAAAACATTATACACAGAGACTGATACACTGTGGTACAATCGAAGGTGATGGACTTCTCCATTAGTATCAATGCAATTTCCCTGAACAATCTGCAGGGATCTTAAAAAAAAATACTACCCACAAGCAGAGGATAAACTGTGGGAGTAAAAACACTGCTGAAAAGCAACTGCTTGACTACAGGGTTGGAGGAGATAAGACTGAGGAGAGACTCTAAATGAACACTATAATGCAAACTCCAACAACAGGGAAATGGGTTCGAGTCAAGAATACATGTGATAACCAGTGGAATCATGCGTCGGCTATGGGAGAGGGAAAGGTGGGGGGGGGGGGAAGGGGAGGGGAGGAAAAGAAAACGATCTTTGTTTCCAGTGAATAATGTATGAAAACGACCAAATAAAATACTATTAAAAAAAAAAAGAAAAATAATCAACATAATTCACATCTATCATTTAATAGTTTGCAAATTACATACATTATATCATAGAGAAGATGATGTGAAAACTCTTGGACATTAAATGGAAGGTGTTCTTTTATGATACTTGATATGTACTCGAGATTAATTGGTTTTAAAATGCATTTTATTCATGGACTTTGTAATTATTTAGAAGTCATTTGCTATTTCCAAAATGAACTTTCACTTGTTACAAGAAAAAACAATTAAGCAAAAACATCCAATAAAGAAACCTTATCTGATAATTTACATGATAATCTGTCTACTTCTTTGGTATGAGGAGCTTTTTTTCCTTATCTCTTCTCCAGAATTTTCAGTTTTTTCCCACTACTCAGACTTAAAATCCCCCTTACTAACTTCCTATTTTACATTGTTACAGGCTTTATGAATATTGTTCTCTTTCTTTTTCTTTCTTTTATTATTTTTTTCAATGAACAAGAATTTATTTTCTTTCCCTCTCACCTCCTGTTATCCAACTAAACAAAAAAAGGGGGTGGGGAACATTTCATAACTAATTTACATACTGAAACAAAACAAATTTCCACATTGGCCATGTCCAAAAATGTATCTTGCACTGTGTGTCTCTGTTAGGAAGTAAGTAACATGTTTCATATTCTGTCCTCTGGAATTATGGTTTGCCATTGCCTTGTTTGGAATTTTCAAAATTGTTGTTTTTTAAAGTTATCATTATCATATAAATTATTTTCCTGTTAGTGTTTACTTCATCATACAACAGTCCTTGCAAGTCTTCTCTCTGAAACCTTCAATTTTAAAATTTCTTATATGGCAATAATATTTTATTTATTTATTCCTATATAGCAATAATGTCTTAATTAGCTTTTCTTTAATTATTATTGATTTGGGACTTTTTTATTTGATTGTCAATAGCTTTGGATTTTTTCCCCATTGAAAACTGCCTACTGATATCCTTTGATATCAATATGAGGAGAATGCCTCAGCTAAATATGAATAAATTCCTTGTATATCTTGGATAGGGGTGTATGGGGTGCTCAGGGAGGGGTAATATTTATGGTATGGAGGGCTTGTCGTGCCCTTCTAGGGCAGCTCTCCAGCCACTGACCCCCACGTGACACCCAGCTCTCACTTGTGGCTCCCAGTAGCTGCTAGCATGCGGCAGCGGCCACACCCTGGGCAACGGCTTTGACAGGCCGGCTAATCCTTGTGAGGGTAGCCTCTGGTGAACTAGGGCTTGGCTCACCCAGCATGTGAAGACTGCTTTGGCGGAACAGGCGGAAGAAACCAACAAGAAGGTTCAACGGCTGAGAGGGCGACGCAGCAAAGCACTGTGGAGTGTTTAGGGCGTGATGGAGCACAAAAGACAACACGTTCACCCAATGCAGCTGAGGAAGTCTCCAGGTGTAATGACTTTTCGTGCCAATGGACCCAGGCTTCCAACTCCGAGAGAGTGGGACTGTCTCTGTGCATCGACTTTTCCACTTAAATCTTCATGCACAGGTGTCTTTGTGCACAAAAACGCACAAAGACAATCGTCATCCTCAGTTCGAGAGACAACCAACATATCTTGGATATAAAAACTTTATCAGAGAAACCTGCTGCGAAGATTTTCTTGCTAGTTAACAGCATTCCTTCTAATTTTGTATTATTTATGCAAAAATGCCTTAAATTTTTATAATCAAAATTGTCCAAGTTAATCTCCTGTGGTCCTCTCTATCCTTTGGTCATGAGTTCTTTCCTTCTCTCGATATCGGAAACGTAATTTCTTACTTGTTCTAATTTTTCTTGATGGCATCCTTCGTATCCAACTCATTATTCATTTGGCACTTATCTTGGAATGTAGTGTGTGATGTTAGTCTATACCTAATCTCTGCCATATTGCTTTTTTTTTCTTTCAGTTTTTCCTAGCAGTTTTTGTTGAATAATGAATCCTTACTCCTATGGTTGGGGTCTTTGAGTTTACCAAATATAATGCTACTGTGTTTGCTTTTATGTGTTGTGTGGTTGGGTAGTATAAAAGATAGAGTCTGGACCTGGAGTCAGGAAGATCTGAATTCATATTTGGCCTCAAATACTAACTAGTTGTGTGACCCTGGGTACATCACTTAATCCCTGCCTCAGATTCCTCAATTATAAATGGGAATAATAATGATCTGTACCTCCCACTGTTGTAAGGATCAAATGAAATATTATTTGTAAATCTACCTGCACATAGTAGCCACTTAATAAATAATTTGCTTGTTTACCCCACGGTCCATTATATTGATAGATTTCTCTTTTTTACCCAGTAACAAATAATTTTTGAGGATGATTTCTTTAAAATATATATTTAAGACCCACTAAAAAAGGTTCTTTTCTATCAATTTTAAACATTTTCTCTTGAGATTCTTGACTTTTTGTTCCTCCAGATGATTTTTTTTCTTTTTTTTCCTAGTTTGATAACCTTTTGGTAGTATGATCTATATAGAACTGAATAAATAAATTCATTTAGATAGTGTTTTCAATTTGATTAGGTTGCTATGACCTACCTATGAGGAATTAAATATTTTTTTCAGTTATGTAACCCTGTGTTTATATTGTGGTTCTCCTTATTTTTTTCTGTACTCATTCATATAAATCTTTACATTTGTTGCAACATTCCTAATATTCATAATTTTTATTACACAATAACTTCCCAATTACATTTATATACTATAATTGTTTTAAATTGTTTTAGTCATTCCCCAATTAATAGTTAACACTTATTTTGTTTCCAAGTCTTTGCCACCATAAAGTGGTGCTTTGAACATTTTATCATGTATGGGATCTTTGTTTCTATCTTTGAGCTTCTTGGGAGGTATACTCAGTAGCTGGATTTCTAAGTCAAAGAGTATAGATAGTTTAGTCACCTTTCATGCATAATTCCTAATTGAGATCCAAAACAACTTCAGAAGGGAGTTAGTGTGCTTATCTTCTCAAGGCTTCTTTATCTTTGACTGTTCTTATCTTGGCCAGATTCCATGAAAAGGCATAGAATATCAGAGTTGCCTTAATTTGCTTTTCTCTTATTAATTTCGAGCATATTTTCCTTTGGTCATTTAGTTATCAAATCTTTTTTTGGTCCTATCTTTTGACCAAATCTATTTTATGCATATTTTGGGCAGCAATTTTTCTTGGGTGATATATATATATATATATTTATATATGTATATGCATACATATATGTATTTGTTTTTTTATACAAAGATATTTTATTTTCCAAATTACATATAATAATTTTTAAGATATGTTTTCCAAAATTATAAGATCCAAATTGTTTCTCAATCCCTTTCCATTCCCCTCATCAGAGATGGTAAACAAAATTTGATCTGGGTTATACCTGTATTATTATGTTGTGAAAGAGAATTTAAAACTCTCTTTGTTTATTTTAAGTTAATCAATCAAGAATTTGAAGTACTCCTCCTTTCACACTTAGTTAGTAAGAGCCATTTACTAGGAAAAGTTCACACCCCCAAAGACCACAAGCACTGCCCTCTGGGCAGTGTGACAGCAAATTGGGAGGCTGTGATTGGCTCCTGTGAAGTAGTAGAGAGACTGGAAGTGATGTGGAGAAACTACTTATAAAAAGCCAGCCAAGGACTCCTGAGGATGCCTTTTAGGAGGAATTCAGCTGAAGAAGCTTTCTGTGCTGCATATATTCAGAGTTGTGCCTGAAGCTGAAGGAAGAGACTTATGCTGGTGAGACCCTTGTTGAAGAGGCTACTGGACTTTCCTGTGGCGATTGGAACGCTGTTGGGGAGCAAGCTGAATTTTTTGGATAGGAGCTCTAGGGTGGTAGGCTAGGAAATGTTTTCTACTTCCCCCATACATTTCCCTTCTTTTATTATATTTATATTAAATTAAATTGTTAAGAGCTATTAATAACATTTTGACTTAAGTTAATTTTATATATGGCAACAACAATTTTTAGAAATTCTTAAATTGTTAAATCCATTTTAATTATTACATTTGGCCACCCGATTTTAATAATTACAATGTAAAACATTTCCATATTGGTCATTGTTGTAAGAGAATATTCATATAAAACCAAAATTCCAAAATAAAACCAAAAACTAATGTGAAAAATATTGTGTTTGATCTACATCTAACTCCAGTAGTTCTTTCTCTGGAAGAGGATAGCATTCTTTGTCATAAGACCTTCAGAACTATCCTGGATCATTTTATTGTTGAGAGTAGCTAAGTCTTTTATAGTTGATCATTGTACAATATTGCTGTTACTGTGTATAGTGTTGTCCCAGTTCTACCTATTTCTCTCTGCATCAGTTCATGTATATCTTTCCAGTTTTTTTTGAAATCATCTTTTTTATCATTTCTTATAGAACAATAGTATTCCATCAGCAACAAATACCACAATTTGTTCAGCCATTCCCCAACTGATGGACATCTATGGGTGATATATGTTATAAATAATTTCCCCAATCCACTATTCTCTAATTCTGTGTTTATTGATTTTATTTGTGTAGAAATTTTTACATTTTATCAGGTAAAATTTTAGTGATATAAATTCTTGAAATGATTTCTAAGGCAATGATTTTCAAAATACTAGTGGCTTTTAAGGTAGCACATGGTTGACACAAATTACAAATCACAGAAATGTTTTTATGTATAGCTATTCTGCTGTATATTTGCATTTACACTTAGAGATACATAGTGATCATTCAAATATAGTCATAATAAAAATCAGGTGTTTATTGAAGTAAAGTCCCATAAGATATTGTTTGGAAGTGGGGGAAAATGATGGAATGGGTTTTTAGTGCTTAGTGGTGGAAATGTTAGACAGGTGGCTCTTAATAAATTAAGTAGGCATCTCTTTAAGGCTATTTATTTGCCTTGATAAAGTGAACTTTTGTAGATTGTTGTTTTAAGAGAAGTGGAAGTTTCCAAGACAAAACATAAAGACATGAAGTTCTCCCATCCACTTAGTCTTGAGGAGAATAGGTTTCAGAGTGAGTTACTGATTCTGTTACATTTTTCAGATGATTCCCAACTTCCTCCTTTCAAACTAGTGACTCCAATATTTTTTAGTCCCCGTTCAAAAAGTTTGGATTAATGATGAAGCCTCTGAACTCAAATTTTTTTTTTTAATTTCAGTTTATTTTCATTTACTGAGTCAGGCCATTCATCATCCTTAAAAATGATTCTCCTTTCTATTTCCACATACCTTGTCATGCTTTTCCTATCTTGGGAATGCCTCTTTTTTCAACCACTAAGTATTACTTTTCAAGTACTATTCAAAACATACTTCAATTTCTATCACTTACCTGAGATCTACTTTCATCTATAATTATTCATTAACTCAATAAGCGTTCATTCTATTTTAGGTTGCATTAATAGAAATACAAAGTCTTGATTAAGAGTATTAGGATAATTTTATTTTATATGGATCAAATTATATTTTTCAAAAGTCAAAATCTCCTGGAGTAAGTATGCTTTTAGAGAATGGCCTCAAGAAATAGTTTCAGGCATGAAACATACAGGTGAATCTAAGGATGTTAAGTTTCATTATTGGTTGATTTTTCTGATATGCAGTTTACCTCCATAACTTTATAGAGATAAAATAAGTGACATTTCTGTGGCAATTTCCCTGGGAACATATACCTAATCAGAAGTTAAAACATCTGGGAATCTTCTTGAACTAAGAAATATAACATAGAATCCTAGAGTAATTAAAAGCAAAAAAAGGTACCTAAAATCAAAAGCCACTTGGACACTTGTTAGGGACCCTTGCTAACAATTACATGACATTTTACACTAACACTAGTGAATTTTAGATTTACTCCACCCTGCTTAGTTTTTAGAATTTTAGCAACCAGGAATGTATACACCCTCACTTAAGGATTAACTGTAGAGGAGGATGGCCTATGACTGACATGTGCTAGCAAATGACAAATCAGAAACAACTGACTGACCCCCTGGGCTGTCCTAAGCCAAGCTTAAGCTAACATTGGAACAAATGAGATCCAGGAAGTGATGTAAAGAACTGCCTATATATTTCACATCATTTCCTGTGATCGCTCTTTCAGTGGCATTGGATCCTCGCTAGGTGGTGTTGGGAGCTCTGGGCTGCGTTTTGGTGTGCTTGTGGCATTTGGCTTTGTAGCTTGGTTTAGGTGAGGTGTCTTCCCTGAGCAACCTTGGTGAGTTGTAAGGCTGATTCCTCCTTTCTTTGACCTCCTGAAAAGCACTATCCTCCTAGGAGGCCCTTTTTTGGAGGAGTCTCATGGCTAGAAGCCAAGCTAGATTTAATCTTCTGAGAAGGCCCCTTGGCTGAGGCCTCAGAACTCCCTTTGACTTATTCCAGGCCAGAGAAAATCTCCTACCCTTACCCTCTTCTCCTTCTTAATTTCTTCCTTCTATTGTAACTAAACCACCATAAAAATCCCAAACTGATGAGTATTTTATTGGGATTGAATTTAAATCCCTGGAGACAACTAATATAATATATTCAGTCAACAATCCTAATTTTTACCTTAACACACTGCAGATTGTAAGGGTTAAAATTATGGTTGAGACTGAATTTAATAATTATATTTGGTCACCAAGGATTTTATTTATAAATCCTAATGAAACACCCAAACTCAGCTGGAAATCTTATAGTGATTTAATTGATATAGTGGAGGAGATTTAAGAAGAAGGAGGAAGGAAGGGGCTAGTACTGAGCAGGAAGATTAGGAGATCTAGAAAGTAAGGTTTTGAGTGTTGTGACAAGGAAATCACTTTAAAAGACTGATATATATTAATTTAAGGTCGCCAAGGAATTCAGCTATGTAATTCCTAAATGAAAACTCAAGTCAGCAGTCAACCTTTTATAGAGTTTAATTACAAACAGGAGGAAGAAAGGAATTAGAGATAGAGAAAGAGAGGGAGAGAGAAAGGGGAGAGAAGGGAATAGGGCTTAAATACCCCTTCTGTTTAGGCTGGGCCAAAAGGCCCAAGCCCTTAGATAGCTGAGGCAAAGAAAAGAGATCAGTCCCTATCACTCACATGACCAAAATGGAGAAACAGTCTCAGGGGCCTCCACCTCCAGCCTCCTTCAGAGCAACCTTCTCAGAGCACCACCTCTCCAACCAACCCCCCTCAGTCCTCAGACCCCTCTATCTTTAAGGAAACCATCCAAGTTCCCTCCCCTCAGTTCTCCCATCTACCAATCACTGTCCATGTCTTCCCTGTGCCAATGGTGGCTCTAGCTTAACCCAGGACCGCCCAGAGGTCTGTGGCTTTGCACATGTATGTTGAAGGTCATATTCTCAAATAATTAAATCTCGATCCTTTGCTGCAGCCCTTCCTAAATCCTGTTAGGACTGAGTGGGGTGGAAATTGTATTTTCCAAGACCTGGTTCTGTCATTCCAAGTATCTCTATTGTATCAATTCTAAAATCAATCATGACTCAAAGAAATTCCTGTTCTATGCTTAAGCATAGGTCAAAGCCCTTTCCATTGTTCAACAAAAGGTTTCTGTCCTAAAGTAATCTTAAGAAAGGAGGAGGAGGAACCTCTCATGCCAATGGGGTTCACATTCCAATAGAGTTCCCACTATCAATAGGAAATTTTTCAAGTATGAAATTTCCCGATGGTGAAATTTCCAACATTTATAAGTCTAAGAAATTTTAAGGTTTACAGTGTGAAGGAGGAAATAATCAGCCTGACCTCCAAAGAGGCTCAGCTAAGATGCCTGAACCTGAATCAGCTCAAGGGCAAAACTCACCACCCAACACTCCAAGATGTTGAAATGCCCAGCACACTCTCAGCCAGATTTGCCTCTCCAGGGAAAGAGGAGGAGAGAGGAAGTGACATGCCTTATATAGACAGTTTTACATCATTTTCCTGTGTCTCATCTGCACCAATGATGGCTTAACTTGACTTAGGACAGCCCAGGTGTCTATCCTTTTTTCTGCACATGTCTGTTGAAGGCCATCTCCTCAGATAACTAAATCTTGAGTTTGATGCAGACCTTCCAAATCTTGTTAAACTAAGAAGGGAGAAAAAATGTAGAATTCCCAAGACCTGATTCTGTTATTCCAAGTATCTCCATTGTTACTGATCAGGAAATAGCTAAATCAGATCTTCTAAAGAATGGTCTGATTAGGGTGGAATAGTTTTAAAATTCACAAGATTTGCTCTGAATAGTCTGATTATGTTAGCAGTAGCCAACAATTGAATGTGTCACAATTAATAATTGCACTTGCAAGAAGGGGTTTTCCAGATGTTGATCTCAGAATCCAGTGCCTTATACCCTTGCATTCCCAGACTCTGCTATGCTGAATTTCTCATAATTTTTGTATCTGCCTATTACTGGTAATCTGGAGTGCAATTTCCAGGTTTGAATAATATATTAATGAAGTAATGTATTCTACTGGAAACCTCTGTATTTGGTGTCAGAGGACTTGGGTACATATCCTGACCCTGCTACCTAGTATCTATCTGTATGACTTTGGGTCACAGTTACCACATGAGCTTTCAGAGGCTGACCAGCAGTCTGTGAAGTCAGGGGTCCTTCTGACTAGGTGTGATGACGAAGGCAGATAAGGAATGGGAGACAGCTGAATGTTTCCAACCTGTTGCTCAGGCATCACAAGGAGCTGTTCCTCAAGGCACAGGGTTGTCTTTATTTTTATACCTCAGGGGTCACATATTTCCTTGGCACACAGTCTCATTTTTCAACATACATGATTTCTTAGATAATTGAATATGTCATACATTAACTTTTTTTTTTTAAACCCTTATCTTCCGTCTTGGAGTCAATACTGTGTATTGGCTCCAAGGCAGAAGAGTGGAAAGGGCTAGGCAATGGGGGTCAAGTGACTTGCCCAGGGTCACACAGCTGGGAAGTGTCTGAGGTCAGATTTGAATCTAGGACCTCCCGTCTCTAGGCCTGACTCTCAATCCACTGTGCTACCCAGCTGCCCCCAATACATTAACTTAACAAATCATTTAATTAACATTCTATGACCATCTTGCATACCAAGTTGCTATGGATTTCATCAACAAAGCAAAGCTTGCTAAAGATAGATGTTTTCTTGTCACAGACAGGGTAAACAGGGGTCAGTCCCCACCAACCTGTGAGATGACCAGCTAAGAAAATCATAGTTGTTTTTAATCAATTTACATAATCAATCAAAATTACTTAGGAGATAACTAACAAAAACCACTGCTGCTAAGTATGGGGTCAAAGGTTAAAATCAACACAATCCAGATTTAGGTATTTTCTAATTTCTAGCTTTCATTTTTTTGTGTTTCACTAAGGTATCTTAGAAATGTTGCTTGAGTTTCAGTAAACACAATAAGCCAGTGAGGTATGATGTACCAGTCTGTGCCTAAAAAGTGATTAATATGCCTGTCATTCCTGTCTTGCAATGGGGGTAGAGAATCTGAATGTGGTTTTGCTAGAGGCTTAAGCCTAGAAGAAAAAGGGAGGAGGGTTTTCCACCTAAGTGGATACAGGGGAATCTTTAGGTTTAATTTTGTAAGTATGATCTTTTAATGATATTCTGGGGGGATTAAGGTGGGATATATGTATTAATCCTGCAAATATTTTGCTCTCATATTATTTTTCCTGAAGCTAGGGAGAGAAAAATAATCATAGCAATTCCAATAGTAAGGGATGTTAGTGGGAGAAGTCACACAGAGTGGGGCTGAGTGGGTGTCTCCATCATTCTTGGGGGCCGCTTTGCAGTCCCCAGTTTCCATCTGTGACCATGTCAGCGTGGGTCTGATGGCCCCCAACAATGAGCAAAATAGTTGTGGTAGATAATCTCTAAAATATACCAGACTTGGAGTCACAAGAGCCTTGGATGCAAAAATTAGCTTTAAGACTTATATTACCTTGGGCAAGTCCTTATTCTTTCTCAAATGCCTCATTTTTTTAAATGGGGATCACAATATTTGCAATAACTACCTCAGAAAAATTTGTGAAGAAAATGTATGAAAATGTATTATCTACGAGTTCTATTCTAGTTCTGAATTTCATTTTTTTAAACCTGTACTTTTTGTCTTAGTAACAGTTCTACAACAGAAGGGCAAGCAAATATGGTTAAGTGACTTGCCTATGGACACAGCTAGGAAGTGTCTGAGGCCATATTTGAACTCAGTTTCTCCTGACTCTGCAGGCCTGATGCTCTATCCATTTTGCCACCTAGCTACCTCTGAATTCAATTAAAAGAGACATTAATACACTGGAATAGTTTGACAGAATGGTGACCAAGATGTTAAAGTGTGTGGAAACTACTGAAGGAGTTGGTGGTATTAAGTTAAGAGAAGACTGGGTAAGGCTGTACAGCTGTGTTCAAACTTGAAGTATTGTTATATGGAAGAAACAGACATAGTTAACAAAAATTTGCTTCAGAACGTAGGGTGAGTGGAAATTATGAGGAAAATTCCAGTGCTAAATTTCAGTTCTAATTAAAGTTCTAAATAATAACATCTAGATGAGGTGTCCCATGTTAGTAATCTTTCCCAAAGGGAAGGCTGAGGATAATGGATAGCCTGAGATGAGGAGTTATGAACTACAATAGGGTTAAAGCTGATCAAGTATCTGCACTAAGTCCTGCACTAATATGGTGCAACCCTGGGAGCTGCCTGAGGAGGGATGAATTGACCTAGTTGGAAATGAAAGTCAAAACTCCAGTGCTGATCAACAGTGTGAATGGGTCGATGAGTGGCCCATCAGTGATCTAACAGAGAGCTCTGACTGAGACATATTTTTCTCAAAAAAATAAAACAAAACAAAAAAACCCAAACCTTAATTAACCAAAACAAAACCAAAGAAAAATAAAAACATATAAAATTGGAATTTCCATCAAAGGAGCCCTATATATTATGGAACTCTATCATTAAAAGCTTTTTATCAGAGGTTGGATGACCATTTGTCAGGATTCCTGAATTATGTGAGATGTAGAGTGAGTTCCAATATTTTTTCCAATTCTTTTAATTTTCCTTCAATTTCATCCAGCCTTACCTTGAACATCTTTAGTAAAGAGAAACCCATTGCTTTCCAAGGCATCCTATTTGAAATATCCATATCTATGATTGTTAGCAAGCTTTTCTTCACATCATGTATATATATATATATATATACACACACATATATATATGCCTCTATGCTACTTTCATTCATTGTTCCTAGTTGTAGCCTGTCAGACCAACTGGAACATATCTATTCCTTCCTGTATGTGATAATCTTTTAAATATTTGAAGGCAAGTATTATATTTCTCCAAAGTCTTCTCTTCTTCAAAGTAAAAATTCCTTTTCTCTCATCGGATCCATTTAAGGAATGAGCTTGAAAATTGTTATTCTGGCTTCCTTTCACTGGATGCTCTATGGCTCATTTTTCTAATTTGTATAGTAAAAACAATAATTTCTCTATTTACAATTTGGGATTATTGTAAGAATAGAATGGAAAGATGAATTCATTATGCTTTGAAAATTAAAAAAAAATATGAACTATGATTTCAGTTGTAAGGGAACACCCAATGAAGAAACTCCTTTTGCCAAAGAACAGAATCATTTGCTTTGTAATAGTCTTAGAGATTTTTCTGCATGGCACTGAGAATATAAGGGATTTGCTCAGGGTTATAGTCAGTATCAATCAAAGGCAGGACTTGACTCCAGCTCTTCCTAACTCTGAGGGAAGTTCTCTATCCACTCTTTGTGCCACGGCTGCCTCTCTTCTAAGCCTAAATTATAAAGTGAGTTATTATAAATATGAGATAAGGGAAGAATGATGATACTACAAATAAGTATAGTAGGATTTCTAAGGAAAGGGACATATATTAGAATGAGAACAATTACAAGAAAGGGCTATCTGATAGGTGGTATTTGAATTTAGCTGAGAGGAAGTACTGGATCTAGACCCTTTTGTTACCCTCATGACCTTTTAAGCCTCTCTAAAATAGGAATTATGTATGAGATATATAAAAATGTCAGCTGTTTCATGGTCTAAGACATCAACACACTTAAGGAGGTAACATTCTGTTGAACTAACAACAGAGAAGGCTATTTTCCAATTTGAACTCACTTGGGATCCCCTCTGCTGTCATCTGCAGGGCTTAAAAGACAATGTATAGTGTTAAAATATAACTCAACTTTTCCAACCCTCCCCCACTCCATATTCCATTTCAATGAAAACCAAAAAAGCTGTAAGTTTGCTCTGGCTAGGATGATAGCATGACAATGCTCTGCTGAGAACTGAGAATAGCCAGTGAACTAAGAAACAGGGGGCTGAGGCAGCACATCAGCATGTGTTGCTCCACCATATATGAAGCAGAGGGCACGCATTCAGGTGAGCCTAGTTCTATTCTTCCCCCCACCACTTGTATAGCATGTATATTGTATAGCATGGGAGGAGGTTGAGATACTTTTAAGGTCCAGCCCTAAGGGAAATAGTTATCAAAGAGGAAAGAGTCAGAAAGTTAGCAATAATGGAATATAATGAAAAAAAAATCAAATAATGGAATATAATGAAAAAAATGTTGACAATCTCAGAAGGAAGACAACTCAATTAAAGACCTTGGGCACTAGCAGATAAGCCAATAGGATGATATTAATAAAAGAAATATGTCCTCTCTATCGCCTAAATGAATACAGACAACTATGAAACAATATTGTGAGACAAAGCAAAATTAATCAATACCCTATGTGTCAAAGTATCCTGTGGACTTCCAAGCAGTCATGGAACCAGAGTCAGATGTACCCAAATGGCTTAAGAGAGCAATAAAAATTAATAAGAATTTATAGTTTGAACAGCAGAATAGAAAAACTTGAATATATCACCAAATAAACAAAAGAGAGAACAACTGATTGGGAATACAAATCACCGTAGAAGAAGAGATGGAAAAAACAATATTAAAAAAGCCAAGCTACAAAAGCAGTCAGATTATTACAGGTAAGATTAGGCAGGAGGGAATTCTAGGCATGGGAGATCAACCTATATAAAAGTACAGAGATGAAGATAGAATATTATTTAAAAGGAATAAATAACAAGAAGGCCATTTTGGGCTGCATAATACAACATATGGAGAGTAATATAAAATAAGGTAACAAAATATAAAGTAATATAAAATAAGGTAATACAAAATAAAGTAATATAAAATAAGGAAAGGTTAAGTTGGAACTGTTATAAAAGGCTTTAATTGACCATAGAGAAAAAATTAAGCCATTCCAATTTATTGATCTGATTACTAACATTGTAAAACTTATGTATGTTTAGGTATATTATTTCAGAAGTTCTAATTGATTTTCAGTACATCCACACAGAAAATCAGTTATAAAGTCCTCTCTCCTTATTCCTTTCAAAATCCTTGTCTTTCAAGGTTCAGCTTTGGGGCTGTAGCCTTTTTTTTTCTTTTATCTCTTTCTTTTTGGTCTGGACCTGTGGGCCTATGATAACATAAACTATTTATATAGTATATATATTTTCATAAAATCCACAATTTAAAATTTTGTTTGAGAAAAATTTCAGGGAAAGAAGTTTGCTAACTCCTTGAATCCAGAAAATGAATGGTTTACTTGCAGAAACCTACACTGTATCAGAAGATCCAGAATGAACTTTGGGGTGCAATTGATTGAACTGAAAGGAATTGAACATAGTTATTTTGAATGTACACTCTTATGCCAAAGGGGACTGCCCCCTAATTGGCTTTTTGTCAATACTCCTAGCAAACATTGGTTTTGCTTTCTCTCTCTTCTATTTCCCTCTTCTCTCTAACTATTGTAATTTCCTCTTAGAAGATGCAGTATTGTATGCACCTGTAGTTAGAAGATTTTTAGGGGTACAAAATAATTATGTCAAGTGATCTATTGGGGAGACTAGTCTTCCAAAGGATCTCAGGAGAGATTGTGAAGATGGGATTAACTCTCCCCTTGCCCACTTTTATCACCAGAAGTGTATACATTCCAGTTATCTTTAAGTATGGGGAAGTCTATGACCCACCAGTGTTATAGTAGGTGACGAATCAAAATTGACTGATTGCCCTCTGGGCAGTCCTAAGCAAAGCTATAACTGTGATTGGTCCACATAAAGTGGAAGGAAGGCACAGGAAGTGATGAAAGGAATGGTCTTTAAAAGTGGGAGAAACTTCCTTTGATCAACTCTTTGGCCTCGAACTTGACCTCAAAGGAGCTGTAGCTTGGGAGCTCCAACTGTTCTTGGATTTTCCCTTAGAACTACCATGTGGGTGAATGGAAAGGCTAACTACTTTTTCCTGGCTTTTCTGGAGGTACTAGCCTCTAGAGAGGCCCCTCATCTTGGAGGAGGCCTCCTGGGTAGAACTCTTGTTTAATTGACCTCTGGGCCCCCTGTCTCTTGTTTCCCTACTTTTGCTTTTTTTTCCTTTTGTAAATAAACTACCATAAAGTCATCCTGACTTGAGTAATATGATTTCAGTGACCACATTATATATTTAGTAGAAACTTTAATTTTTAACTCTTACAGTGGATACTATCTCCATAGTTCCAGATCAACAAACTGTTCAAAATTTAAGAGTCCCAGTTGCCTACAGATGCTAAAATATTCAATGCCACTAATTTTTTGCATCTCTGATCCAGTTAAAAGCTATGATAGGGAGTATGGGAAAGTTTTTTGCTTATGCAGGTTAATTATGAAGTAGTATTTTAGAAAGATTTAACTGGAAGTGAAGAATAGAAGGAATTGGGGGAAAGAAGGGAGGCAATGAAGTAAAATCTGAGATTTCAGTGGATCAAGATTCAAAACAATTTCATGGCAGATGCAAAAAAGAAGGGATATATGTGTCAAAGGAAGGCCAGACAGGACTGGGTTTTGATTAGATAACTGGGAAATTAAGGAGAAAATCAGAACCTCTTGAATTTTTCTATTGCTTAAGATTAAATCATGTAACCTGGCCTATTCTTGTTACTTTACCTTTTTTTTTTAATTTGTTTCATGGATTTACATTTTATTTCTCCAACTACATTATAATGCTCTCTAGTTGTGGAGGGGATTAGTTGGTGAATAGGAGGAATGATGACATTTGTATTGAAAATCAGGGAAAGTTACCAGAATCAGTAACATATCACTTGAGTATAGGAACTCAGCAGAGATCTAGCGTTCAAACCCAGCTTCTAACATACTAGCTATGTGATTGAGTAAACCAACTTTCAGGATGCCCAGACAATTGAGATTCATAAATATGGAGTTGTGAGGTTAGTATACATATTAGGAATTCCCTGTTCACCATAGGTCCAGAGGTAGCCAGATGGCTCAGTGGATAGAGCACTAGGCCAAGAATTAGGAAGACTTGAGGCCACAGTGACTAGCTTTTTCACCCTGGGTAAGTGACTTAACCTTTGCCTTAATCTACTAGAAAAAGAAATTGCAAACTACTTGAGTATTTTAGAAAACTCCACAAACTGTATTGCAGTATTGGCATGCTTGTCAATGGCTCTGACATAACTGAAGGACAAAAAAAATTCATTACAGACCAAAGTAGAAAGACTTAAATCTGTGATTGTCTGTAATCTGTAACTGGAGGTACTGTCATCAGTGAGAATTCCCCATTCATCAGAGGTCCACAGGACCAAAACGAAAAGAAAGGTTTTTAAATCTGCAACTGTGGAGTAGCATCCACCTTGGGAGTTTCCTGTTGGTCACAGGTCTACAAGAAGGAAGGAGGGAAGGAAGAAAGGAAGAAAGTAAGGAAGGAATTGCTATTGTGGAGGTAGTGTTCCTATTGGGAGTTCCCTATTCATATGAGAGAGATGATCAGGGAGAAAGAGGGAGATGCAGGCCGCGACACGGATTCAGGAAGGCAGGAGGGAGGGCATAGCAAGCAAGTGCTTTTCTGTTTGCATAGCATTTAGCCTCGTGAATGAGACCAGCCCACCGCGGGGGTAGTGTCAGAAACCCTCCAGTTTGGTAAAGGGTTTTTGGGCCTGGGATGAAAGCAGGCGTAAAGCAGCGAAGGATAGAGTTTCGCTATTCCGGGTGGGATCCCTCAAGCCAGTAACTCGGCGGGCGCCCACGCAGGTGTGGCCTGGGGCGGGGGCCTGAGGTCCGCCCCCCAAAGGAAACAATGCAGCCGCTCCGGAGTCCGGCTTTCCCCTCCCGCCCCGGCCAGCCCCCCGAGAGCTAACAGCCGCGGCCCGCCCCAGCGGCCCGCCCCGAGCCTCTTCGTGCCTTTCCGCTCCCCAGCCTGGGCAGCCCTGGGGCTCGGCGCTCCCCCCGCCCCCGCCGAGCGCTCCTCGGCCGTTTCCGGCTTTCTCCGAAGCAGCGAGGGCTGAGAGAGCGAAGCTCGGGAAACTGGGAGGCAGGAGCTGCTGCAGCAGCCGCTGCCGTCGCTGCCGCCGGGGTTGTGGGCGGAAGATGGCGGTCGGGATGGGGCCGCCGCCCGGGTTGCGGCGGGGAGCGCCCGCGCGGGGAGCTCAGTTATGCAAACGAGGCTAGAGAAGGGAGAGTTCAGGCACAGCAGCTACAGGCTCTCCGCCTCGCCCCCTCCCTCCTCCCTCCTCCCGCCCTCCTCTTGCTCCTCTCGGGCAGCGGTTCCTGGTGTCTTGCGCTTCCCCCGGGATGGACCTTCCGACGTTGCACCGCCCTTCGCTGCAGACGGCGCAGCGGCCGCGGCCGCGCACGGAGGTTTCCCCGCAAGGCGCCGTGTGAACGGGGCTGCCGCCCTCGGGGAGCAGCGGAGTCCGGGCGCTGGGCGCGTGCGGGGCTAGCTGGGGGAGGGGAGGGCAGGGGGGGCTTGGAAAACATGTCGGATACCAAGGTAAAAGTTGCTGTGAGAGTTCGGCCCATGAACAGGCGAGGTGAGTATCTTTGCTCCCCCCACCCTTCTCCTCCTCCTTCCTTGGCTGGGCGGGCTGGAGGGCAACTTTGGAAAGTGCTCGGGGTGGGGAGGTTTGCTGGCGGGCGGGCTGGGCTGGAGGGGTGGGAGGGGAAGAAGGAGGGAAGCCGGCGAGTGGAAGGGCAGAGAGGAGCAGAGAGTGGCCGCCGCTGAGTGCACAGCATCTCCAGTGCCTGGTGCTGTCCCCCCATTCACGGACTATACTCTCCTCTGAGCCCCTGCCCCAAGCCATGCCTGGAGCTGCTGCCAGGTCAACCTCCCGCCCTCCCTAGGGTCACTTCACAAGAGGGTGCCAAGCCCCGCTGAGGAGCTCTGGTGGAGGGGGGTGCAGCATGCCCTATGCTAGGGGCATCCGTCGCGGGTGCAGGGAGAGGCGGGCTTGGGTGATGGATGCCTAGACTTTGCAACATTCTTTTTTTCATTTTGCCCCCTTCCCAGAACTGGAACTGAATACAAAGTGCGTGGTGGAGATGGAGGGGAATCAGACTGTCCTGCACCCTCCCCCTTCTAACACCAAACAAGGAGAAAGGTAAAGCCAATAACTAGAAGGAAGGAGTAAGTACAACCGCTTAAGAGTTGTGCAAGTTTAAGCAGGAGAAAATGAACTGAATGTGTCCTATTGTTAGGACAGTTTCAAGTTTGTCACCACTAGCTCTTGTCTGAGGGCACTGGAAGTCCAAGTTCTCCTCCTCTTCCTCCTTCTTCCCAGCCCCCCAGTGCCCTCCTTTGGAGAGCTGCTGAACTAGGACAGATGACCTAGCAAAGGCAAGGACAAGTCTTAGATGGTGATCATTAATTTGACAGAACCATAGAGTCATGGCTTCAGAAGTACAGCTGGAAGCAACCTTAGAGATTATCTGAATCAACCTCTTTTTACAGTTGACGAAACGGAAACAGAGGTTGTGACTTGTCTAGGGTCACTCAGTTTCTTGGGGTTAGAACCAATTTTAGAATCCAAGTCTTGTGACTTCTGTGCTTTCCCTATCACAGTGTGCTGCCACTTGAAGAGGTCTGCTTTCGATATTGTAGGTTAAAATGTGAAATCATATTTTAAACAGTCTTGCCTAGTGCAGTCTGAAACCTGGACCACTTCATTTGGTGCTGAATTGGGGATAACCTGATTGTAATGTGTGGATTTTAATTTTGGGGAAAACAAAAGTTATTCTCAGACTATATAGACTCTAGAGAAATTGTTGAAGAGGGGCCCATATTTACTAGATTGAAGCATATTTGCATTTGAAAAGTAGTAACTGTTGGATCCTTATTAATTCTGAGCTGTTCTGTGAAACCAACAGTATGAGAAAATGCTCCTAAAATGATTTAAGAATCTGGCATTTATCTGGTAAGCCCCTGAAAAGAAAACTGTTGGCATTCTTCCAAAATACCATTACACTAGCCTATAAAAATAGAACAGAAAAAAGGAGTTTTCACAAAATTATTTCCTCCCAGAGAAAGGAGCAAAGAGTGACTTGGTATGTTTCTCCAAGTCACCTGTTGATTGACGGTTTTAGTGAATTTTTCTTCTCACAAAGATCTCAACTGAAGGGGAACTTGAATACAGTTAAGCCCCATAGCTTTATCACTAAAAGAAGCAGTCATTACTGCTCTCTAATTATGTGGTTCTCAGACATAGTTTTGTTTAGGTCTAGAAAAAATAAGTGAGGGAATAGACATTCCTGATTAGAGATTTTATACTATTTGTGTTTGTGCTGGCAAGTTGTTTGTTGTTTTCACTCATGAGCAGGCAGGTTTAAAAAAACTTCAAACACTTCTGGGCTAGCTGGGTTAATTTATGCTGCCAGAGATTATATTTTACAGTACCACCAAATCATCAAACTGACCCTGATCTTGTTAAGCTGAGTTTGCTTATATAACTACTATGATATACACAGCATTGATACTTTGCTTATATAACCCTTTTATATTAAGTTGATACTCTCTTTCTCTACCCTCTCCCTTGGTTGTACTTGTAGCAAAATAATGGAGGGTGGGGAGGGCCCCTTTCATTGTGGCAAAAAGTTACAGTCACTGAAATTCAAATATTTACCTTTTTAGTTGGGATATAAAATAAACACCCAAACGAAATCTGGTTGGTTACATTGCTTTGGAAAGTTATCCTGTTGAGTTCAATTCTTCTTAGTCCAGCTCCAGGTGTAGTATTTTTATTCCAGTCATGGTGCTGCTTCTGTTTGACTTGCTGACCTGACATCTGCTATATGTCACTCAACCAGAAAGAGATTGCTAGCAGAAGTTAATGTTTCATGAAATAAGTGTTATCATTTGCAGAACAAAGTAGATACAATTTTGTGGATTTTGGTCCCTTTCACTTAAGGGAACAATTATTACAGTTACCACTGGAGTTAGGATCTTTTTTTTTTTTTAATGTATGTATTGATTTCAGGATTCTTGTCTTTTCTTATGAGTAGTCTGTCAGCTGGCACTTAGTAAGTGGCTATTCTCATTCAAGCTCTAGTCTTATATTCAGTTGTTCCATAAATAAGAATGAAAAGCTGAAGTATGAAATCTCTCTTTGAGAGGCCTTTTTCTCTATGCCTGGGCACATTCAGTTTATAGACAAACCTGGTCTACTTGTAGATTAGGATTAATACCTCAGCAGGGATGAAGACATCAAATGCATTTTGGGTTCCATTGTGTAGCCTGGTTTTATATTTCTCTACATGAACATTTTAAAAATAGAAACAACTCACTTCTTTTACTATTGGCTGATTAGTTTCAATACTGTTCCATGTTATGAGGCCCATAATTCATTTCTATTTTTTTATTTCAGTCTTCCATTCTCCTGAGGGGAGAAAGAGACAATGACTGAAAAAGCAGTTTTTTTTTCCTACCTAGAAATGCTTCTGTTTTGAACCAGGAAGGGTTTTTAAACCAGTGATGGAAAATCTGCAAAATAGTAATTAATGTTTATTGAAAATGGCAAAAAGTCATTAATGCTGTCTTAATCAGAAGTTAGAAGTTCAGAACTAGAAGAAGGTGAAAGTTTGGGATCTTTTATGCAATGAAAACAGAAGCAAGATCATATGGATTTCCAAGAAAA
This sequence comes from Monodelphis domestica, assembly GCF_027887165.1. Lineage (NCBI taxonomy): Eukaryota > Metazoa > Chordata > Mammalia > Didelphimorphia > Didelphidae > Monodelphis > Monodelphis domestica. The sequence goes on along the minus strand of NC_077229.1, from coordinate 214,067,575 downwards.
GAAAGTGACAGCCTTGGCTTTCATAGTTTGTGTCCTTCTCCCACCCCCTTTCTTGTAATTAAAGTGAAAACTACATAGTGAGGACAAAATGGATCACAAGTTTCATTTTGCTTTGTAGCTCCTACATGTAGTGATAAAAACTGTATAATCATAAAATTATTCTTTAGGAGGAAGCTCTTTTTAAATTAATTCTAAGGTATGCCTACCATTTAGTCATGATAGCATAGGTGGATTTATTTTGTGGGGATAATGGGATATATGTGGAGTATGTCATTTTGGGGGCAAAAGCTGAATGAGGTGGAATCCTTAGCTTACCTAATGACTACAGAGGTTATCTTAAGAGTTTAAGGCTTAATATGTCTGACATTTTACAACTTGTATTTTTGAAGTATTACTTTAAAAGATAACATCTTTTTCTAGAAGTTTTTTTTTCTTTTTTTCTTGGAGTGGCCCAAATGGAGGTATTAATGGAAGGCAGAATTACAAAACATGATTTGGCAGCTTTGTGAGGAAGTGGGCTTTCCTTACAGAGAGGTTAAAAGGTTGGCAATTTGAATTCCATCCCCTTTAGCTATACAATACCTTCTTTTGATTAGTCTATGCTGACATTGGGATATAATGCCTATGAATTAGTCAAAATATAAACCTAACATTACATAATTTAAAATTTTTAAGTATGATTTGAGCTCTTATTAGGTCAGAATTAGTGCTTTTTCCTCTCTATCCTGTAAGGTATAGAATACATTTTCCATGGAAAATAAAAAAGAAAGCAAAAAACAAGTCAATTCTCACTTGTTGATTAGCCATAACAAATTTTGTCAGGAAGTCAATTTCACTCTTTCATTCAAGATGCTTGTGGGATAGTGCTTTATGACCCATAGTCCAAGCAAACATGCTTTAGGAATACTGGCAGATTTTATTAACTTTAGCCATTATGATATTGTTCCTCTCTGGTCCCAATAATGTGAAGTTGATTCAGGTAGTAAAGAGAATTCCACTCCCTCATATCTAGACTGCCCTCTTGTCTTTATTGATGATTGACATCAAGTAGTGAGTTTTAAAAGCAATACCATACAGTGTTTTACTTAACCACTATAATTTTACCTTATTTGGTGATGAGAAAATTTATTGCAAATTAATGAATTGATATAATCTGTTAATAACAAAAATAGGCCAAAATATAGTCACTAATTACAAAGTAGTAGTTATGCTTCTTAATTGTCATCCATGGATAGATATTTTTTTAAAGGGTATTTCTCTAACTTTTTGTGGTTGCAGGGAATTCTTAGTGGCTTCATGAGGATTTGTGGTTCCTTACAGCTGCCTTATATATTTTGACCATGTATATAGCTAGCTATAGTAGTGAACCTGTGGATGTGCCTGCCATTGCCTCAGTACAGAGTTTACCAGAGTTTGTTACTAGAAAGCCAGAGGGATACAGGGCCAGACTGCTCCCCTCCCCATCTCCAAGTGTGCCTGAGGACATTACCTGCCTCTCTAAAAGGTTCGCCATCACTGATATATACCACTTCCTTTCCCCCCCCCCCCCTCCACAATATGAAGATACACTTTACTAAACACATCCTATGATTAATGTTTCCTTTCACCTAGTTGCCTGGTGGGTTCATTACTTCATGAAATTATTTAACAAGTCTGGGTTTCTGGTTTACATTTGGAAGACGTAATTTCTAGAAATGTTTCTGTAATGGGAAAGAATATTCACTTACTCCAAAATTGTGATACTTTTTATATTCCATAGCTATTGTCCTTTCAAGTTAGAATTAGAAATTACTGCTTTATTGATAGTTTTGGTTTCTCTATTAATGATTAGCTTAATTATTGCAAGGTTAATTCAGCCATTTTTTATACTTAAAAGTATATTGGCATTTATTGTACGCTTGTTGACATATCTGCTTTCTCATTTACTTCCTACATAGCCTTCAGGGAAATAATTTGAAATCCAGACATCCAAAAACATAGATCAGTTTTTAGGAAAGTTTTGAGAATAGGTTTACTTGGGTTTGACAACAGCAGCAGGTCGATGAGATTGTTCTGTCTTAGAACTTCCTATCATTTTGGGGAAGTTTGTTTTTGCAAAAGTTGTTCGGAATGGGAGGAAAATGAGTAGTTCAGAGTGTATGACTTTTATTAGAAATTTGGAACATAAGTTCTTCCATTCTGTTTGCATCTGTGTTAGAGGGAGGAATTGAGCCATAGGGTAGAATGGGGAAATTGGCCAGGTTCGTGTGGTTTCCTTATTTTATTTGAAGTGAATTCCCAACAAAGCAGGCACACTTGTATTTAAATATAAGGTAAAAAAAAAAAGTCTGAAATTGAAAGAGTTCTGAATTTTAGATTATCCATAGCTTCTGATTTATTCACAACTGTTTATCTCCATTAGTACAAATAATTAAGTATTGACTGTAGAAGGTATTCCCTTTCTGCTTGTGGAATTTGACTTTGCTTTTTTTCCTTCAACATGGTGCTTATAACAATATAAAGACTTTTTCATATTGGCCATTGGCTAAGATATTCTACATTTGAATGTCCATAACTGGATTTTATGGCCCTATTTGGAATCTGTCAGACTAAGACACTTTGTAGCTTTCCTGTACAAGCAGAAAATAATGAAGGTATAGTGTCAGTAAAGATATCTTGGGACTTCATCCCATTTTGGATGAGTTTTTTCCCTGAAAATTCTTTAGTATGGGAGAACTGCCAGGAGTTTCTAGATGAAGAATTTTCTTGTAAGTAATTTTCATAGAAGTTTGATTAATGCCAAGGATAATATAACTTGGATTTTTTACTTTGGATGCTCTTTAATAAAATGTAAATTACATTTTTGAATGAAATTGAATAATTTTTTAAACTTCGGAATAGTTAAGTAATAATTAACTGTGAGAACTTTCAGAGGGAAAGGCTTAATTTAGCTTGCTGTGGGCAATTCCTAAGGGATTGTGATGGTCTAGATTAGAATTTGGAGCTATTAATTTTCCCATGACATATACATACTTGTTGAACAATTTAATATGGATTCAAATCTTAGCTCTGCCACTTACCATCAAATCTTAACCTATTGGAGCTTTTATTTACTCATATCTACCATAAAGGTAGTAGTGCTTACTAATTGCATACCTCCCAAAATTGCTGAGGATCAAATGTGATAATTCATGTCAAGAAAATTGCAAGCTAACCAAATCGGTCAATGTAAATTTATTGTTTTTCAGTTGTTTCTGATTTTTTGTGATCCCATTTGGGTTGTTTTTTTGGCAAAGATGCTGGTTAAGTGACTTACCCACAGTCATATAGCTAGTGTCAGAGGCTGGATTTGAACTCAAGTCTTTCTGACTCCATACCTAGCACTCTATCCACTGTGCCACCTAGCTACCCAAAGACATCACAGTCAAATGAGTTGTATGAATGCATCTGTGATTTCCATAGAATACCATGGAAAAAATCTTTGTATTAAAAAAACCTTCAAAAAATTCTTTTCGTTGGTCATATTTCAGTCATGTCCAACTCTTTGTGACTTAGTTTAGGGTTTTCTTGGCAGATACTGTCATTTCCTTTTCCAGCTCATTTTACAGATGGTGAAACTAAGGCAAATTGGGTTAAGTAACTTGCCTAGGGTCATACAACTAGGAAGTGTCTGAGGCCAGATTTGTACTCAGGAAGTTTAGTCTTGCAGACTCCTTGCCTGGAGCTCTGTCCACTGTACCACTTAGTTACTCCTTCAATGTATATACTATTATAATTCCTAGGGTTGTATATATTTGATGTTTTACATGATGTTTTGATTTTAAATAATAGTTTCATAGGTAGTGGAAACATTGAATGGTGGATAGAATGAATTTTTAAAAAGCATTTATTAAATGTTTACTCTTTTCAAACACAGCCCTAAGTACTGGGGATTCAAAGAGAAAAGCAAAACAGTATCTCCTTTTCACTATCTCCCATTCTAACAGACTATTGAAAGGAGGAATCAGTTGTAGGGCAGAAGGAAAGACAATGGTCATAAATATATATCTACAAAGTTGGTTGTAATATATCTTTAGTGTTGTTTTTATTAATAAAGTCATGTCTCTTTTTAGTGTTGCATTGTTTGACAGTACCAAAGACTTTGGTATCTAGAACTGTATTTTCTTGGTATTCAGTAGCTGTCATTGCTGAGGTGTGCTTACAGAGGCAATTGTTAGGTTGAACCTCCACAAGAATATCTTCCTTGAAAGATATCTGGGATGGGGCTGGACTGGAAAAAGAGCCAGTGATTCGGGGGAGGTCAAGGTTGAGGAGGGAATGGTACTGTGATTTCTCTGGGATCCTAGGCTTACCAGCATATAAGGTATAGTTGGTAGAACTGGTGTTTTCCTTTTCCTCAGGGGTTGCTTCTTTCAGTGATGGCTATAGGATATCTGGTTAAAAGCAGGGCTAGTGGTTGGGGTCCTTAGTTTCTTGAGTACAGGCCTATTTCCATTAGTATCTGAGAGGAGGTGGTGGTGGTTTAGTTCATCCGGTACATGCCATCCCCCCCTAGCTGTTTCTTTCTGCTTCAGATAGACTGATTTGCCTGCTTCGTTGATGGCAGTTAGTCAGCCATTGGTGTTGATGATGGCTAGGATGTCAAACTTCTTTTCCACAAGCGTCATTTTCCTAAATGGTGATTTTGGGGACAAGGGTGCTGAACTTGAGTCAGAAAGAAGTGGTTTACTCTGGGTAAATCAGTTAACTTCTATTGCCTTAAGGATTTCTTCAGAAATAATTTAAAAGGTTCTATACAGGTTCCAATCTATCAGTAGGAGTTTCTCACATTGATAAAATTATAGCATAGCTCTTTATATGAAAACTTAGATTTTAGATATCATCTAATACAACCCCATTATTTTACATATAAGTAAATTGAGTTCCAGTTAGGGGAAGTTATTTTCCTAGTGTTACATAGCTAGTGGTTGAACTGGATTTCAAATCCAAATTTCATTCTTGTTTAAATGCGTTTATGTGCTACCATGAGCTAGATAGAACTAGGTGGGAGTTAAGCATTCAGTAAGTTGGTTGATTAGGTGACCTTTTTTTAAACCGAGTTTTCCTTGTAGATCCATCGGCACAATTGAATACCCTCACTTTGTTTTTATTAATGCTTTTATTTTTACATTGCTTTAATTTCCTAGCATATCCTTTCTTTACCTTTTCCTCATTTAGAGAGCCATCCCTTATAATAAATCAGAGGAGAAGAGAGAGGAAAGTAATTGAACAAAACCAGCCAACTTGTTTGCCAGGTCTAGTGTAAAGTTGAATAATATAAACCACAATATATCAAATGAATATTGGGAATTTTTAGATTAAGGTATAAAATGAGATAGGGTTGTGATTCAACTGGAGAATAAGGAGGTAACATTTTAGTTGCTGAAATACTTTGCATTTTGATTTACCTTTTGTTAATACATTTAGAGAGATGGGGATAAGTTACTGCAAGGGTATCTCTTGTTTTCTTGAAGTAACTGGTTCTTAAGACTGAAAGCACAAGGAGCCTTTGAGTGAAACTGGGCAGATGTGTGAAACTTCCAAATCTCTGAAGGGATTGTCAGTCAAACAAAGAATCTAGGATGCAGTCATTTTAAATATTGCCTGTCTTAAATAGTGAATGAAAGAATAGCAGGACAGCAACTGTTTCCTGACCCTTTAGAAAATAATCAGGGTGATCTGATTTTGACCTCCTTTCAGTTAGATTTCCTGTTGTACAGTGCTATTCTTTTTGTGAACTAGAGATTAACAACTAACCCCAAACCTAATCCTTATAGTACAACTGATTTATGAAATAAATATGAATATTTGACAATAGAGAAATGACATTTCCAGCACAAGTCTTTGTTTGGAAATTTGTTTCCTGTCTGAAATGTGACCATATAAAATGTTTATTCTCCCTAAACTCTTTCTACCTTCAGTTAAAAGTATGTATTTGGGATTCACCATGTTTGCTGCTGGGGTTTGCTCCATGCAAGACCTCTAGTGGTGTCCTTTAAATATTAGGAAACAAAATCAAAGTACAGAAATCCCCAGTAGTGTTTATTTGCCCTGCCCAACCCAGCCTTGCCAACTCTGGTGTGTAGGTGGGTGAATTCTGTAACTGAAAGGAGGAGCCTGTTTGTAATTCCCTCCAGAGGAAGAAGATTGGAGACTTTAAGTCAGGGAACAGGAAGGAAGCCTTTGAGGAAAGGGAAGCATATCTTTTGCTCTTGGCTCTTTGTGTTGTCTTGAGGAGACACTCCCTAATTTAGAACCCTGCCCTAAATGACCGCATATTCATGTAGTTCACATTCAGAGAGCCTCAGATGGAAAATCAGGAAGACCAAATGCCATTGAACTATCTGAAAATGCCATTTCCAAGTTCAGTTCAGATGCAATTTATCTCAAATCATAGAAGCATCACAAACAATAAACCCACAAGTAGTTTGTTGAATAGATTAACAAGCTTTTAGATGTACTTAACTTCTGTGGTTAACTGTTACAAGTTCTCAGAATTGATACTTATTGTGTTTACCTACTTATTATCCCAGTTACACTGAAAGCATGTTAGGGCTTACATTACAGGGATACTTACAGTAGTATGTTTGTTTTCTCAGTTATGTGGCAAATTTTTGGGGTAATGATATAAGTATAATATTTTTATTTGTTTGGGTACATTCTTTTCTCTCTTTAGTTGCTTTTCTTTTTTTGTCACTAATTACATTTTAGTATTATGAAAAATTTAACAGATAGTGGTTACCTTAAAATGGTGGGGGGAAACCTTGAAAACTTCTTGAAATTTAAATGACATATTTGTGTAGAATAGAGCCATAGATTGTGAGACAGGGCAGGCAAGTTGTGGAAAGTTGTGATGTGATGAGATTAAGATTCATTGCTGGGAAAATTCAATAAAATAGTCTGCATCAACTGATTGACAAATTTATTAACTATTATCTAATGATGAAATAGTTGGTTTGAGTCATTTAGCTGTGTGGCCTTGAAAGAGTCACTTTTTCCTCTTTGGTCCACAGTTTCCTTCTCTGTAAAATAAGGATGGTGGTAGAATAGCATCTTTAAGGTCATCCATTCTAATCATAACAACTTTTAAAACTGTTATAAAACTCAATAGCATCATCAAAAAGTTATGGCTTAGGGCAATTAGTTGGGTCAATGGATCTTTTAAGTGCTAATTAGTGATATGATAAATTGCTTTGCCTTGTAAGAGAAGGCTGTTGTGTTAGTAGTCTTGGTCCAAGATGATAGAAGACTGGACTAGAGCTATGCTGTTAGTGGAAAGCTAACATCAGAAATGTTGTGGAGGTAGAATTGACAAGACTTTGTGTCAAGGAAGTTTTATCCCCTCCCTCTCCTGAGGAGCTTTACCTGTTTATCAAACATTCCTGACATACCACAGTTGATGGTTGAAGCACAGGTCAAGGTGCTGTGCTTCAATAAAGGTCAAGGTTTGGGGCTTCTTAGGGGGAGAATCAAGAGGGAATTGGGGAAGAATAGAGAAGAGACCAAAGAAGGGAGGTCAGGAACAGAGCAGGCAGGTGAGGAAGGGAAGGAGGAAAGAGGCATGCAGGCTAGGCACCACAGGGTCAGGTTACTTAGGGGAATAATTGTCTACCCTTTCCAATAAACTTTATAAAATATATATCTGGGTAGAAATATTATTCCAATTCTTACAGCTTGAAAACTTTTTGGATATGTGGAGTGAATGAAAGAAAAGAGTTTAAGGAGGACTTTGAGGCTGTGAACCTAGGCAACTGGGAAGATGATGGTTCTTTGATTATAGTAGAAAATTTGGGAGGGAAGTTGTTGAATTCCTTTTTGGACATGCTTTTTTGCTGACTATGGGATATTGAGGTGGAAATACCAAGCAGAGATTTGGCAAACTTCAAAATTAATCAATGAAAAAATATTTGAGACCATGTCTAACAGTTTAGATACTAGAGGCATCAAAGAATATGAGATGATGTAGCTTAGCCACAGGATGGTTACAGTGTAGTTGAGGAAATGTATCCAGAAATCAATAAATAGGCCTGACATGTTCTAATATTTTTCCCTGCAAATGTGCTCTTAAGACATTTCATATTACATCCATGAATAGATCTTCAAGTCGTTTAATGCTTTGTACTTCTTGATTACTAATCTTCCTGTGCTAAGGACAACTCTTTAAGACTAAGATGTGCAAGAGTTATTCATTTGCATTGGGAGACTGAGTTTCTTTTTCCAAAACTTGCTCCATACCATGAAGTGATGGGTCTAGACCCTCACTCCCTCTAAAAAGGAAAAAGTTGGAAGTGCTTGTGGTGATGTTTTCGTAATCTATTGAGTTAAATTTTAAATCCAATGTGACCTGGCAGTTTGCCTCTGAATTCCCACTGTAGTGTAATTTATGGAGTGTTTCATTCCAAATTAATGAGCAAATCACTATTTTATAAGCTCACACAGATTAAAATGTTATGACTACGAATCACTATTAGTGGTTGTGTTTTATGACAATTACAGAAAAACATGGTTATGGTAAAGACTAGATGCTATTCATGCAATGATAGTTTTGAGATTGAATCTAATTTATAAGTAGCTAGTCTTCATTTCATTTTTTAAAAAAGAGCTTAAGTTGTTGCTTGAAAGTTTAAGGATCTTTTCCTTTTTTGGAGGGGGAGCTTCTTTATAAGTGGTTTTATTTTGTTGAAAAAAGATACTTTTCCCAAACCAACCTTTGTTTTATCATTGTTAAAATGAATCAATTGTTAAAGTGAATCAGGTGATCTCTAAGATCCCTATCTTTACTATTAGGGAGTACTCTGTTACTTTCTTTGCCATTCTGTCTGTCACTGTCACTTTGTATCCCTGTGCATGTTTCTGGGTCTCTGCATCTTTTATTTGACTCTCTCCTTCTCCTGCCTTCTGCTGTTGCCCTGTATGTCTAAATTTTGATCAGAACCCTAAGAACAGTTGACTTCACAGTTGTACAATCCTGAGAATGGTTATTTGGGAAAGCCCTGATATCTATAGAGATTTCAGAAGTTGGACCTTAGTTTTAGATGCAGTCTAGCTGAATGGGCCTAAACTTTTTTTTTAAAAACCTTACCTTCTGTCTTGGAATTGATATAAATATATATAAATAAATATATATGTATATAAATAAATATAAATATCAATTCCAAGGTAGAAGAGTAGTAAGGGCTAGGCCAGTGATGGTGAACTCTTTAGCGATCCAGTCCCAAACCCTGCCCTCACCCCACTCCCTGGAGACCACAGGCCGTGCCCCTTCCCCTTTCCTCAAATACTTACTAGATATCTAAACTAATATGAGGTCCCTTAATTTCACAGACTCTCAATTTCCTTATCTATAGAAGAAGATATTTGAATTATTTAACTCACTGAGATGTAAACTCAATATGCTTTTATAAATGGGCATTGTTTTTGTTTTGGTATCAGTTTTGCCAGTGAGTGACTGAATGATCTTGTCTATGTCATAGACCTTCTAGGTTCCAGTTTCTAAATTTTCAGGGTGGAAGGTAGTTAAGAGTTAGAGTAGAGAAGGTTCCTCCTACGTAAAAAATTCTATTTAAAGAATCATACTAGGATACATTGGCAGATCTATTATTTTATCATCATGTATACTTTTTCACTAATGTAGCTTGCAGTTCATTTGGATTTCATTAGTTGCCATTGCAAAAAATTCATTTGGTGACCACCGTTTTACCAACAAAACTCTAAAAATTTATCTAGATTGTTTCTCAGAAGGTGGACATGTAGTGTGCCATTGGGCTTAAACTTGAAATGTTTCCAGTTTGATCATTTTTGCAAATTTTCAAGAATTTGGACTCTTATCGGCAGTCTAAGAGAACCCGGTATCATTTCCGTGTTGTAATGAGGAGTCTTAGTAGGATTTTAATAGAAGATTCACTTAGAGCCTGTGTGACCTTAGGCAAGTAATTTAATCCCTCAGAGTCTCAGTTTTTTCATTAGAATAATGAAGAAATTGAATTAAGTGGTCTCTGATCTATGTGCATATATACATAGACTTGTATACATAAATCACACACATATATGCCTTTCTCTAAATTTGTGTATGTTTCTTCTAAACATATTTGTATAAATTCACCCATGTAGACAATCAAATAGATTTTTACCTATTTTTTCATGGTAACTTGACTATATTCCTTTTTTTCTTGTTATGACCACATCATTGGCTCTTCCCCATTTTCTTACCTCATTTGCTGCTGCTTCTTACCTTATCATTGGTGGCAGAAAAAAACAGACAAACATGAATGTGAAGGGAATAGTGACTACCAACAGCAGCAAATGTGGACATAAAATAATTGTAGGAGGGGAGTAGGGTCAGATCTGGAATCTGTGATTGAGGGGAGATCTTTGGAAGATGAGGAAATAAATGTGCCCAGGATAACAGGATAGTTCCAGGAATGGTTTGTCTTCTGGCCCATGGCAAAATGTTCTTGAAGATCTGCAAATCCAGAGAGGGAAATGAATTACCCTATGTAGAAAATCACTTGTAGAAGCCATTGTTCTTAAAACATATAGTACATTTCAAACTATTCAGATAATGTGAAAATTGATTGATGTGGTAAGGAGATGGCACTCCTCTGCTCAGTCCAATACACTATTTTTTTAAAACCCTTATCTTCCACATTAGAATCAATACTATGCATTGGTTCTGAGGTAGAAGAGCAATCCTAATGGGGATTAAGCGACTTGCCTAGGGTCACACAAGCTAGGAAGTGTCTGAGGCAAGATTTGAACCTAGAACCTCTCTTCTCTAGGCCTGCTGCCCCACAATACTTATTAATCTACAAGTCAGCATGTTTGAATGTATCAGTTTAGATCTTTTCAAATAAGAAAGCATAGGTATCTCTACTTAGAATTTTTGAGGGAGAGAGAAGTCTAAAAATGAAGTTAAATTAAAACTGGTGTATCACATGCTAAAGCAAAATGCCTGCTTGAATTTTCAGTCATTCTCCTAGCCACAGAACTGAAAGCTGTCTTAGAGACCTTTTAGTTCACTTCTTCAAAATATGGGTCAAGCTTCTTTAAACACTTGGTTTTTCTTTAGACTTGGCTACCAGAAGTTAAAGACTTAGAGTTTCTTCTCCTTTACTGACTGCTGATTTGTTCATTATTTCCAGGGACTTTAGTCAAGAAAGATTCTTTCCTGGGCCATATCAACCTTTCTGTTCTGAATCAATAGTCCAAGGATTTTATTTTCTCTTTGGCATTAATCTAGGAACCTTTGATCCACAGGCTTTCATTTTTCATTACTTTTTGTATCCTTCCTATTTCATTGCTTACTTTGTATACTCCAGCATACATGATCAAATACTACCTATTAAGTTTAGATCTCTCTGATTCTGCCCAAAACTATGGGAGGGGATAGAACTACTGCATACATTTAAAGTGTATCACATCAGCTGAAAGATAGGTTATAACAATTATCTCTTTTATTACTTCCCCTCCCAAAATTAAAGAATGTCATAGATTCCCCCAATTTCTGTGTGGTCCTTTAGGGTACAGCCTTTTAGAAATATCGTACCTATTCTTAATTCCAGTCTGGTCTGTTACCTCTGTTGTTGTGGCAGATACCTACTGCCTTGAGTTGAAAGAAAAAGGTAAGTTGTAAAAGGCCAGATGGTTTCATGCTGAATAGCAGTAATGTTTTCTCTGGGGTGTGCTGTTGTGGATCTGTCAGCAGAATGCACTCTTACCACCTGTAGGTAATTTTCTATAGTATTAGGTAAGTAGATACCATGAATGAGGCCTGTTGGACATTTTACATTATATTTTGAATGCATTTAGCAGAATCCATACTTGAAATCATATTTTACTGAATCTTTGGGTATAGCAAGAAATGTATTTAAAATATTCTTGTTTCATGTGGGTATTTCTGGTTGAACTGAAGCCTGGTGAGTCTCAAGAAGCATTTTTCCTGCTTCCTTCTTCCAAGTAGTAGAGGTAATTGCATTTTGCTTTGTGAATGAAGGTAGATTTTAAAGAACTAGAATGGTGGAACTTGAGAGAATCCAGCATATTCTAAATTGGTTAGGGGTGGGATTCCCCTTTCTTCATCTAAAATGCTTTTGTATCTAAAACAATAAATATTCAGACTACAGCTCTGGAGCTGCTCCTCAAGAATCCTTATTTCTGCAGTAGAATGTTACAATAATACAGAGAGCATACAGACATCATCTAACTTTTGACCAATGGCAGTTGCAAATATGGCTCCATTTACAGTATTGTAAATATTACTGCTATAAACATACATTAAGCTATTTTCAGTTTTCTTGAAATTTTTGGCTCATTGGCTTTCAGTGAGAAGATAGCTTTTTTAAAAGACTGGATCTGCATATAATTTCAGTGATGCGGGAAGCTCTGAATCAGGAAATTTCTTTTTAATAATGCAACTTTAAAAAACCCCCTCTTACTTTCTGTTGTAGTAATAACTCTTAAGACAGAAAGGTAAAAGCTAGGCAAAGGGGGTTAAGTGACTTGCCCTGGGTCACATAGCTAGGAATTATGAGATTGTATTTTAATGCAGGTCCTTCTTATTCCAGGCCTGGTGCTCTATCCACTGTGCTACCTAGCTGCCCCAATAATGTAATTTGTAACCTTAAGCAACCAGATGATTAGAGAGCTAGGCCTGAAATCAGGAAAACCTGAATTAAAATCTGACCTCAGGCATTTATTAGCTATATGACTGGACAAGTCCCTTAACCTATATCAAATGGGGATAATGTTAGCACTTACCTCCTAAGGTTATTGTGAGGATCAAATGGGGTACAATTTAGAGTTTAATGCAGTTTCTGTCAGGCAAGGAGGTGCTTAATAAATGCTTGATCCCTCCCTCCCAGTTCTCACTCTTTCCTCCTTCCTTCTTTCTCTACTTCCATTCTCCCTTCCTTGCTTCCAAACTTACAAGAGGGCACTAAGAGGTTGAATGATTTGCCCACAACCTGGCATGTCTGAGGTGGAACTTGAACCCAAGTGTCTTTGACACTGATGCTGGTTTTTTACCTATATGGAATGCAGTGTATCCAGTATACCCAAAGTACCAGTGGGTCCCAGAACCTCAGTCACAGGAAACAAATAAGTATTGATATGCAATGCTTTATAATGCTCCAGGGAGGAATCCTTGTGGTATCTTAGATCATCTGAATCCAAACCATAGGATCAATTATTTTTTCTTTGTGGCCAAACCACGTACCCACATCTGACTGCAGTGTTGGCAAGATCACTTACAATGTGTATTTCTGACTCTCTTAATGGTTTTGGTTCCTCTAAAGAGTTGTCTAAAACCGCTTGTCTTTTGAGGGTATTTAAAGGGGTTTTAGCACTACTATTTGATATTTCTGTCACTGTGGTATGATGGCTTGCCTTCATTAATTTACAGACCTGGCACATAGTAGGTGCTTATTAAATACTTGTTAGTTTATTATTGGGTGTATCTTGTAAAGCTTGATTAGTTTGTCCACAAAGTCACTTGGAAGGACATTTTATATTTTAAAGGTACCATTTTATCCCATTCTAATCCACAAGTTTATGCTGTCTCAGTGTTGGTATAATTTATTTTTTAGGAACTCACAACTTAATTTCTACCCCACTTCTCAAAGCTGAAGGTTTTACTTATTTAAAGGAAATGAGAAACACATATTTCTCTTCTTGAAAACTTAACTAAACAATTAATTAAGTTTGTGAAAATATATACACCCAATGTGTTCCTTAGGCAATAATGCATGTAAAAATGGAGACTGTTAAGACTGTCTGAGCAAAAGGTCAGTCTCATAATTTTGCCTGGCAAGCAAACTTATTCTTGGAAATTCATCTACTAGAGTTTTTCTCTTCCCTGTCCCTTCTGTTTTCTCACCTTCATCTTGTAGATAATAAGTCCTCTTGAAAAAGTGCTAAGTACTGCTGAAAACAAAATAAACCTACACTAAGGAAATGTTAGGTCTTATTTGAATGTGTTTGGAATTGTTACTTATCTCATGGCTTAAAAGCTGCAAGGGGACGTATGAGAAAGTCATAGGAAATCTTGATAATGTTAAACAATAACATGATTATTTAAAAAATAGAGAATTGTATTTCATAATAAAATGAAGTAAAATGACTATTTGGACAAAATTGACAAATAATTTAACTTCATAAGGATCAAGAATTGACTGAGAAGAGTTAGTTGGTTTACTGTGTGTGTTTTGAGTGGTTGTCTAGCTCTGTATTATGAACTAGGTAACATTTTTTTTCATCCATCTGGTTTTATGTATAACTGTTTTGTGAATAATTATAAGTTTCATTGAAGAAGTTTGGTAGTATTATAGGGCTTGATGCAATTAGTACAATGTCTTCTGTTCATCTCCTTGTGTGCTAATTGGTATAACTAATTGATGTATCCTTCCCATTGATAAGGAAGCTTTATGTTTGGATTTTGTGTACTTTGTATTCTTTGTGAAATTTGTGAACACCTTCATATAGATATGTGTGTGTATGTGATGCTTATTTAATTATTTTTTAACATTTTAATTCTTCACTTGATGTTAATACTTAGTGGGTCATTGAACTAAGTTTTCTCTGTATTTGGATCTGTCAGATTATTTTATATAATTTCAACATGTGGGGAGCCATCTTGTTTGAGGAGAGACTTTAAAGCTGCATTTCATTCTACTCAGTTAAATGCTGTAAAACCTACAAACGAAAACACAAAGGACTTTTAGAATCTTCACACCCTTCAGTCAGTTATATGACTGTAAAGGTATCTTCTGTACAAACTTGCATGTAAAAGCTTGCCTGCCCATCTCATTCTTATAATGTCATCAAGTATACCTTTAGTGAGTGCAAGTACTCATTTATGTGTTTGAAAGTTTTATAGATGTAAAAAAGTATGCCTTTGAAAACAGTGTTTGCTGATATATTCTCATTTTCCTTTTTTTGGGGAAGAGGAGAAAGGGAACTGTGAGTTAAACTCACTCATTCTGCATATGAGGAAATTGAATCCAGATAACTGAAACTATTTTTCTAAGCTCTGCCATTTAGTAAGTATCAGAACTGGAACTTGAAACTAGGTCTTCTGTTTGTACACTCAATATTTTTTTCACTACACCATATTCCCTCCAATGTTTTAACAGATTTTATTTGTTTATTGAATAGAAAAGGGATGGCAATGTTTTTCAGTGCCCTGCGTACTATGTTAGTCAGTCAACTAGCTTTTATTAAACACCTACTATATCCCAGGGACTGTTTTAAGCATTGGAGTAACAAGAAAGGCAGAAAAAAAGTCCCTACTCTTAAGTAGCTCACAGTCTAGCAGGGGAGACAACTATAAACAAACAAAATATATACAGGATAAATAGAAATCTCAGATTAAGGAAGACTGGGAAAAGTTTCTTACAGAAGGTAGGACATCAACCCAAAATTGATGGAAGTGAATGAAGCTAAGAGGAGATGAGTATGTGTGTTCCAGGAATGAATAATAGCAAGTGAAAATATTTGAAGTTGGGAGACAGTGTGCCATGTTTGAGGAATAATAAGTAGGCAGTGTCACTGGATTGCTGAGTACGTGGAGGAGAGTTAGATGTGAGAACTGGGAAAGTAGGAAGGGGGCCAGACCATGAAGAAATTTGAATTTGAGGGTTTTTATTTGATTCTAGAGGTACTAAGGAGTCATATAGTTTATTGATTGGAGTAGGGGGTGAGATAGTCAAACTAGCAGTTGAGGATCAATTTGAAATGGAAGATGGAACAGATGTGAGATGATGAAGGTGTGCCTCTGGGTGTTGGAAATATCAGAGGAAAGAAGGGGATAAAATATATTAGAAGATAGAAATGACAGGGTTTAAGCACTGTTGGGTTAGGAGGAATGAGAGTGATAGAAATAATAAGAGGGAAGGGTACAGTTGGGGGAGGGCAACATTCTGTATAATTGCATGCCATGAATCAAAGATATTCCCTTCCCATCTCTTGCACTCTTTGTTGTCCCTCTTCCACTTTCATGGTGATAATGGATGGTGGAGATTAAAGGAGTGAGTTAGAAGGATGCAGAAACTACACAATTTAAACAATTCTCAGACCATCTACAAGTATTAATTTAATCATTGATATTATTAGAGTTCAATCTTTATCCAATGATCAACTTCTTGAAGTATTTATTATATTTATTGTTATAATCTTGTTATGAATGGAATAAAAGTCAATAGGATAAGATAGGCTTTCTATAGAAATAGTGATTAAAAAATTGATACGTTATTTCATCACAGACAAAAAGATACATCATTTCATTAGATAGTCATTTTGCTTTGCAGTGCTGCTCATAAGGTGACTTAGCAAACAGGCCTTCTTGGATTCAATTGCAGTTTACATACTAACATGCTACTGACTTTGAAGTAGAGAAATTTTATTAAGACTATAAGATAATCCTATGAATTGAATCAACATATGCTTTGATACTTGATGAATTCATTGTGAAGGTCATGGTGGTAGAGCATACAAAAAAGGTTGGAAAATTTGGTTTAGGATCAAACATTTAAACTCTTTCACTTATCAGTATGAGCAATAACTTTATCCAACATTTCCATAGGATCTAGGCTAGAAAACTCAAAATAATTTCCTCTCACTTATGGTGAGGGATGAGTGGGTGTGAGGTGGAAAGTGTGACTTTGTCAGAAAAACATCTTTTCAAACAAACCTGCATATATATATAGTTAGCCATTACTAGAAGAAAGCACAATATAAATAATAAAAGTCTATATGCTGTTATAGGAAAATTTGAACATGTGCCAAACTTCAAAACTACACATATATTAAATGTGCAAGTTCACACTAGATTAGCTGATAAAAGGATGATAAAGAGAAATGAGTTACACTTGATTTGATACTGCCACATCATGAAGTTTGGCAAGCCCTAACAGTAGACAGTCTTTGCCCAAGAATAAGCAATTAAGGGACCTTTTAGAGCAAATGAGCAGGGAATTTCAAAATAATTCCTTCCTAGTGCCAAAAGACAAGAACACACTAGTTTGTGAGGCTTTATAAATAAGATGACTTTCTTTTCAGATTAAAAAAAAACAACTAAAATATTTATATGCAATCAGAGGTAGCATTTACTATTATCTGAATTCATATGTTTTTAGTTCTTATGTATTTATCACATTCTAATTTGTATGGAAGCTGTTAGGGTTATACTGAATAGGGCACCAGACTTGTATGCAGGAAGACCAGTTCACATCTTGTCTATTGCTAGTTATGTGACTGGTCAAGTCGTGTAACTTCTCTCAGTTTCAGTTTGTTCATCTGTAAAATGGAAACAATAGCACCTATCTTAAAATTACCTCTTTATAAGTATTAACATTATTGTTATGTTATTTTTATCCATCTTCTCTTCCCTACTAAATTGTAAACTACTTGAGGAAAGAGATTTTTAAATTTTGTATCCTCTACAGAGCCTACCATAGTAACGTATTTATTAATAAGAGTTTGCTGAATGAATATTAAAATAGTCTAGACATTTTAAACCTGAAATGATACTATAAATAACATAACAAAGGGTATAATTTATGGAAATACTGTTGATAATAGAATAAAAAACACTCCACTGTATGCTTAAAGGGGGGGAAATGGTTTATTAGGATTATATAGGATGGCTTTGTCCAATGTATGCAATATGTTTTAGCTGGATAAAGAGAAATCTATGTGGTTTTGGGAGAGAGAGTCTAACGGAAGTAAGTAGTTCTTAAATCTTTTGGTTGACCTTCAAATTTGTTCATTTGCATGCTTCAGAGAGAATGTAAAGGAGTCAAATTGCTTTGCCTTGGGAAACTGCTATGTAGAGGTTTTATTACTAAAAATGATTATGCAGAAGTAATTATAACATTGCTGAGGTACAAAAAATTGCTGTAACCTAACCTTTCATGTTCCTTTGTGCTGGGAAAACAATATCAAACACTGATAAAGATATGGGAAACATGGCAAATTGGACAAAAGTTAAAAAAAAGAGTAATGATTTTTAGCATCCTTTGGGGAGGATGTGATAGAGTTGGCATAGTATTTGAGTTCAATCCAGCCCTTGTAGGTCTGGTTTTCAAGTATTTACTCTTTGATTATCTTTCATATCCCCTATAGAGATGTGATGTATATAATTATTTACATGTTATTTTCTCTATTGGCATGTGAATTCCTTGGATGCAGGGATAGTGCATTTTTTCCCCCTTTGTATCCTCAAGGCTTAGCACAGTGCCTGGCAAATATTTACCAAACGCCAGTTGAATGATTGATCTAGATCTCTGGGCTTGAACTTTTTGCTACCTCTGTCCCATCCCCATCCTATTTGGAAAGTATTCTTCCCTTTCAGTTGTTCCTCTTTCATCCTAGGTCCCTGGAAAGTAGGGTTCCAAATGAACTGGTCGTTCCCAATTTCTATCAGTTATTCATTTTAGTCTTCTATCACTGTAACAGATGATTACTAACCCTGAAAGTGAAACCTTTCCTTTTTATCCTAGCTTTCTCCTTATATTTATCTTTTCAACAACAACAACCCAATGAAGTAGTCCAAGTTCAAGAATTTATTGTCCCCATTTTTACAGATGAGGAAAGCTGAACCTCATAGATACTAAGGGTCTTACTCAAAATCATAAATCTGAGAGGTGGAATTTGAGCCCAGGTCTTCTGGCAGAGTTTAGTGTTCCTTCCACTGTATGATATGGCCTTTCAATTAGAAATTACTATTTGTATGATAAAAAATCATTTGTGCTTTTAATTAAGTGATGTAGTTCTACCTCATACATTTTAAAGTCTTTTGGGGGTAAGAATTATGGTTATAAGGTTGTGTCAGCATGGAATCTAGAAACCCCAAACTTGTAGCCTAGTAAGATCTGCTGAAAATTATGGTTTCTAGATTCCACTTTGACAGTTGATTGGGTGGGGGAGAGGGGAAAGAGAGAGTTAAGCTTCAAAGAATTGTTCGTTATTGAATAGGACTTCTTTAGATTGTTGTTGTAGTTATTTAAAAAGAGTTTACAAAGTTTTTACAAGAGTTGGTTAAAAGTTTTTCCAGGTGGGTGGCAAAGGAGGAATTTCTAATCCTAAAGTATTACCTCTTTTCATTTGAGTAATTTTAGGCCAGCTTAGAAGTGTTTTTGAGGACTGTGGCTAGGCAGAGATGAATTCCCAAAGTTAAGAGAAAGTTGTTTTGTCATTCTGTCAGATACTTTATTGTTAAATAAAGAATGCTTTAAAATATTCATTGGAGCCTTCATCTGAGAGTAGGGTATTAGAACGGAATCCCTTTGTCATTTTTGCCCTCTGGTATTCCTAAAGAGGGTAAAAGGTGGAAAGCTTTGGCAAATGGAAGACACAGAGTACTTTGTTCTGTGATCCATTAATGAAAACTGGTAGTAGTATAAAACTTTGTCACTGATTTTTTTCTTATTCTTTTGGTCTTATATTATGCAGTATTCGTTTTGTATTCACAAATTTTTCTCATGCCAGTTGCTTTTTGTTACAATGAAATCATTATTTTCAAAATTGTCCTTTTTTTTTCTCATTCAGAATGAGTGTCGGCCAACACTATATTTTAATATAATAATATATTATATAATAAACTGTGATCTCATCAATGTGACTATTCCTTCCATTTAAGAATTAAAGTGAAGGGTGCCAAATGTGATGGTTTCTTAGTCATTGATGAAGAAAGTAAGTAGTTATATATAAATGCTGACAAATCTGCCTCATTTTACAAATACTCATCCCTTCACTAGCTTTCTTTGATTGCCCATGGTAAGATATATTGCTTAGTGAACTTTTTATCAAACTTTCTGTGGACTTGTTTTCACTTCCACTACATTTGTTTTTATTAAATAATGTTTACTTTTCAACCTCCTCTTTGGTATTTTATAAATAAATTTTCATTCTAAACTGTTTTTCTCCTTAGCTTTTGGTCTAGTCTTCTTAGAAAGGACATTTCCCTGCTGGCAGTTTCTAGGGGAGGTTTTGACCTCCTTATTATGGTAACTGGTTTACCACAAGAAATCATAGAAACTTCCTAGATAAATCTAATCATACAACAGCTCAGTTCAACAATTCTCAGATTATCAACATCAAATGAGGGGTAAAGCTGGAGATAAGCTTATCAGAAGTATTTTCCACTTCCAGAGAAGCCATCCTATGCAGAACTGAAATATGGTGAGGACCCCACATTGTTTACAGATGATATTGTGCTGACTGCAACAAAGCCAAGCCAATTGCCCTGACTTCAATAAGTTTTGTGATTACTCAAAATTAATCAAGTTAATAATCAAATGGAGAAAGAAAACCTGTTGTCCAGTGACATATTGGATAGCTAGTCCAATGAGGCTTAGTACCTCAGTACATCTATCTAGGACAAGCACTACAAATGGATAATGAATTAATCCCAGAAATGAATAGGAGGAAAAGGGTAGGCCAGAATGTCTTTAGGAAATTGTGTAGTGCTTTTAATGGAATCAAGCTGCTCACCAACACCTAAAACCCATTTATTTATAACAACATTCTTCCAAAGCTAAATGGGCATATCCTAGTACACTTTTGTTTCCAAATCATTAAAATTTCACATGATGAAAATAACAAAGAGAAGAACATCATATAAATAGATTAAGTATATACACGTATATAATGCAACAATGACCAATCAGCCAAAAATGTTTGTCATTTGAGATTGCTTGAGTAAATATGGATATTATTGATTATGTTGCCTGGAGAAGTCAGAAAAGACAAAAGAGAGCTATGATTTTAAACAAATTTGGCTCAAGATGGCCAGTGTGATTTATTTACATTTGAATAAGGATTTACACAAGAATTAATTTAAACAATAATAACATTGAGTTAATAATTTGTCTTTATCGTTGCTTAATAGATATGGAACGGTAGCTTTCCTAAAACACTGGTCACATAATTTGCCTTATCCTGATAATTAGCTTATAAATTAATTTTAGTATACTCCCATTATCCCCCACACTCCTATACACTTACTTAATCAATCTAGAGAAGACTAATGGAAATTTTTTATTGAATATGATAAATGGTTATTTTTCTTTTTTAATATTTTCTGTTACTTTTAGATGACTTGCCAAGAAAATTTCTAGATGACTTCATTTGGCCTTGAGTTACTTTATATTTTGTAAGTTTTGTCCATAAATTAATACCATATACAGTATTTAATATGGTTCCATATTTTCAGTTAAAAAACACAAATTATTGTATGGCACTTCTGGAATAGATAGTCTTTGCCCTTAAAGAGCTTCAGGGCTTCCATTGCCATGTAGTCCTTTCTATAATTATGAGAACTTACATTTCTATAGTACTTTATAGTCAACAAATTGCTTTATGTGTATTGTCCCATTTGGTTCTCATGATAACTTTGTGGAATTAGTGGAACAAATATTAATACAGGTGTCTCCATTTTACAGCTGAAGTGACTAAAGCTTTCTCTACATCTTAGAGATGAAAAGACAGAGGCCCAAGAAAGTTAAGTTCTTGCTTAATTTAAGGTCACATAGCTAGTAAATGTCAGAACTGGAACACAAACACTAAGGGATTCAGGTTTCCAAACCAGTCTGTCCCTCTTCTCATATGTATTAAGTTATAAACTTGTAAAATGTGGATATTTGATAGGGATTTCTGTGATAAGGCTGATTTTTATAATTGAAAACCAAATAATTAGAATTAGATGTAAAGATTCACATCTTTATGTAAAAATATTTTGAGATAAGAAAAATCTGTAACTTTTTTTTCAAATTTAAACATTATTTTATTTGGTCAATTTCAAACATTATTCATTGAATTAAAAAAATCATTTTCTTTTCCTCCCTCCCCTCCCACCACCCCTCCCATAACTGACGATAGCTGATGCGCAATTCCATTGGGTATCACATGTGTCCTTGTTCCGAACCAATTTCCATGTTATTGGTATTTGCTCTAGGATGTTCATTTAGAGTCTTCATCCCTCATATCCCTTCAGCCCCTGTAGTCAAGCAGTTGCCTTTCTTTGGTGTTTTTGTTCCCACAGTTTGTCTTCTGCTTGTGGATAGTGTTTTTTCTCATAGATCCCTGCAGGTTGTTCAGGGGCATTGCGTTGACACTAATGTTGCATGATGATCAAGTTATCAAAATGTCTCAAACTTATCATGACTGAAATTAGAAATGAGAAATATGCAGTCTGGGTCATTGTGAGCATGGTTGAGTTTGATCTGCCTCTCTGGGAGAAGTACCCATACTCCAAGTTCTTGGAAATATCCAAGTGACTAATTAAATAGGATTCTAAATGGTGACAGTAGGAGAAAGGGTGAGAATAAAGGTATCACGATTGACTTCTGACTCTTAAAGATTATTCCTTTTATAGAGTTCTTAGGCTATTCTTTTGATATAGTTTTTTGAAATAAAGTAGCCATAGGGGACTTTATTCTAGGGAATCATTCTTCTAATCATCAAAAAAAATTTAGTTTCTTTCCCTAAAAAGTGATAGTTTAATTTGCTGTAGGGGTTGGGGGGTGGAGAGTGATTCTAATTTCACATTTACTCATTTGGCCATTTTACTAGTTTATTATTAGTTTCTTCCAGAAGTCATTTTGATTAATTCCATGGGCAAGAAATGAATGTAAATGATGTGTGTAGTATAAGGATTTTAGAAAAAAATAAGAAGAATAAATAATAAGAAAATCTTATCTCACAGGAAGACTTTATGTGTTCCTAGGAGATAAAATCAAGAAAACATACATATCTTTCTAAAGAAAATCTTTAAGGTTTTCTTAGACTATCTTAAGGGGCAAGTTTTTTCTTAGACTATCTTAAGGGGCAAGTTCCTCCTGCAACATGTAGTTTGTACATAACATATACATAGGTGTAGAAATTGTACAGATCTGTATATTTCTATAGATGTGTATATAGTTAAATTGTTATAAAATTTTGATTTTATTAGTATCGTAAGTTCATTTTGAATTTTAATGTAGTTTTGGTTTTCCATATTGATAAGATAAGGTCTAAGCATAGTAAAGAGTTATGTTTGAATTGTTCAAACAGGATTTATAAGATGCAATTTGCATAAGTTTTGCATAGTTATTTTACATAGACTTTTTTTTGTACGACATAAGTTAAATTGGTTTTTGTTACTATTTTATTGTTTCAAAAGTTTTTCAAAAGTTTGCATTTTGTATTTTGCATTTTGAATTTCTGCATTTGTGCAAATATATTTTCATTGAAATTTTCTTTACTTTCATTTATATTTCATTTATATAACCCTAGTACAGGTTAGCATAAAATAAAGTGTAGCAATAAGAATAGGATAAGATAAGCACAAGATTAAGACTATTTTTAGGAAATATAATAATAATAATAAGGTTAGGTATAGCTTTAGAATTACATAGAATACTGAGTTTTTTCTCTCCATATGCTTGAAGGGGGAAATTATAAGGATGATATTAGAAAATAAGTATTGTTTTATTAGTTTAGAGATAAGAAGTAGAGAAGCAGGCTTGAGAAAGAATTTGAGTTTGAAATAGAGCTGAGAGAGTAAGTTAATTTAAAATGTTGACAGTTATAACTGTTTTTCTGTGTCAGTTACTCTCTCTGGGTGTGGCAGTTGGTCTCTGGCAGTTGGCAAAATCTCACACACAAAATCTCAGGGCTGGAGGAGGTAACATCTTGGCCTTTCTCTATCTGAGGGAAAGACCTGAAGGAGCCTAATGTTTTCTTTTTCCAACTTGGGAAACACTATTAACTATCTATTGCTGTTTTCATTAATTGGTTTATATCTGAGAAGACCAAAGAAAGACCTGGTCCAGGCTCCGAGTCCTAAAGTGATTCTTGTTGAGACTCAAACAGCTAGCCTTTGTTATTTTATAACTGGAAGGCAAAGTTAAGAATTAAAAGAATAGTAGAGGTAGTTTTATTTAGAATAGTATAAATTTGGATTAGTCAGATCAGGGAGGATTAGTGTGAAACACAGGAGAAGTGGTTCCTTGTGGAACCAGGGAATTTATTTGGGTGGATTTAGAATCCCTTAGAATTAGAAATCCTTTTTGTCCTTACATATTTCAATAAATATTTTATTTTTTATAAGAGTCTCTTTAGCATCCTTGTGCCTGGCCCTGAAGGGAAGTGCACAGTTGAACTTCACTTTACTTTATCACTGAAGATACTTTTGATTACATACATCAAAAGTATCTGAACAGTTTTGAACCTGTTTTGGCATAGTTTTCCATCTATTTTTATAACTCGCTATTTTTATTTTTACAATAGTAATGTGTTCTAGAAATAGTTTGTTTATCTTGACAGTTAACAGTGCTGTGTGAGAGGGATGAAGATGTAATAGATATTATGCATATTATAAAAACCTCAAAAGGCTTTGTATAGGTAAGGCTGCATTTTTATTAAGACTTATAGAGAAAAGAGGTATAATGGAATTCTGGATCTATTCTTTAGAATTAAGGGTTCTCTGATCTCTAGCTTTAACCGAATAGAAAAATTTTATTTCAGGAAAAGATGAGGCATGGGGCAACAACTAAAATACTTGTTTCCCTTATCATTGTTTTTGCAATCGGAGCTAAGTCTTTTTTTTGTTATAAATCGTTTTTTGTTATCTTCATGAATGGTCACATTTAACTTACATATATATTTAGGTTCCTAAGAAATGTAGGTAGTTTTTGTGTTTTACCAAGTGATTTGTTGTTCAAGGTGAAAGAAAATGGATTTTTTTGGGCACACTAATTTACCCAAGTTAAAGCAGTACTTCTTCAGGTTTACAGCTTACAAAAACTAGTGGATCAGTCAAAACTCTTCAGAAAAATTGGACAAGAATTTAATACGGAGGAAAAAGGACATTGAATGAAATGAAAACTGGCATGTAATTTTTCAGAGATTCTGATGATTAGTATGACAGTGAAACTAATCTGGTATGAAAATCTTAATGGGAAGTTTTATACCTAGCTAGTATTTTCCTTTAAAAAAGTAGCTATAATTGAAAAAGCAGATTACTTTGGTTTTTCAAGCTTTGCTGTTAAACAGTGGGGAAAGTATGACAATATTTTAACCCAAATTTAAAAGGAGATACTGAGAATATTTTAGTACATGAGCATTAAAAAATAATGATGAAATTGATACCTTTATATTTGGAATTTAGATGCTAAGAATCTTCATCATATGGAATTTTCTCCATATATTTGCTTATGAAAAAATTATGCATGTATTACAATCTTGGCTATCATTATATTAGCATATTTATTTTGATGTCACAAAGTTCTAGGAACCAAAAAAACCTAATAAGAGACATGAAATCTATGTCTATTCCCTTCTTGAAATATTCTCTTATTGCCTAAAATGGTTAAAACCTTGCTTTTTTTGGACTACATGTAGGACTTTGTTTTAAATTCACCTAATATATTTGTTACATCATTACATATTATGCTGTATATCATAGTATATTAAATTATTTATAATATTATAATTACATATATATTGCCATCCTTATATGCTAAATTTTGTGAGGATGAGTGACCATGTTTTAATTAAGCCCTCTCTCTCAGCCCTTAATGCCATATATTGACTTAAATAGTTGAAAGTTTAATTGAATGTCTCTGCTAGGTATCGTTATTAGTCTAGGTCAGTGATGATGAGCCTTTTAGAGACCACATGCCATGCCCTGCTCTCTCTACCAGAGACTGAGTGCTTCCCTCACATACACACCCTCCCCATGGGATGAAGTCCTCTCATTGGACTGCTGAGCAGAGGGGTGAGTGAAGTGAAAAAATGTCGTCAGACGTAGTGGAGAAGGGGAAGGCAGCAGCTCGACCTAAGTCCCTCCGCCTTTCTAGTAATGAACTCTGGCAGGTAACAGAGTGCATGCCCACAGAGAGGGCTCTGTGTGCCCTCTGTGGCATGTGTGCCATAAGTTTGCACCATGGGCCTCGGTGCTCTAGGAGCTTTAAATATGTATAAAACAAGTCCTATTTTCCCATATGTCCTTAATCTATAAAATGAGAATTGTGGTTTATTGTGAAAATCAAATGAGATTATGCATGTAAAACATTTTGTTGGATCTTATAATTACAACAAGAACTGCATGGCACCAGAAGACTTCAAAGTTCTTTGAGGGCGTGGTGACCTAGAATATTTAGGACCTTTACCTTAAAAAATAGCTCTTAATAAATTAAAAAAAAAAGATATGATGTTTTAGGCTTATATGTTAAAATCTATATCAGTGCTGTGACCATAGGATCAACAAGACATGCTCCTTGCCTTCAAAAATTTACAGTTTAGTCAAGGAGATGAAATTGTTTACTTGAACAGGTATCACTGAAAGGCAGAAAGATGTGTCCATAAATGATATAGAAAATAAGATTCATTAAAGTTCTGAGTAGAGAGAGAATGCCCTGGTTTAGGGGAGTTAGGGAAGATTTCATTGAAAAGATGAATTTCAAGTGGGTCTTGAAGTATTGAAAAGATTAGGATTTTTTTTTTGCCCTAAATCTGTGATTTCTTTTGTGTAGGGAGCATACTCCATAAAGAAGCTACTCCCCATCTAGCTTGACAAATGTTTTACTACTTAATCTCAGAGTTGCTTGGGGTCATTGAAAGGTTAA
Organism: Monodelphis domestica; assembly: GCF_027887165.1. Classification (NCBI taxonomy): domain Eukaryota; kingdom Metazoa; phylum Chordata; class Mammalia; order Didelphimorphia; family Didelphidae; genus Monodelphis; species Monodelphis domestica. The sequence continues at coordinate 214,040,954 of NC_077229.1, read as the reverse complement.
GTGACTGTCCCAAGAATCTTACAACCAATATTTCTCATACCATCTTTATTCTAATACTGATCAGTCCTTCTTCACCTACTATCTCAAACTGCTTCTTGGGATTAAGATTGGGGAAGGAAACTAGGTAATGAATTTCAGGGAAGAAAGAATGAATGGCATATGGAAAGGTTAGGCCCAAGTGTGGGAATCAATACATAGGAATTAGGAATTTACTACATATTAAATGATACTATGCCATTGCCTTTTAAAACTTAATATGGTATTTATTGTCAATATTTATTGTTGGTTGCAAAAGGAGGAGTTGTTATTTGAAAGAGTTCATAAGACACTGGCCTTGATGCCAGGAAGACTTGGACACATATCTCTGTTCATACCCTTATTATATGTGTGATTCTGGGAGAATCTTAAATTTCTGTGTGCCATTTCCTCATTGGTTAAATGAGTGAATAAACTATATGGCTTCTGAGATGCCAGCTCTAAATCTATGAACTTATAATATTTTTACCAAATGGCAGTTATTTTATGAAACATTTTAAAAATTGATAGAGGTAAGATTTTTTTCCCCTTAAAGCTAGAGACTATATATACTCATGTGGAGGAAGATCATATGATTAGAACAGAAGTGAACAATTAGTTGAAGATGGGGTGCACTTAGCATATTGGCAGAAGAAAGTGAAATAATGGACAATAGAAGGAATTTTCAGGAGGGAACATAATTTGATCTATACAGTAGAAAATGAATGTGTTTTTGGCAGGGACAATTAAAGGGACAGAACTCATTAGTTTTTTTAAAAAGTCAATAATACTCTACTGGAAAAGAGCGCTTGATTTGAAGTTGGAGGACCAGATTTCAAATCCTACTTCTGTCTTTTATTATCTATTATGATATTGAGAAAGTAATTTTATTTCTCTGGGCCTTAGTTTCATCTTGTGTAAAATCAAGAGCTTGAACCAGATAATCTTAATAGTTCTAAGTCTTTTATCCTATGATTATGTGTAAGATTATGGGGAAATTGGTTTAGGAAAAGTAGTCTAAATCTAGTAAACTAGGGTTTGATTTCAGCAAAGGCTTGCATATTAGTTGAGGTGGGCAAAGAAGGGATTTGGTGATTATTCTACATATTTTTGTTATAATGGAGCTGATGTTGCAATGAGGGCCTCCTAGTATTTTCATTGCTGACTCCTTTTGAGTGGGATTTAAGTCTGTTTAATTAATTTCAACAGGCATTTTTAATATGCTTGCTATGTGTGAAGGTACTATGTATACAAAAACCAAAAAAGCCCCAAACCGTCCCTGACTTGCTGGCCAATTCCTCATTATTTTTATTGTTCATGAATACGTGATAACATTTTTCAAGTCTGGTTTTCTGTGGTGGGGTGTTATAAATGTTGTTAGGTGTTTGGCATTTTCCCAAAGAGGTCAAGATTTTCAATATCTAGATATTTTTGGCTGCATTTTCTGTAGATTATTTAATATCCCATGAGTCATATAACTTCTGAGTATCGTAGAAAAAGATTATAAATTTTATTGATAAAGTGGATTCTATCCTTGGAATACTAAATCTTATTTGTGATTGTGAATTATAGATATAATGTGTAAGGAAGAAACTGACCTTTGTGTGTGTATAGTATACCAGTATTTTGCATAAGTTTACACAAACAAAATATATATTGTATACGAATATTTGGAAATATAAATATTGCCTCCTCCAATCAAATGTGAGCTTCTTGAGGGCAGGAGCTCCTTCATTTTTGTTTTCTATCCCTAACACCTTGCACAGCACCTGGCATGTAATAGTCTCTTACTAAATGCTTATTGATCAATTGACTGGCTACTGTTAATAATCATACTAATAGCTGAAAGATAATGTTTTTTAAGGTTTGCCAAGTGTTTTATATACATGTTCACTTGAGTGTCATAGCACCTATAGGTTACCTTCTAAGGTAGACCCTTGAGATGTTATGTTAATATTATAGATGAAGAGACTGAAGTGATATTCAGTCTCATAGCCTCATGATTCTAATATTTTTTCCATTATTACACTATTATATCTGTTATTTTACATTTGATGTTTCTCTGTTGAGTAAATATTGATTTGGAAATAAGTACTTGAATTCACTATTGCTTAACTTTTTTGTATCATAGTTATCTAGACTAGAGAAAGGTGTATTCTAATTCATTAGGGGAACAGGATATTGAGAACAAATACAGTGATGTCTCCTGGGGGAGCAGAATAAAATAAACTTTTTATAGTGGTAGTAATTTCCCCCCCTTCCTCTTCCTTCCATCACCCCAAAAGAATCTATTTGAAAAGTTAGATTTTTGTGTATTTGATTTTTCTCAAACTGATGCCCAGAACTTGTTTCTAGGCCCTAAAATCACTTTTAAAAGTTTGATTGGACTTAATTTTTAATGTCACCAACATATGAGCAAGCTTGAAACACCCCATGGTTTGTAATTACAGTTGATGTATGATGATGTGCTTTCCTGATGGTGTTAAGTCTCTCTAGGTTATTGCATTGAGGGTATTTTCATTATAGGTAGTCAGCATTAACATTATTTCCCTAATAAAAATTCAATCACATAAAGGAATTCTTCACAATAAAACCATTCCCCTGTTTTACTAAATGGTTAATGGTAACCATATATGTTTTTTGTTTCTATTTATAAACCCTTACCTTCCATTGTGGAATCAATACTGTGTATTGGCTCCAAGGCAGAAGAGTGGTAAGGGCTAGGCAATGGGGGTCAAGTGACTTACCCAGGGTCACACAGCTGGGAAGTGTCTGAGGCCACATTTGAACCTATACCTCCTGTCTCTAGGCCTGGCTCTCAATCCTCTAAGCTACCCAGCTGCCCCCAACAATATATGTTTTTAAATGTGTAACAAAATTTTTACTTCAAAGGATCCCACACTTTGGTTCTCTTTTATATGTAAAGATCATATTCAATCATGAAAAATGCCACCTAGCTATCTAAAACACTGACTTTTTATATATAGTTGTAGTACATGTATTATTCTCTTTCTGTTGATCTTTATTTGCATTATTTTATTTTTATTCATCATAGTATTGATGCTGTTTTATAAGACGTCATTTGTTTATTTTTCAATTATTGTTAAAGATAAAAAATTATGAATATCTTTCTCAGATAAATTCTTTAATTTTTTTCAGGATATCTTTAGGAAAATATTCTATATTGGAATCAGTGGGTTGAAGCATAAGATTAGTTTTGTGATTCTTATCATATCATATATTGCATATTGTTTTCCAAACAATGGCTCTAGTTTCCAAAATCTACCAACAATGTATTTAGTACATGTTGCTCGAAAATTGAATTTCATTTTTTGAACATTTATTATGTACTTATTGTGTGCAAATCTTGGCACCAGGGATACATGTGTAAAAGAATACAGTATTTGACCTTAAAGAATATAGATTATATGTATATGAGTCCTAACAATACTGAATTTTATAAAGTGGTACCTTAAGGTTGAGTTTTTAATGTATCTGATTATTACAAGATTTGAATGTTTCATCCTTCAAAAATTATCTGTTGGAAATTTCTGGGAATGAAATTTTTGAGAGCATACTTATTTTGACAAAATACTTAAATAGATCTTTGATCTCATTGATGTGAGTATTCCCTTCAGTCAGTGATGCAAATTACAACCCATACTAGTCTTCTTGTCCTGTATAATTCTTGTTGGTGAGTTCTGCAGATCTAGCTAATGTATAATGGACTTTCCCTTCTAGGTATTTTGTATATGAGTATAAAAAAACAATTCACTCCAAAACTATGGAAGCAAAAGGATTGTCTTATCCCTTGCTTTCACTACATGACTGGCCTACTTAATTTTCTAGTCATATACATCTCTCTTATGTCATTTTACATTGCTTTTTGTGCATATATAACTATAGTCAGTAATATGCCATGACTTATTTATACTCATCATTCATCTCTTCATTGTTCTTTGGGTGGTCTGCAGTTTTAATTCCTCAAAGATTGTGGTATTCAGTGTTCTGAAGATATGAAGAGTCTTGGTTAATGCTAATGTTTAAAAGTTGGGGCTTTTTTGTTTGAGAAATATGAAGTCTTAGAAAATGTGGAGCAGTTTCCCAAATGTGATCCGTCCTGTTCGCTTTCTCTTATTTCAATTTTAGGTTCAGTTTTCACTGTGTAGTGCTGGTCTAAGATATGGAGTACATACTGAAGGACCAGGTAGCTCTATATAACCAAATTTTTGTTGTACTATAATTCTCTTAAAATCAGAGCATAGTTAAAATGATTATGATAATAGCATTTGCACAGTACTTAAAGGCTTATAAACTGTTTATATGTTTGTCATTTTATCCTCACAATAGCCTTAGCAGGTAGGTATTATTATTATTATCATCCCCATTTTCAGATAAGGAAACTAAAGCTGAGAGATGTTTGTTAAATGACTTTCCTAGGTCTCAGAGTTAGTAGGTAGGTGAGGCTAGATTTTAATGCAGATCTTCTTCAGTCTAAATCTAGCACTCTTTCTACTGTCACCTTTTACTTAGCTTGAGAAAGTACAGGTTTGGGGCAGCTAAATGGCTTAGTGGATTGAAGGTGGGATGGGAGATTCTGGGTTAAAAGCTGGCCTCAGACAGTTCCCTGCTGTGTGAGGCTGGGCAAGTCACTTAACCCCCATTGCCTAGACGTTACTGCTCTTCTGCCTTGGAACCAATTCTTAGTATTGATTCCAAGATGGAAGGTAAGTGTTTAAAAAAAAAAAGAAAACTTACAGAATTATTACAGCATATTAAGTTTCATTAAAAGTATTTAACTTTGTACCTATGTTTAAATAACAGTTCCATATGTCATAGATCTATCATTTGAGTTGACTATTCTAATGTAGCTAGCTAACCTTTTCATGTAGCCAGCATGCCTTTTCATATTAGTTATTTCTTGATTATGTTTTCATAAATCTTTCATAAAGGATTTACCCAGTGAACTAGAGGTCTGTCTTTAAGACATAACTCAGCAAATTGTGACCTAAGGGCTAAATCCAGCTTACTCTTTTGTAGCCTGTTTTGGTAGAACCCCAGAACCAAGAATGTTTTGGGGCACAAAAATGATGTCAACCAGATCTGACCCACATGCTGTGGTTTACTGACCTTTGCTACAAAATTTTCTAATATTTTGTGGTATTGGTACAATATTCACTGCCTTGCTTCATCACTGTTCCAACTTTTCCATTTCTCAGATATTATTATTCTTACCATTTCTTAACATATTCTTGTGAATATTCTGCAGTCCACTTGCACTCAGCATGTGTCTGTGTTGCCCTCTGGATCAACTGCAAATTTGTTTCTTTAGTGATAATACTGTCCTGTGATTCAAAACTATATGTCACCCCTGGGGGAAAAAAAAATCAGTGTTAAGAAGATGAATTTTTATGTCAAGGAGCAACTTGGGGTTTTAAAAATTCATTGTAATTTCCCAAATGCAATCCAGCCAGTTTTCTATCTCTGTGCAATTTTGGATTCCCTCTTATTTTCATCTGAAGTCCTTATTCATGATATATGACTTGATGGCCCAACTCAGTGGGCTACCCATTCAGCTGGATAGCATACTATAGGCAACAAAAATTCTTAATCTACTTGATGTTTTTTGTTCCTAAAGGAAAAAAGATTTCTTATTTCTACATTCCACATAAGGACAATAGTTTTTTTAAAAAAATATATTTATTGACTGGTAAATGGAAAGGAACTTGCAAACACATCTATTTTTGGCATGTTTTGGGTGTAATAGTATTAGTTCTTTTTCTCTGCCAAAAAGTGATGATAGTATGGGTTTTTTACTTTGTGGAGATTGCCTCCTTATTCTAAAATACATATTAAGATAACATTTTGTTAAAATAGAATTTAAAGAGAATTTAATTTTTATTGGTTTGGCCAAAGGTATTAGGAAAGCTATTCTCATATCTATCTGAGGTTGGTATATTTACTATAAACCTGATGTTGAGATTTCATTTCCTTCCAAGGCAAATCCTCCAAACTTTAAAAAAAAATGCTTTAGTGACAAGAAAGAAAATGAATTGAAAAAATAATAAGCCCAAAGTAGTCCGACTTTGAGGAAAAATATTATGAATAATAACAAATCAAGTAGTCTCCCTTCAGATATGGCTAATATCTTGTATTGTGACAATAAAGTATCTTATCATTGCTTTGCAATATCTTGAATTTCTTATGAACTGAAACATCTGTTATAAAGATATGTTCTAGAATGTATCATGTGTCTTACAGGAAACATTGTTTATATTTGCCTCTTGTCATTTCTTTGCTTTTTATTTGTAGCAAATGTGGACCAAAATACCATTGTGTAGCACCTTAAATGTATTTTAAAAATCCTTATCTTCTGTCTTAGAATCAATACCGTGTATTGGTTCCAAGGCAGTAGGGTGGTAAGGGCTAGACAATGGGAATTAAGCAACTTCCTCAAAGTTGTATAGCTAGAAAGTGACTGAGGCTAAATTTGAACCCAGGAATCTCTGTTGAAAGCCTGTCTTTCAATCCACTGAGCCACCCACCTGCCCCCTTAAATATATTTTTAAACTTTTGTTCCATAAAGTAAAATAAAAAATTTAGAGAAACAACATAGTTTTGAAAAATGAAAATATTTCAATTAATTTTTTTCTAGAGGAGTTGAATGTGAAATTGAATTCTGAGTAGTGCTTAGACAATTCCTTTTGAGAACCGGGTACTCTGACATAGAAGATTGTTATTTTTTTTAACTTAGTTGATTTTAAGTATTGTCAGTTTTGCTGAATGAGTGAGTTAGAAGTATCTTTAATTGAATCACATGGCCTTTCTCTGGAAAAAGATGAAGCCCAGAAAGAAGTAAAATTGAAAATAGACTTCCAGTTTCAGCATCATGATTGATGAAAATCTTCTGATTAAAATGAATGGAGAAAAGCAGAAAAGATTAAATCCACAACTCATGTAATTACCATTACTTTTAAGGAAATTCTTTCCCCACCCTATCTCTATTTCTTTGAAGAAGAATGGAGAAGGGGGAGGGGGTTGGAAGTGTAATGGAAAATAATATAAATGTGTAGAGAAATGAAGATAGCTTGTGATTTCTGTGAAACTGGGCCAGCAGATCTGCAGAAGTAACTTACATTCAATGCTTTAAGATATGTAAAGTGCATTCTTCAGAAAAACACTATGAGATTGTTAATATGAGTATAATTGTCCCCATTTTAATGATGTGTGAATTAGGAGGCTTACCAAAATACCATTATTTCTTTATATGGGAAATTCTTTGATTCAATGAAAAGAATAGTGGTTAGGCAGTCATACAAACTGGATCCTGTTCCCAGATTTGCTAACATCTTGCTGTGTGTGTGTGTGTGTGTGTGTGTGTGTGACTTTGAGCAATCTCTTAAACTTTCCAGGCCTCATTTTCTTCATCTGTAAAAAAAGAGGGGATAGTATGTTTTGTGTGAGTAATAAGATGTTTCAAGACTTTTAAATGGTAAATCCCAATTTTCAGTGGACAAATATCCAGGCTATGAAGGATTCCTAAAAGGCAATTTTATTTCATATCTTAAGTCAGCACTATGCTGTTGCTCACTGTCTTTGCTGAACTCATTAACTATTTAGATGATTTTATATCCTAATGAAAACAGGCTAATTAGGTTCGGTGCATCTTTAAGACTATAGAATAAAATGTATATATTTTGAAATCAGTTGAAATTGTGAAATTAGTTGAAATTAGAAACATCCAAGGAACCTGGGAAAAAATTTGAAAATTGAGATAATTTCTAAGGTCAAATAAAGTTTCCTTGAAACTCATTCTCTGAGGACATTTTTTTTTAAATTTGGAGTGGCTAGTACAAGCCTGGAGTTGTCAGTAATTCCAAGAGACAATTTATAGCTATCTTTATTTGGCTATTCACTCTGTGGATCATCTGTGTCAGATCCTCAATCCCATATTGCCTTCTGCATGATTCTGGTTATTTCTTTCAATTCTGTCAAATGTATAGAGATCTCATTCCGTTATCAGACACGATTAGGAAGGTGAATTTGTTAAATAAAAATAATAACATGGTTAGCCTGATGTTTGGTCTTGGAAATATATGTTTGTATATGTATGAATGTATATGCCATACTTGAGGGGAAATCAGTGTTAAAAAGATGTCAGGGACCAGATTGGAAGTTTTTTTAGTGTAGTGTAATTTCCTAAATGCGATGAAGCTTGCTTTCTATCTCATATACAATTTTGGCCCCCATAGGAGGACATAACATATGTGTGTATGCATATGTATGTATTATGTAAAATTTATGTTCCTGTTCTAATCCATTGCTGTAGATAGTTGAGAGTTGTTTGTATGACTTTGTCTATAAATAATGACACTGATCCACTGCTAGTAGGGCAAAGCTTTGTGGTGAAGGATTTGTACTAAACCATCCTTCATGTTTTGGGTAGTGTTCCCTGTGATACATGTTTTTGAGAGGGGTACCCAAGGTTAGAGGACAAAGCAAATCCATCTCACTTATTGAATTCAATCTGTTATAGATGAATTGATATTATTTCTAAGTAAGATATTTGGGAAAAGGTAGTGTGGATTCCTGAAACTTACTTTTTACTTGAAGAACACAAAGTGTAAAATACATGTGAAGGATTAATAAGTTATTTGGCTAAATTTTAAAATGTAATTACAATGAAATAACCCAAGTTTTTCTTTCTTTATTACTTGGTGTTATTTTGAATCTCATTTGGAGTAAGTTAAAAAATAGGACAAAAATACTCCTAACACAATTTGTATCATGTTTAGTTTTAGGAGATTAATATTAAATCTCATAGTTTTAAAGGAATGCCAATACGTTGTGAGTTTTTTGTAATTATAGATATTGTTTTTACCTTTTCACTCCTAAACAGAAATGAATAAAAAATTCTAGATGAAATGTCTAAAATCTAGTGTGTCCTGAATTGAATGTTATTAATTTGCCTGAAATGCTTTTCTCTGGATTATAACTATTTTAAAATAAATATTACATGATTGTTCCTGTTCCTATTAGTTTCTGCCCTCAAAATTTCATCTATTAAGTAAGTACTGTGATATCAGTACATGCCATTGATGTTTGTTTTGTATAAAGTAAATTTGTGTGGTCTTCTTGGTATTGTGCTCACTGAGAAATTTGTTTTTGTTTTCATAAAGTCAGAATATAATGTCCTGAAAGAAAAAAAAATATATGTTCACAATGGGAGGTGTGACAAGTTTTTAAGAGATTTTTAAAAGCCAAAAAATATGTTCATCTTTGTTCAAATCTAAGAACATAGAAAGATTGGAATTGGAAGTTTAAAAAAGGTCAGATAGGTTTATAAACAAGGGTGACTGTCCCTTTCCCTTGCCATCTCCTATCATACTTTTCTTTATATATATATATATGCAGAGAGAATGATGGCTAATTCACAAAATTTAATCCTCAGCTTCATTTAGTCTTAGCTTTTGTATTACTTGTAGTAAAGGGGACCAGGGATGCAGATAAGGACAACCATATTTCTATTCTTCCTTAGTAACTCATGCCTATATCATTTCACAGGAAGTCCATTGATGTATTTTAACAAAACTTCACTGTGGTATTACTTGCCTAGCTTCTTATGGATTCCACTGATCCTATGGAACTTTCTGCTGTGATGTTATTTTGACTGACTTGTTTTTAAGGAGCCATTAATTATGAAAGAAAGAGTTTACCTGTACAGAATAGTAGATAATTGATCCTTCTGTCTTGGGCAGTTCTGGTAAAGCACTTTCTCAGAAGTTCTTGCTTGTGACATGTTGAGGTGAAAAGTGCAATTACTTGGGAAGTCTTTTATTGGGAGGGAAGTTGTAAAAAACGAACACCAAGGATTTGTAACTGAATGACTTGGAAATTAGTTAAATCAGAGCCCAAGTAGTGAGAAATTGCACTAGAGTTTTCTATCACCCTCATTGGCCCTACTTGTTCTCTTGGGTTGGAGGTGTGCTAGAATGGTTTTTTGCATTCCAGCCAGATGTTACGGTTCCCAGACTCCATGTGGATTATCAGGCAATGTTTATTCTTTATAGACTCTCTTTTTCTTTGAATCATGGTGGGGGCCTTATGCAGGACAGTGATCTTTTTTTATTTCATGTAGTTAAGCCAAGAGTGTTATTTCTGAAGTACTCATCTCTGTAAGGGTTCTGAGCTAGAATTTGTGTGTAGGATAGCAGAATATTCCCTGCCAGATTTTTTCGTTTGTCTTCTTGGCTAGGGAAGCATATAGTATAATGTGGGTTAGAGTTTATTTAATGAAGAATGGAGTAGTGATTTGGAACTTAAAGCCCATATTGTTTCAATAGTAAGCTTGCTGGCTTAGCTTTCTCTTTGCCCTACCCACACAGTTAAATCCCACCAATCTTTGCTCTCTGCTTCATGTTTTTCTGTGTTGGGAATTGAGGGGAATATTATATGATTGTGCTCTTTCATTGTCACTTAATAATTCATGGAAGGTCAAAGCTAGACTGACCTGCAAGTAGCACTGTTTGAGAACAGAATTATGCTTTCCTTTGGAGTAGTAATAAAATCAGCCAGAAGTTTTACTGACCCCTTTATATTTTTTTAGTTCCATTCACAGAAGTATTTGTTTTTTTCAACAAAATAAAGATGGATTATAGGTAATTTAGATAGAATGGATCATGAAGGCATCAATTTTTATTTATGATAACATATAATTCCAAATACTTCCATAGTCACATTGAATTTTAAATCAAAGGAAGAAAGAAAGGGCATATTTAAAAGACCCTCCAGGAACTGACTTGAGATAAATGTAGTTAGAAAGCTTCTCTGTCAAGTTTTTGTAGTAAGCAGATGAACTGAACCCATTGAAATTTTGCATTTGAAGAAAGGTCATTTCTATTTCTTGGTGTTTAGAATAGGATAAAAATATGTACCAAGAAAGCCTGTTGAAATGCTAACTTTAATTGCTAAATCTACAATATGCCATAAGATGATATGTTGATATATTTGTCTGGAGGTATATAAGAATTTTTTCTTATCTATTGTTTAGCAAGTTAATTTTGTAGTTGGTAAGTACTCTCAAATAAATGAATGTATATGCATACACACATATTTATGAATTTAAAACTATGTGTATAATTTACATAGACATATAATTTGTACATATTGATTTCTAGTTGTCCAAAAACCAGTTCAAGGTCTAAAATATTTGTAGAAAGTGTTGCTTTTTCATTTTCTACCTAACACTTATAGTCCAAGATTCTCTGATCATTCATTTATTCTATTTGCAAGGAAGTATCTTCACTTGTCTATACAAAAATGCAAAAAGAATGAATAACAAGCAGATCAAAGAAGAGATCCTGATGGAAGAAGGTACGTTTAACATTCTAGGTATCACAGAAGCATGATAGAATGAGACTGATGACTGTAGTATGACTCTAGGTCAGGGGTCCCCAAACTATGCCCGCAGGTACATGTAGCCCCTGAGGCCATTTATCTCCCCTCCCCCCACTTATTTGGTCCTCACCACACTTCTGGAAGGGGCACCTCTTTCATTGGTAGTCAGTAGTCAGTGAGAGGAGCACTGTATGTGGCGCTGCCGCAAACTGTTGGTGCTCACGTACAGTACTACTTCTGGTGACATAATCCTTTGCGTGGTGTTTTGTTCTGAGAGTAACTGATCAAGAATGAGGCCCCGCACAAGGATTATGTGGCTGCACAATGGAAGATATCAGCACAGTCAGTGGCGATCTGGGGGAGGGGATTCCGCACTGTGTATACTGCTGCCCGGCATAGTGGTGGTGGTGATGGGCCTGTGCAAGGTGTGACAGTTCCATCCCAGCCAGCGCTGTAGCCTCTGCTATCCTAGACAGCTGTATACAGATTTGTTCATAGTTTTTTTTACTAGTCCGGCCCTCCAATGGTCTGAGGGACAGTGAACTGGCCCCTGTGCAAAAAGTTTGGGGACTCCTGCTCTAGGTTAACATACCTTATTCAAAAGTAACATGAGAGGTTAAAAAAATTGGGAAGGATCAATATATGCAGTAGTACCATATACTAAAATATTTTATTTACTTGAGGAAATCCAAGAACCAGAGAATATTAAGGAAAACAGTGAAAAACAATTGGTATAAGGGCAGTGGAGGAAGGAAGAAGCAATATTTATAGAATATACTCCAGATCATCTGAACATAAATAAGAAATAGGTAAACAGTTTGAGAAGTACATCACAAACCTATCACAGAGGCCCGATAATACTAGGGATGAGGGACTTCAGTTATCCAGACAATGGAACTGCCAAAAGCAGAGCCGCTAATGACTTTTTTTTTCATAATGTTATTTTTTTGCCTTCAAAAGGTAGAAGATTAGAGGGAAATTAGAGGGAAATTATTATAAATGAATTTTTACTAATATGAAGGAATTACTGAAATGGAAATGCTGAAAACTTTAGAAATAAGTGACCAATCCATTATAGGCTTTTTTGAAGAAAAAGAGGAAAACCGGAAACAGCCTGAAAATATGTCTTGAGATTTGGAGAGAGCTTTCCTAGGATTCAGAGATAGGATAGTGACACACTATTAGGTTCTAAAATTCTGGTGTAAGTCTAGGAAGGGTGAAAAATTCTCCAGAATAAAATTCTGAAAACACAATGAAAAATAATTTCAAAGAAAAACGTGTCAAAATAAATGGATGTAGACATACAGGGGATTCACCAAACAACTTAATATTTTTAAGAAGGCATAGCTACACTGTGGAAACCAGTTGGTGATAACAGTATTTTTAAAAAAGAATTTGTACCAGTGATTAACAACACCATGGTATGACAGCTTCTGGGTGCTGTGGATGAGTCAAAGTCATGTCATTCATATTAACTGTAGCCACTAAAAAATTGGCAGATATGATTGCTGTGCCATGTTCTTTGAACATGTCAGTGTCCTTTGAAACATCTTATAAAAATATATATTGTGAGATAGGAGAAGGGCAGTTATCCTGATTTTCAAAAGAAGAAAACTACTGACCATTTTGAATTTAATTCCTAGAAAATATAGAATGTAGTATTAAAGGGATGGTTAGTAAATATCACCTTTATACCATCCTCTTCTCTTTGAGTTCCTAGCCCCCTTATCATAACACTTATTGTTTTCTGCCAAGCTTCAGCCCTGGATCATTCCCTCATCTGTTGCTTTCACTCTTGCGTATGTATTGACTGAATGAAGGCAGAGACCCTGGAACATAGTAGGCAATTCATAAATGCTTACTGACTGCCTGACATCTAGAAAAGGAAGTAGAAAAAATATTTAAAGCAGCTCTTTTTTAGTGGGCAAAAGAATTTCCTTCCACAAAAGGATTAATATAGAAAAAATGTTTTACATGATTGCACATATAAACTCTCTATGAGTTTGCTTACCATCTCAGAGGGAGTGGGGGTTCTGAAGGGGAGGGAAGGAGGAGAGGGAGAAAATTCTAGAAACATGTTAGGAAATTTTTAAAAAACATATAATTTGGGAAAAATAGAAGAAAATTTAAAAGAAAAGGAAGTGGCAAACATAAAGAACCTGCATAGCTCTGTCAAAAACAGATCATGCCCATATAACCTTATGCAACTCATGCAACTATTTCCTTTTTTCCCACAGGGTTAACTAGACTTATAAGACAGACAAATGTAATTAAAATTACCTACTTTTTAGCATGCTTGGTATTTGACACCATGTCCTTTTATTTTTGTGGAAAAGATGGAAGATGTAGATCACCCAATAGTATAATTTGGTGGATTCACAACTGTTTGAATGTCTTGGCCTACAAAAGGGTCATTAGTGGTTCATTGTCAGCTTGAAAACTCTCTAGTTGAATATACAAGGGATCTGTGGTTGGCCTGGTGCTCTTTAACATTTTTCATTCGTGTAAATAAAAGCATAGATAGTTTGCTTAATAAATTTGGATGATAGATTCAGAATTCAAAAAGATTTTGACTTTGGGCCAAAACAGAGAATTTAACAAGTCTAAATGGAATTCTTGTTCTTTAAAAAAACAGCTTGACAAATACAAGATTCAGGATACGTTGCTATGTAGTAGTTCACTTTTCATATTGTTGGGGACTTTGACAGGCTACAATTTCATTATGTGTTCAAGGGTCACATAGCTAGGAGGTGTCTGAGATCAGATTTGAACCCAGGTCCTCCTGATTCCAAAATCTTGTGATTTTTCCACTGTCACCTAGTTTCCCCACAAATACTCTTTTTCAATCCTTGTTTTGCAAGGTTAGTCAGTTAATAAACATTTATTAAGTGCCTACCATTTGTTAGAGACTGTGCTAAGCTCTAAGGATACACGGAAAAGCCAAAAATAGTTACTGCCCTTAAGGAGTTCACAATCTATTTTAGGGAAGCAATACATAAATAAGAAGTGGGCAAGTAGGTAATTTAGTAGATTGAGAGCCACACCGAGACATGGGAGGTCCTGGGTTCAAATTTGGCCTAGATATGTGACCCTGGGCAAGTCACTTAACCTCTAATGCATGACCCTTACAGTTCTTCTGTCTTGGAACCAATACACAGTATTGATTCTAAGATGAATGGTACATTAAAATAAATTTTTTTAAAATTTAAGATATTTTATTTTACTAATTACACATAGTAATAATTTTCCACGTAAGTTTTTTGAAGTTATAAGATCTAAATTGTCTCTCTCCCTCCCTCTTTCTGGAAATGGTAATCAATTTGATCTGGATTATACATGTATTATCCCATCAGTTTTTAGTTCTTTGCCACTACACAAAGGGCTGCTATAAATATTTTTGTACAAGTAGGCCCTTTCCCCATCTTTTTTTTAATCCTTTTGGGATACAGATCTAGTAGTGGTATTACTGAATCAAAGAGTATGCACAGTTTTTTAATTTAATTTTTTAAATTCAAAGATATTTTATTTTCTCAATTACATGTGATAACAGTTTTCAACATTCAATTTCCAAAATTATGAATTTCAGACAGACTCCTTCTCTCCCATCCTTCCCCTCACTCAGAGATGGTAAGCAATTTGATCTGGGCCATACGTGTATTATCATGCAAAACATACTTCCCTATTGGTCATTGTTGTAGAAGCACACTCATACAAAACCCAAATCCCAAAACAAAACTGTAAATATACTAATGTGAAAGATTGTATCCTTTGATCCTCATCCATCCAACTCCAAACAATTCTTTCTCTAGAGGTGGATAACATTCCCCAACATAATCCTTCAGAATTGTTCCAGACCATTGCATTGCTAAGAGTAGCTAGGTCTTTCACAGTTGATCATTATATAATATTGCTAGTACTGTATATAATGTTCTCCTGGTGCTACTTATTTAGCTCTATATCAGTCCATGTAGATCTTTCCAGCTTTTTCTGAAATCATCTTGCTTATCATTTCTTATAGCCCAACAGTATTCCATCCCCAACATATACTACAATTTCTTCAGCCATTCTCTGATTGATAGGCATCTCCTCATTCTCCAATTCTTTGCTTCCAAAAAAAAAAAAAGAGTTGCTGTAAAATATTTTTGTATAACGAGGTCCTTTCCCTTTGGGGATCCAGAAAGTAATGGTATTACAGGATCAAAGGGTATGTGCAATTTTATGGCTCTTTGGGCATGATTCCAAATTGCCCTCCCAAATGATTGAGTCAGTTCACAACTCCACCAACAATGCATTAGTGTCCCAATTCTGCTACTTCCCCTCCAATATTTCTTTCTTTTACTGTCATTTACCAGTCAGATAGGTGTGAGGTGGTACCTCAGAATTGTTTTAATTATTATTTTTCTAATTAAGAGTGATTTTAGGATATTTTTTATATGATTATTGAGAACTTTAATTTTGATGTCTGAAAACTACCTTTTTATATCCTTTGACCATTTATTAATTGGGGAATGATTTGTATTCTTATACATTTGACTTATGAAATAGAAATAAACTGAGGAAACTATTTCTTTTGCAATGACTGCTGTCCTCTGGCTGGCTTGTGACTAGAGAGAGCTGCTAAGGGAGCTTGAAACTGCTTGGTTGTAATGGAGGTAGGAATGAGAAATGCTGAGGGATGCTAGTATAGGGATGCTGGAATTTGAGGAAATTAAAAATCTGAACACAGTTAGGACATACACAAAACCTAGTTACCAGGCAAGATCAGTGCAAAGAGAAACTAGGGAGTGTTTCTTTTGTCACCGTAGAGGACACTTAATTAGAAACTGTTTTTTGAAGATGAAACATGAGAGTACTAACAGAGAAAAACATAATGCAGAAACTAGGTACAAGAAATCTACTTGCTGTTCACACTGCAAGTTAAAGTCTTCACAGCAAGCTCCCGATTTGAGTGAAATGCAAAATGATATAAAAACTGGAGCAAAACCAAAGTATTCAGATATGGTTAGAAGAGAGTTATGATGCTAGGCCCAAAAGTTGTGTAGTGTGACACTTGGAGATGACAATGAGGATGCAGTTGTAAATGGTGGAAAAGTGTTGGGAAATAGTGTAAAATTGGTGCAAGAAAGTGATTCTGTGAATGATGGCCATTGCAATAAAGCAAGAGAAAGATGGAGAAAGATTACAGAAACTGAGGCAGAAATTAAGGAAATAAGATCTCAAATAGTAAATGAGATGAAAGACTGAAATAAGTTGTATAGTAACCACACAGGAAAAGTCTGAAAAGGAAATCAAATCATTCCTAGAAAACTTTTTCCAGTGTAGAGTAGATAATGGAATTGAATTATGCAAAAGAAAAAGAGAGTCACAAGAACTCAAGAAAAAGTTAGTGACTAATACAGAGACCCATAATTTCAATTCCCTAAAGGTTACTGTTGATAAAGATGACAAGGCTCTAAAAACATTCACAGATGAAGTCCCACCAAGCTTAGTTAATTCTCCCAAGAGCTTTATGGCAGAGGAACTACGTTTTGTGTATGTCCCAACTGTGTTCAGATTTTTAATTTCCTCAATTTCCTTTTGTTTCAAATCCTTTTCAGTCCTCTCTAACTTGTCTTTCAGGTCTTGAACTTCCTTACTCTGATCTAATTTGTTTTCAAATAGGTAACCTGCAGCCTCTCTCAATTCAATTATGGAAACTGAGTCATATTTAGGGACATAGTTCTTGAAGAATGTTCTCAAATTGGGTGTGCATCCCCTAAGAAATTGCCTATGTACATGACCGCCTGTCTCGTCAGTGTCGGCTTCTAGACCTAAGATTGACTCTGCCATTTCTGACAGATGTTCTATGTATGTGGCAGGATGTTCCCCTTTTATCCTGCCTGACCTTGTCAAACTTGGCCCATGTATTTGGCTTAGAACAACATTGCTTAATTGCCTGCAGCATATCCTCCTTGCACCTTTTCAGGTATGACATGCAGGTGGGATTTGCAAAGTCCATGTCCCCTCCTTGCTCTACTGTTGGCCAGCTAGTCAAATTGTTCTCAGACCTACTTTTCTCCAAAAATTGCCTTTGTTCATGGGGGCTGAACAGTTTTGATAGCAGAAATTCAACATCCTTGAAGTCTGGATCAAAGATCCTGAATGCTCTCTTCAGCTCCTTTTGGGACTTAAGAGGATTATCTATAAATTTTGGGAAGCAGGACTTTATGGACTCTAGTTCCTGTGTGGAGAATTACCTATGGGCTTTTGAGTGACATTTGAGTCACACCAGCATTAGTGGTTAGCTTGGTGACTTCCTTCAGTGGACAGATTTTTTCAGGGGCACTAGCAGCCTGGTTTTCATTTCTACTGCTACTTTCAGTTTCCTGAGGTGCATTCTTGTTTTGCCCATTGTCCTTGCCCATAACTAGATCTAGTCCTTTTTCTTTGATCAGTTGTTCAAATACAGCCTTAATCATCTTGTCTAAGTTGTTGTCAATGGCCATAATCTTCTCTGCCTTAAGGGGAACCATGGATCTAAATACTTTCCTCACTTGGGTTAGAGTCTGCAACACAGCCATAAAGATTACATATACTTGTGTCAGGATTTGCCAGAGAACCAATTCATGTTGAAATGGCAATTGTAAAACAGTCAGTGTGACAATACTAACATAATCCATAGTTTCCACCACCATTTGGGTTATTGTTAGATTTAAAATAGTTTTGAGTGTTAAATAGTTGTAGATAAGAGAGTGGGAGCCATAAACTGTGATAATTAAAATGTTTGGGAGCAAGGGAAATATATATATATCAATTATGACTGCTGAAATATGTTTTCTACTGTGTCTTGGTTTTATATAAATATAAGATGGTCGCCAGGGAATATATTCCCAATTTATGAATATGCCCAAGCCAACTGGGTTTTATAGAGAAATTTAATTTATAATACACTGATTAATCAATAGAAAAAGAGAGAAAGTAGGAAAGGAATAAGAATGAATAAATCAGTCAGTTGGTTTTATCACTCACCCTAGATCTCTCTAGGTAAGGCTTCTCATGCCAACCTCAGGCTCCACCTTCAAGAGAGCCTCCTTTCAAGAAATGTTTCCAGAGAATTTTCCTCCTTCAGAGCCAGCCTTCTCTCCTGGTCCTCCAACAGAGCAACCTCCTCAGTCCTCCTTCAGAGCCACCTCGCTCAGAGCAAAAACCTCCTTCCCCTCTCCTCAGACCCCTCTATCTTCAAGGAAACCATCTAAGTCCCCTCCCCTCAGGTCTCACATCTACCAATCACTGTCCATATCTCCCCTGTGCCAATGGTGGCTCTAGCTTAACCCAGGACCGCCCAGAGGTCTGCGCCCCTTTGCACATGTCTGTTAAAGGTCATATTCTCAAATAATTAAATCTTGATTTTTGCTGCAGCCCTTCCTAAATCCTGTTACTCTGAGTAGGGTGGAGATTGGAAGTTCCAAGACCTGGTTCTGTCATTCCAAGTGTCTCTATTGTATCAATTCTAAAATCAATCATGACTCAAAGAACTTCCTGTTCTATGCTTAAGCATAGGTCAAAGCCCTTTCCATTGTTTAGCAAGAGGTTTCTGTCCTAAAGTAGTCTTAAGTAGGGAGGAGAAGGACCCTCCCATGCCAAGGGTTTTCACATTCCAATAGAATTCTTACTATCAGTAGGAAATTTTTCAAGTATGAAATTTCCCAATGGGGAAATTTCCAACATTCATAAGTCTAAGAAATTTTAAGGTTTACATTATCCTGCTATATAGAATATGATATACCCCAAAGCAGGCAATTGCTGCCAAGACCACCACACCAAAAACCACTTGTTTGAACATATTTACTATCTTTCCTGCCTGTGGGATTGTTGGGTACAGTCAGACTAAGGGTGCCAATTGAATTAGAAAATGATAATCTGTTGTAAACTATTTCTTGTTGATGCAGAAAAGGTGATCTGTGGAAACTATTTCTCTTGCAATGACTGACAGACTAGAGAGAACTGCTACTAAATATGGGGACACACCTGCCTATTTGCCTAATTAGACTAATTTATTAGACTACTTTAGAGATAAAGAGATAGAGAGAGATACTGCCACAGGGGGATGCTGCTACACAGGGGAACTGCTCTGGGGAATGCTCTGGGGTCTGCCTACTGATCCCTACTGATGACTAGTAAATCAATATATTTCTTAACCTCCTCCTCCCTTTACTCCCTCCCTTCTCCAACCCTCCTCCTTGTCTCCCTCACCTCCCAGTTCTTCTCGAAGCCTTTGGCTTCTTCCCTCCCCCCTGAGTGAACTATAAAGATATTCTAGTTTTCTTTCTCAGGTAAGGGGTTTATTGTGATAACAGGATGGGAAACTGAGGTAAGAGGGATGAGGGTTTCCCTAATCTATAATGAAGGAGAATTGAGGGTTTGAGAAAGTAGTCTAGTCACAACTGTGACTCTAAGACAGTTAGTGTGATGGACAGTTAGAGAGTTGGAGGACAACAGCTGTTTAAACTCTTCTTTCTTCTTCAGAAAGTCAGCAAGGTCTCTCAGCTTAACCCCAGAGAGAAACAAAGTTCAAAATCTCTCCTTCAGCCTGTCTTTCCTCCAACTGTTAGTCAAATCTCAGAGAGAGAATCAGATCCTCCTTTGGCCAAATAACTCAGTCAAATGAAGCCCCCCAAAAGGGTCCTTTCAGCCAGCTTCAACTCCCCAAGAGAAAGACAAAGTCCTAAATTTCTCCCCTGGTCAGCCTCAATTACCCAGAGTCAGAGAGACAGAGACAAAGTCACCAGTTTCTCAGTTTCTCCTAGCTAGCTCAACTGCCAGAGTCAAAGCCAAGTTTCTCCTTCTCCTCTCTGTGGCCAGAAACCTCAACTGCCACTCCTGGGAACATTTCATTTGGAACCTTCCTCTTAATTGACAAACAGATCCCCAGCCTTGACTCGGCTTATCCTTCAAAACCTCTCTCTCTTCATGTCTCTATCACACTTAGTTCTCTTTATATTTGAGAAATGAGACCTTGATCAGAGAAATTTATTATAAAAATTTCCCAGTCTATTTTGTCCTTTCTAGTCTTAGTTAAATTGATTTTATTTATACACAAACTTTTAAATTTAATATGGTAAAAATTATTCATTTTGTATCTATCTCATTTTTGGTAGGTAAACTAATTTACTTATGGTATCACCATTTATGTCTAAATCATTTACTCATTTTGACCCTATCTTGGTATAGGGTATGAAAGATTGGTCTATACCTAGTTTCTGCCAAGGTAAGGGTTAAAAAAAATTTATTTTAAAGAAGGGGGAGAAAAAAAGCATAATAAAGCCTTGTAGCTATGTTGGAAATTATGACCTGACCACCCTGGGTAACTTCCTTAAATGGAGGCGATGGGGGGAACTCTCAAAGTCAGCCCCCTAGCCTTTCTAGAGGGAGTAAGAGACCCCAGTGGAAGAGGATAGTTGGAAAATATGAATGAGTATTTAAATGTTCTTATGATCTTGTAGGATGATGAGTTTTTGGAGATTGTGATGAAGTCCAGGAGTGCAGTTAAATTAAGGAATGACTGCCCTGATCATCCTTCTTAAATGGAGATAACTTTTTTGGGGGAAGATTGTCATTTGTGGAGAATCAGGAAAGGCCTCTTGTAGAAAGTGACCCTTTGAGCTTAGCATTTAGGGGAGTTAGGAATTCTAAAAGGCATAAGTGAGGAAGAAGTGCATTCTAAGCAAGGGTAACAGGTTGTTCAAAGGCATGGAAACAGTAAGTGGAATATCATGTGGGAGGAAAAGCAAATCTGTAGTTAAGCTATGTGAAGGAGAAAGATGTATATAATAGGCCTGGAAAGATAGATTGGGGCTAGGATAAACTAAGGAGCCTTTATAATCCTAGACATAATTGTGAACAGAAAATAAATAATACAGTCAGACTTGTGCATTAGAAAAATCACTTTGGCAGCTGTGTGGAATAATTGGTAAGAGGAAACAAGGCAGGAATCTGGGATAATTTCTATTTTTACTACTGGGGAAATTGAGAGGAAAGGAGGAGAGATTAAAGGGATTTGATCATCATGGTCCTCTAGGTGAGAGGAGCACGTAGGAATAGAATCCCCATTTCCTGCTTATAGATTCTTCCACCATAAAATTAGGACTTTCTCTTAAGGTGTCTTGCTTGAACCAAACTTTTTTAAATGAACTGATTTTATTTTGCTCTAGACACTATATTGTGCAGAAAAGGTTCCATGAAAAGTAACATATACTTTTCTTTGCTTATTTGAACCATAACTAGCTTAAACATGATATTCAAAGTATTAGAGCAAGATTTAAGGGACACAATTTATAAATGTCAGCAAAATGTTTTATCTTTGGTAGGAAAAAAGCTCAATATTGAGAATTTTAATCCATGAGTGATTTTTAAATGTTTTCCTGCCCTTGAAAAGAAAATTAGGATTTGGCATACAAATTTGAGAAAAAGGACTTTTTAAAATTTAAAATTTTATTTTATTGTCATGCAAAACATACTTTATATTGGTCATTATTGTAAGAGCAAAGTCATACATTAGTATGGCAAAGTATTGGTATGTGTGCTGCCCAAAGTGAGCACTTCCTCCTTCTGCTCTCGGGGGTAATGTGGGGGGCTTACAGGCAGCTTGAAGGTGCATTTTGGGCATGGAATCTTGAAAGCATTTGCCAATGATGTCATAAATAACCAAAATCCCAAAATAAAACCATAAATACCATGATGAGAATGACAACAGTAGTTCTTTTTCTGGAGGTGGATTGCATTCCCTGTCATTGGTGTTTCAGGATTGTCCCAGATCATTGCATTGCTGAAAATAGCCAAGTTTTCACAGATAATCATTGTACAATATTGCTATTATTGTGAACAGTGTTCTCCTAGTTCTGTTTATTTTGCTCCACATTAATTCCTGCATTTCTTTCAGCTTTTTCAGAAAACATCTTATCACTTTTTATAGCACAATAGTATTTCATCACCAACACGTAACAATTTTTTCAGTCATTCTCCAATTGAGGGATATCACCTCAATTTCCAATTCTTTGCCACTACTAAAAAGAGCTGCTATAAATATTTTTGTACAAGTAGATCCTTTCTATAAAAGGGACTTTTTCTTTTTTTAAACCCTTACCTTCCTTCTTGGAGTCAATACTGTGTTTTGGCTCCAAGGCAGAAGAGTGAGTGATAAGGGCTAGGCAATTGGGGTCAAGTGACTTGCCCAGGGTCACACAGCTGGGAAGTGTAGGGGCTTTTTAACACAATAGTAATTAATACTAAACCTTTCAAGAGCTAGCAGTAGCAGATTAAATTCTGAATGCTTCCTGTCTCATTTTGTTTTAGATATTTAAATACTATTGAAAGTAGATGTTCATTTGAAGTACTGAAAATAAATACTACAAATTAGCTTGCTGGTGGATGCTTTGTTGTGGTTGATCATGTATTTCCTAATCCACTATTCATTACCTATCCACATCACAGTTCAACCATTAAAGTACCCTTGGGAATAAAAGGGTCTCCTTCATCCCTAGATCTGATGAATTGTTCTGAACCAATATCTGATTCCCACTTATCTTTCTTATGTGAGGCTGTTCCAATGAGAAAGTAATTTTTCCTTCTTGTAAAGTCTTGAGAACTTTCCAGACCTTTAGAAAATGGAAGTATGTTTGATGCAAGTCATTTATAATAGTTTGAGCCATGAGGAAAATGAAATTTTTTTTTCATTTTTTATTGTCATGCAAAACACACTTTCATATTGGTCATTATTGTAAGAGCAAAGTTATACATAACCAAAACCCCCCCAAAAAACAAAAATATGCTGAGGTGAAAGGTGAGAAAGTATTTTCTATGTGTATTTTTTTCTTCAGAGGAAAAGTATCACCTCTCTAAAACATCATCTTAAAAGGCCATAGCAATTACCATATAGGGTGAAAAAGTTAGTATTAGGTCAAATAACTATTTTATTTTATCTCTTAATAAGAATAGAAGACATCTTCAGTACACAGTATTTTTGTGATTAATTCAAGTGACTTGATTAGAAGTTGGGGGACATTTGATTCCATTTCTATTGCTTCTGCTGACCTGGCTATGTGACCTTGATTGGGTCACCTTGACTAGCTAACAATCAGTTTCTTTGACTGTAAATTGAAAGGACTAGATGATTAGTTATTTTCTAAGCTCCTTTCCAGTTTTGACATTCTTTGAACCTCCTGAGAAGCTGTGAGATTAGCAAGCATTTACTATTAATTCCATTTGGCAATCTATATAAGCTTTTATTATGAATTTGCTTTACTTGTAGATTCATGTGTCCTTTCTTAATTGTATAAACTCAATACATTTACCTTCTTTCTTATTTGTTTTAATGCCTTCAATTGTGGTTAGCCTCTTAGAATTGTATCTCCATGTTTATGATATCAAACTGTTGCTGTGGAAACTATCATAACAAATTTCTATTTCATTGTAGAATCAAATACTATGGGTTACCATGGATTAAACTCTTCTCTGTGTTATTTTTAAACTCGTAGTAAGAACAAATAAAATATGTAAGGGAAAACAAATTATGGAAAAGGTTTACTATTAGAGAATTTTCTTTGATTTGTAATTCATTAAAATTCTTCTTCTAGAGCACTATTTGCCTAGGGAAGCAATTGTCTCAATTTTTCATTGCTGTGATCATCATTAACATATACAAAGATATGTTAATTCATACTCTATGCATTTTTTCCCATTTTTACAAAACAGAAATCAAATTCTTTACCTTTGCAGCTACCTGATGAAAAAGTCTCATTCTAACAAGTTTTATTTGCCCCACTCGGTTGATAGTAAGCAAGGTAATGAATCCCAGGTAAAATTGTAAATCTATACATTTTTTCTTCAGTCTCCATCCTCACCAGTATTCCTATCCCCACTCTTTAGTCAGAACTCCCCTTTTTATTTTTCTCTATCAAAACTGGGAAGAATCAGCCCATTCTCCAATTGATAAATGGGCAAAGGACATGAATAGGCAATTTTCAGTCAAAGAAATCAAAATTATTAATAAGCACATGAAAAAGTGTTCTAAATCTCTTATAATCAGAGAAATGCAAATCAAAACAACTCTGAGGTATCACCTCACACCTAGCAGATTGGCTAACATGACAGCAAAGGAAAGTAATGAATGCTGGAGGGGATGTGGCAAAGTGGGGACATTAATTCATTGCTGGTGGGGTTGTGAATTGATCCAACCATTTAGAGCTATGCCCAAAGGGCACTAAAAGACTATCTGCCCTTTGATCCAGCCATAGCACTGCTGGGCTTGTACCCCAAAGAGATAATGGACACAAAGACTTGTACAAGAATATTCATAGCTGTGCTCTTTGTGCTGGCAAAAAATTGGAAAATGAGAGGCATGACTGAACAAATTGTGGTATATATTGGTGATGAAATACTATTGTGCTCAAAGGAATAATAAAGTGGAGGAATTCCATGGAGACTGGAACAACCTCCAGGAAGTGATGCAGAGCGAGAGGAGCAGAACCAGGAGAACATTGTACACAGAGACTGATACACTGTGGTACAACCGAACATAATAAGACTTCTCCTATTAGTGGCAATGCAGTTATCCTGAACAACTTGGAGGAATCTATGAGAAAAACCACTATCCACATTCTGAGCAAACATTATGGGAGTAGAAACACAGAAGAAAAATTAGCTGCTTGATTACATGGGTCAAAGGGATACGATTGGGGATTTAGACTCTAAATGAACATCCTAATGCAAACACCAACAACATGGAAATAGGTTTTTATCAAGGACACATGTAATACTCAATGAAATTGTGCGTCAGCTGCGGGAAGGGAGAGAAATAATGTGATTATTGTAACCAAGGAATAATGTTCTAAATTGACTAAATAAATTAATTTAAAAAAAAACTGGGAAGAATTTGATAGTCATTTATACTACCTTTTCCCTGAAGTGTTACCTTAGTCAAACATTTGCATTTTAAGTCTATTTTAAATGTTGAAATTAAACAGCTTTCTATAATGGGAAGTATAAAGATTTTCTCTTAGAATATAAATAGATTTACCCTCTTTCCCAAAGTTTACTCAATCTCTGGTTTATCTTCCTATTATCCATTAGATTCTCAGATAAGTAGAAATGTATTTTATACCTCTTTCCACAAATGATATATTATTTAGAATTTAAATTTTTTTTAAAATGCCACAATTGCCCATATCTGATATTGTGAATTGAATCCCTGTACTTTACTAGTTTTAGTCAAATTACTGGAAGGTTTGTTAGAGTAAGGAGGAAATTTAGAGGTCACCTAATCCATTCCTGATTACCTCTATTATGAAGTTCTTGACAAGTATCTTACAGGAAAACATTATTTTCATTAAGTGCTAGGAGTAGTATTGCTACATACAGTGTTTAAATCTGAATATTACCAAATCATATTTTATTTGCTCATCTTTAGATATGTATTATTATCCCTTAGGAATATTTGTTAGAATCACAATTACATTTAACCTTATTATATTTTAGAAAACTATAGGGAAGTGATCAATACTGAGGTTCATTATGATGCTAGGAATCTTGATGTAGGGTATAGGTCCCTGAATTTGAAATTAGGAGATGTGGGTTCAAACCCCAGTCCCCTGAAAATTAACTAGCTATGTGATGTTTGGCCATTTGATTAACTTCTCTGGGCCTCAATTTCTTTATTTCTGTACAATGATATTTTTCATCTCATTTTTTTAAATTGATAAACAATCTAGTGTTGTCTCACCTTGAAAGCAAATTGCTGGGAATTTATCTTACCTTTTTTTCTACCACTGTGACCTCCTTAGAATTGGTAACGTTATTGATAATGGAAGGCTACAAATGGGAAAATGGAAACGGAGAAGTTTAGAATTAACTAAAGCCAGCAGAATTCATTTAGATGGGTAGCTAATAAAGAACAATTTCTCTTCCATTCCCCTTAATTTCCAGAGACTTCATCCAAGCTTCAGCCTTCATCTTACTTTTTGAGCTGAATAAAATACATGCATCAAAATTTCAGGATTCTGCTTTTTGCTTAAGATAACGTTCCAACTGAGATGCATGGCTTCTTTGTAGATTCTACATGCTTTTTATTTTATATTATTTCATTTTATTTTATAGTATACTATTATTTTATTATTTTATGCACTATTATTTTATAGTGGTTATAAAAATGATAGAAGTTTAGACAGAATTGTTTTAGTGAGTACAGATTAGAAGGATAGGCAATGCTCTTGTTTAGGCCCTGGAATGTTTGGAAGGCAGACAAGTTTCTCAGTAACCTCAAAATAGATTTACAATTCAGACAGAATGGAACAAGTATAGATAATGAGAAGTTCATGTGGATGTCTCTTATTTACTTCTACTTCAAAAGCTTCTGTAGCTATCCATAGATTTTTTTTTAAATCGAAGTTTATTATACTCTCGTGAATGTAAATCATTAATTTAGTCAGCAAGTGGACTTTAGTACTTGTTAAATTTTGGATTAAATTACATTGATTATATAACTCATTTGTCCAATAAGATCACAAAGACTTTTAGGCCTGTAATAATTAAGTAGCCTACACATAAGGTTTAGCTAATTGGTTTTAAGCTGAACTATCACCAGTGCTAAATTGTTTTTTTTAATTCTTTATTAGGGTTTTCCTTTTTTTTTCATTACATGTGAAAACCAATTTTTGGCATTATTTTTCTCACATTTTGAGTTCCAAATCTCTCTTTCCTTTCTTTCCTTTTCCCTTTCCCTGAGACCATAAGCATTTTGATTATATAGTTTTAAATTTTACCTTAAGGTTCAAAAATTCAGTGAATAAATATTTTTACTTTTTAAGATATTCAATAGAGAGTATCAGTACTGCTAGCATGTACAAAATATTTCTGTTATGTTAATATACATGTATGTGCCTATAGCATAATAAAAAATCACTAAAGGCCTTTTAGGCAGCATTTCTCAACTGATAATAAGTTGAAGACAGAGGCCTCTGTGCTGAGATACTTTGGTTCAAATACAGTGGTGTTAATGAAGTTCAGATTTCTTTTGATTCCATGAATATCTCCAGCTCCACTCAGGCAGTTTGGCAGCAACCCCTGGTTATTGTTTATCAAGAATTCTCTGAGGGAGAAGCAAGAAGCCTACTGATATTGTTCATCCTATAATCATGGTCATCCTGACAATACCACCAGTTCCCTTTCCATTACTGTGTCTCCAGGAAGTTCCAGTGCTGATTGTCTCTATGGATCTGTCTTTCACACCATGTGTGAAAGATGATGTCTTACCTAAGGAATGTGTGCAGTTTTTAAGCAGGTCACTTCACCATGTCCTTACCCAATTTTAGTAAAGGAAGTCAGCATTTCTGATCCTCTCCCTATTGTCTTTATAGTTGTTCCATATAATTAAAGATTTTGAATTCTATCTTGTGATTTTCTTAAATTGTTTCATGTAGGGTTGCCAATTTAATTTTTAAAATGTTGATTATGTACTGACTTAGAATATTAGGCAAGTTAAGCATTTGTTGTTCCATTGTATCAGTCATGTCCTTCCATATAGGACTCCATGAACTTTTGGTCCATGGGCTTTTCTCCATTTTACAGATGAAGAACTGAGACATAAAGGGGGTAAGTTACTTGTACAGGGTCACACAGGCTGAAATTCCTGGAATCAGGAAGATCTGAGTTCAAATTCAGTAACAGACACTTAGTAGCTGTGCGACCCTGGGCAAGTAACTTACCCCCATTTGTCTCAGTTCCTCTTTTGTAAAATGGAGATACACTGAAGAAGGAAATGGTAATCCACTCCAGGATCTTTGCCATGAGGGAAGCTTAAAATAAAATTGAGGTTATAGGACTTGTACATATTATACAAGGCACAAAGTTCATCCCAGATTTTGGAAAGTATGAGGAAAGCATAAAGATAGAAGAGGGCAGGATGAAAATGAAAGAGAGTTGAATAGACCTGTTTAAATGGGAAAAAAATAAAACTAGAAAAGTTGGAAGAAACTATTAGAGCATAATGTGATAAAAGAATAATGGCAAAAGTATTTTGAGTTGGAAGACATTGTAGTACTGAATGCTTCAGAGAGTACACCGAGAAGGAGGTCTGAAAAAAAAAGAAGAAATCAAAATTTGTCAATGTGTAGCTCAATGGTAACCTTGTGGAGAACAGTTTCAAAAGAGTAGTAAAGAGAGAAACCAGAATTTGGATTGTGAATGCCTTAAAAGCATGTACCATTTCTTGTAATTTCTTGGATTCTCAGTTGTGCCTAGACAACTGTATTGAAAGTAAGTACTCAAAAAATGCTTGTTCAGTGGTTTTTGTTATTTATTGAAAAAGAAATAGAACATTTAGTAAATTAGGAACTTTTTCTTTGAGGGAAAATCTTATTCAACATCGTATAATTTGAGGAGTTTCCCCTAATTAATATGGTATATAGCTGAGTATCATACTTCATCTAGATTCCAGAATAATTAGTTAATCAAAAGAACAAAAGACACGGAAATAAGCAAATTGTACCAAATTATCAAGCATGCCTTGCTTTAAAGAAATGGGGTAAAAGATTTTATTGAGATTAGGCATGACCAGAAAATGGAGTGGACTGGGTTTATAGTGAGTACAGAGACCGCAATTTCATTGGTATGTTGATACCCTTATGTCACACTACAGAGAAGAAAAATACCTCTATTTTCTTTTATAAATGAAATTTAGAGAAACATGAAGTATTAATATAAGCCTGTTTAAGGCAAGAAACTTTTTTCTTTATATATATATATATATATATATATATATATATATATATATATACACACACACACACACACATATATATCCTCGGTGTTTAATAAATGTTTTTGGATGGATTGACTTTTCCTCATAAAAATGTTTATAGTTTGATGGCCAAATATAGTTAAGAATCACACAGGTTGAGAAAGGGTTACGAAGTTAAATCTGCGTCTTGGAAGAAGTATTCTCACTAAAATAGTCCATCAAAGTAAAATACTCTTATAAAACATGCTACCAATCAGACGTATTTCTGTGAGGTATGTGTCTTCTCACCCACATATTTATTGAAATAAACTTTATCATTATGAAACCAGATCTATCACCAGATGATAGAAAACTGGTGATGATAGTGATTCGGTTGTTATAGATGAATGACTTTAGGGGGTTAAAATCCAAGAGGAAATTCAAAACAGGGTATTGAAACAGGCTTTGGGATCCGATATGCACTGATCCCCACAATTCTGTCAACAGCTATTTTTTCAAAAGTAAATTAATAAATTGTATGCATCAGATGTACCTTCTCTTGACAAGTTGTTTTGTTTGTAGAAGAAATACTTTTCTTTTGAGTTACTGGTTATGACATGAGATGGCTCTGGAATGCTCACATAGTCATATTGTTTGTAATTGTAGCATTTAGCCATAATGTTTATAGTGTGTGCACTGCTGCTATGTGAAACTTTCTGTTAACATTTCCATTATGCATTCCTAGTTTCGAGTTGCTTAAATTAGTTATTCCAAGGGCTACAAAACTTGAAGATTAATATTATGACTTGGGCATCTTCATGTAGTTTTATATATGTGTTTTCCCATTCTTCTTAAAAATCATTATTTTTTAAAGTTCATTAAACATTTTTAAAAGATGAATATGTTGATGTATTAAGTTACATACAATATTTTTTTTTTCAACCCTTACCTTCCGTCTTGGAGTCAATACTGTGTATTGGCTCCAAGGCAGAAGAGTGGTAAGGGCTAGGCAATGGGGGTCAAGTGACTTGCCCAGGGTCACACAGCTAGGAAGTGGCTGAGGCCGGATTTGAACCTAGGACCTCCCGTCTCTAGGCCTGGTTCTCAATCCACTGAGCTACCCAGCTGCCCCCATACATACAATATTTTTAAGTGGCATTGCAAATTCATTATGTGGAGAATGGAGAATAAAATCTTTTTAGAATGGCAGATAAAATCATTACCCCAAGGTCTTAGGGAAAATGGTTTGGATAGTACAACATAAAACTAGCAAAAATCAAATTCCAAATCTAATATATGGATTATTTACTATGTCAGGCTTCCTTCTTTGTAATATGATATATTGTGGGTCATGTAACAGAGTGAAGTTTAGTCCTACTCCAAATTTTCTTTTTATTAAACCATATTTTTCAACCTGAGAATTGGAGACTAGGCTTTGTACTAAAAGTCAAATCTGCCTCAGCCACTTTCTAGCTGTGTGACCCTGGGCAAGTCACTTGACCCCCATTGTCTAGCCCTTACCACTCTTCTGCCTTGGAGCCAATACACAGTATTGACTCCAAGACGGAAGGTAAGGGTTTTAATTTAAAAAAAAAAAATAAAAATAAAAAAATAAAAGTCAAATCTTTGGGTCTAACAGGAGATTAGAAAGTGATGCATATGCTTGTATGTGAATACACTAACTAACACATGGCATAGTCTCTTTCCCATATTTTCTGTATTAAGATGTCATAGTCACTGATTTGACTGTTATGAGGGAATCACTTGGCTGAGAAGGAACAAATATCCATAGCAGGCTCCATCTGTATTCTTCCTGGGTTTCCATGTGTTAACTATTCTAGGTTTGCTAGCTCTCTTGTGATCCCAGAAATATTTGAGTTCCAATGCTACTACTTTACCTAGCCTCTCAGAGTTCACAGATATCCCCCACCCCCATCCCTGATCAAGAGGTAGGAAGATCCTCAGTTTAGAGAGAATGCTAAACTGGAATTTTTCACAACAAATTTTTGCTATGAAATAGAAAACCTCCCTCCCCAAATATAAAAAGGCACACAAATGGATAATGCAGAGCACAGTTTGCTCATCCAACGTAACCTAAAATGAAATAATTTATAGAGAATAGGGTTGGTGGATTCTTTTTTTTTTTGGTGGTAGAGGCTAAACAAGATGCTTTGCTTTCTAATTTGAAGTAGATTTTGGTTGGTACTGCTACTAAGTTTCTTGGAAGCCCCAATATCAATGCCAGTAAGTTCAACAAAAATCTTTTAAGCTCCTACTTTGTGTAAGACACTGTACTAGTCAAGTGTATTTTCATAAAATCCAAGACTTAAATTTTGTTCAAGATAGGTCTTCAGAGAAGAAGCTTGCTAACTAACTGAATCCAGAGAATGAACTGTTTCACTAAAACTCTTTCACTACAGGAAGATCCGGAATGAACCTGGGGTGCGGTTGATTGAACATTTTTTTAAATATGCACTCTTATTCCAAAGGGGACTGCCCCCTAATTGATTTTTGTCAATGCGCCCAGCAAAACATTGGTTTTTCTGTCTCTCTTCTATTTCCCCTTATCTATAACTATTGTAGTTTTCCTCTTAGAGGCTAAAATTTTGTATACACTTGCAGTTAGAATTTTTTGGGGTGCAAGATGCTTATGTTTAGTGATCAATTGGGGAGACTAGTCCCCCAATCATCATCAGGGGGGATTGTGATTTTTTTTAAAATCTCCATCTTGCTTGGTCTAGCACCCAAAATTGTGCACACCCACACTACACGGGCATGTGCTATTCAGTGACAAATCAGAAATAACTAACTGCCCACCTGGGCTGTCCTAAGCGAAGCTTGAGCCACCATATCCTAAGCGAAGCTTGAGCACTTGTGAGGCAGAGGAAGTGACATAGAGAGCAGCCTCTGGAGTTGGCGCACTTCCTGGGGACAGAGCTAGGCGGCATTTGGGGCTAGGAACTTGAACAGGGAGGAGGCCCGCAGACAGCTTTCCTTCAGATCGGTCACAGGTCACGTGAGTGACTGATTCTCTTTTCTACCTTGCCAGAGGTTGAGTTAACCTTTTTCCTTTTCCCCCATCTTTCCTTCTCTCCTTCTTTTTCTTTCTTACTCCCATTGTAATTAAACCACCATAAACTCCATTCTGACTTGAGCGTTTCATTTTAGGAATTTCATAAGTAAATTCCTTGGCGACCATAAATTAATATTATATCAATCATTAAAAGTGATTTCACTATAACACAATGGAGATTCAAAAATTAAACTTACACAGTTCCTACCCTTAAAGAGCTTACATGTTGTTGAGGAGATGCAACATATATAAGAATAAGGACATAGCTTTTTCTCCAGCATATAAACTGTACTGGTTACAAATTATGTTCTTTCTCTTACTCCAGGGGTGTCATTTTATCAAAACTAGTTAGCTTTTGTTTATACCTTTGTTTTGAAAGAAATGAAAGGTCTCAAAATATGTAGATGAGAGGATTTATATGTTTTGGAGCTTTAGCTAGATTTTTAAGAAGCATAGTATTTTTTTTAGGGAGCATAGATTTTAATAATAATTTTAATTAAATTAATAAATTAAATTCATTTTAAAAGTATACAATAATCATTTAAATCATGCTACTACTTTTGAATTCCAGTGTTTTTATAACAAGGAACAGGAAAGAATAAATTATCTCTATAATGATGCTACAAATAGAAAAATAGACCCTAAAACAAAAACATCATTTCCTTCCCTCCTTTGTTTTTTAAGAGCGCATTCTTTTCTTTTCATTTCCTCTTCTTTAGCTCCTTATTCCTCTCTTGCTCTCGTTATAATATTTATAACAATAGTAGGGGTATCTTAAGTCTTAAAATTATCCTATCCCATTACTATATCATTACATATCAATATTCATACTATTATATGTGTGCAAATTTATGGATCTACCATGTATTAGTATGTGTGTACATATATATATATATTTTTATGTTTATATATACATATGTTGGGGTAACTAAGGTAGTACATGGATGTTGTCAAGCATGCAGTCAGGAAGACCCAACTTCTAGAGTTCAATTACAGCCTCATTTTGCACATGTAACCTATATCAAATTGCTTGCCATTTCAGGGAGGGAAGAGGGGAAGGAGAAAGAGAATTTGGAACTCACAGTTTTATAAAACAAGTTTAAAAATTATTTTTACAGGTATTTGGAAAAAATAAAATATTAAAAAAAAAGAGATTTTGTCCAGGTTATCCTGTATGAAACTTGCTTATAAGTAGCCACATCTTTCATTTCACCCATTTTAGATTGAGTTCTTTGAGGGCCAACCCTATTTTGGCTTTCATTTGTATTTCCAGCACTTAGGAAAATGCCAGGCTTAAAAGCAGTAAATAAGCATAAGGGATTAATAAATGCTTCTTGTTTGACTTTATAATTGAGTTTGCCTCTGTAGCTTTTTGTTAATTCTTCAAGAACTTTCAGAATACAGCATTGTTAGACTTTTATTCTCAGTGACTATTAGTCTGGCAGAGTATTTATTCTTTGAAAGTTGTGAAGATAGATTTCTTAATTTAGTATACATCCATTAAAATGCTTGGCTCCTGCCACTGGGTTTGGCAGTTTTCATGATATCTTTTGATTGTTATAGATGCACGAAAGCCATTGCTTTCTCCTGTCTTGGATATTAAGCTGCCTCTTAAAAGCAGTGATAGAGAAGCTTCTTTTCCTGATTAGTTTGTTTCTTCATGCATGTTTACTTCATACTGCTTTGCAGAAGTCTCATTGGAGGTAGCTATTCTCTGAATCTTGATGACATTAATTTATTTTGAAATATCACCCAGAAAACATGCTGAGCTGTGTATAGTGTGCATTATTGCTTGATTTCATGGGAGGTATCGGGGGTTTGGGGAAGGTCCTTTCAACCTTACCTGTGCTTTGTTAGCAGTATCATCTTTTATAAGTGTCTGTCACAAAGATAGATATCTAATCTTTATTCTTAAAAAATGAATTATTCTTAATGACTTTTCTTATTAAGGGATTCCATAAGAGGTAATTAAACACTGATATCTTTCCTACATATTTTTATGGAAGAATGGGTGTGAAATAACAGTGGTGAAATAAGACTGGAATTTATTAAATGTGAGATGTTATTTTCATTCCTTTTTTAAAAAAATGTTATTTACTAGGAAGCTTTCAAATAGTTAAAAAAAAAAACTTCTAAAAGCTTTTCAAAATTACACTAGCTAATCTAGTTATACAAAGGCTAATTAGGTAAATAACACATTATTTAGCTTCTGCTTTAATGTTAAGTCTTCAATAGTTGTCCTCTCCTCCCAAACTAATACTTGATACTTGAGTCCTAAAGATGCTAAGAGAAAGAAGCTATGTTTTAGAAATTTGCCAAGATTATATGATTTTAAGTTCATTTCCAGAGATTTACTCTGCTTTTACTATGCAAGCAGGACTCTTTTAGGGAGTTACTAGTTTCTTTTGATTTAATTTACTGACTGATTTTTTTCTTAGTCTCTGCTTTTAATTTTCTTATTTACATGACACTCAATTCAACACATTTTAGTGTGAATATTTGCATATCATAGGGGTTATGCATCTGTTTTCCATCATTCTATCTGCATGAACAATTCAACTTTATTTTTTAGCCCAGTCTTTTTCTGATGACATTTTTATTTATTTCTCCTGCAATGTGCTCACAACCACTTTGTACTTCTCCATTGCTTTTAGGTATCCTTCATATTTTATTCTTTTTTTAATATATTTTATTCTTTTGAGACTGATATTCCATGACTTTTAACCATATGGTATCACAATAAGAATATCATATGCATTTTAATATGGACCTTAGTTTATAGAGCCTATGGAATATTGAACTCACCCTTTTCTTCAGCTCTTTCAAGGGAGTTAAAGGAAGGCTTCTAGTATGTTGGGTTGACCCCCTCTAAGGGAACTTGAAAAAATTAGACAAGTTTCATATAAATTGTTGTTTGTTGATGACTGTTATCTACATCCTTGGAGATACGACTCATATTGATGAGAGTGTATGATCAAAGTGATGAAGTATGTTCAGAAAAATTTGAGTATTTTCTTAAACACCTTTAGCTTCCCTACTGGAAGAAGGTTGCTACAGTATCAACTTAATCTTTTAAAGATCTTATTGATTTATAATTACTAAAGACTTTATTAGTAGACCTTGCTAATAATTGACTAAGAAAACTTAAAATGTTTGTCGATATATCAGTGTAGGGATATATTTGGTTGATTCATGTGGAATTCAGTGTTAGATATAGTAGTTTATTAAAGATTTTGTCCCACTGAGTATTCATCTCAGAATTTCTCACTGTCCAAAGGCACAATTCTTATGGAAATTTATTAGCTACAATAATGCAGTATTTTCTATAGGAATTTGCTAAAAAATACATACACAATTACATATATTCATATATACTGGCACATGTGTGCTAGAAATAAATACTTATGCTTCTATTTATTAAACAGCTTTGTCTTCTATGCCTATATTCATCACAAACAGTGAAGAGAAGGAAAACAATCTCAGGACAGTTTATATACGAGATTTAACCCTAATAACTATATGACTCTCTACATGGACTGGTTCTGGCACACTCCCATCCTTCTTTTATGTCCATCTTCCTCTTCCCTTTCCTAGAACTCACTCTTCTGCTTTTGCTCTGCTATGCCTTCTTGGTATCTGTACACTATTGTGATCTGTTTGAGAGGGTTCATTGTTTGTAAAGTATTTTACAGTGCTTTGAGACCTGGGTAGAAAGGATGTATTAATCCAAATATAAACTTAAACTCTGTCTAAGAAGGAGTCCTAAATCATCCCCACACCACACTCACCCCCAAAATGTTGGATGGTTTGACAAATCCTAGCAGCTAAGTCTTAGAGAAGTTCAGAATTCATTTAGGCATAAAAAGATTCTACTCTTCTATGGATCAGTCCAATAAGGAGATTAAAAGAGTGAGACTCAAAGAAAATGGAATATTCAAGGGTGTCAGAAGGGCAATGTAAAATGTTCCAGAACTTGGATGATATTCCTTTTGTTGACACAGATGTGAATATTTTTAATAGTGGATCCTTCATGAGATTTAGTGACCAAAATAATTCATCTCCTCATGATCAGTCTTGGTGCTATTTGAAGCTTTTCTAGTTTGGTCTAGGGCTTGCCAGAACTTATGTTCCACTGTTAGAATTTTAGAGAATTTTTTTTTTCAGGATTGAAACACTTATGGATGGGATTTATGATATAGATATGAAGAAAAGTAAGCTAAATGTACAAGAGATTTATTCTTTCATTTATGTACAGTCTTCTTTTTCTTTGTATATGGAAAGGTGTGTTTTAATTAGTTTTGTAAAAGTTGGAGTGACAGAAAAGAAAAAATAACAATATCCTTGCTTACCAATATCATGGAACTGATAGAAATAAAATATAAGCCACATGAAAAACAACAACATGTGTGTGAGAACATGACTCTTGCTATTCCCCCCCCCAAATATGCCAATATCTGGTGAAATAAGAAATCCCAGAATCAGAATTTGAGAGAATTGAGTCACCTGTGTACCATTAATTGAGGTATTGAACTTAAGTGAAAGACTTGCTGTACAGTTAGAAGAAAAAAAGTATTTAATAGGTTTTCAGAATAAGGAAAAAGTATTGGGATTTTTTTGGTTTAATTGCAAGGGCTAATTTTGAACTAGTGGATGCCCTATCATAACCAGAAATAAATCTTCCTTATTTAAGACTCCTGGCCTTTATGACAATTTGTTAGAAATAGTTGCTAATTCGTTCCATTATTGATACTTAGCAACAAGGGCCACAAATTTAGCAAGTTAAGTATAGCTTTTCAACAATAATTATCTCTGATCCTCGGCCCAGATCTGACTAAACCTTTCAGAAGTATGTAAATCTAGAATATCTCTAGACACAGATCACAGATATTTTAGTATTTAGAAAAATTTGTTTGTATTACCTTTTGCCTGCCTTCCTGCCTTAATGAACTATGGAGTGTTTAAGATAGGAAGAACAACAGATCATATCTTGTATGTTGCCTATGCCAACTTGGAACACATCCCTATGTAGTCATTTCTTTTTCTCCTTATAATTGGCCAGAAGAAAAAAATGGATTGTTCTTGATATTTACATATTGTCCAGTATTCATAATGTACCAGATTTGCAAAATAGATGCAGACTTTTCCTTTTAGCATAGTCTCCCTAGGTTATCAAAATGAATTTTAATTCACTTTAATTTTAGTAATCAATATGTACCTAAAAGCAATATTGCAAGGGAATGGGGGAAAGTTGTATTATTAAGTCAAATTAACAATAATAAACTCATAACCCTAAAAAGGTTAGGAAATCCTTTCTGTAGAAGTTTTGTGCCAAAAAGAATAAAACACAGGCCGTGCATTGCTTATTGAATGTCTTTGTGTACAAAAGCATGGTGTACTAGGCATTCTGTAAATGATGAATATATACAAAGGTGTTTTACTTTTATTTTTCATTTCCTTTTGTCCCATAATCCTTTGTCACAGATTAAGCAAAAGGGAGAAAGGTGAAATGGGAACGAGTGACCCCAATTCACCTTTTCTTTTAGATTTATGTTGAAAATGCTCTAAAACAACCAATGTTTATGTTTTGTTAGGGGCAAACCTGACCAGGGGCATACTCCATCAGTTTAGATTCCACTTTGTAATGAAATGAGGCACTAATAGGTTATTTGTCATTAAAAAAAAAAAGGTTTATTTAAAAAGCACATTCCAGCACTTAGCTTGAGTAGACATGTCCCCTCTATCTATGGGAATATATCTAGTCAGTCAAGCAGAAGTCTGGGGAGTCTGAAATGTCCTAATTCTGTTTGGGTGTATATATATATTTTTTATGCCTTTAGGTGACCAGAAAAACACATTAAAGTAGCTAGAGGCTTCCAGGAAACCTAAGAAGCCCCATAGACCAATTAAATCTTGGATATAGCTCTGTTGCCTTTCTAGCTAAAACTACCCTAATTTCTATGGGGAAAAGGGATAAGGATATTACTTTTACCACAGATGTGTGACATTATGTGACGTGACGTGTCTTTTCATCTTTTTCTTTTTGTAAGAGTATATTTTAGCTTGTGTGTGAGCCATCTCTCATCCAACTCCTGCCCTTGAACAGGACTATGGTGAGCTCTTAATTTTCCACAGATAGGCATTGCAAAGCCAAATGAAATCCACAGGTAATTATGCTCAAAAAGAAGACAGCAGAATGGAAATAAAACATCTGGATAGCAGATTACAGATTCAGTAATAAGTCCCTAAATAATTGAAATTTGGTTTATTTTCTTTTAATCCCAGAGAGAGAAAAAATAGTCTACCTTCTACTCTATATCTGTTAATTACTAATTTTTCATAGGTTCCTTGCCTTAAAATTTTACAAGAGCTGAAATTTCAAGTGCCTAATGTATTCATTGGTTTTTATCTATAAAGACCATGCTAGATAATGATATTTCATTTATCTTTCATTTTGGGGAATGACTTTTATATATAGGAATTTTACAAACAATTTAAGCTGTGCTATTTTCAAGTACCAATTTTAACTATTTTAACCATTTTGATACATATCTTTCTAAATTGTTAAGCATTCACATTATTAAAAATCTTAAGAAACTTTGGGTGCTAAATGTATCTTTGAGATGTTTGATGATTGAGTCATTATCAAAATGCATCACCATACCACATAAATAATATTCTTTGCTTTTGTTCTCATCTTTCCCCTAACTATTAAGATGTCATCTCTCATATATTAGATTGCTACTTTTTATCTCTTGTAGGCTAGGAAAGGACATTATAGGATCATAGACTTATAGCTGCAAGTGATTAATAATCAGTCATATAGTCTGTTACCTTCATTTTTACATGGAAATAGAGTTGACCCTCACATATAGCTTAGGAGAGGTGATTATATTTCTCTTTAACTGCTACTATTTTGTTTTCCTTATTCTATTCTCATTACAGGTTCTGTGTAATCAAGGAAAATGTTTTCATTTTTGAATTACTAAAAACTAAAGCATTTCTCTTAATTGGTTAGTTCTGAACTCCCACTGCAATTTATTAGAAATTTATTTAACAAATTGGAGAAACTTCTTTCCCCATAAGCATTTGTATATTTTTCTATCCATAAAATTTTTCTAATCTATAATTAAATAAACATTAAGGTGATTGACTATACTATATATTAACAATGCAAAAATCAATAAAATTTATTTCCAGTGCATTTGCTGTGAGAAAGACCACAGAGAGCAACTTTGGATCATCACAACTTCTGGCTTCACCTTAGTTCTGGAAACAGTCTCACAATTCACTTTTCCCAAGATACCCATAAAAAGTCTCTCCTCATATTTCTGATAAGGCTTAAACTCATTTTGCTTGAGAAATCTGTTTTCTTAGTCCTTTTTCTTTGTCCCTTATTGGACTCCCCCATTTGAATGACAGTTAAACTGTTGCTCTAAAATTGCATGAAAGGCACAATAACAGCATCTACAATTTTAGCAAAAGGCTGTTGAAGCTTGTATTACATGGAGATTAGGAAACAGGGGTGCTAAAGGTTTAATGACTTGTCCAAGGTCATATATAAATAAGGAGCATAATTTCAATTCCAACCAAGTCCCTCTGTTTTCTGGTCTAGCAATCCTTACAATACATTTTCATTGTAATTAAGATTGTTGGGAGCTATATACTAAATAAGTCTATTAAGATTGAATGAAGACATCGAGAGTAAAACACTTGGTTTTTGGGAAGGGCTTCTGATAGCTATTTATAATACTTTGAAGCCCATTTCTGTTCATTTGTTATTTTGTTTTCCAGAAGGTTGAAACTGCTAAACCCTTAAAAAAGAAGAATTATTACTGTAAGTTCCAATGTTGAGGCACAAAAGAAGTTGTAGACTTTCTTTCAGAAAATTTATAATATATTATCAGTCTTGTTCTTTGTCCCATGATTGGAATTGCATGTTCCTACCTAATATGTTTTTCAAAATCATAGTAGAATTTGAATTTTAGTTGAATTTGAATTTATGTAATAATAACTTTTCTTGAGCAGAGAAAAAGATGCTTCACACATATAAAATCAAACACCTTCAGAATTATCTCTAAAAATGAGATATAAAGGAGGAACTTAATTTTGTCTGTCATAATTATGTAATTTAATTAATAAGTAATTTAGTTTATATGTTAATTTGTAATTTAGCCTTATGTGTTACAAGTGCCTCACCTTTGACCAACCCATAAATTTTCTTTGGATCCAAAGTCATTGATTTTCCTTCTTTAAATTTATCTTCCTAAATTCTGGATTTAATAAACTCTTAAGTAAATTGAACATTTCTATATACAAACTAGAACATAAAAAACATTGTACTTGAAACTTTTGATCTATTATCATGTGTAGCTTGCTTTTCTTTAAATTTTTCATTTTTCTTCTTTGTTGACAGCATTGGCCCTCCCAACTTAAAACTGGCTTAATATTTTGGAGACTGACAGGACTTTAGTTATTGCTTAGGCTAACTTTTTTTTCCATAAAGATAATGAAACTGTTAAGTGACTTCTACAATTTAATGGCTGGTTATTAAAATATCTTTCATTTTATTTTTATGTTGAAAACCTACTGTATTTTATC
Source organism: Monodelphis domestica (assembly GCF_027887165.1). Lineage (NCBI taxonomy): Eukaryota > Metazoa > Chordata > Mammalia > Didelphimorphia > Didelphidae > Monodelphis > Monodelphis domestica. Next base: position 214,000,122 of record NC_077229.1, on the reverse strand, counting down.
TTATTTTTAAAAATGTATTTATTTACTTAATAAATTTAGAATATTTTCCCATGGTTACATGATTCATGTTCTTTTCCTCCCCTCCTCGATCCTCCTTCCTGGAACCAATAAGCAATTCTACTGGGTTTTACATGTATCATTGTTCAAAACCTATTAACATATTATTACTATTTTCACTAGAGTGATAATTTAGAGGCAATATCCCCAATCATATCCCCATTGAACCATGTGATCTAGCAGTTGTTTTTCTTCTGCATTTTTGCTCCCACAGTTCTTATTCTGGATGTGGAGAGTGTTCTTTCTCATAAGTCCCTCAGAATTGTCCTGGATCATTGCATTGCTGCTAAAAGAGAAGGTCATTTTGTTCAACTGTGCCACAGTGTATCAGTCTCTGTGTACAGTGTTCTCCTGGTTCTGCTCTTTCACTCTGCATTAATTCCTGGAGGTCTTTCAGGTTCACATGGAATTCTTCTGGTTCGGTATTTATTTGAGCACAATAATATTCTATCACCATCAGATACCACAGTTTGTTCAGCCATTTCCCAATCAGTGGACACCCCCCTCATTTTCCATCTTTTTGCCACCACAAAGAGTGCGGCTATAAATATTTTGGTACACATATATTTCTATATTATCTCTTTGGGGCACAAACCCAGCTGTTCTATGGCCGGATCAAAGGGCAGACAGTCTTTTAGTGCCTTTTGGGCATGGTTTCAAATTGCTTTCCAGAATGGTTGAATCAATTCACAACTCCACTAGCAATGCATTGATGTCCCGACTTTGCTACATCCCCTCCAACATTTTTTTTCCTTTGCTGTCATATTGCCAGTCTGCTAGGTGTGAGGTGGTACCTTGGAGTTGTTTTGATTTGCATTTCTCTAATTATGAAAGATTTAGAACACTTTTTTCATGTGCTAATTGATAGTTTTGATTTCTTTATCTGAAAACTGCCTATTTATGTCCCTTGCCCATTTATCAATTGGAGAATGGCTTAAAATATCTTTTAAAGTATTACTTTTAAAGTATTAGTTTTTAGTGGTTTCCATTAATCACAGTAGTGATTGATGAAAATGAAATATTTTTCTATTGTACTTAGATACATTGTTATTGGAAATACAAACATCATGTTTTCTTTGCATATGAAGATGGCACTATTATAACTCGCCAGCACCAAACTATGATTTCAGAATTGTTTTCCCTGTAGTAATGATCTCCTTTGTGAAAAATGTCACGTATTGGTCAGTCTTGTTTATATTTAAAGAGTACAATCTGAAGTTAACTGACCTACTGAACCTCAGACCATAACTTTTACTAATGATAGTATTTAAAAAACTGAGTTAATTAGCACAGATACTACTTTATACATAATCTTTACTTTTCCCTGTATCTACTAAAGAGTATAAGTTTTTAATAGAGTACTACCAGCCTACATATGGATGTACTTTTGTTTTGTTTAATTGTTTTTAAGTTGTGTTCAACTTTTCATGATCCCATTTGGGATTTCTTGGCATTACTGGAGTAATTTGCTATTTCCTTCTGTAGCTCATTTACAGATTAGGAAACTGAGACAAAGTAAAGTGACTTACCCAGTGTCATAGAGCTAATAATAAGTGTCCTAGGCCAGATTGGAGCTCAGACCAGACTCCAGGCTCAGCAATTTATCCATTGCTCCATGTATCTGGCATATATTTGGAATATTCATGGAAAATTAGTATTCTTGGTGGGAGGGTTTGCCATATCCTTTTCAGGACTGTTTTCTTTCTTTGGGGTCCACCTGCCACCCAGCTCTCACCTGTGGCTCCAAGAAGTTATAGCATTTGCAGTGGCAACATCCAGGTAAATCATCTTGGCAGATGGGCTAAACTAGGGTGAGTAAACTAATAGTTCTCAAACCTGTAGAAGAGATGGATGAGAAGAATTTGTTCTATTTGCCACGAAGGCTGTAGAAATAGTCACTATGGAGCTCTTTGAGGTTGATCAGGCATGGAAGCCCTCCAAATCATCCATCCCAGTCCATTGCCAGTCATTCTGACTTACTTCTTTTCATGGAACTTCCATGACTCTGGAAGTATGAAGTTGATGACTTTGTGCAACTCTGCTTCATTTAAATCCAATTTATGAATGAGTCAAAAGACATCACCAGTGCTCTACAAGCAAAGTCAGAGGTTTCCCATTTTATGTTCTTTCCACCTTTGGAATATGAACCACTGATGTAATTTTGGTCACAGCCCCCTTTTTCTAAAAAGACTTATATATGACCAAAGAATTTCTAGAGTTGGAAGAGATCTTGGGTAATATTGACCAGTCTACATATGAAAAAGCCAATTGAAGGGGTATTTTTTTCTGAACATTTTATGTTTTGAATTAATCAGGATATATTATTGGTGGTTAAAGCATAGGATTTGGTATCAGGAGGACCTGAGTTTGAATCCCAGCCTCAGACACTTACTAACATTTACCAGTCTGTAAAACTGGGATAATAACTACCCCAAAGTTATTAAGAAGATCAAACGAGTTAACATGTATAAAGTAGATTATAGCTAATAGCTGAACTAGAGAGGAATAACTAGGAAGTACATTAATGGTAGTTCTCTGTGCATATATATGTTTACAGTTAACTTATGATGAAGCCATAAAAGAACCTGAAACAGTGAATTAAATGTATTCTCTTTTGTGAAATGCAAGCTATAAGAAATTAAAACATACTAAGTGTCATAATCAAGGGAGAAATCCTTCCCTAAATAATGGAATTCTATTCAAAGGAATAGAATTTTAAGTAATAGGTCAATAAATATTAATTGCTTGTTGTTACTACATTAATCTATTTACTTATTTATTTTGGTCTCAACATGTTATTATATTAGCATAGGGAAATAATCTCCAGAAAACTATGAATGAAAATCAGCACCTATTCAAGTCTGCAGCACTTACAGATTCACTTTCTTTGAGTCACACAGCTGATATGTGAGAGAAGTGGTACTTGAGCTTAGTCTTGCTTACCTAAATGCCTGCTTTCTATCTAGCATTACTGTACTGTCTCATAATATACACTAGATAGTGTAACTATAGCTGTAGCAGTGATATATTTAGTCTAGATTTGAATATTTTTCTGAGAATGCTCTATTCAAGTTACATTTTATATTTAATCTCCACTAGTGTGCTTTATGGCCATAATCCTTGATAAAATGTGTAGGTTTACAAATGTCCTGTTGTATGATGATTTTGAAAAAGTGATAAGAGGAACATTGCATCTATATTAACCTAGCTTTAGTTAACCTAATTTAAGTTCTTGCTGGAATCATCAGACTGGGAATTGTAGCCATGGTGATTATAGAGCTGGATTTGCAAATGTGGCCAGGAAGAAGCTCCTCAGAGATGGAACCCCCAGAGAATGTAATACCTTTGCACTATCTTTGTGTCTCTTGAATGGTGATTCTGGTTGCTTGGTTATTATAAGTTTAAAGATACTGTGCTGTTTTAATTAAGATTTTCTTCTAGTGAGGAAAGGGAAAGGAATGGCATGACAATGTGCCATATGTGAATCTTAAAAATTCTCAGACCCTACTTCAGAAGATTTGGTTAATACCATTCCACATTTTAAACAATGAAGGTACTTGATCAGGAATGTGAGAACTCTACTCCACCCATACTTAAGCATACTTTAGGGGAAGATAAAGTTGTAAACTCTTTACTGAACAATGAAAAGTACTTAACCCATACTTAAAGTAAAGCTAAAAAACCTTAAGCTGGGTCTATTTTTAGATCTAATACAAAAAAGTGCTAAGTACCTATGAAGGTCAGGCAACTTGCAAACTTGCAAGGGACAAGCTTAACAAAAGAGGTGTGAAGTTTTAGTCTACTCAGGTGTGAATTACTCAAAAGTTTAGTCTACTCACGTGTCAATTAAGAATGGTCAGTCCTTTGGAAAATGTCTACTGTGATTGGTAGATAAGAAAACTTAGGGGAGGTGACATAGGAGAAAATTCTCTTTAAAAGGAGGACAGAAAGGGCTCTGAAAGGTCAGTTTGCCAAAGCTGAATTGGAGGGTCTCTCTGAATACTAGAGTTTTTCTTGGAAAGATCTTGTGGTGAGTTGATAAAAGACTGACTGATCTCTCTCTTAAGGCTTAAGCCTAGGCTGACCTAGCCCTTTTTTCATTATTTCCTCTTACTCTCTCTCTCCCTTTCCTTAATTCCTTAATTTATATTAATTAAAATTTCCATAAAACCCAGCTGACTTGGGTATTTCATATTTGGGAATTTTCCCCATGGCGACCACTTTATTTTTGATATAAAATCAAGACACAAAAAATTATCTTTACAGTTTTGGCTATTCAAAGTCTTTAAACCTTATCTTTGCGGTCACAGTTTAAGGCAAGCACTCTTTTATCTGTCACACATATTGTTGTATATATAGATATAGTTGACATTAATAAAAAATAAATTCATTTAGAATAATTAATGAATACATGGTTGCTTTTTGTTATTTTCTCCCAACTCATATTGTAACATATGTTAAAACTTTTTTACATTAAAAAAGGGTCTTCATAAGCAAAAAACCTGAGAAACATTGAATTTTAAGGTCTTTTCTAGCTTCAAATCTGTGATCTTATTAAATCACATACTTTAAGAGAAATTGAGGCATTTGAGTTTCCAGTTACTGTACTTGACTGAAGAGTTGTATACCCAAAATGTATGAATTAATGGGTTCATGAACTTTCTTATAGTATCCTGATAGAGTGATCTTCATTATGGCAACCAACACTTACCTGGCCCATTAAGAGAAATATTTCCCAAAGTAAAAGGAAGGTTCTAGAGAGTGAGTAACAAGGCAAAGCCAGTTGTGTAGCTCAATAGTGAGATAATTGGGTTCTGTCAAATATTTTTATATTACCTGCTTCTGGCCACTAATAAATGAAACATCTCACAGGCTTCTAAATGAGGCTAGGGAACCTAGTATCTAGAGAAGAAGGAGGGATGTTTTGAAGAGCCATGGCAAAGTGAAAAGAGATGCAAAAATTCCATTAGATAAATAAATTTCAACTTAAGTCCTTGAATTCTTTGTGTCTTATGAATTTCTTTATTGACTGCTATCTGCTAAATAAATTCCCACCTGGACTGAATAAGAGAATATAATAGAGAAAATATTTTAGAGAACAGTGACAAGATGAAAAGAGATGGACGAGTCTCATTTTCATATCTTGATATCCTCAGGCAGTATTTATATTTCAGTATTTAGTCTTAAGGGTTAGCCAATATACTAGATAAAAAAAACTTGAGAACTTGCTGCTAGAAATGGAAGGCAAGGCAAATTTTATTTAGCCTATGGAACACACATGTGAAATCATAGTCCTCAGAACACCTCTGGACTTGTAGACCAAACCAAATTAAAACACAAAAAATATGTAGTACTATTAGGATTAATTAAGCCATTGGGCTAATGAGGACCATTTGGAGTAACTGGGATCTTAGCAGCTAATGACAGTCTAAAGAATCGTGGGTAAGCTTTCTTTAAGGCCAGACAGAATCTTGGGAAGGGTGCCTCTTGGAATTCTGGGTAGCCTGAGTCAGTTGGGTTTTCCAACTGCCAGTGGACTCTTGGAAGTTTTTTCCCTAGGATGAGGCAGGTGCTTCTGTTCCCTGGAACACTGAAGAAAACCCAGTGGCAGGTGAAGGACGGGAATAGGTTAGAGTTTCTGGAATAAATTTGTGGGGGAAATCAACAGAAAAGAGAAAGCAAGAGACTGGTTTTCCTTTGTGTGACTGCTGAGAGGACCAAGCCATTTTGCCTTCTGCTTAGGCGAAAAGCCTAGCTAGGCCCAAGAAGGGCTGGCAGTGGGCAGAGAGAGAGTGAATAACCAAATTGATTTAAAGCTGGAGGATTAGTAATTAGCATTGCTTATTTAGTATAGACCTTGTTTTTTTTTTTAATTTTATTTAGTCAATTTAGAACATTGTTCCTTGGTTACAAGAATCATATTCTATCCCTCTGTTCCCTACCCCACCCTTCCAGTAGCCAACGTGCAATTCCACTGGGTATTACATGTTAGACCCCAGGTTTTTAGTGATACTTTTAAGGAGGGTTTTTCTTGAGCAAGAAGCAAGTTCTAGTGAACTAAAAGGTAATGGGTAAAAGTTTAGATTCCCAGTAAGACTAATGAATCAATCCTAATCGTCAACCTTCATTACCTTTCCTTACCTTTCTTCAACTTTTTCCCAATATTTATTAAATAGAGATTTTTTACATCTGTCTCCAGCAGTTATCCTTAAGTAGGCCCAAAACAGTTCCACAGAACTTCAGTAGCCACAAGCTATTAGGCACCTGCCTGATCTACTACAAGCAGTAAAAAGATAGTGTATCCAGTTTCCTCCTCTTAATATTCCTATATTAACATTCCTGTCTGTTCTTATTTGCAGCATTATTATTTACATGAACAGTACAACATAGATAATGTTAATTTGTGGTTCCATAGTTTAATATGCAGTCTGCAGAAATCCATTTCTAGGTGAGTTTGATACCACTGGTGCAGAGAATGTGCTGTATTTGAGATTCTCCTGGCATCCTCTAAGATTTTATATATACACATATGTATATATATAAAACATGTGACTTGCTCCTTGTCCAAGAGGAGAAAGTGAAACAATCTGAGCTGATGATAAGCCCTATAAGTAGTAGGTAAAATATTAGAGAAAGAATAGCAAAAGACAGGATCAAGCTATTTTCCATGAAGAGAGTCTGATGTCTGTACACAAATAAAGAATGAGTAATAAAGTAAGAGAGAGAACCTAATAAGGTCAAATGAGATAGAATATATAAAGTACTGTGCAAGCCTTAAAGTTTTACATTTACTGTTATGCTCATTTCACTTTTTAACTGGGTAACTAGACTGATAGGCTGTTGCATCCTTATGTCAACAAACATTTGATAGAATTTTTAATGCTGCTTTTGTGGCAAGATTGAGATAACATATCTCAGATACAAATCAAAAAGGGAGTATCCTTAGCATGGATAGTAACATGTAGCATCTGTAGTTGTTTGAATAAAGAGCCAAAGAGTCTTCTGGGTGATGGCAATTTGTAAAGGAGAGCCCTGGAGATCTGTCCTTGGCTCTGTGCTATTGAGTATGTTTTCTTTTCCAGTAATTTGATAAAGCGTAGGTGGAATCTTTGTTAATTTTGAAGATTACATGAAGTTGGGAGAAATAACAAACACTGGACAACTTAGTCAAGATTCACAATAATTTGAAAGTCAGTCAATCAATCAGTATTTGTTAAGTGCCAACTTATACCAGGAACTGTGCTAAGTGCTGACAGGCTACAACAGTGTTTCAAATTGAAGCAACCTAAATATAAAATTATACATTTAAATTTTAGAAAGGAACTTCATAAATATGAAATCAGGGAGTGGATGTATCTAAACAACAGTTGCTATGAAAAGGTATTGAATTCTTACATGACGAATGAAGTTAGATAGATGACCTTTGGGTCCTTTCTAAGTTTTGTTCTATTATTCCAGAATTCTATAAATTCTCTTTGACTTGGATAACAAGATTCAACTTTTTTGAATTCAGTTAGAAATTAAAATACTTGGTGATGTCTGCTCATCTGAGCAATTTGTGATTGTACTTTTGGATAACTTTATGACAACATAGGAGAAATAAAGTTGTGCTTTGAGTTTTGATCATCCATTAAATGTGACTTAGTGAATACTTTCCTTGTTATTATGGTGTAGTTTTATTGTTTTTTTATCAGTCATTTTATCCTTTGATGCTTTCAGGTATAAAGTCCTCCAAAGCTGTTTTACATGATAAAATAATTGACTGTAAAAACTAAAATATTAGATCTGTGTTGTTTTTAAAACATTCACCTTTAGTCTACTGAGCTGTTAGACCATCTGCTATGGCATCCATTTTGCTGTTGAAGGAGTTTTATTTCATTTTTCTTCATATAGTTAGGTATAACAATATGTTGGACCAGATGTCAAGTGTGAAGGCTGATGCTTCAACATTCCCATAATGTTTGCAGTTATACATCTGCTCTTGGCAACTTCCTTAAAAATGCCCTAGATTTATTTGCTAAATTTATTCTTTTATAAGTGGGAGGGAGCAGCAGATTTATTACCCAATCTTCCCTTGACCTTCTCTATACCTGTACCCCTTATACGTTTAGCATGCTTATTTTCTTTTAAATCATAACTTGTCTTCTGGGGGAAAATGCATTCCCTTAAAAAGAAAAGTTAAAACTGATGTTTATTTTGGTATAGGGCTGTTTTTTCCTCCTGCCATTTTCTGAGATGAAGTTGTTTTGATCTAGGTTGTTATTTTATGTGTGATGGAGGGAGCCAGTATGATATTCTAAGAATTGTGTTGAATTTGAAAACTAAGGTGATGAATTTAAGTCCTAGCTCTTTCATGTAACAAGTAACCTTGAGCAAGTCACTTAAACTCTCTAATTACATTTTCTGTAAAATGTTGGACTAGCTGATGTCCGAGGTTCCTTCTACTTCTAAATCTGTAATCCTTTGTATAATCCAAGAAGATTCTCATTCTGGAAAATTTGGGGCAAATTCCATGAATAATTTCATTACTGGGATAAAGTCCCAATTTTGTAAATGAATGAAACCATGGACAATTACACCTCAGTTCAAAGTAAGCCCAATTGATTTTTTTAGTGTGTTTTGCTTGAATTAAGAGGGAAAGTGAACACAGATGTGACCAAGCATATTGGTCACTTTAAAAAAATTAGTTTTAGCTTTAAATATTTAGGGAATTTGGATTGTAATTGTAGATAGTATGTAAATATCTGACACTTTTATTTATTAAGTAGGTCCAAATTACTTGATAAATATTTATGTCCTAATAATTTGAAAAAAGTAATATACATGAATGGAAAGGAAAATATCTTATTTAATTTGTAAATTGGTGAAGCAGTGGTTAGAGCACTCTGCTTAGACACTGCATAACTTCCCAAACCTTGGAATCATATTGAATACCACCACTCTTCTTTTCCCGTTCCCAATCAATTTCAAATGGCACTTGCTTTTTTTTTTTATCCCAGCAATCACTGAAAAACCCAGCTTTGCAAAGAAATAAAAAATTAGAAAATTGCAGAAGTTACTAGAATAGCTGAAAGAGTATCAGTAAACAAAAACCATCTCTAACATTCAAGACCATTGTTGCAAGGAAGCAGTGCTCTCTAATGTAGACATTATAAAATTATCTCAACCTAGAAGTTTCGGCAGTTTCTGATAGAAGTCTAGTATTACTCTTGTTTCCTTGAAAAAAAAAATTAACTGCCACTCAGCTTCCTTGTGAGTTTTCACAGTTTAGGAACTTAAGGACATAAATGCACCAAGCGTACTAGAACTAATGAAACTGTCCAAAGGATATATTCAGAAATTCATTTTTTACTTAGTTCTAATAAACCTGCCAAAAGAATTTTTGGGGTACCTATTGTGTTTCCAGTTAGTTTCTATAGGGCTTATAAAAATAACTTGAACTGTGATACCTACCCTTTAAGAATTTTAAATTCACTTAGGTCTAATTTATTTAATTGCTAAACAGCTATCATTAAGAACAAAATTGCATGGTACAAACAGTAAGATTTCAGACAGAGGAGAGAATTCAAAAATCAGTGGTTAGAATAGTTGAAGAAGTCTTCCTGGAAGAGTTGACTTTTGAATTGGGCCTGGAGATTCAGCTTAACAGGAGGGGAAAAAAAACATCATTTGCTTTTGAATGGAGAAAGCAACTGCAAGATCAAAGGCTCAGAAATGGGAATGAGCAGAGTTTTCATAGGACAATAAGGAGATCTTGATTTGAGAAGTAGTAAGGCTTATAAGTAGTGGCAAATTGGTGATGCAGTGGTTACCACACTTTGCTTGGAATCAAGAACACCCATGTTCAGACACTTAATACATATGGGACCCTGGGTAAGTCACTTTATCTCTCTAAGCTTCAATTTCCTCCTCTCTAAATTGAGAGGATGAACTTGATGACTTTTAATTTCCTTTCCAGCTTTCAGATTATATGATCCAATAATTCTAGTGTCTAACAAAATATAGTAAGTGCAACCTTGCAAAGTCCTCAGCTCTATCCTTCTTCCCTCTCTTGCTTCTCCCACCCCCCTATCTCCCATGTCAGGTGAACAAAGAACTTTTATTATAGTTTTATGGTTTGATTTTGGAATTCCAAATTGTAGGGAAGTTCAGTTTACCTCTATAAGGTATTCTTAAATTGTAGTAGCTCTCAAGTTCAAGAATGTATGTATTTTGGTTCACTAATGGGGAATGCTACCATTAGCTAAATGAACAAGTTAACCATTCATTCTCTCTGTATAAATTAAGCATGCCTGGGGGAGAGTGTTAAATTTTTTAGGCCATCTGATTACTCTTTAATGGGCACTTTGCTGCATCAATTTACTTAAGCCACTAGGGCAACCTCCATCTGCAGTGAATGGAATTTACCAGGGAAATTGACACAAGGACACAATAGTTTCTAAAGTCCTGATAAATCTTTTGTTTTATTTATTTTTTCTCAATAGAATGGGCAAATGTCTGTTCATCCAATTATTTTCATATATGATTAGCTTTATATTTATATTATAATGTGTCTTCCTGATATATTATTTTTTATTATTGTATAGTATTTGTGACATTTTTCCTTCATGTTTGTCTCAAAGATTGCACATCATTCTCTAAAAATTTCCCCTCTGTCATCCCTAACTTGGCTACTCTGTGAATATATTTAACTCACACCTAAAAAAATGCTGTGCCACTTAGTAAATTTTATTTGTGATATTAGTCAATCAACAAGCAAAATATTAAGTGCATACTCTGTGCCAGGCACTGTGGTAGACTCTGGTCATCTTAAAAAATGTAACAATCCTTACTTACAAGAAGCTCATATTTTAATGAACACATATATAAGTATATTGAATAAATATAGGCGTAAATAAAACAAATACAAAGTAGTTAGTTATGGGAGAATAGGAGATGGTGCTTGAGCTGCATCTTAAAAAAGAGGAATTCTGTGGTATACTAAATTGCTTGCTCACATCTGGCTCTTAAAAGGAAGAGGCTAGATTTCTGAAGGGATGAATTAGGACAGTGACCATCCTTCTTTCTTCTGTCCAGTCAATATCCATTCTAAGCATGTCACACTCTACTCAGGAAATGAGAGAGGGAGAGAGAGAAGAGTTATATTGATATTCTTACATGATCTTTCAGCATTCTGTACAAAGGGCCAGATTGCTTAAAAACTGTGAAATAAGGTTTGTTTCCTGAGGGGAAAAAGGAAACATTATTAGAATGGTGATGAAGAAAGGGTCATTTCATTATTGGCCAGCTGAGGAGGTAAAAGCACTGCTTGGCTACAAACCAGCATTTGGTTTTTGCCACTGGTGGTGATTGGCAGGCAGCTGTGGTGTAAAGGAAACCCCTTAGAACCTCAGAGAGTTCTCTCACATTCTGTGTGGCCAGTCCTGGCCTCTTCCTAGCCATCCTATTACTGTTTGGCTAACTGAAATGTGAAAGAGAAAAATTTTTAACTGGGTCAGTCCTAGTTTATGTGATTGCTGTTATATGCATGAGTTATAATTTTTGCAAACAAAACTTTTAACAGGTTTTTCAAAATATTTTTAAAAGGAATAAAAGTAGTGAATTTTGGAATTAGGGATACAGTACATGCAATTTTCAGTATTGTCACACCTGCTGTGAGCAGATGTTTTCCATTGCCATGTATAGAATAAAGACTATTTATTGGTCTACATTCCTAACTTACGAAATAAAAGGCAAAAAAGCTTTCTTAGAATTAAAGTTGAGCATATATTAACATGGCAGTAAATATTTAATTTCTAAAAATAGGAAGGTTTTGAGAATGACTTGATAATTGGTAAAACTAGTTATTCTTGTACCACATTAAAGAGAAACGGTGTAGTTGTACCCACCTTGTAGTCCTGTGCTAGATATTTGTTTCAATTTTTCTAGCTCTCAACCAGATTTCATGAGACCTGGTGTGAGGAACAAAGATTGGTGCTCTTCTTTGGTTTTTGCATTTTAAGGGAAAATAAAATGCTTTAGCTTTACAATTCCATTTACAGTAGGATAAATAGCAATACATATGTAATGGACCTTCCTTCCCCATAGACATGAAGGAGTAAACTCATCTACCTGACTGTGGACCACATGCGTTTTCATTCATCTGTCTCAAGCTTTTGACTCTGGTTCTTAATTTGTGCTCTGGGAACTAAGGGAGGTCTGTTGGTAACTGAAAAAGAGCTCTGTGCTATTTTTGCTTTACCTTTTTTTATTCCCATGCCCTTTCAGTGGAAAGTCAGTTTTCTCATCCTGAGCTCCTTCTCTTTTTTAAATAAGGCTTAAAGCTATGGGATTTCTCTCCCTTTCTCTTGAGAATAGTACTGAAGTGCCAGCTTAGAAGCTAACAAATTGATATGGTTAAAGGGAGGTCAGGAACAGTTCAGACCACAGAACCAAGTGAATGTTAGAGCAGGAAGGGACCCTAGAGATCATTGATTCTCAGCCTCTTCATTTTATCAATTATGGTCCTGTTTGCAAAACCTCTCAGGTGTGTGTCTGAACATTTCTCTTTAGAATTTCACCCAAGATGCATTTGTAATTATTTCTAATAGTGAACAGATAACTCTAGAAAAAGAAAAAATAGAATATCTTACTTTGTCAGCATTTAATTATGTAAAGAATATCACCTAGGTAATGGTACATTAGTTTCCCCTGTCCCCAAAATCTAATTGTATAAAGAATGCCACTTAGGTAATATAGTTCATTAGCTCAGGGTTGGGAAACCATACATGTATATGAGAATTCTGGGAGGAGAATTCTGGAGATATCAGAGGCATTTCCTTCAGTGATATTTTTGTAAGATTTCTAGGTGTTCTTAAGTTGTTAAGATTTCTGGAACAGTAGGGAAACTAACAAGTTGTTAGTATACAAGAAAACTTATTCAACTAGGCATTGTGGAATTCACATGACACCCCTCTTGCCTGGGAAGCTGAGGCTGGTGAATTTCTTAAGCAGAGTATTTTTTAAGGGGAAGTAAGCTAGCTAAAAGTCCCTTTTAAGTTTAGCATTATGATTATGAGTCCTTGGAAATTGAGGGGCTGCTAGGTTGCCCCAGGAAGAATGAACTAGCTGGTCAAAGCTCTTGTGCTGATAAGAATGGGACTAGGTCTTAACTAGCCCCCACATTGATAACCTTAGAAAAAACACAGAACTATTAGTCAGAAAAATCAAGGGAAAGGGGTTCAATGAGACAATAGGCCTCTACACAGAGTTGCATACCACATGCCTACGCAAGAGTCCGAGGATTGAACTCTGGTCGCTCTGGACACTGACCCCTGTAAAAGCCAACCTCACTAGATTGGACAATTCCAAGGAGCTATTAAAGTCGGGGAGTTTAAATACCTTTTCTAGGTGAAACATGGGGGCTGGGGATGAGAGGGACAGTTGATTGGCTTTAGTAATAGTCATAGTCACATTCAATAGTAATAAAGGAAAATGAGGAGTTCCAGACAGGAATAACAGTGAGGGACTGATGCTTTACAATGGACACAAAAGGGAAGGACACAGCCAAGGGCTGGGCCATCTTAGTAAGGGACTTTGGACTTAGGGGAGAAACCACTGGGACCAAAGAGATACTTAACATCTGATGTGATTAGCCATTTTGACTCAAACTACCTTAAAGTCTATTGTTAGTCTGAGACTGGTAGAAGTAGGACTTTCCCTCTGGGAGCTTTAATGCCTCATGGTGAAAGCCTCAGGTTTAAATCTTTCTAGGCTATATGTTTGGAGACTTCTAGATTCCACGTTGACACATTTAAACACAATTTTTAACATTCTTTCTTAAATTTTTTAAGTTCCAAATTCTCTCCCTTCTTCTTATCCTCCCTTTCCCCTTTTGAAATGGTGAGCAGTCTGAAATAGATTCTACATGTGTGATCATGTAATAAGGAGCTCTTGTTGACTGAAATTGGGGAATTATTTGTTTAGACATTTTTTCAGGCCTGTTCAACTCTTCATGACCCAATTTAGGGTTCCTTGGCAAAGATTGAAATAGTTTGTTATTTCCTTTCCCAGCTCATTTTACAGATGAGAAAACTGAGTCAAAGTTAAGTGACTTGCTTAGGGTCACAAAGCTAGTAAGTGTCTGAAACCAGATTTGAACTCTAGATGATAAATCTTCCTGATTCCAAGCCTAACACTTTTATCTACTGCCCCTGGGGAACTATTCTGGTTAATGCAAAGAAAGCATCATTTGAATTTGATTTGAAAGAATTCTGGTGTTTTGTTTTGTTTTCCCAGTTGGTTGCATATTGTTTCTCTAATGACATTTTGTAAAACAGAAGAGGCATTTATGTATCAATGTATTGGATTCATGGCATGAATTTCATTGGCAGCATTTCACCCAGAGACTAGTTATAACCATCTTTAGTTAAGACCACATAATTCTGTGGAAAAACCATTGGACTTTGGAGTTGGAAGTAGGTTTTAAATACTTGTTTTATGACTTAGTTACTGTGCAACTTTGGACAAGTTAGTAAACCTTTCTGAACTTCATTTCCTTCATTTGTAAGAAATATATTCCAATACTTGTTCTGCCTCCTTTGCAAGGTCATTTTGAAGAAAAAGTACTTGCTAAAGAATAAAATGCTGGTGAAGTTGGGCTGCTGCTATCATTTGTTATATCATATTGTAATGGGCCTGCCCATTGCCATGATGTTTTACAGTTTTCAGTGCCCTTACTCTTTTTCCTCCTCCCCATTCCTCCCCAGCACTCTAGGGCTATGCTCCTTATTTTATCTATGTAATCAAATTGATTACTTTTAAGTTAAAATGAGCTGGGAGCAATGTGTACAGTTCAGTTCTTGCAGTGGGTTAAAGGGGAACTGCTTTAAGTGGGACTTATATCTGCTTTCTTCTGAAATATCAGTTTCCTATATCTATTTGCATAAAAAGCAATATGATATTATTAGAATATGTAGAACACTTAATAATTTGATGGACATTACTGGATAAATAAAAGTATGTATTTATCCTCATGTAACTGTAAAGTACAATGTTGCTTTCATGAAAACCACATGAAGTCTGAGAAACTGATTCATTTTAAAACATATGCTCTAGAAGATTTAAACATATGTTACAAAGATGGTGACATTTTTCTTGGCCCAGTATCTGTTGTATTAGATGTCCCTGGAAACTAAAAATCTTTCTGGATGACTCAGTAGGCATTTTTCCCCCATTAAAGCAGAAGGCACATTCCTTTGTGTTTCTTATAAATATTTGGAACAACCAGTTGTTAACATCAAACTCAATGTTGTAAAATTTCATACATTGTTTTCTGACTACCATCCTTGAAGTGAAAAATGTACAGTAAATAATCTTAAAGCCTCAAGCTCACCTTGTGTTTCTTTTATTTCTCTTTTCTTTCCCTCTGATATGGTGGCTGTGCTGAAAATCCTCCGACTGCTACTGAATTTTTGTTCCTATCATCAAGAAAACCACCCAAGGTAAGTGTCTATATATTGTTTGGGTTGTATGTATTGGTTTAGTAACCAAGGGGATTGGAACAGTGTTTGGAATATTCTGACAGTGACTTGTCTGGTCTATCACATGACTTTCATGTAACACTTCTCTTCCCCACTGGCCGAGTATACAGATTTTTAAAGAAAAAAAAAACAACAAAAAACACCCTTTCAGGTCAAACACAAGTGAAAGCACAAACATTTAAAGAGGCAAAACAAAACAAAAAAAATTAAACTTCATGTTTCCCTGTATCACTGATAAGATGCAGTTGCTTTCAGCCTTGATATGAACAAACTTTTCATAGAAATAGACTCTGTAATAAGTTAGGGATACAACTGTGGACAAGCCAGTCATGGAATGCATTATCCAATGGGTGAAATACAACAGTTCACAAATATCTATGGCACAAATAAAAATTGTTCAAGTGACTTGGAGGAATGTAACTATAAAAAAAACATTTGAGGAGGGAGAAGGAACTTGCAGCTAGGACACAGATGCTAAATAGAGATAAAAATAGAAAAGATTTAGTAATTCAGCTAACATTTATTAAGGACCTATGTCATGCAAAATATGTACATGTAATGCATACATTATATGTGTGCATATGTATTAATATACCTCTGCTGTCAAGGAACTTATTGAAGTAGAGTTGCAAAAATCTATAACCTGTCACAGATAACCATAATACAAGGTATAGTATAATAGAAGTAAATGAAAGTCATGAAGAAAATACTCTAGGGAAAACTTAAGAAGAAAAAGAATGATTTCACCTAGAGTGGGTTTGGAAAGACTTTGTGGAGAAGATGGCAGTGGAATTCTTTTTTTTTTTTAAGCCCTCACCTTCCATCTTGGAATCAATACTGTGTATTGTTTCCAAGGCAGAAGAGTGGTAAGGACTAGGCAATGGGGGTTAAGTGACTTGCCCAGGGTCACACATCTAGGAAGTGTCTGAGGCCAGATTTAAACCTAGCACAGTTGATTTTTTAATTGATTTTTTAATTTATTATTAAAAATAAAAATATTTTTAAAATTTAAATTAATTTAGTCAATTTATAACATTATTTCTTGGTTACAGGAATCCTATTTTCCCCCACCCTTCCCATAGCTGATGTGCAATTTCACTGGGTATTACATGTGTCCTTGATAAAAACCTATTTCCATGTTGTTGGTGTTTACATTAGGATGTTCAGTTAGAGTCTACATCCCCAACCATATTCCCTCAACCCATGTAATCAAGCAGCTCCTTTTTCTTCTGTGTTTCTGCTCCCACAGTTTTTCCTCTGAGTGTGGATAGTGTTTTTTCTCATAGATCCCTCCAAGTTGTTCAGGATCACTGCATTGCCACTAATGGAGAAGTCTGTTACATTCAGTTGTACCACAGTGTATCAGTCTCTGTGTACAATGTTCTCCTGGTTCTGCTCCTTTCACTCCTTTCACTCTGCATCAATTCCTAGAGGTCATTCCAGTTCACATGGAGTTCCTCCAGTTTATTATTCCTTTTAGCACAATAATATTCCATCACCAACATATACCACAATTTGTTCAGCCATTCCCCAATTGAAGGGCATCCCCTCATTTTCCAATTTTTTGCCACCACAAAGAGAGCAGCTATGAGTATTCTTGTACAGGCCTTTTTCTTTATTATGTAAACATAATCTTAGTGTTGTGATTTGAAATCTAGATTTAAATGGTCACCAAATAAAATTCCCAAGTCAGTCTGGAAATTATGGAGATTTTAATTAATATAGAGAAAGGGGAGAGAGAGAGAGAGAGAGAGAGAGAGAGAGAGAGAGAGAGAGAGAGAGAGAGAGAGAGAGAGAGAGAGAGAGAGAGAGAGAGAGAGAGAGAGAGAGAGAGAGAGAGAGAGAGAGAGAGAGAGAGAACATGAAAGAGAGAGAATAAAAGAGAGAGAGAGAATGAATATTAATTTAAACTGTAGTTAAAGGCCTTGGGCAAAGTGGCCTCCCTGAGCCTAAGGATAAAGGAATCAGTCTTATCACTCACCACAAGACCCTCTTCAAGCTAGTTTCCAGTCCTCCACTGACCTCAGTCTCCTGAACTGAGTTCAGAGACCTCCACACTTCAATTGCCTGAACCGACTTTTTAGCCTTTCCTTTTAAAGAAATTTTCTCTTATGTCACCTCCCCTAAATTTTTTCATCTACCAATCACAGTAGATGCTTTTTTCCAGGACTGCCCATTCTTAGTTTTCACCTTCTCTGGTTAGATTATATCTTCTGAGTACTTCACACTTCTTTGTTAAGCTTTGCCTTTTGTGAGTTAGTTGACCTTGGTGTGATTAATTTAACCTTTACCGGTACTTAACACTTTTTTGTATTAGATCTAAAAATAGACTTAGTTTAAGGTTCTAGCTTCACTGTAAGGTATGAGTTAAGAACCTTCATTGTTCAATCATGAGTTTACAACTTTATATTCCCCTAAAGTATGTCTAAGTATGGGTGGAGTAATGTAAAGTTCTGAAGACATTCCTGATTCTTGTTAGACCAAGTATCTCCATTGTTACAATAAGGGAATAGTTAAATCAAATCTTCTAAAGTATAGTCTGAGTAGTTTTTAAGATTCACAATTATCTCCTTGGAGTATAAACCCAGCTGTGCTATGGCTGGATCAAAGGGCAGACAGTCTTTTAGCACCCATTGGGCATAATTCCAAATGGGCAGTTGAATTCTTAATGGAGGCAGGGAACCAAATTAATATTTTACTTTTCTCCTTGACAGGGAGGACTTCATAGAAATACATAGAATATTTAGAGTTAAATGAAACATTAGATAATTTAGATTTGGGTCACAACCCTAAATTTACCTTTACAATCCTTTCTGGATCTAAAGATACCTAAAGATGCCCTTCATAAGGGGTGAGGCCATTTTATTATGGAAGACAGTGGCAGAAGGCACCTGAATAATAAGAGATAAAGATGATGGGAAAAGGAGTTAAAAGCAATTGGATTAAATTTTTTTTCTGTAAAATATGAAGCAATATCTGCTGAGAGAGTAGTAGGTGAGAGCCATGA
The DNA here is from genome assembly GCF_027887165.1 of Monodelphis domestica. NCBI lineage: Eukaryota > Metazoa > Chordata > Mammalia > Didelphimorphia > Didelphidae > Monodelphis > Monodelphis domestica. The sequence continues at coordinate 213,981,537 of NC_077229.1, read as the reverse complement.
GAGGTCTGAGGAAGGATGAAAAAGTTTGGAAGAGCTGCTGTGGAGAGTATTAGTCGATGAGTAATAAGATTGCCTAGTGACAGTAGGACCCCAGTTGAGGTTAGGTAACATAAATTTTAGTAGATCTGGTCAAAATGATTGTGTGATTTTTTTTCCCACCGTCATTGAGCAGCACATGTGTAAGCAGTCCCCATACCCTGCTTGTCTTGTTATCCCATCAAAGGCAGTAGGAATGCTAATTTTTCTGCCTCATCTTAGGCCTATGAAATTTCTTGAAGTAGGAATTGTTTGACCCTTTTTTGTTTCTTAATTTTTATTAATTATTTTAAAACACTATAGTCAAAGTAGCAAAATATAATTTTTATTAATTATTTTAAAACACTATAGTCAAAGTAGCAAAATATTAGTGTCTTTAATTTTATTTTAATTCTTAAAATTCTCAAAGTATGAAAATATAAAACAAACAAACAAAAAATCAAACACATTTCTCTCTAACTCTTCCAATCTTTAATAATTTGCTAAATGGATTTTAAGGTAGGACACTGTCAAATGATACCGATTATAAAAATGATTTACTATAAAGGTGGGTAATTAAGATGGAGAGAGAACTTGAAACTGTGATGAGGATCATTTGGAGGAACTAGGAGTATTTAAAATGGAGAATAGCTGTTTTCAAATATTTGTAGAGTAGTATGAGAAAGATCACTTGGATTTGTTTTGCATATTTTCAGAGCAAAGAACTAGGGCTAATGGTTAAAAATTATAGGAAAGCAAATTTTACTTTACTAAAAAAATACATATATCTCAATTAGATCAGTTTGAAAATGAAACTTGTTTTCTTTTAAGAGAAGTAGAGTTCTCCTTATGGGAAGCGTTCAGGCAAAAGCTAGATAAGCAACAAACAGGGATTAGGAAGACCAGAAAGAGCAGCTCTTAAGATCTCTGTTATTCTATGATCTCTATAGATAGCTTCCATTCTTCATTGCCTGTTGTCAGTATTAACCATGTTTTCTTATCTTATGTATGAGGATACCTGTGTGGGAGGAGCAAATGTATCATCAAAGAAGCTTTATTCCTTTATTGGTTGAGGTTGGTCAAAGGAAGATCTATTTATACTAAGGAGGATCTGGCAGAATATAAGCCTGGTCTTGAATCATTCTGGGCAAAATGGTATCTTGGAGGTTAGATATCTTAAGCCATATCATTTGGAAATTTAGGTTGAGAATGAGCTCACTTCTTTCATCTTGTTTTTTGGATGCAAATCTTCTCATTGGTTACATATTGTAATGACTTTATCAGTTCCTTATACTAGTATGATCTTGTTCTAGACTAAAGGCCTTGGACTCAGTCAAGTCTAAATATTATTCATCCCTAGAATTGTGCCAAATATGGTTTTCAGGGCAGTGGACTTGGGAATAGGAAATGACAGACACAAAGGATAAAACTATAGGTCCCATGCCAGATGTACAAGGTCCATTAAAGTCAAGATTGTTTAAGCACTAAATGGCAATATATTACTTTCCTCTCCTACCACCTTTTAATGTTCAGGAATGATGATTTCCCAGAGTCAGCAGATAAATAATGCAATATTTGCCAAGTTCCAAGTTGATATTTCAGTACTTTTTTTTTGGAACTAGTATTCTGTGCTTGGAATTTATCCCAAGTTACATTTTAGATATTAGAGAAACTATGATATGTGGTCTTTAAAAAGTCGGAATATGAAAGAAACAGAAATACTACTGTTTATCAATTTCTTACAGCCTTATACAACAAGTGAAATTATTTTAATGAAGTATAAATCCATTCTAGAGAGTACATTAAGACAGAATATTAAAAATAGTTTTAACTTTGAGGTTATGGTTAGTTGCTTACACATTGCAGTGTTTATTTAAGAAATAGTTTGAAATAAAGTTTAAATTATTTTAAATAAGTCTCCCAAATTCTATTAGACTATGGAAATCTGGTTAAAATGTTGAACTGTGCTTCTGTCTTTGATACAGGCCTTTTTCCTTTTCCTTCTTTTTAGTGCCTTATTTCTATGCTTCTGAAAATTAGACTTCACTCTTCTTTTACTTTTCCTGCTTCACAGAAATGGTAGAAAGAGTTAACAAGATCTTCATGTTGCAATTTAAATGCTTTAAGATCTTCATAAATGTATACTACCATTTGTAATAACCTAAGCTGGTCTTTTATATTAAAGGAAATATTCTCCCTCTGCTCCACAACAAGTCATAGCAGATTTATATAACTGCTTTGTCATGGGAATGAATGTACCACCATTAAAATTTAGTGAGGACAAAAGTTACATTTTATATTTCTATCTTGGTGCCAGCTATCCTAAATCCTCAAATTAAGACTGGAAACAATTAAGTGAATGATAGTTTTGAAAAACGATAGAGGCATATGATATAATAGTAATGTGCCATGAAATAATGAATATGAAGAATTCAGAAAAGTACATAGGAGGAGTTTTATGAAGTGATGAAGTAAAGTGAGGCAAGTGGAAGTTAAGGACTTGCCCAGGGGTACACAGCTAGTATTTGAGGCCAAATGTGAACTTAGGTTTTCTTGATTCTAGACCCCGCTCTGTACTTCTAGCTGCCTCTAGTGTTCTAGTTATTTTTGCTAAACTGGTCTTCCCCCCACCTTACTTCTAAAACTTTGTTGTAAGGGATAAGGGATGGGTGATATATATGGAAAACAATGTAATATATGGGAGGAGGGCTTTCAAAAGTAAAAATGTTTAAATGATAAGAATTGAGAGACAGCTAGGTGGCTCAATGGATTGAGAGCCAGACCTAGAGAGGGGTGGTCCTGGGTTCAAATTTAAGTTTCCTCAGACACTTACTACCTGTGTAACCCTGGACAAGTCACTTAATCCTCATTGCCTAGTCCTTACTGCTCTTCTACCTTGGAACTAATTCTAAGATGGAAGATATGGGTTTTTCTGTTTTTCGTTTTTTGAGAAGAGTTGCAGGGGGGAAAAGTCTTCATTGGTTATTCTCATTGACCTTGCTAAAAGTTTGGACTCATGGTCCTCAGAAGGACCTGCAAAGAAGCTGAATGCCATGTTTTGACTTCTCTAAACTTGTAGAGTAGATAAGAGGTAGAGAGAACCAAAACTTTTCGAGAAATATAAAATATAGACACTAGAAATAAGTTTAAGACTTTTATTCTTTGCTTTGACTCAATTTTGTTTATGTGATATATATGATGTGCCATTTGTCAGGTGTTTTTAATACCTACACTTTTCCTTCCTAATAGAGAAATAAAAATACTTGAAAATTACATCTAAAAACAGAAAGAATGAGAATTATTGCTAAAACTGCACAAAAGACAGCATCCTGTCAGATGAGATTTAAAAGTAGATATTTGTCAGAGGAGGTTTTAAAGGCAGCTGGGCCTACAGATGTGAACAGTGGAGTGATTGTGCAAAGAGAGAAGAGAAAGTCAGAATGAGAAGAGAGAAAAGTTCTTTAATGCAGATAAAATTGAACAAATCCATGCAAATATTTTTTTAAAACCAAGAAAACCACTATTGTTTTATTGTGCAGGGAGCAGATTATATTTATATCTGAGAATGTTAATTTCATACTAGACAATTTATGGCCTTGGTGTTATTGAATGAAGATTAAGCCCTCTCTTTCATTCACTATCATATGTAAATCTTTACGTGCTTTCTCCTGTTTCCTTTTACTTCCCTTCTCTCAGTTTTCCTTTTTTTGTCCTTTCTTCCCTGACTTTGCCTCATGCACCAGAAAGTATTATTTAGCTCTCTTGTTGACACTCAGCATGTACAATTTGCTCATTGCTTGCCTTACCCATTTCCCCTACCAGTTTTCCATATGAGAAAAGTCTTAAAAGTGAAATAACTTGTTCAAGATCTCACAGGTAGGATCTATTTAGTCTAATCCAACAAACATTGATCAAACACCTAATATGTGCAAGGGTATCATGCTAGGGTAGACACTGGGGGGGATCAAAGACAAAAAACAATCCTTTTCATGAAAGATATTACATTGTTCTAGGGAAATACAACATGTAAACCCATATGTACATACAGTGATTATTTGGGGAGAGAGAGTATACTAATCATTAGAGGGATAGGGAAAGCCTCCTCTTTTGGGGGTGAGAGTCACATAAGCTGGGATTTTGAAAAGTTGTGAGAGAACATTCCAGGCATGGAGGGAGAGACTACATGTTCAAAGGCATAGAAGTGGGAGATGGAATGCCAAGATTAAAGAACAATAGGTATACTAGTTTGGCTATAACATAGAGTTTATGAAAGAAGTTAAAGAGAAATAAATCTGAAAAGGTAGGCTAGAGCTAGATTATAAGAGCTAAATTCTAAGGGTAATGTTTAGGACCATAGATTTAGAGCTTTAAGGAACCAGGGAAATAATTTATCTCAATCATTTTACTTAAGTTTTTGGATCCAGTTTGTGATTTCATTATTATAGGAGACTCCTGGTGAGATAGCACACTTCTATCAATGCTGATTAGTAACTACTCTGCAACTTTTAAACTTAAACGAATTCCCTACAGCTCTCACACCTACCCCTTTATTTCATTGCTAAAGGAAACAAAGGCTAGAAAGCTTAAGTTATGTACGCAAAATCATACAGGTAGTAAGGGAGCAGAGTTTGTAGTCAAACTTTGGTCCCCTGACTACAGATTTGATGTTCTTTTCAAGTCAGAGCTGGAATTCAAACCTAGATCCTTTGATCTGGCAACCCCTCACCCCCACCCCACCCCTGAAACATAGAATGAGATTGTTCTCAAAACCTGGGCAGTTCATCAAATTTAAGATTGTTACATTTTGGTCATGAGTTTTTTGTTTTTTTTTCTTTTTAAGACTGTTTATAAGTCTTATAAACATATCTCAATAATTCTTTATAGTTCTCTCTCCAATCTAAGGGGAAGTTCTATACTATTTCATTCATCTCAGCCCATTTGTCTTTTTAAAAAAGTACTAATAATTTTACTTACTACTTATGTAATGGTTTACATAATTATAAAGCATGTGTTTTCAGAGACTGATAAATATAGAGGTAATATGTTGAACAAAATGCAGATATAATGTGCTTGTGTGTGTTCTGTATTTCAGAGAAAGAGGCAAGAGACTGGATTCTAAATAGTTGGAATTGTACTTAAGTTTTCAAAGCCCTAGAGTCTCTATGAACTACTCTCATTACCTTGCTAGATTGCTCTTTATGGCCATAAAGTTGTTAAAGAAAAAGTCATTCACAAATTTGAATGAGCATTTAATAAATAAGCAGTGTATACACTATCCCAAGTTCTCCATATTTTGCTTTTTCTCAAAGAAATTCTCTTCAAAAATACTTTCCTGGGTAGCTCAGTGGATTGAGAGCTAGCCCTAGAGACAGGAGGTCCTAGGTTCATATCTGGCCTCAGACACTTCCCAGTTGTGTGACCCTGGGCAAGTCACTTGACCCCCATTGCCTAGCCCTTACCACTCTTCTGCCTTGGAGCTAATACACAGTATTGACTCCTAGATGGAAGGTATGGGTTTAAAAAAAAAAAAAACTTTCCTTAAAATTAGCCATAGCAAAGATTGTGGAGTGAGAGATGACCTAGTATTCAACTCCTCTTCTCCCACCTCAAATAAACCAGTAAAAAACAAAAACAAAAACAAAAAACACCAAATGGAGTAAATGCAACATACCCACAACCCTAGCCTGTAGCTATACTGGTACAAAGTTGGTAAAGCCTCTTGTTCCTAATGGTAGCTTCAGTTTTAGGCACTAATTTTAGGAATCAACTCCTTTGTAGTGTCTCAAGGGGATCTTCGATCACTGAACATATTGAGCCCCATCAATCAGATTAGCCCCAAGATTCAGGAAAAAAGAAAGGAATGGCTGTGGAGGAGTGAGAAACCCAGGGAAGAAGATTGTGAAGGATAGAGAAACCCAGAAGTCCACAGAGTGGGTTACAACTATTTTAGTATAGTTTAGGAAAAAACAGGCAGTCGAAGGATTTTTGAGAAACTGGTGGCAAAGTAGTCCTCAGGGCAGATTCATATATTTGAAAATGTATATTAATAAAATGAAAAAATAGGAGAGGCTCAATAAAGTCAGTATTCTATCAAGAAGAGTCAAAAATTAAATTACCAAAATAAAATAAAAAATGAATAAGATAAAATCACAACAGAGAAGAAATTTAAAAAGAATGATCAGAACACTATATAGCATATCGTAGCAAAATGAAGAATTTGAAGGAAATAGACTATTATCTACAAAAAATAAAGAATACCAAAATGAACATAATAGGAGTGAACAATCTTTTTTAAAAAAAAACAACTCTTCTGCCTTAGAATAAATATTAAGTATTGGTTCCAAGGCAGAAAAGTGGTAAGGGCAAGGCAATTGGGATTGAGGGTCACATATTTAAGAAGTGCTGAGGCCATATTTGAACCCAGGACCTTCACAGTGAGCCATCTAGCTGCTCCAAAATAGAGATCTTAAACCAAGGTTAGAAAATGAATTTGAAGAAATCATAGAAGAACACTCAGGAAAAAAGTTCATAGTTCAGATAAGTTTATAGTTAAATTTTGTCAAATAGGAAAAGAACAATTGATATGCTACATAACTCATTCTCAAAAATTGAGAAATAAAAATGTCTACTAAAATTCCTTTTGGCATAAACATAAAGGATAGACTAACATTATTAGTGAATATGAATCCAGAAAAAAAAAGATTGCTGTAATTTTTTTAAAAATGATACATGTTATAAGCAAGTTTGATTCTATCTTGGAATGCAAGGATGGCTTAATATTAGAAAATATTGTATTCTTAAAAAAAAACAACCAACCCAATTATATTAAAAATTCAAGTCAACAAAAATCACATTTATATCAGTAGAGGAATAAAAAGCCTTAAGAAAAATATAATTTACTCTAAATACATTTACTCTACAACCTCTAAAAGAGCATAGAAAGGTATTTTTCAGTGTGATAAGAAATATATATCTATAGTAAAAACTAAAGCTAACATTACTTGCATTTAAGAAAAATTTCCAGAAAATAAGAGGGGTAAAGGTGGCTTTATTTTCATTATTACTTAACATAGTTCTAGAAATCTCCAAATATAATAACTGTTTCTCATTCCTCAACATTTTTGACCTCTCTCCAGCTTTTGAAATGACCAATTCCCTTCTTGACATTCTCTCTCTTTTTTTTAATTTGGAAATTTTTATTTAATTAATTAATTTAGAATAATTTTCCATGGTTACAAGATTCACATTCTTTCCCTCCTCTAACCCACCTCATCCTGTAGCCGATGTGCAATTCCACTGGGTTTTACATGTTGGATTTATATCATTGATCAAGACCTATTTCCATATTATTGATATTTGTACTAGGGTGATCTTTTAGAGTTTATATCCCCAGTAATATCCCCATCAACCTATGTGATCAAGCAGTTGTTTTTCTTCTGTGTTTCTACTCACACAGTTCTTCCTATGACTGTAGATAGTGTTCTTTCTCATAAGTCCCTCAGAATTGTCCTGGGATCATGGCATTGCTGTTAGTAGAGAAGTCCATTACATTCGATTGTACTACAGTGTATCAGTCTCTGTGTACAATGGTCTCCTGGTTCTGCTCCTTTTGCTCTGCATCAATTCCTGGAGGTCGTTCCAGTTCACATGGAATTCCTCCACTTTATTATTCCTTTTAGCACAATAATATTCTTGACATTCTCTTCATTCTAGGTTTTTGAGATACTACTCTCTCCTACTTCTACCTATGTGACCATTCCTCAATCTCCTTTGCTTAATCTTCATCCAGGTCGCGTCCACTATTTGTGGGTATCCCGTAAAGCTATTCTGGGACCTTGTTTTCTTCTACCTCTATACTATTCCATTGTTAATCTCATCAGGTCCCATTGATTCTATTATCATATCTATGCAGATCATTGTCAGATATACTTGTCTAATTTTAATTCTTCTTCTTATTTCCAGTCTCACATCTTTAGCTGCTTATTGGACATCTTGAAATGACTCTCTTATAGACATGTCTAAAACCAAACTCATTATCTTTCCCTTTCAAACTGTCCCTTTTTCCTAATTCCCCTGTTATAGTTGAAGGTACCACCATCCTCCAAGTTACCCAAGCTTGCAAACTAGGTATCCTCCTTGACTCCTTACTCTTATTTTTCATATTTAGTTGGGTGCTATGTCCTGTCATTTCAATTTTTTATAACATTGCTCATATAAATTCTCTTTTCTCCTCTGGCTTTGCTATTGTCTGGACAAGATGTAATCCCTCCACACCTGGACTGTTACAATATCCTCCTGTTACAAATCTTTTTTCACTCTAGTCCTTTATTCACTCAGATGTCAAATTGCTTTTCCTAAAGGGCAAGTCTAACCAACACCTCCCGGCACCCCGCCTTCAGTTATTTCTAATGACTCCCTCTCGCCTCCAGGATCAAATATAATATCCTCTGTCTATAAAAGTCCTTTGTAACCTTACTCCTTCCTATTTTACAGTTCTCTTTCATCTTACACTCTTCCTTGACGTGAACACATACTCTGTGATGCAGTGATACTATTAGCCTTGCTGCTTCCTATGCAAAGTACTCCATCTCCCAACTCTAGCCATTGTTTTAGTGGCTAAAATGTCCATATTTTTTGACTCGGGTATTCCACTGCAAGGTAGGAGCTCTTAGGGAGGTCTTTGAGAAGAAGAAAACCAATATTTATAGCAACACTTAACATAGTACCAGGGAAAGGGAAAGAATGGATGCTCATTAACTGAGAAATGGCTAAATGTATTACATAAATGTAATGGTATGTTGCTGTGCTGTAAGAAATGGCAGCCATAATGAATATAGAGAAAATGGAAAAGATTTATACAAATCACAAATTAATGCAAAGTGAAGTAAGTAGAAACTGGGATAATGTACACGGATTACATTAACCACCAGCAAACAACTGCAACTGAATGTTGGGAAAGTATAAAACAAGTTTGGTCTCAGAGAAGAGAACAAAAGTACAGATTTACACACAATAACACAAATGCATAGGTGGGGTAGAATCAATGTGTGTGTAACATTGCATATAATATCAAAATTTTTTCAATGTGTAGTTTGGTTTTGCTATTTTTTCTTCTTCCTCTTAAAAAACCTTTGTTATAAGAGATAGCCTTTAGGTAAGGGTAGAGGGAGAGATAGAAAATATAGGTGATATTAAAAAAAATAAAAATCCATTAAAAATCCATATATTTACTCTGTGCTAGACACTGTGTTGGATACAAAGAAAGATGATTAAAACATGCCCCATATCTTTAAGAACTTTTTAGTCTACCCAAGCAATGTGGGATAAATGCCCTGAGAGTAATGAAATGTTATGGGAATTCAAAGGGGGGAAAGATCAAATTCAGCTCATTTAGGTGAAAATGAACTATAATATGGTTTTTTCCCCCACTCATTTATTTGTCTTTAGAGAAGTCATGCAAATTAAGATTCAACCTATTGTAGTAGATAGAATTCTGAAGTCAAGAAGACTCAAGTTAACATTCTGTCACAGACAGTTTATACCTGTTTGACCCTTGACCTTGTGCTTCAGTTTCTAAATCTATAAATTGAAGGGAATAACACTAAAATTGCAGCTCTAGTTTCCCTTATTCCCTTCCTCCTTTCCTCTCTTCCCCCTTTCTTCCTTCCTTCCTCCTCCTTTCCTTTCTTCTTCCCTTTCTCCCTCCCTCCCTCCCTCCCAGTGTTATGGTTGTATGATTGAATAACAGCAGGAAGTTGTATAAATTGTTTTCCTGGTTCTGCTTACTTCACTCTGTATAAATTCACAGTAGCCACTCCAAATTTCTCTGAATCCATTCCTTTCATTATTTCTTACAGTATAGGAATTATTCCATTATATCCATTGTTCAATGATTTTCCGTTAGATGGAATCCATCTTAGTTTTCAGATCTTTACTGCAACAAAAAGTTCCACTAAACAAAGTTTTTGTACATAAAGAACCATCCTCTGTTTTGTTTATTTGGTCTCTTTGGTGTAGAGGCCTAGTAGCATGGTATTGCTGGGTCAGAGATCCCTAATTTTCTTTATATATTATTTTGGAAGTGGTAAATATGAGATGCTGAACTAAATCTGCATGAAATATATGACATACACGGAAAGTCACTTTAGTAGTAGCAGCAGCAGCAGCAGCAGCAGCAGTAGCAGCAGCAGCTGCAATAATAGCTAACATCTATATAGTACTTACTATGTATATGGCACTGTTCTAAGTACTTTACAACTATCATTTTTCATGATCTTCACAACAACCCTGGATGATAGGTGCTATTATTATCCTCATGTTACAGATGAGAAAACTGAGGCAAGTAGAGGTTAAATAACTAGCCTGGAATCACTCAGCTAGTAGATATCTGGTTCCAGATATGTCTGTAGCCATGATTAGTAAGTATCTATTATGGGATAGAGCCATCTCACTACTCTTGCTTTGGGTGGGGATCAATTTCTAATAAGTGTTTACTTTTCACTTAGTTCTTTCCTTTAAAGTAGAATATTTCTTTGGAGTTTGGTTTATCTAAATTCTAAATAGGTAGGAATTTACAGTAAAGTCATATGCAATACAAAAGTAGAAATCTTAATATTCATCAAGGCAGTCCATGCTTGCTTTTATTTCAAATCTTCCAAATAAAGGAGTTTGGATAAATAGAATTTCTTACCATTCCAGTCTTGATAATAAATCATGTTTGAACCTACTACAGCAACAAGAGCTTGCTTTGAGAATTTTATATCTCTTTTGTTCTTTTTTATGCAGGTTTTTGCCTTTGATTACTGCTTTTGGTCTATGGATGAAACAAACACCACAAAATATGCTGGTAAGTTTTTGTTTTTGTTTTTTTCCTTTTGGGTTTGCCAGATTTTTTTGCTTGTCTTTTGGCCCCTGACTAACTTTTTTAGGGTTGTTTATTTATAATAAAAATTAGATAGAACATGCATAATTAAAAAAAACTTATTTCTCTTCAAATTTTCTTCCCATCTTGATTTGTCCATTTTTATGTAGTTGTAAATATGTACTATAATGCTCAGTCCTGTAACCCTCACAAATACTTGCATAATAAATACTCCAGTGTTCTTTTTTCATTCAAAATATCTTAATATAACTTTCTTTAGGTTTCTGTACAGTATATCATACATGTCGTAACAGTCAGTTAAGTTTTTTTAAGGAAGAACATTTTTACCCTCATAAAACATATATTTTAATGGGAGTAGATAACATATAAAAAGAAAGCTGAAAAGTCAAAAGTAGAGGGAGGTACCTAAAATGGAGAAAGAAATTGGGAGAGTCCAGAGTATATATATAGTTCAGAGATCACTAAAAAGGTGAACATAGTTGACCTGGTCAGATTCCTTAAAATTGAGGTAGCAGATCAAGATGGCAGATTAGAGGCAACCGTGGAGAAATCACTCAACATTCTCCTAAACAACTTTTAAAATTTATTTAAATGAAATTTTTGAGCAGCAGAACCAACAAAAGGTTAAGTTGAGATATTTTCCTCCCTAGGAAAACTCAAGAGGTTGGCAGAAGTCTGGGACAGCAGGGTGGAAGTTTGTCCAGAGCCCACACATGAAGCTGCAGTAATAGATCAGATACAGGAAGGAGGTTGGACAACTGATCAGAAAAAAATTGCAAGGAACCTTTTGCAGGCACTAGGTAGAGCTAGCACTGGCTGGCAACTCTGTTGCCCATCTACAGTTCTGGGTCACAATTCCAGAGCAGAGAGGAGACTTGGGGGTTGATCTCAATGGGTGTAAGGACCTTGACCAGAGTTCCAAGGCAAAAGTGAACGTTAATGTTTCTGACTGCAGAAGACCAGGGACTTTCCTGGGTAAAATCCCAAGTGCAAACCTGGAGGGCCATGGCTATATCTTTCCTAGGTTCACACCATCTTGGAAGCACTGAAAATTTGTAGTCTACCAGAAATTATTCTAAAAATAGCAGCACAAAAAAAGGTTGAAGTGTATAATAGTACCTTCCCACACCTAGGTGAGCAGAGCCCAATTTTAACATAAAGTTCAAAGTCAAGAGAAAGACTGGAAAAATGAAAACCATAAAAAAGGCATTTGATCATAAAGAGATACTATGGTAGCAAGAGAAGCCAAGAAACAAACTTAGAAAAACACAACAATGTGAAAACAGCTAGAAAAAAAAGCCTCAATGAAATATGCAAATTGAAAGCAAGCCAGACAACAATTCTCAGGAGAATTAAAGAAAAAGATAAGAGTGGCAGGGGGAAAATTGGAAAAAGAAATGAGAGTGATGCAAGAAAATCATGAAAAGAGAATTAACAGCAAGATAAAAGGCGTAAAAAATCACTAAAGAAAAGAACTTAAAAAGCAGAATAGGACAAATGAAAAAAATTTCAACAAAGTAAAGAACTTCTTAAAAACAGAATTGGCTGAATGGAAAAATAGGTACAAAATATCATGGAAGAAAATAATTCCTTAAAAATTAGAAACAGGTAAATGGAAAGTAATGATTCCGTGAGACATTAAGAAACAGTAAGATATGTTTAAAAAAATTAAAAATAGAAGAAAAATTGAATTATCTCATTGGAAAATAGATCAAGGAAAGATAGTTTAAGAATTATGGAACTATGTAAAAGCCATGGTAAAACAGCCTAGACATCATAGTTCAAGAAATTATCATGGAAAACTCTCTAATACCTTAGATATAGAGAATAAAATAGAAAATGAAAGAATCTACCAATCACCTTCTAAAAGAAATCTCCAAATGAAAACTCCAAGATACTTAATATTATATATATTTTATATATAAATTCCAGAGTTTCCAGGTTAAAGAGAAAATATTTCAAGCAGCCAGAAACTCTGGAAATAATCAGGGTTACACAAGACTGGTGGCTTCTCCATTAAAGGGGCAAAGGACTTGAAATATAATATTCTAGAAGGAACTATTATTACAGCTATGAATAACCTACCCAGCAAAACAATATAATTCTTCAGGAGGAAAAAATTGATATATAATTAAATAGCGGACTTTCAAGCATTCCTGATGAAAAGAGATGAATAGAAAAATGTGATTTTTAAGACAGCACTCAAGGAAAGCATAAAAAGATAAACATGAAAGAGTAATAATCAGTAATAATCAGGGTCTCAATAAAGTTAAAATGTTTTCATTTTTATATGGGAAGATGATACATGTAACTCCTAAGAGCTTTATTGTTATTAGGGCAATTAAAAGTTTTCACAGATGCAGGAAATGGATGTGAGTTGATTATGTTGGTATGATCTCCAATAAAATGAAGGAGTAATAAAGAAGTAAAAACTGGGAAAAGGAGGAAAGAAGAAGTTGAATGGGGGAAATTTTTTCATGTAGATGAGAAACATAAGGAAAAACTTTTATAGTAGGAGAGCAGATGGAGAAGATGTAGCAGGCAGTGTTTGAACATCACTCTCATTGGAATTTGTTCAAAGAGGGAAAAATATATGTGTATGTGTGTATGTGCAGGGACACACACACACAAACTCAGTTGTGTGTAGAAATGTAATTTACCAAATAGGGAGCTAATTGGATAAGAGAAGAAGGGGTGATAAATGGGATCTTTTTCTTAAGGGAGGCAGTGGTTAGAAAAAAAATAGGCTTTTGAGGGGAGACAGCATAAATAGAGAAGAAACAGAAGAAGTAGATTATAATGTTATCGGGGTAAGAAGGCTGCCAGGTACAGTGATTTTCCTGAATGAAAAGATTTTGGTCAGTCATGGAAAAAAAGAAATGTAGAGAATATAGTAGCAGTGCTCACGGAAGACTGAAGGAATAAATAGCTAACCTTCTTTTTTCATTAAGATATTTGCCATTATTAATGTAGAGTTTCTTTTCACAATAGTCTTTTGACTTCTAATCCTTTATGTAGCAATTTCATTTCCTTACTGGTATGCTTTTTATTCTGTCTTAAAGGAGTTTATAACCTGCCAACCAGCTGTGTGGCCCTGGTCAAATCACTTAATTCTCTGAGCCTCAGTTTCCTCATCTGTTAATCACAAGGTAGATTACATCTAAAGTCCCTTCCAGTTTTAAATTTATTGGATCTCCAAGTTAAATAATAACCCTGTTGGGTAGGAAATAGGAGTATAGGTCCTTTTTCTTTGAAAATTAAATTAGATTTTAAATTTGTGTGTAGCTAGCTGATGTTGACTTAAATAAGCACCTTTTTCTGAGATAGCCAAAAACTCTGTTTCTTTCCTCAGACCTTATTTTGGAAGTGTGTAACTCGTATCGCTTCATTAATCTCCTGAACATGTTATCAAAAACAATTTTGCACATCACAGTAGTCAAATATTAGGACTACATTGCTGTTTTCTGTTAAATCAGCCTTTCCTTAAGACAAGAAGTAAGGGGTCAGTAAGTGATTCAGTGGACTGAGAGCCAGGTCTAGAAATGGGAGGTCCTAGGTTCAAATCTGGCCTCAGACACTTCCTAGCTATGTGATGCTGGGCAAGTCACTTCACCCCCATTGCCTAGCCCATACCACTTTTCTGCCTTGGAACCAAAACAAAGTATTGATTCTAAGAAGGAAGGTACAGGTTAAAAAAAAAAAAAGCAGGCATTTGTTTCTATGAAGTGAGCTAAGATTTGGAGTTTGTTTTTTTTTTTGTCATTTGTCTATTTGATTCCACTTAAATTTGAAATATCATTGAAAACTACTGACAATAGTAGAAAGATGCTTTATCTTTAAAATAATGGATTTATATAAAAACTACCAGCAGGTGCATCATAGATCAGTCAACAAGCACTTATCATGTTCTTGCATGTACTAGGCACTCTGCTAAGCTCTTGGAGTAAAAAGAAGTTTTTTTCTTTCAAGGGACTCACTATATAATTGTGAAGCCTACAAATATGAAGGCAAAGCATCTGGAGAACTTTACAGTAAGGATCAAAAAAGAGGGAAAAGCAGGAATGATATCATGTGAGAGCATCCTACATCCTGCTGAAACAGGCTATGCCCCAACTAAGCTCCTCTCCCTTTTTATAAGAATAACTAGATGAATTAGAGCAATTATATATAATATAGTTTCTTCGGGTTTCATTTGAGTCCCTCATATCTTTGTGGTTTTTTTTTTACATTTTGTAAATTTAAATTGATTTGTTTGCAATATTAAAATACCCAAGTAACTCCCTCCTTTCCCCTTCCCTCATTAGAGAAGACCTCATTAGATAAAGAGATATATGTATGTATAAAACTATGTCTTGCTTATTTCTGTTTATTGGTTCTCTGGAGGTGGATGTATAGAAGTCATTCTTCAAGTAATATTTCTGTTACTGGGTTCACTCTTCATAATTTCA
Organism: Monodelphis domestica; assembly: GCF_027887165.1. NCBI lineage: Eukaryota > Metazoa > Chordata > Mammalia > Didelphimorphia > Didelphidae > Monodelphis > Monodelphis domestica. Next base: position 213,966,192 of record NC_077229.1, on the reverse strand, counting down.
TATAGGTCTTCCCATGGTGTTTTTTTTTTAATTAATCTGATCATCATTTCTTACTGGGCAGTAGTATTCCATCACAGTCATATGCTACAATGTGTTTAGCCATTCCCCTCAATTTCCAGTTCTTTGCCACCACAAAGAGAGATGATATATATATATTGTAGAATGTATAGGTTCTTTACTTTTCCCCTTATCATTTTAGGAAATAAACCAAAAAATAGAATTGCTGGGCAAAAAGATATACATAGTTTTATAACTCTTAGGCCAAAACTCCAGATTATTCTCCAAAATGGCTAGATTAGCTCACAGTTCCATCAATAGTATATCCTTGTGAAGGAGACAGAAAAAATGAGCTGTAGGATTATATACAGTAAAATGGGTTAGAGGAATTGAAAGACCACACTCAAAAAAATGCTTGGTAAAGAATGGATTATCCCATGGAAGGAAGTCTCTGTTGTTCTGGTATAATCTTTAGTCTAGTTATATTTAGCATTTTAAATAATGGCTTGGATGAAGATATAGATATGGGATGGTGAACCTTTTAGAGGGGTAGGTGATGTGAGAAATGTTCTTAGGCACCCCGGCCCCGCTTTTCTCTGGCTCTCTTGTAATAAACTCTGGCAAACTCTGTGCAGGGGCAACCATGCACATGCCCACAGAGAGCATTCTGGGTGTCCTCTTTGGCACATGTGCCTTAGACTTGACACCATGCATATAGATGATATACTTATCAAGTTAGTGGGTGAACATTTAGCTTGTAGAAAGAAATTCTTCTTTAGGTATGTCTTACAAGGTCCCTTGTCACTAGAATTTTGTGAGTTTGTGACTTGTAACAGTTATCTTCTACATTAAAATGACTTGGAGACATGAGAAGAAACTTTTAGTGTTTAGCCTAAGGAAAACTTATGGGACATGAAAGCTATATTTAGGTATTTGGGTGCTTCTCATGTAAAATAGTTATTCTGGATGTCTACAAAAGAGAAAACCAGGAGAGGTAAGTTACAGGCAAGCAGTTTTCAACTCAGTATAAGTACTAAGTCCTAGAAATAGCTGCCTCACACCATAATTCTTTGTCTTTGTATGTGGAAGCATGGATAGATAGAAGGAAGGAAATTAGTAGCATTTATTATGCATCCAGTATGTATAAGGCACTATGTCAGGTGCTTTACAAATATTATTTCATTTGATTTTCATAACAATGCTGTTAGGTGCTATTATGGTCTCCATTTTAAAATTGAAGAAATCAAAGCAGACAGATTGATTTTTTTCAAGGTGAAACAATTATTAAGTGTCTGAGACTGAATTTGAACTCAAGCCTTCCTGACTCTATGCCCAGAACTCTGTCAGCTGTACCACCTGGCTGTGTTAAAGCAGAGGTCTGATGATTATTTGTAATCAGTGTTGTACAGGAAATGCATCTCCTGGGTAGGTGTTGAAATAGATAAAGCTAGTGAGCCATTATGGTGTAGAGAATAGTAAATTCAGTACTTTGAGCTGTCTCTGAGTCCTCTAGTCAAATCAGTCATTAAAGTCAATCAGTAAATTTATTAAGCATTGACTATGCCAGGCACTGTGCTATGTTTTGGAGATATAGAAAAAAGGCAAAAAAATTAGTCCTACCCTCAAAGAACTCACATTCTAACAGGGGGAGACAACATACAAATAAATATGTATAAATAAGCTATATGTAGGTACAATAGAAAATAAAATAATAGCAGGAAGACACTATAGTTAAGAGGAATTATTTTGGGTGCTATTTGAAGGAAGCCAGGGGTGTCAGGAGGCAGAGATGGGGAGGGAGAGAATTCTAATTAAGTATTACACCCAAAGGAAATGCCTATAGCTGATATAGAAGATAGCTAAAGGAGTGTCATTTGAGAAAAAGTTAGGAGACCAGTGTCACTGGTTTGAAGAGTATTTGTTAGGGAGTAAAGTGTAAGAAAACGGGAAAGGTAGGAGGAGGCTAGGTTATGAAGGGTTTTGAATGTCCAAACAGAAGTTTTTATTTTTGATCCCGGAGGCTATAGGGAGCCTCTGATTTTGGAGGGTGGGGTTAGGGGTCTAAAAGACAGTGTAATGGCTAGGTTGTACCTGGTGCTTTAGGAGAATCACTCTGGTGATTGAAGATTGAAGAAAGGCTGTATTGAAGGGGTGGGGGAGAACTTGACTCCAAGGCCCTTTGTACCAAACTACCTTTCACCTTCAGTTAAGATTTATCAAGCAAAAGTAGAGTATAAATCAAGGTACACAAGATGAAATGGGCTGAGAATATAAAACAATTAAAGACATCATTTTTTATAAGAAGGAACTCACGTGGTATTTAAATGGAAAAGAAAAAGTGGATAAAAACATTGAAATTTATACATCATTTTATTCATGAGACATACCTGAGATCTGCACTTTTACTCCATCAAGAAGTGAAACTTTATGTCTAAGAACATTATTTTTAGTACTAAACTATATGCATAAAAGAGAATCTATTGTTGCCCCCTCTCTTTTACTTTGTAAGCCAGGGGTAGAGGGAATTCCTATAAATTTGTGAAGTACTCAATAAATTATAATTCCAGAATTTGCATATTAATCTCAGTAATTTACAAATAATATTTAACAATGAACCCTCTTTAGGGTATTTCTTTTTCACTTCTAAACAAGGCTAATAGTGAGAAAGTTTGGGTTTGTTCTGTACTTGGCAGATTTACTGGGTCCAAGAAGGGAAATACTTAGTGTAGAAGTCAGATTTGGGGCATGACTCAACACAAACAAGGAAGAGGAGTATCTGGTTCAGACTAGGTTTAGACAAGCCCCACAACTCACTAACCTTTTGGAATAATCCAGTGGATTTGTGGGTCTTGAAAAGCAAACAAATTGGTTCACACATGGCAATAGAATGAGAGAGGGCTAAGTAAAGCTAACAAAAAATTGTCATTCTGAAAATCAAGACTCTTCCCCCCATCCCCCAAAGACTGACTCACTGACATCAGAGTTTCTTATTACAACCAACTGTAGAAACTTGTATAAAGAAGCCAGGTCAATGGAACCTGAGAAAATGACACGCATCCTGCTGGGTCTATCTGGGTTTGTGCACATTGGGTGAAGGTTGACATACAGAACCATTTTCCAAGCTTGCTTTCAAATCCTATCAATGTTTTAGTATTTCTGTATCATATTTTCCAAACCACATGTGGTGATTCACTCAGAAAACTTGTTCAGTCTATTAACAGGCTCAAGGTTGGAGTCACGTTCTGTTGTGAATCTGTGGTTCTTGTCCTTTGGTGGCCTGGCTGATTCACCAAGGCTAGGAGACTCCAACTTCTCTCTTCTACCATCTCTCCCCCTCCTCCCCAGTATTAGGGTCAACTATTGAATTAAAATCTCACCTGGGTCAACTTCTTGGCTGACTAAAGCAAGGTTGAAATTGCTGAGAAAAGTGTTTTCACATCAATTAGTCACCCAACAAAGCAATTATTTGAAAGTGTAAATATAATTAATATTTATTCTTTTTAGAGGATCTGCTTACAGATGACTCAGTTGCTGAAATGCATTATTTTTCCTTTGATAAAATAGGAGAGTTTAATGTTATCATCTCTACACTGTATTATATATCATTTATATCTTTTAGAGTAGAATTAAAGCAAACTCCAAATCTCACATAGTTATTCAACATTATATGGTGCTTTTGACAAGAAAAGAATGCTCATAGTACTCTTTGTGGCTATATTAAAATTTTGATCACTTCATATTTTTTCTTAAGTGCAGATCCTATTATTTCAGTATAAGAAAATTTCCCAACCTTGCTGTGAAGGTTAATTTATGAGGGGGTTTGGAAGTAGGGCAGGGAGAGGTGCACATAATTTTTATTATTATATAATCCACAGGATTTCATGTAACCTCCTTACAAATGACACCCCTTCTATATAGTCAACTTGGATTCACAGTAATAGAGCACTGGGCTTGGAATCAAGAAGTTAAATCCAGCTTCAGACTCTTACTAGTTGTGTGACCTTGAACAAGTCACTGAATCTTAGACTGAGTTCCTTCACTTGTTAAATGGGGCTAATAACATCTATCTCACAGCATCCCTGTAAAGATCAAATGAGATGATATTTATAAAGCACTTGATATGGTGCCTGACACATAGCAGACACTACATAAGTGCTTATTCCCTTCCACCCTCCCTATTTAGCTAGTACAATGCACAATGAATCACACTAAATAATTTGTTATATATTTATATATATCAGGAAGTACTGTGATATAAGGTTGCTCTTTTTATTTGTATAATTGTGTACTGCATAGTAATAAAGCAATACAAGATTATCATGCTGATAGACAGCTTGTATCTTTCCTGTTTTATTGTTAATGGACATAATGGGATTTAAACAATGCTTGGGCATCACTGGCATGCCTAAAGTATGGGTATCTGCACACCTATACATACATATGTCATTTTCCCTATGTACATGTAGATAAATGACATCATGCTAGATTTTGCAAAGGGCAGAAGCTTGCTGTAAGGTATCATCAACAGATTTCTTAAGGTTCTAATTCCATAAGCTTCCTATCCTTGAACTCAATGATAATCACCTTTGAAAAATCTAAAACTGTATATTCCACCCCAGAGAATTGCCAAAATAACAAAAACAAAGGAGGTTTTAGAGCTCCCTCATTGTAATTTATAGAGAAGCCTCAGAGAGAGCAAGTTACTTGTCTAAGTTCACACAAATAAACTAGGTGGTGGGCAGAACCAGGTCTATAGCCTACAACTCCTGATCCCAAGGCCAGTGTTTTTTACTATCCACAACACTGTCTCTCCTAAAGTGTATAGAACTAACTATAAAACTATCTTTAGCATATCTTTAATGAAAATTCTCTAGCAAAAGTTCTTACTCTATTTTTGTTTTTTGTTTTACTAACAATATAGACATAATCAGATTGCATAGTAATAGGCCCGTGAGCTCCCTCCAAAATTCTTCCAAGCACCCCTAGAAATTGCACCATAAATGTAATGCATTGCTGGTGGAGTTGTGAATTGATCCAACCATTCTGGAGGACAAATTGGAACTATGCCCAAAGGGCGCTAAAAGACTGTCTGCCCTTTGATCCAGCCATAGCACTGCTGGGTTTGTATCCCAAAGAGATAATAAGGAAAAATACATGTACAAGAATATTCATAGCTGAGCTCTTTGTGGTGGCAAAAAAATGGAAAATGAGGGGATGCCCTTCAATTGGGGAATGGCTGAACAAATTGTGGTATCTGTCAGTGATGGAATACTATTATGCTCAAAGGAATGCATTGGAATGACCTCTAGGAATTGATGCAGAGTGAGAGGAGCAGAATTAGAACATTGTACACAGAGATTGATAACACTGTGGCACAATCGAATGTAATGGACTTCTCCATTAGTGGCAATGAAGTGATCCTGAAGAATTCAGAGGGATCTATGAGAAAGAACACTATCCACATTCAGAGGAAAAACTGTGGAAGTAGAAACACAGAAGAAAAACAACTGCTTAATCACATGGTTTGAGGGGATATGATTGGGGATATAATATAGACTCTAAATGAGCATCCTAATGCAAACATCAACAACATGGAAATAGATTCTGATTAAGGACACTTGTAATACCCAGTGGAATTGCATGTCAGCTACAGAAGGATTGGGGGAGGGGAGGGAGGGAAAGAATATGATTCTTGTAACCAAGGAATAATGTTCTAAATTGACTAAATTAAAAAAAAGAAAGAAAGAAAGAAGAGAAAAGAAAAGAAAAGAAAATGTACCATACCAATCCTGATTAGGAAATCCCAGGGGAAAAAAATCAGTCATTTGTGCAGCCCAGATTTCATAGAATGGCAGAAAGGTCAATGGACATTAAGATGAATACTTCAGGGGTGTATTTCAGTACCCAAGGACTTTACCAGAAGGTAAGATATGGCCTCATCATCTAGAGGTAATCTTTTCCATAATGTAACAGGTACAAAGTGGCAGATTTATCACCTACCACCCGATCAGCTTCCCAATTGGCTGTTAGTCCCTAATGTCTAGCATCAATCTGCTATCCCTAGGAACTTAGAATAATGCAATATTCATATCCAACAAAAAGCAGCAACAAAATGGGCTCAGATTTTCTTTCCAGAAGTCCTCAGAGCTGGACCCTAACATTAAACAGCAATATAAAATAAACAATCATATTTTTCACTACCAGATATCAAATTTCAGTCCCCATCAGGCTTTTTTTCCCTCTTAATCATTTTGTGCAATCTTTTTTCCTCTCATTTTTTTCCCTCTCCTTCAAGAGTTCAGAAAGCAGCTGAGGGAGTCTCCACTAACTCATCATCAATGATGCCATTATTCTTTAAGGCTAATAAATGTCAGTTTCAGGAAGTACTTACTTCCCCTCTTACTTCCTGGTATTTCCTATCACTGAATTAATGCTTTCATCTTAGAGTTTTTCTATTCTCAGTTAAAGCTGATGAGTGTTTTTTTGTTTGAAATTAGTTTTTTAAAAAGAGTAAACACAAAACTCAAAGCAATTTAGTATTGAAAGCAGTGATACAACCTAGAAGAAAATAACCCCTTGAAGACAAAGCAACATGTAATTTTTAGATGTTATCGTAGAATAATTAGCTGTCTTAGGAATTTTACCAAGTTTCATTACACCTCACATAGGTAGTATATATTCTTAAATAAAGTTTGAAAATAGTATGCAGAAAAATTAAAAACAAATAAGGAAGCACATAAATTAAATTCCCATGGAAATTAAAATAACACATATATAACACTTCCAACATGATTTGGCCTACATTTCATTGTCAACATAAACAGCAAATTTACCACACATCAGTAACATATTAGAGTTTAATTTTTATGTTACTTAAGAGTTTATGCCTTTCTACATTTTCACATTTGGTTTCTTCCTCCTTCCTGCTTAAGACATTCTATAAGTAGAGGTAGGAAACTTGAAATTTTTTTTTCTGAGTATAGTAAGTATTTTGCATAATAAAATGGTACATAGTTATTACAGGATAATTTAAAACTAAAATTATTTTCAACATATATATGATATATGTATTTGTACAGCACATAACTTAAAAAATAATAACTAGTTCAGTATACTTGAGGAAACTGAGACCCAGATTTATGAAATATTCCCTCAAGGTCATTTGAGTAGTCCTTTCCAAATCTTAAAACTGTGATCTTTTGAACCCACACCATCATGAAATGACCTATTACTAAATATTCTTTTCCTTTGGTACAATTGCCTCCATAACCATAATAGATCTAAATTTGTACATCTGTACAACACATTGAGTATGATACACTCCCTTAGCATTTCTACAGATCCGAATCCTCTTAATAAGATACAAAGTGTATAAAATTCAAGTGCATTCCCTAAATTTTTTTTTACTAAGAGAATTGTACCTTCATGATTCACTGATCATATTTCTCTTGGTGTGCTCTGTGGCTGCCATTTTTCCTGTTTTAAGGACTACACGATCTAGGTCATAGACTTGATTCCTGACCGAAAATGTGCTTTGGTGTGGCAATAAATGTCCCTTTTTCTTCTGAGTTCTATCTAAGAATCATTTTCCTTGCCCCCTATCTCATTCATTTCGTGAGTTGACACTCATAATTCTGTTTTCCTTGTTTCCATTATACTTTAAAAAAATATTTCCTATCACTTTAAAAATTATCTTCAGGAGGTACTATATTCCAAAGACTGACTACCAGATTCAGCCTATAAATTATTGCTATATTGTGTAAACTATGACATTAATTCAAAGTACAACAAAGTTGTACATATAGGTTTGGATAAGACTTACTAACATCCACATGATATTATTTTTTAATACAATTAAATTCATGGATGTTATTGCCTGTATTATTGAATTGATAAATCTAAAATTCCGTAATTTTTTTGATTCTACATTATTTATTTTTTATGTTTGTTGTTTACCTTTAAATTTCCTGGAATTTGCTTTCCTCCCTACACTAGAGAAGGCATCACTTGAGAAAAAAATAGATGGATACATAAAGTACGTCTTTTTAAAATCTTTACTTTGCATCTTAGAATCAATACTGTGTATTGGTTCCAAGGCAGAAGAAAGTTAAGGGCTAGGCAATGGGGGCGTTAAGTGACTTACCAAGGGTCACATAGCTGGAAAGTGTCAGAGACCAAGTTTGAATCCAGGACCTCCTGTCTCTAGGCATGGCTTTTAATCCATTGATCCACCTATCTGTCCCCTAAACTATGTCATAAGTATTTCTTTTTATCAATTCTTTCTCTGGAGGTAGACAAGTTATTCTTCAAACATTAATTCCATAGCTGTATATAATATTCTCTTGGTTCTACTTATTTCGCTTTTCATCATTTCATGTATGTCTTTTTTTAATTAACCTGCTCATCATTTCTTATAGTACAGTAGTGTTCCATCAAAATCATATACCATGACTTATTCAGCCATTCCCCAAATGATGAACATCCCCTCATTTTTTATTTTATGCTACCATAAAGAAAGCTACTGTAAATAATTTAGAATGTACAGGTTCTCTTCCTTTCCCCCAGATCACTTGGAAAACAGACTCAAGAATGGTACTGCTGGGTCAAAGAGTTTACATATTTTTTATAACTCTCTGGACATAATTCCACCCATAATTTTATTTTTTTTTAAATTTTATTTAATTAGTCAATTTAGAATATTTTCTCCTGGTTTCAAGAATCATTCCTCTCCCCTCACCCCCTCCTGTACCCGGCACGCAATTCCACTGGATTTTACATGTCTGATTAAAACTTGTTTCCATATTATTGACGTTTGCACTAGGATGATCATTTAGAGTCTCCATTCCCAATCATATCTCATCAACCCATGTGGTCAAGCAGTTGTTTTTCTTCTGTGTTTCTATTCCCACAGCTTTTCCTCTGAATTCCTCACAGCATTATAAAGGCAGAGTCTTAGCCAAACAGTCCACATTTTTGTCTCTGCTGTTTTTTGACAACACCATTTGGAGAACTTTAAAAATTTTTATTGTTGTTTCTTTAAGCCAGCATCTAACTACACGTACATGGCACAGTGGATAGATCACTAGGCCTGGAATCAGGCAGATTTGAGTTTAAATCTAGCCTCATATATTTACCAGCTGGGTGACACTAGGCAAGTCACTTAGTTCTGTTTGGTTCCATTGAATGATGATAGTAATAACACCCATCTCCCAGGTGGTTGTGAGAATCAAATAAGATAATATTTGTAAAGATCTTAGCAGAGCGCCTACTCCATAGTAAGCACTTAAAAAATGTCTATTCCTTCCTGCCTACAATACATACATTCAAGGGTATGCTGGCAAATGTTTAACAGCCAGTTCTTGAAAGTGAAATATAAAATAATGTAATTATTTTTTAAAACTTTTAAATTTATTATGCATCATTAATACTTTCTTAATCATTTCCCTAAATCTAAGGCTAAATAATCAACAAAATAATATCAGGCTATGGTTTATAACATTTTTTACTTTATGAGTTATAAATGTACATACTCAAGTCACACCTCACCCCATCTCCTCCCTCACTCAGTAAATAAACTCTAGTGACTATCATCTTCAGGGTCAGATATAAACACATCTGTCTATTATGCAAAGCCCATTATAACCTAGGCCACCCCTTACCTTTCTAGTTTTTTCATACATTAAAGTTCCTTCTTCAATCCAATGGCACTGGACTCCTCCTAGTTCTTTCAACAAGACTCCATCTCTCAGCATTTTCTGTTTTTCCCATGTCTGGAATGGTCTCTCCTCTCTACCTACTGGTTTCCCTAGCTTCCTTCAAGTCCCAACTAAAATCCTGCCTTCTACAGGAATCTTTTCTAACCCTCTCAAATCTAGGGCTGCCCTCTGTTATCCTCCTTATCCTGTGAATAACTTTGATTGTGCATATTTCTTTATTTATTGTACCTCCCCATCTCCCAACCCCCTTTTTGAGGATAGGGACTCTTGCTTTCTTGGTACTCTCAATGCTTAGTATAGGGCCTGGCACATAGTAGTAGGCATAAAGGACCTAATAGATGTTTGTTGCCTGATAGCTGTTGACATGCTAGTTTTGATATTGGATAAGTTTCTTAACATATCAGTGCTCTGAAGACAATTCTCTAGACTAAAGATGTAGGATAATTGTTAATCTTCATTAGGAGACAGTTTCATCAGTGGTAAATCCATATGCTGGCAAAAACAGTGGTGCAACTGAAACAAACCCACACACTAAAATAAACTCAAAGCCTAAGCAAACAATAACAAAACTGAGTGATTCCATCCCAGCTTCCTTTCCACCTTTCTATTTTCCTACTTTGGTGCTTCCTGAATGTAGTCTTGGTGTGGAGGGAAGACTGTCTTGGTTACCTCTCCCAGTAGGCAGAATGTAAGTAGTTTTGAGTCCATTATTTGTCTCAGTAGGGAGGTGTTTTACACCAGTGAGGCAGCCCAAGGGTATTAGTTTTTAAAAGAGCTATATCAAACATGATTCAAAGTTGAATGACTCAGAGCTAAGACTGTGCTTGCAAAAATTTCAAGGCATTAAGTTCCCTTCTTACTGTTTTGCCAGTGTCTTATGAGTAACTGTACCAAAGTCTTGCTTAAGCCATTGCTATAAGGTTCTGTCCATAAAGCTACAGGAGGGCCAATAATAAACCCTATGCCGGAAATTAGCATTATGGTCACGGTTATTAACATGTGAGGCCAAAGTTGCTTTGTGGCTTCACTGTAGCTGGGCACTGTGGGAGCTTGCATCTGCAAAATGGCCATGGGCCACACAACCCAGGCCAAAGAAAGGCATCTCTTCTAATTTTTTTGGCATCTGCTGTGCTGAAAAGCCGCAGGCCTGTTGGCCCTGCCAGTGATCTGGCTTTTCTCAGTTTGTATAGGGGTAGAAACAAATACTCATAGATCCTTCTGTTATTAACAAAATTAGTCCCCGCAGGACTTCTGAATTCTGTCTCAAAAGCTAGCATGCTTCTCCCCATCCCCACGCCATTCCCCACAAAATTGCATTCTATCTATATTTATCCATTCAGCTGGAAGCATTTAGGTTGGAGATATTACATCTTTTATAATGCCCACCTATGAATTGTCTAAACTCTTAAAATGTGAAATGTATTTCCAGCTTTCTCACTTGTCCAATAGAAATGACATATGTTGTGGGTCTGTTTCTACAACTAATTGGCAGAAGTCACTATTCCCAATGTTTAAAATGCTGGAAGTTATATAAGAAACCATCAGACTTTGGGGTCAACTGGGAGCCTATTATGAAAGGAAAAGAAATTCTGATATTTAACACCTTTTTTATATCACAAAATATAAAGCATAGTAGGTGAGATTTATGGCTCACAAGTTAAGATTAAGGAGATGATCTATAGCTCATGGAAGGGAAGATCTGAGTAACAGTATAATCGTTTCCTTTGTTACTTATAGATGGCAGTAATCTACTAAGGGTTATTCAGATTGAAAAGGAAGCTGGACACAACCAATGAATCTATATATCAGCATGAAGAATAAGGGAAATTGGGGGCAGCTGGGTAGCTCAGTGGATTGAGAACCAGGCCTAGAGACAGGAGGTCCTGGGTTCAAATCTGGCCTCAGACACTTCTCAGCTGTGTGACACTGGGCAAGTCACTTAACCCACATTGCCTAGCCCTTACCACTCTTCTGCCTTGGAACCAAAACACAGTATTGACTCCAAGATGGAAGGTAAGGGTTTTTTAAAAAGGGGGGTGGGGGGATTGAGAGGAAAGATGAAACTTTCAGTCTTGGATTCATCTATTATTTTATGTGGTTTTTGTTATTGTGACTTGTATATCTTTCTGGCATCTTCTATCTTGGGGTTTTTTATCAATCTTTGTGAGACAAAAAAAAAATTAGATTTCCATAAGATAAAGAAAATCCAAATTTATTGGCATCTTCTCCCCAGCACCACCACGCTTAATCTCATTTGCATTTTGAGAAAGAGTATAGAAACAGTTTTCTCAGCAAAAAGGTATGTGTTTGGCACACCTTGTTACAGAAAATGATTCATAGTGTTTGTCTCAGCTTGTTTGAATTTGGAAGTTGAACCTCTAAGGTAAGAGAATAATGACCTCAGTTACTGAAACTTTTATGTCCTCAAAGGACTTTTTTTTTTCAAACAAGGTTTGAGTTTTACTGTTGTAAATATTAATTTATTCTAAAGCTGCCTTGCATAATACTATGTAGATTTCATTTTCTATTCATCTCTTTATGAATTGTACTAGGTCTTTGTGTGCCATTTAGGCACTTGGACTAATAGAAAGGGATATGTTTCAAGGTGTACTTAATCATGATTTGTAAGATTAGTGCCCCCAAATATTGGAGCATATACTGATAAAAGCTTATTGAATGTCCTCATTCACAAATAAGGAAACAGGCTTACAGAGGTGTAATAGCTTGCCTTCTGTGGATTAAAGTTTTCCAAAGACTACAATTATTTTTTTAAAAACCTGTCAAAACTCCTTTTATAATTAAGTGTCTCTCAGTTAACATATACCCCCATTATCAAAGGAAATTGGCTTAGATGTTATAGGATCATATATTTAGAACTGGAATGAAGCTCAGAAACAACTACAGTGTTCTCATTTTACAAATGTGAAAAATGAAGTCTGGAGAGTTTAAATGACACCTTATAATCACTTATATAGGAAGTGATAGAGATAGGATTTGAATCCAAATTCTTGAACTCCAAAAGCCACTTTACTATAGTAAATTGATTCTTTATTAGGATTACTTTCAAGGGATTCAGTTATGGTTTATACTTAGATATTTAATTTTTCTTTCTTTGTGTTCCTACTCTAATAGCAGTTTCTAAAGTTCTGGATCCTGCACTTCTGTCCAGTCCCATAATAGTTTGAAATCATAGTGCCAAAGATAATGTTTGTCAACACTGGTTTTTACCAGTGCCTGGCACATTCAATCAAGCAATCATTTATCAAACTCCAGTTATGTGCCAGGGATATTATGTTAATCACTGAAAATACAAAGACAAGTAACATAGTCCTTGCTCTCAAATAGTTCACATTCTTATGGGGACAATATAACTTTTTACAGGACCATATCAGATTTATGCAAAATCAATATGAAGTGTTTTAGAAAGGCATTAGCAACTGGGTAAAAGAAACCTAATCAATCTGATGATATTATAGAAAGTGAGCAGCTCTATTATCATCCTTTTCCCTTGTAATTTCTATGAAAACAAAAAAGAAAAGGGGTACTAATTCTTGGCATTAGATTGGAAGCATTAAGTGAAGAAGATTAAGTCAAAGGACTTACAGTTTATAATTCTGAGAGCCTAACAGCATGTTGCTGCTGTTAACTGCATTAATGTAATTTGGGGAAAGAACAAATTATGGGATCTAACATAAAGAACTAGAGATCTGAGGAGAGGTTCATAATAGTGGTGCTAGAGATTTGGAAGTTATGTACAAAGAAGCCATAAATGAAGCCAAAGGAATAGATGAGATCACTTAAGAGAAAGGTATAAAATGGGAAGAGAGAAAGTGATTGCATATAAAGAAAGTCTCAAGAAACATTCCTATTTAAGAGATGAGTTGACCATTAGGATGCAAGAGGAGATAAAATGAGGAGAGGAAAACCTTCAGAAAACAAACATGGAGGCCAGGAAAATGAAATTGACAAAGAAGAGATGGTCCAAAGTTTCACATACCACAAGGAATTCAAGGAGATTGAGGGCACAAAAAGTCCTTTGGATTTGTCAGTAAAGAGATTCTAAATGACCCTGGGAAAGGCCCATTAACTAGTTTCCTGTGGAAGAAAACTGTTGCTAGAAGTTAAAGAGTGAATGGGCAATAAGAACTGGAGGCTGCAAGTATATAGTATTCTTTCTAGAAGTTTGTGAGTGAAGGGGGCAGAAACTCATAGAAAGATAGCATGAAGAAATAGCAGAGTTGAAGGAAAGGTTTTTTGGTTTGTTTTGTACTTTAAGAAGTAGCTCATAAAGGAGGAGAGATTGAACATGTATAAGAGAGGTAGAGAGAGGGACATGATTTATGGAACCAGATTGTGAAGGATGTAAAAAGGGATAGAATTAAAGGTGCAGGTAGAAGATATAAGGAAGAGAAACCTTCTTCCTAGACTAGGGGAGGTTTCTGCACATGTCTGCTTGAGAGCCAAATATGGACCACCTCTTTATTTTTGTAAGGTAGGCAATCTAAGAATTTTTCTCTACATTTTTTAATATAAGGAAACTTTTTAAAAATGTAAGTCATTCTTAAGCTTGCTGGTCATACAAAAACAGAAGGCAACCCATCAGTTGCAAGTTTATGTACCATTATCTTATACAAAAAGGAAGGAGGGAATATTCACAAACATTTACAATTTGGTGTGTCCACAGCTCTTAAGTGCTGGGAGAGATACAAAGTTTATATAACATAACAGCTAGACCCTGGCTTCATTGAATTTTCCACCTAGTAGAAAAATATGTTAACAAAGACAAAAAAGTAGAGAAGTTAAATAGATGCATTAGAGAGCTCTAAAATGCTAAGTAATGTCTATGAAGAAAGGTTCGAATTTACATGAGGTGAGTTGATAGAGTTTAAAGAAGGCATCTGAGGTGCAGAAAACAAAAAAAGCATGCAGATGGGAAAATATAGTAATTGTTTATGGAACAGAAAATACCTTAGTGCAACTGAAGCTTAGTATATATACTTACGGCAATAATACTAGGCAAGGCTACAATCTTAGGGTTGATAATAGCCTTGAATGTCAAACAAAAGAATTTAAACTTCACCTATTAGGGAAAAGGGAACAATGTGCAATTTTTTCTGACCCCAAAAATGGCATGACCAGATCTATTTTTAAAAAATATTTATTAATAGAATTTATTTCCACGTACCTGAACCTCTCCCCACCCCACATCATTGAAGGCCTTATCCAGCAAAGGGATATTTATATTTAGATTATGTCTTTTGTATTTCCATTTTTCAGTTCATTCTCTGGGGGTGAACATTCAGAAGTTATTCTTTAAGTATTAAATGTGTAGCTATATGTAATGTTCTATTCATTTCACTTTGTTATCTTTCCAAGTTTAAAAAAAAATTAAATCTACTCATTTTTTTTTGGAGCAGACCAGAACTATTCTTAAAAGAGATTATTCTGGGATTTGTATAAGGAACAAAACTATTATAATAATTCAGATGGGTATTAATGGGGACCTGACCTCAAAATGGAAGTTCTGGAAATGTTATGGGGTTCAGATGTGTACCCCTGGGGTTCGGGAAGGATACTTTTTGCAAGAATGCAAGACTCCAAAACTTAGCTAAAAAAAAAACAAAAAGAGAAATTTATTAATTTAGAAAATAATGTTGACAATGGCCAGGAGGATAGCAAGATGGGGAGCAGTTCCTTGGGAGGACAGCATGAATGGAAAGGCTGTTCCCCTTGAGGACAGCATGGATGGAAAAGCTATCCTCCAGATGACATCAGTTCTGGGGCTTTTATACTCTTTGGAACAGATGCTATGTCATGGTGTGGATGTGACTCTAGCTTGGTAAACCCTCTGGCATTTGGTGGGGTGGGGTGGTCATCTGACTGGGGTCTGCCTGGAGGCATCAAGATTCATCTCTGTCCATCTTAAATCTAGAGGTCTATCAAAGAGGATAAACATCTCAGGACCCTGGGGGGAGAGGGGTCATTGGGTGTTCAGAGTCAAGAGGATGCAAAGGCAAGGGAGTTTCCCTGATAATAGTTCGCCTGGGTTTCTGGGGGTACAGTGCCCATGTCAGAAGTAACACCAATCAGAGGAGGAAACTGCAGGGATAGAGAGTTCTTCAAGGTAACAGGGCTCCTGGAGAGTAGCAGAGAAATCTGAAGAGTCAAGAGTGGAGCTGGGAAAGGAGAGCAGAAGACAATAAATTCCATTTTTGACATGTTGAATTTAAAGTACTAGTGGAAAATAGAGGTATAGATGGTCTATAGACATATAGACTAAGAATAATTTGCCAACATTTGGATTAGAGTGGATTTGAGATAGTTGATGTTGAATGGCCCTGGTCTTAGGAAGATAGGTTTTTTTATTGTTCTGTTTAAAGACAGTGTTCTAAATTGTTTGATAGAACATGATACATAGATTTATTTATGTTTTTAAAATGGACTTGTGAAATGAATTGTCCATCTACTATAACCCCTTTCCTATACTTACATACATAATGACAAATGAACTCAAGGGGTTGCAATCCAGTTGCATGTCATAGTTTTCAATAAGCATTCTCACTTTGTTTTTTGTTTTTTTGTTTTTTTGTTAGGATTTCTTTTGCATTAACCATGGATCTCATTAACAAGGTGTTCCATTAATAATTCTACCTATATGATATGCAAATAATTGTATTAACTGATATAAGCATAATTTATAGCAGAGTTAATACAGTACATGTACAGTACAGTGTAAGAATAATGTCTACTGCAAGGGAAGAATGATCTTTTTGTTTAACAGTATGTTCAATCATTAATGTATACTGTAGACTCATTCATGACACTTAGTCATGTCTTTCTGGTTCACCATGCCAGATTGTTACTATAGCCATGCATCAGCATTAACAAATGGTAAATTATTTCTGTGTTTACATATATGTTCTCAATCTGATGATTTATTTATTTGGCTAAATCTATTGTACTCTTCTTGAATATTTTAGCATTTCATAAGGGTGTTAAAAATCTATATCTGTTCTTGGAACAAAGTGTAAACTCAAATACAATTTATCACTTTGTCAGTCTTAACAATTTTTAAAATACATATTCCAGTAGATCCTGTTGAGAGGAATTTTCTGATAAACTGTGCATTGGGTTGAGAATAAATTGCCATTCAATAACCATATATTAAAAGAGTTTACAGTGTGGCTGGTGTTAACTGGGAAAAAACACAGAACTATCAAATAGTTAAAAATCCCTCTTTAATGAAGGGGAAAAGGGCTTCAATACAATAGTAGGCCTCGATCCAGAGCTACATGCCACACGACTGCACAGAGTCCGAGGATTTTACTCTGGCTGATCTGGACACTGACCGCTGGGAAAGCCAATTATACTTTTCCAAGGAGCTATTGAAGTTGGGGAGCTTAAATACCTTTCATGGTAAAACTTGGGGGCTGAGGGTGAGAGGGACAGTTGATTGAATTTACAAAGCTAAAAAGGAAAATGTGGAGTTCCTGACCTGAATAACAGTGAGGGGCTGATGCTTCCCTATGGACACCATAGGGAAAGATCCAGCTATGGGCAGTGCCACCTTGGTAAAGGACTTTAGCCTAGGGGGAGAAACCATTGGGACAAAAGGGATACTTAACATCTTAAAGTCTATTGTTAGTATGAGATCTGTGAAGGACTTTCCCTCAGGGAGGAAACTCTCCCGTGGTCTAACCTGAGGTTTTGACCTCCAAACTGAATAAACTGGGGATCACCAAATCCCTCTAAACTACAAGTTTGGCATCTTCTAGATTCCATGTTGACACAGGTATCATGTAAGGTAGTGTGAATACAAAGACAAAATTGAGTCTTGACCCTGAAGGAACTTACATTCTATCTGAGAAGACGTGTACACAAAAAAGTATATACAAAGTTAATGCAAAATGATTTTGCTGGAGGTGTCTCTAGCAGCAAAGGAGATCAGAACTAGCCTCATCTTTTAGGTAGCACTTGAACAGAAGGAAGAATCACAAAAAGCAATGGATGGAAATTAGAAAGTAGCCAATTTGTACATGATGTAAGGAAAAAACTTCCTAACAATCTAGGCTATTTAAAAGCAGAATGGATTACTTTGGGAATCCATGATTGGCACTGATGTAGCATCACCAGGAAAATATTAGTGTTAAAAGAATAGTCTCCTGTGGCAGTGGATAGTTTAGAATTATTGAGATGAATGGACCATTTCCTAAACATAATCAGGCCTATTCCCCTGTTCAATCTGGGACCCAATTCTCTGTTCATCTACTATAACCCTTTTCCTCTATATACATTAGTACTGACAAACGAACTCAAGGGGTTACCAATCCAACTTCATTTCATATTTTGGACAGTGAACATTCCCATTTTGTTTTCCTGGTTAGGCTGATTTCTTTTGCATTAACTATGGATTTTGTTGAGAAGGTGCTATAATTGATTGATCCACTAATTAGACTTCTTATGTTGTATGCAAGTTATAAATGATTATTTGTTCATTTAAATACTTTTCTAGACTTTTAGGAATTTTTTGGTGTCTAATAATTAATGTTCCTGCATGTATTTGAAATTCATAAAATTGTACATGTTTAAATCAGTCTAACATTTAGACTTCTTATTGATTCAGATCAATGTTATTTTTAAATCTAAATTTATAGCATTTAATTGTTTTAATACTCATTCTCATCCAACTAATTTCTCTCAAAATGGAAAGGGCACACAACTGCTTATTTCACATATAAAATTCTCTGTTCAAAAGTATCAATTATAATGTTGGGAATTTTATTTAAATATCATGCCATTGTTATCATTTTAACCTCTAACTCTCAGTTCCCATCATTCAAGAAGCACCACATGTTGTTTGCTTTTGAGAGAACTGCTAAAATTACAGGAGGATAAGTATCCTCTCTTATTCTAACCTACTTAAAACATCCACTGGTCATTAATTAATACCAAAAAAAATTGATACTTGATAACGTTAATTCAAGTCATTTCTGTAACTCTTCCTCTGAAGTACCAAGTCATGTTTCATCATTAGTTCCCTAGAATCACCCATGGTCATTGAATTGAACATAGTTTTGTTTTTTTTTTAAATAAAACCCTTACTTTCCGTCTTGGAGTCAATAGTGTATATTGGCTCCAAGGCAGAAGAGTGTTAAGGGCTAGGCAATGGGGGACAAGTGACTTCCCCAGGGTCACACAGCTGGGAAGTATCTGAGGTCAGATTCGAACCTAGGACCTCCAGTCTCTAGGCCTGACTCTCAATCCACTGAGCCACCCAGCTGCCCCCTGAACATATTTCTTACAGTTTTCAAAGTGGTTTGTTTTTTATAGTGTTGTCATTGTATAAATTGTTCTCTTGCTTCTGCTCTTTTTATTTTTCATCAGTTTATAAAAGCCCTCAAATTTATTCATATTTTTAGTATTGATAATAGTATAAATTATTCTTCTGTTTCTTCTCCCTTCACTCATCATTGGTTCATATGACTTTCCATGCATGGCTCTTTAAAAGCATTTATTTCCACATTTCTTACCTGACAATAGTACTATACATTCATATATATCACAGCTTATTCAGTCATTGGTCAATCAATGAGCATACCCTTGATTTCTAGGAGGTTTTGGCCACTACAAAAAAGTGGCTATAGCTATTTTTGTACATAAAGGAAATTGTTTTCTTTCTTTTATCTATTTGAGGTATAGGCCTAGTAGTGGCATAATTAGATAAAAGAATCCACAGTTACTATTAATTAGCGTTTAGTGTATAATTCTAAATTGCCTTTTAGAATGCTTTTAATCCCTCACAGATCTATTAACCATGTACCTTTTTCCCACCCCTCTTCCAACAATTCAGTCAGTAAATACTTATTGAATCAATATACTTTTATGTTCCTGGTATTTATCTTTTTTCCTTTTTTGTCTTCTTTGCAACATTGACTGCTATAAGGTAGAATCTCAGAAAATTGCTTTAATTTACATTTCTCTAATAAGTAGTTATTTGGAGCACTTATTTATAATATGGCTATAGAGATCCTGAGTTTCTTCTCTTGAGAACTGACTCTTCACATCTTTAGACCATTTGTCAATTGGGGAATATCTTTTATCCTTCAAAATTTGAATTAATTCCTTTTTTTTCTTGGAAATGAGGCCTTTATTACAGAAACTTACTGCAAAGATATTTTCTTCAAAGATTCTAAATCTATACACCCCGTTGTTTTCCTTTTAAATATGACTTTGTGTGACTTGTTTGTGCAAAAACCCTTTAACTTTATGGGATCAAAATTATCCATTTTATCTACTGTGATCTTTTGTGTTACTTGGTCATGAACTATTTTCTCATCCATACCTTCTATAAGAAGTTTTTCCAACCCTTCCCTTCCTTAAATTCTTATTTATCATGTATATAGCTTGTTTGTACATATTTGTTTACTTGTTGTTATCTCCTTCATTAGTTTATGAGAGTTTTGAGGGCTCCGACTGTCTTTTGCCTCTTGTACCCCTAGCACTTAGCACAGAGCCTAACACATAGTAGATTCTTAATGTTTATTAACTTCCTCACTGACTGATGGAGAGTAATGAAATCAAGGCTACATCCCCTAAGCAGATATACATATTGTTGATATTGCTCTTCCTTCCATCCCCCATCCCAAACACAAGTCAGTCCTACTTCTATTATGCAGCTGGGTGGTGCAGTGGTTAGAACACTAATATTGGGAGTCAGGAAGACATGAGTTCAAACCCCTTCTCAAATACTTTCTAGCTCTATGTCCCTTGGCAAGTCACCTAACTTGTCTGCCTCAGTTCCATCATCTGTAAAATGTGGATAATAACAGCAACAGTATCTCAGAGGACTATTGTGAGGAATAAATGAGGTAACACGAACAAAGCTCTATATAGGGTGTCCCAAGATTTTGGGGCCATTCTGTATAAATGCTAGCTATTATTATCAGCATCAGGAGCTTGTCATCCAATTTCTCAAGCCATCTTGGTATTTGACTCATGTAATTTTAGCCACTACCTTGCTTCTGTTTCTCTTTACTTTAATCCTTACTCCCAAACTCAACCCTGTGCCTTCTTCCTCTTGATTGTGATTTTCCATAAGGTGAATAACTTACTGATGGACAGCACTACCCTGCCTTTTTTACTTCATCTCCTTCTCTTCAACAAGGGATGCCCTTTATTGCTGTAGTCTAGCTATTAGTATTATCTCAGCACCTCTCCTGCTCTTCTTCCTCTCAGCATTTCTGTGTTGACATTCCTATGACTTCTCTTGTACCTGTAATTCACACTGTTCAAAGGTAATGTTTTTTCTTTGTAGTCAGAAATGTTTTTACATATGTAAGAGAATATTGTTCATGTTTTGAGAGAGTTGGTTATTACTTAATTGCATAATCTCCATTTTTACAGGTCAGGAAGAAGTTTTCAAATGCCTTGGAGAAGGAATTCTTGAAAAGGCCTTTCAGGGATACAATGCATGTATTTTTGCCTATGGGCAGACAGGTAAGAATTTTTATTTTGTAATCCAACATAATAATTATTTAGTTTCAGCAATGTATAAAAATAATGCCTTGGTTATCAGCAAATGCTATAAATCAGAGCTTGATTTAATGTTTTGATAATTATCTAGATGTAATAAAACGTTAACAATGCAAATTAAACATAAAAATGTGTTATACATGTATTTTTTTTTTGGAGAGACAGTTGATAAATATTTAGCAGCATACTCCTGGCTAGGAGGGAGGTCATCTAGTCCAATATCTTCATTTTTACAGATGAAAAAACAGGTCCACAAAGTACTCTTGAAAAGTGAAATATTATTAGTAACTTAAATAGATTTGAGATCTCTTTGATATAAGTTTTCCTTCCAATAATATAGATTACAACCAGTCCATACTTCAATCTGTGATACTTTTGTCCATGCCCTTCCTTCCCTAGGTCTTCCCATAAGGAGTACTCATTATATATTGGAGGCTTTCCTAAGATCTCATTTTTGTGTGACTACCAGCACAGCTTGTGTGATTTCATTTGTTATCCCTTGATATAGTAACAAGTCCTATACACCACTTTTTCTAACTTCAGTTCTAGGGATAACTTCTTTGCTGCTATTTTTGCCCAATTCCCCTATTATAATTAAAAAAAAAACCCATCCATTTAGCACTACACATTTAATCTCCCTAGTCTTTTAATTCAGTCACACAGATTAAATATAATCAAATCTTGATTTTTTTAAAAACTTTACCTTCCATCTCAGAATCAAAACTTTGTATTGGTTCTAAGTCAGAAGGTCTAGGCAATGGGGGTTAAGTGACTTGCCCAGGGTTACATAGCTAGGAAGTATCCTAGACCAGATTTGAGCCTAGGACCTCC
Organism: Monodelphis domestica; assembly: GCF_027887165.1. Classification (NCBI taxonomy): domain Eukaryota; kingdom Metazoa; phylum Chordata; class Mammalia; order Didelphimorphia; family Didelphidae; genus Monodelphis; species Monodelphis domestica. Next base: position 213,944,116 of record NC_077229.1, on the reverse strand, counting down.
TACCTCTAGGCCTGGCTCTCAATCTGCTGAGCCACCCAGCTGACCCATAATCCTTCCTGATTATTTGTACACAAGTTAATGTTGAGAATTATTCTACTACAGTTGGGGAGCCATCTCTGGCTACTTGAAGTGATGGTTAATAGTGAGGGTTTTGTTAATGGTCCAGTCCAGTTTTTTCCCTTATATATTTGATTTATTTCTTTTTTAAAAAATTTAAATCCTTATCTTCTATCTTAATATTAATTCTAAGGTAAAAGATCAACAAGGCCAGGCAGTTGGGGTTAAGTGACTTGCCCGGGGTCACATGCAAGGAAGTATCTTAAGGCCAGATTTAACCACAGGTCCTTCCAATTCCAGTCCTGGAATTCTCTGCACACCACCACTTAGCTGCCCCATCTTGTAGTTGCTTTCAAACATCCCACTTTCCTAAAAGCATTTCTACTAGATGTTTAAAATTAGTGTGCCATTATGTAGTATAAAAATAATGAGTATCTTATTATAAATAAAAGCATTTTACATAAACCTTTCCTAAACCTGTTTTAGGGTCATAGATCTATAGCAGGAAGGAATTCCTGAGGTCATCTAGTCCAACCCTCTCGTTTTATAGATGAGGAAACTAAGGCCCAGAGAAGTTGAATAATTTGCTTAAGGTCATCAATAACATAGTTAGGATTTGAACTTGGGTCCTAATACTTCAAAAAGTTTGTATGTCCTCCCACTGAACTATCCATGATATTTACCTTGACTTATAATGGAAAGGAGACTGTAGAGGAATCAGAAAACTTGAATTCTAGCCTTCTCCATTAGTTATATGTTTGGCCATGAGTATTTAATAAATAATTAAATGCTTGAACTAAATCACTTAGGAAATCTGCATTTGTACAATAGGGATAATTATATATTCTTTATTCATCTCACACAATTATTTGAAAGATCTAATGATGTAAGAGATGTCAAGTCAACAGCCATTTGCTAAGCACCAACTCAATGCCAGGCTCTATCCTAAGCTTTGAAAATACAGAAAGAGGCAAAAGGCAGTCCCTGCTTTTAAGAAGCTCCCAATCTAACTGGGGAAACGTATATATAAATAAGCTACATACAAGATAAATGCACATAATCATTGAATGAAGGTAATAGCCGTAAGAGGGTTAGCAAAGGCTTCTTGTAGGTGAGATTTTAGCTAGCACTTGAAGGAAGCCAGGAAACTGAGATGTGTACGGAGAGAATTCTAGGCACAGAGGATAGCCAGTAAAAAAGAATGTTGGAAGACACTTTTAAATGCATACAGCACTTCTTCCTCCAAAAAAAATGTTTATTCAATATCTGATTATAAATCCATGCTAATTAGGCTCAGATTCTAAGTTCCGAAAGAAACTGGCCAGACCCTAAAGGTCTGTGAGCAGACAGTTTTTTGAAAATTGAGAGTGTGATTCCCTGTCATCTTTTAGATACCCAATTCATCATGAAAACAGTTGATGAGAGTTTTGTGAACTAGTAAAATATTTTAAGAGTATTGATTTTCTTACTCTATCTTTAAAGCTTAAAGGAAAAAATTTAAATTTCTAATTTAAAGCTTTTAGTTGTTCAGTCATTTCAGGCATTCTGACTCTTCATGATCCCATTTAGGGTTTTCTTGGCAAAGATTCTGGAGTGGATTGCCATTTCCTTCTCCAGCTCACTTTACAGATGAGGAAACTCAGACAAACAAGGTTAGGTGACTTGCCCAGGGTCTCACAACTAATAGATATCTGAAGCCAGATTTGAACCAGGAAGATGAGTCTTCCTGACTCCAGACCCAGCTTCTATCCACTATGCCTCCTAGCTGCCCCAATTTAAACCTATAAGATATAAAATTCATGATAGTCAATAAGCATTCATTTTCATCATAGTCAATAAACATTCATTAAGTGCCTATTATGTGTCAGGCATTGTGGTAAGCACTAGAGATATTTTAAAAAAAGGAGGGAGGGGCAAAAGTCAGTCCCTGCCCTCAAGGAGCAGATAGTATGGGAGAGTAGAATGCAGAGTCTTCCTTCATTATCCAAATACCTAGGCAATTATAAATAGACATACTCTGGCATTATTCTGACTGGGAACATTGTTTAAACATTTGAAACTAAGTACATCATTCTTTTTTGTGTCCTCTTACAAATCCGTTTAATAAAATAATCAGAAAATAATGTTTTTCCTAAGAATTTCTTCTCATCCAACCTATGGTTTATACAAATATTAAGCCATTATACAACTTGTTAAATAACATACATTTCTGCCCCTGGTTCCTTATATTCATATAATTGAGTTGGTTTTTTTTTTGTTTTGTTGTTGTTGTTGTTTTTAAAAAAAACAAAAAACATAGAAACTTGCTTCCCTAGAGTGGAGTGAATACTGTGTTCAGTTCTTTGTGTACATGTCTTAACTCCCCTACACTATAGTGTAAGTTGCATGAGGATAAGAAATACATCATTACTCCAGTTCACAAGCATTTTTCAAACACCTACTCTCTGCTTCGTTCTGTGTTAAACACTGGTGGGGAAACAAAGGCAAAAATGAAACAGCCTTTGCCTTCAAGGAGATGACATTCTATGGAGGCTAGCTACCAACATGCACTCATAAATAAGTCTAAAATGTATGCAAAGTAAACCTAAGTTAATTTGGGGGAGGGGTAAAGAAGAGTCAATAGCAGATAAGGGAAATAGGAAAAGCCTCACATTGGACATGGTATTTAAGGTGAACATCTAAGGAAACTAGCTATCATAGAAGAGACAAAGGGAGAACACATTCCAGGACTGGAAAGATAGCTTGGCATAGAGGAAAGTAACAAAATATTCTTACCATCCACATTGGATTTCTTAGGAATGTGCCATTTTGTCCCATAAGAATGAAATTCATATTAAATACCCACACATATACATAGAGCATATGAGTACATTTAGAATTTTCAAATGATTTATTTTTTTTTCACTTCTCTTTATTTACCTTTCTCTGATTGCTTTCCTCTAGGTTCAGGAAAATCCTTCTCGATGATGGGAAATGCTGAGCAGCTGGGCTTAATTCCACGACTTTGTTGTGCTTTATTTCAAAGGATCTCTTTGGAACAAAATGAGTCACAGATCTTTAAAGTTGAAGTATCATACATGGAAATATATAATGAGAAAGTTCGGGATCTTTTAGACCCCAAAGGGTGAGTCAGTGGTTGAAATTAGATGTTTTAAAATTCTGTAATAGAGGTAACATGCTAAAATAATCTTGGTGGTTTAAGAAAAAGCTTGAATATAGTTTTAAGCTATATATCACAACTCTGAATCTTGTTCATTTGAATTTGATATCATCTTATCAGAACTGTTTCTTATGTCTGCCATATACCAAGACACACTCTTATCATTGTCAGTGACTTGACTACCTCTTTTACAGCCTTCTTTCTTCCTCGCCATCATCCCTGTCTATTCCAGCATTCATTTTTTATGGCCCTTCTGATACTCTGATCTCAAAGTTTCTTAACTTCTCTGATTTCTACATCTACTCTGACACTTAGTAGGTTGGTCATTTCTTCAATACCTCATAGCCATCCATAAGTATTTGTTGTTTCCTAACCTATTCCTACCTTTTCTTTCTTCTGTGTCTCTCTCATGCCTGGGGGAGGGGGGACTCCCTTGGGGGGACTCTCTAGTTTCCATTTTTCAATCTTCCTTTTAAAGGTCTACTTCAGTTGCCTACCTCCTTCGTGAAAACTTTCTTGATTTCGACTAAATAGATAGTGATTTCTCCTTCCTCACAATTCTTATTCCATTTTATTTGAACTCTCTAAAGCACTTGGAGTTTTCCATCTTGTAAGAAAGTTATTTGTGTATATGTCTTCATTCCCCTACTATAGTATAAACTGCTTAAGCATGAGAATTACATCATCTTTCATCTTTGCACCTCTACATGTGGTAAAATGCCTTTCAAACATAAAGTGTGGAGTTTTTCTTAAGCTAATTCATTGAGATATCATAAACTGCTCCAAACTCGTCAGTATTTACTTTAGATTGCCTCCATGCCACTTGTTGACAATTTTAATGCTCTATAGCAACCACTTTTCTTTCTAACTGAATTATCTAAAAAGTCTTTTCTTAGAAAGACATCTGAAGACTTTGCATTAAAACAGAAAGTAGTTCTGCTGTTGAGGTGATCAGTGAAGAAATTGAACATGCATAATATAGGTTTCCTTAATATATTATGAAGAAGTTCTTTTTATGTTAGAAAAAGACTATTTCTTTACTACCATTTACTTCTAACAATTAATTTTGCATTCTACTAGACATAAAAACAAAAGCTCTTGGATGATACTGATATTACACTATCCCAATCATGGATAATAGTAAAATTGGTTACCCACTGGAAAAGTTTAGTTTTACTTTTATAAATTCGGTGGATTGACATGAAAAGGATTCGGTGTCACATGAGCCTAGGTTGAAAAATGGATATGGTTGCTATACAACAATACTCAATAAAATGAGTATAACTCTTCCTCTTTATGAAAATACGATGAATGATATAGCATCTCATTGAAATCTAAAATTATTTAATTTTCAAGTTATTTTCACATACTCAGAAACAAGTCATAGACTTGAAGGGTGATAAATAACAGATGGTATGAAAAAGAGAAGACAATATAGATGATGGGCTTTAACCCCTTCCTTTAGGTCTTAACTCTCTATTGACTTGCTGTTGAAAAGGCCCATTAAGTTAGCCTTGAAGAGTCAAAATTTACCAGGTCAGTCCTCATTGGAGCTAATTTTGTATAAGGAGTTATGCTATCTTTCTATATTCTACCAACAACTGTTGCATCATATACCAGTTCAACCCATGTGAATTCAACTCTATCTACTAACTCGGAGTGATGACTTCCCTGGCCATTGACCTATGAAGACTGAGATTGGTTTTAACCCCTTGCTCAGCCCATATTCTCCAACATGGTGATCTCCAACATGGTTTTAAGGAAGGAATTTCCCTTTTAATTAGATTCTCCTCAAATAATAAAGTAATGGCACTTTTTTCCAATGGTAAAGCACTAAGGAAGACTGAATAGACCTTAAACTTATCTGGGTGATAGGGGATTATTATCATGTGTCCCTCTCAGGCATTACTTGCTGCTTAGGGCAACCCCCAAATGAGGTCAGGCTTCTGATGAGAAAGAATTCAAAGCCAATAAAATAAAAGAATTTTCAAGGGTGATTTTTATTGTACATAATTTCACCTTTCATGTTTTCTTTAGAGCCTCATTCTTTTGTTAGGTTCTACTCCATTATATCTAATTCCTCAGCACACCATCAGTTAAGTGAATATGGCTTTCTATTATTTCATCAGCATCAATGCTTCTTTAGTACTACTCAAGGACATTCTTCATCAGTTTAATGTTTGCAGTTTATGCAAAAAAAGATTATTACCTGATAACCAACCCTATCCCTGATTTAAACCTCTTTGGATTTAGCTATGGTGTTCTTTAGATGATAAGTATATATTCTGTTTATTGTCAAGACTGCAGACCTTGCCAGCTTAACAGGACCTGCCAGAACTCATGTTCCATTTCATTCCCTTCAAGGCCTTAGGGTTATCTCATCATGATGAGACATCAAAGGAAGACTTTATAAAGGATGTATTAAAATATATTTTATTTTATCATATAATGTTATTGCCTACATATAGTATGTAAGCCAATGTATAGAATTAAGCCAACATAGATTCATAAGAAATAAATTTATCATGATAGCATTTTTGCCTCCCAAGCCTAATGAAATAATGGCCTTCATTAGATATAAGCTGGAAAGGTTAAGGATTCTAAGACATCTTAGTTGAGTGGTGTGATAGCAGTAGCAAGCTTTTAGCAGGGTGCCTTGCTCAAAGTCAGTAAATATTTGTTATTTTTATCTGTAAGCAAGAACCTAGTGATAAAAATCCAGGTGTTCAATCTTCTCAGCACGTGAAATAAAGGGATTGGAGAAGGCAGTTGCCAGTGCTACAGCACTGGTGAGAAAATCTGAAGCCTACAAGTTCTCTGCAAATAGTCTTTTCTTAGTACACAAGAAAGAAATCTTTTAGTAACCTTCACTGGGCCAGCAGACTTATGCCAATGAATTCTAGCCAGTTATGTCCTTACCTGACTTTCATTGCTAGTCTCTGGGGAGAATGAACTGTGAGAATTACTTTAATGTGCCCATATCATTGAGTAGTGGAGAGATCATTGGGCATGAAATCAGAAGACCTCGGTTCAAGTCCTGTTTCTATTATTCAGTAGTCCCTTCACTTCTCTGGATCTGTTTGATTTTTTTTCATCTGTAAAATGACGGGTTGTGATTAGATGGCCTTCAAGGTCCAACTTTGAAATTCTGAGGTTGTTCTTGATCAAATTGTTCTTTTAAGCAGCCATTGTCACTGACCACCTTCTGAAGCTAATTGAATTCTATCTGGTCATTTTTTTTGTTTTTCTTTTTGTTGCCTTGTCCATATGTAGTATTTTGAATTGTTTAGAGTTCTTCCACCAAAGCAAATTAGTCTGTCAAGTATTTAAGCAACATTGCTTTTTTCTTTTTTTTTTTGCTTTGGTAAGAGAACTGTATTTTTAAACCAAAAATATAAGTGAAGATTTTAAAATATTCTTAATTTGTAATGTTATCTTAGTAAGCTCAAAAAAGTAATTTTTAAATTATGCCACTTGCTTTTTGTAATTAACTCTTTTTTGGTATTAACTTTTAAATACAAGTATCCCTTCCACGTTGTAGGCATTAGAGATTTGGTGTCCCTGCAACCTGGAAACTCTTTTCATAAAAATTTTTATCCCTCCCTTTGAACCAGAGAGGTCTGAATTTTTTTCTTTTTCTTTTATGGGATGTTTGCAATAAAAGAAATTGCATTTATTTATGGTATCAAAGGATAAAATATATTGATTTATACAATACTGTACATATATTTTTATTCATTGATGAGTTTCTAAACTTTTTCTGGCCTTTGTATGTCATCTGCGACTTCTACAACTCCCCTCCCCTAAAGTCCTATTTAAATTCTTATTCCAACTCATGGTATATTGAAACCATGTTGAAGAAAGTCAAGATATCTGTAATTAACTTCTGTAATCTTTTCTAATTACCACTGTAATTTGAAGAAACTTTAAGAAAGAAGCAGCAGTGAAGTTTTCACATGTGAAATAATAGCTATATATTCTTTTTGTCCTGAAGGAGCAGGCAATCCCTTAAAGTCCGAGAGCATAAAGTCTTGGGGCCCTATGTAGATGGCCTATCTCAACTGGCTGTTACTAGCTTTGAGGTAAGTATAAGCATTTTTCATGATGTTGGCAAGCAGGGGCAAAAAGATCAGAAATGGATATTGGTTACTGGTGCTACTGCTCATGATGTACAGAATATTTACTCCAGTTCAGTACACACTCATTTTGCAAATACACACTCAATTACCTACCAATTTACATATACAAATATCATGATAAGGTTATAAATTCCAATATTTTGTGGTTGCTAAACACAAGTGATAACATTTATCACATTATCAGACTATTTTCCCTAAGTTTATTAATGATTTCCTATTAGACAAATCTAGTAGTCTTGTCTCAAAATTCATTCTCCTTGGTTTCTCTACTGTATTTGACACTGTAAATAATCCATTCTCTCCTCCTTGAAATTTTCTCTGACATTGACTTTTCTCACACTATACTATCCTGGTCTTTCTTTATCTGTCACCACTTCTTTTTTTATCCTTCTTTCACTGCTTTCTTCCCCTCATCTCACCTTTCATTTTTAATGTTCCCAGAGTTCTAATCCTTGATGCTTTGTTCTTGTCCTTCTATAGTCATCTTAGTATTCATCCTAATATCCTTAGTTAATTTAATATTCATTTAATATCTCTAGGCTGATGACTTCCAAATTTGCATCTCCAACTCAGGACTTATGCTCTAGTTTTTTTTATTTCCAGATGCCTGCAGGATGTAGATACTTGAATATCTCATCATTACCTTGAAATCAATGTAATTAAAACTCATCATTCCTCACTCCCTACACCACCTCCCCACATCCCCAAGCCCCTAGGATAAAACACACACAGGCACAACCAAACACTTGAATTTCCTTTCCAGTACCATTTTTGTTAGTGACATCACCATTGTTCTGGTTCTTAAGACATCAATACTCCTTCCCTTTCTTCCTTTCTTAGCATCATTTGTATCATGTCAGTTCTTTCAAAGCATGGCCATCCTTTCTGCTTGAAATGTCACAGTAAATTTCTGATTGCTCTCTGCTTCTGACCTTTTTTTCCTTCTAGTTTGGTAAATCCTACTCTGATATCAGTCTCTTTCAGAGCTCACAGTGGCAGCATAGGATAGTAGTAAGAACTTTAGACAGAGTTGAGAGAGATCCTAGTTCAAATTTTGCCTCCAGCACTTACTAGCTGTGTAATCATGGATAAATCATTTAACTTCTCTGAACTTAGATTTTCTAATCTATGAAATGGGGATTATAATATAATAGTGCCCATGGCCATTTTATGCCCTGTTGCTGCTACAATTCCACTTTCCACACTGGACCACAGACAGTTTCTAGGAGAACTAAATCACTCATATTTATACTCCCAGGGATCCTGATCTTAATCTTCCTTGAGCCCTTTTTTACCTTAGTTCTACATAATTGGCTAAAGTAGGAAATTAGATCACAAAATTTCTGTTTTTCCACCAGAAACATTAAACTAATTCTAATAAGATTGTTGTTCATGAGATGATTATCTCTTGGGAGGATTTCAACAAGAAATATCTATAACCAAGATAAATCATTAAGAAATCAGTTTTTTTGCTTGTTTCTTAGCATATAAGTCCAATAGAAATCATTTTTTTCTGGTAGGGATTTAAAACTTCTGACACAACATTGTCTTTTAATTTTTATAAAGTTGGATAGACATACCAAAAATAAGTTCTAAAAATATAATTTATTTAATAGAAAGCACAGTCACTATGATATTTATTTTCAAGTCTCATTTATTTAATAAAGGAACATGTAAGTGGCCACTATATGTAAGGTATTGCCCTCTTTGCTGAAGTATATAATTCTCTTACTCTGGAAATTTTTCAGAAGCCCAGAATATTAAAAATACCTTTTCATTTGTTGCTTTATAGGAAAGAAAAGTGTTTTGTCCTTTTCTATTATATGATTTCTTCTATAATACTTCTATAAAATAAAGCCTTTGACCTTTAAAATGTCATTTAATATATTAATTGACTTTTAAAGTATAGGTGTTCATTATTTGATAAGGAAAATGTATCCCTTAAAAATCAGAAGTTAATAGAATGTTTAGTTCTAATCTAATTTTAAATGAAATAGTTCTTACTATTTAAAAGAACCTTAAAACAAATTTCCTTTTTCAAGCATATAATCTATCCTTCACATACCTGTTTTGCAAGTGGATTTTCACTTCCACTATTCTTAAAGTAGCACACAACTATATTCTGCTTTTGTCAACTTCTTTGATAGTTCTTGAGAGACTAAAATTTACCTTATGATACTCAGAGATTATTAGAGCTGGAGGAAAACAGAAATTATCTAATACAACTTACCCAAAATTATATGGATGCTATCTATCCTGGAATAAACTTGAACCTGAGACTCCTTGCTCTAAGTCTAATGGTGTCTCTCTTACCATGTTGCTTCCTAAATTCATCTCTTATCAGTAAATTAATTTTGTAAATTCTCATGATATTATTTTCTTCTAATTTCAGAAGAGACCATTTGAAAAAATGGATGGCTCTTCTCTCATTTGCATCTGTGTTTTGATACAGCTCAACACAGTTACAAAGAACACATTATCGGCAACACGGTGATAAAGCTTGACTGTAATCACCTTTGGTAGTGAAACATTGTCTCAGAGTGAGGTAATCACTTCAGCCAATTAAATGATTATTGCACTAGGTTGGTGCTGCCCAGTCTGAAAGCAGAGTCCATTAATCACCTTCTGTAATTAATCTTCTTAAATGAATGTGTTGGGCTAATATAAAGGCACTAAAACTGAATGTGTTCCAAAGTGGATCTAAACAGAAAAGGAGTCCCAGGGCTTAGAAAATGGGCTATAGGAATTCATTGTTAATTGTTTCCTGTAATATATTCAGAGAAATTAGAAAAGCGTATGCATGTCATTGTTAAGAAAAGAATTGATAAGAAAAGGTATATTCTTAACATAAAAATGTTGAAAAAATTTTGCACAGGGAAGAGAGCTAAACAAGATGCGGTGAAAATTTGAATCATGTTTTCACGAGAACTGAGGAGGGAAGAGAGTACATCTAGAAAGGAGATGGGGTACTGGTAAGAAAGGGAGAAAATTAGTGAGTAAGCCTTGAAGTATTCTCTGTTCTTTAGGACCTTTTCTTTGTGTTTCTGCCCTAGGATATTGAGTCATTGATGTCCGAGGGAAACAAATCTCGAACAGTGGCAGCAACTAACATGAATGAGGAAAGCAGTCGCTCTCATGCTGTCTTCAACATTATAGTCACCCAGACATTGTATGACTTGCAATCTGGTGTAAGTGGGAGTCATTAAGCTTCAGAGACAATGGGATGTTGCACAAGTGAAATAACTCAAAGCATGGTCAGGAGCAAGGGATTATATTGCATGTCTGCCTCTGACTTGATAAATTACTTTATCACCTCGGTTGACCTCATATTGCCTTTAGTTAATCCAAGGTTCTAAAATCAAGACTAGCAAAGGGTCTGAATTTAGACTGTCACTCCCCTGGCATGCATGGCAAAAATGTTATGTAAGTAGAATATGTAACAAATGGGATTCCTTTCTGCAATATCACCTAGATCTTTGCCTTATAAAAAATTAAGGGAATTTATGGGGAAACTACAGAATGTAATTCTTCCAAAGAAAAAGCATATTTAACTTACTCTGCAAGAGGCCTTATAATATAGAACAAAGGACATCCAACTGGGTATAGCCCTAAAGTTTCCAAGTAAAGATTTGCTTTTTTACTTCATGATAGGACATAAAAGTAACATTTCCTGACAGGCTTCTTGGGCTCCTCCCCAACAATTTGAAGTGGTGTGGGGGTAGGAATTTTTAGTACTTTTACAGATTCCTCAGATTTTCTTGTGAGTACTTGTGAAGTACGCTGGAAAATTAAGGACATGATGAAATGATGTTTTTCTGCACCAGTTTAAGTTCTGATTATGTTGTTAATTCCTTGCCCAGATACCCAACATGCAGATTTTAAAGGCTTTGGGAATTTTTTTACCTTTTGATAAGAGGCAAGGGCTCAGGGTTTGGTTTTGTGTTTTTTGACACAGACATAGGTACCACCTGGCTCTTGTTCTCCCTGTGTCTTTTTGCATTAACATTTTTTGCCTGCTTCCTCTTTCTACCCACTAGAATTCTGGAGAGAAAGTCAGTAAGGTCAGCCTGGTAGACTTGGCTGGAAGTGAAAGAGTGTCTAAAACAGGAGCCGCTGGGGAGCGTCTGAAAGAAGGCAGCAACATAAACAAGTAAGAGAGCCCTTGCAAGAACACCTTTCATGAGTCCAGACTCCCAGCTGAGTAGGGTGTTCTGCTGCCAGTTTGCCTTGGGGCCCTTCTTGTCAAGGGTTGGATGGTTCTGATGTGCTGCTTATCCCAAAGACTATGTAACCTTGGCTAACAGCTAGATTGGTGAAAACAAAATAGTGCATCTACCTTGGGGGATACATGAAGGCTTCCCTGGGGCTGGGGATGGTAGTTAAGAGGAGGAGGGAAGAAGGGAAATGTGTGGTAACCATAATTGTTCAGAATATATTTACATGTGCATTACTTTACAGAATGGAGCTATGCCTAAGACGTTGCATATAAAACTGAATTATGTTTTAAATGCAATAGAGGAGCTTACTCTTAAAAAACAGTAATAAATCCACCATATAACAAGATTTATTGGGCATCAAAGTAGCATAATAGATAGGGGCCTGGAGATGGAAGAACCTGGCTTCTGATCTGACCTTAGACACTTCCTAGTTGTGTGTCCCTGGGCAAATGACTTAACCCAGGTTGTCTAGCACTTAATGCTCTTTTGTCTTAGAAGTGGTACTATCCAGAGGAAGAACTATTTGGATTGAATGGTTGTGAATCAAAACATACTATCTTTCATATCAATGTATTTATGGTTTTATTTTGGGGGCTTTTTGGTTATGTATAAATGTGCTCTTATGACAGTGACCTGTATGGAAGTGTGTTTTGCATGATAATAAAAAGAATTTTTAAAAAAGAGCTCATACTAAGAAGAAATTAAGGGTTTAAAAATAAGTTAGTAAGTACCTACTGTATACAAAGCATTGAGTTGGGTGTTAGGAATACAAAGACAAAAAACGAAACAGGCAAACTGAAACTGAATTTTTTTACACATTGAGATCGAGGCATGGAATTTGTCTGTATTTGTATATGTACAATTTTCTAGAAAGTTATCTGCTGTTTGCTCCCTCTGTGATCTTTGGGAAAACTGTTTAATCTTTCTAGGTCTCAGAGAGTCAGGAATTTGATTGTAAATGATATATTTGTAGAGGTTTCTCAGAGCTCAAAAGTTTCAAATTACTTCCTAATATTACTGCAGTACCAATGCTACAAGATGAAATGCACCTGTATTTAAAGATGATGTTGTGGGGGCAGCTGGGTAGCTCAGTGGATTGAGAGCCAGGCCTAGATACAGGAGGTCCTGGGTTCAAATTTGGCCTCAGACATTTCCCAGCTATGTGACCCTGGGCAAGTCATTTAACCCCCATTGCCTAGCCCTGACTACTCTTCTGCCTTGGAACCAATACACTATATTGATTCTAAGACGGAAGGTAAGGGTTTTTTAATTAAAATAAATAAATAAGTAATAGTAAGGATAATGTTGAGCACATTGTGATTTTAATTAGCTGTGATTTATAAACAGAAGTGAGATATTCTCTCACTGACAGGTCTGCCTGGCCTTGCTTGGAAGGAAAAGACAGCTTCTCTGAGGGAGTTTAACAGGCAGTTTGTCTTCTCTCATAACAAAAGGGTTGGTTTTTTTCCCCTTTTCATGACAAGACATTAAAAAATTTCAGTTGTCAGAACACCATTCTATTATGAGCAAAAAGTAGAAAGGCAGAAGGTGAGGGGGAATTAAAGGAAACAAGATTGCTGCCTTTCTCTAGGGTTTGGCTGATTTGTTACTGCTGTTTGCCTTCAGGTTCAGTCCTTCTGTAAAACACTGACATCATGTGACCTTTCTAGCCTTGGCTCCTATCCCCTCCATTCCATGTCTTTCTGTGTCAGCCAAACACGTTTACTTGTGGTCCCCTCAATATTCCCCATTCCCTGCCTCTACCATTCATGCTGTTTCCTTTACCTTGAATGTTCTTCTCTCGGCCCCTTTTCCGCCTCCTGAATTGCTACCCATTTTCTAAAGCCTAACTCAAATGCCACTTACCCCTACAAACGTTTACTAATCCCACACTTCTCTCATTTGCACCTCTCAGGGTACTTTGTTTGCCCTTTTATGCATTTAACTTCTTTTCTTTTATGTTCTAGTAACCCATCCTGGCTATAAATGCCATGTGTTAGCCAGATGGCCCAGTGGATAGAGTGCTAGACTTGGAGTCTGGAATAGTTGCATTCAGATCCTACCTTGTGTTCTAGCTATGTGACAATGGGCAAGTCCTTTAACTTCTGACCATTTCAACTTCCTCAGCTTTAAAATATAGGTAGTAATAGCTCCTACCTCTCAGAGTTATTGTCAGGATCAAATGAGATAATATTTGTAAAGCACCTAGCACATAGCAGGCATTTAATAAATGCTTTTTTCCTTCCTTCCATCCTATTTTTCCTTCTTTTCTTCCTTCCTTCTTCCCTCCTATTCTTTCTTCCTTCCTCTGTTCCTTCCTTTCTTACTTCTTTTTCCTCTTTCCTTCCAAAGACATGGTTATACTGATTTTTTTTTCTTCCTTGTCACCTACCAGAGTGCTTTGTATCTAACATTTATATGTTATTTTTGTATCAGCCTAATCCTAATAAGAAACATATGCATATGCCAGATATGTACATTATTATCTTCATTTCACAGATGAGGATATTGAGGCTGAGACAGGTTAATAATTAACTTGTTCAAATTCACATGACTTGAAAGAATTTAGGGAGTACCACTCAGTCTTCTGGGTCCTAGTTCAGTGGTCTTTCCCTTGTTTTACCTCCCTAATATTTCTTTCTTTTGAGAACAAGAAATACCACAAAATCAAACAGCCAGTATTTATTGAAGGTCCACTATAATTTTAACACTGTTTCTTCCCATAATATTATATATCACACACGCATTAGTTAAATCAGGCATTTGTTAAGTGTCCACTCTGTGGCAGGCTCAGTGCAGGCAATATGAAGAAAGATTTTTTTAAAAAGACCTCTTGCAAGGATTTTGTAGTTAAAAGAAAAAGGTAGGAGGGAGGGAGAAAAAAAATGAAGGTAAATTAAGCGTCTACTAGGTCCCAGGCACTACGGTAAGCACTTTATAAATATTATTTCATTTGCCAACGATGGGATGGGGGTGGAGTCGTTGCAATTATGCCTGTGATTTTTTTTTTACAGTTAAATAAACTGAAGGAGGTAACGGTTAAGTTATCTGCCTAGTGCCACAGATCCCAGAAATGTCTATGGCTGGATTTGAACTGAGGTCTTCTTGACTTCAAGCTCTGTAATTCAATCCACTGAGCTGCTTATGGGGATGGCAAAAATGCAACCAACTACATTAAAAAAAAAGATTTGTAGAGGATAAATTAAAGATAAGATTAGAAGGAAGGCTATTAGCATTAAAGAGAGGTTCAGAGAGGCTTCTTGTGGAAGTTGGGATTTAAATTAATTAGGTCCTGATGGAACCCAGCAAAACTAGGAGGTAGAAATGAATAAGGAGAGAATCCTAGCTATTGTGGATAGCCAGTGAAAATGCCTGGAATTGGTAGCTGGAAATGTAAAGAATATAGAGACCAGTATCATTGAATCTCAGAGTTCATTGAAGAGGGAAAAAAAGGTGTAAGAAGACTGGAAAGGTAGAAAGAGGTTAGATTTTTGAAGGACTTTAAAAGCCAAACAGAAAATCTTATATTTGATCCTGGGTGTCAGAGGGAGCCCCCGGAGTTTATTGTGAGGTGTTACTTGGTCAGACCTATACTGGAGAAAAATCACTTTAAGAGTCAGATGGAGGATGGACTGTAGTGAAGAAAGAATTGTGGCAAGAAAACCAGCCAGAAGGCTATTTTTATAGTTTTAAATATGGGAGGGATGAGGTCCTATAGTAGGGTGGTGTCAGAGGAGGTAAGGGATTTATTTGAGAGGTAAAACCAGTAAGTCTTGGCCCCAGATTAGATAGGATGGGGCTTCCAGTGGAGGGGGAAGGGGGCGGGGGGAGATAGGCTAGTCAAGAATGACACCTAGCATCTGAGCCTGAGTGATTGGGAGTCTGATGGTGCCCTCAACATTAAATGGGATTTTTCAAAGAGAGGAAAGTTGGGGAAAAGATAATAGTTCAGTTTTGGACCTGTTGAATTTAGGATGTTTACAGGATATCTATTTTTGTGATGTTCAAGAGCCATTTGGAAATGTGAGCCTTGAAGTCAGGAAAGAGGTTAGTGCAGTCCTCTGAAAAATAGTTCACATTTTTAAAGTACTTTACAATTACAAAGCCCTTTATATTTATTTGGTCCTCACAATTACTCTTTTGAGCAGAGAAAATGAAAATGGAGTTCAGAGAGGTTAAGTGACTTGCTTAGTATTATCAAGCAGATTGTGTTGTTGCCAGGATTGGAACCTAGGTATTTTGTTTCTATCTTCATTGTGATTTCCACATTGACACAATAAGCTTCCCAGAATAGTTATATGATACCAGCAATATGGTGTTAGAAAGTCCAAGAAATGGCAAGGAAGGCTTGTCAATTGCATCATCTCAGTTTCCTAGTTATGAAAATTGTCACATAGTTCCATAATAGTTTTTAAAAGAAAAATGGATCATTTGAATATTAAAACTTATACCTGAAAACCCATTTATGTATTCTGAATCCTATAATTACATGTATATAGAATATACATAGAAATATACATGAATGTAGAAAGAAATTTTCAGCAGACTTCCTAAATTTTCTAATTCCTGTTTTGGTACCTTTTATTATAAGATAATATTCTTAGCATGACCTTCCAGTGACCTGACAGAGATGTTAAGATTTCTTTAATGGATTATGGACCTTTAAAGTATTCTTTCTTCTTTTTCTTAAGAGGTAGAGACTTAACACATTTATATCATTGTAGAATGGCTTCTGTGCTGAATTGTGCAGCCTCTCTCTACCTCAGAATGGTAATAAATTTAAGTCAGTCTGCTGCTCCACTCCATTGCTGAGGGTTGAAAAAAGGAAACCTGTATTCTGCTTCCCTGAACCTGGCAGAGGTTCATTACAGGCTTCTGTGAACATTCTATTTAGAGTCTGTAGCATTCTCATGCCTCTAGGAGTATAGTTGGAGGCCACTTGTGTTATTCTTTCCAGAAGTACCAGGGCCAAGAATTAAAGTTGGCCTATAGCTGATAACATAGTAAGGTCGCTTCCTAAATGTGTAGGGTCTTTCTATCTCTTGGTATCTGAGGATACAGTTCGTGTGTCCAACTTTGCCCTCCTTTTTCTTTTTCTTTCCCTCCTGTGGCTCTAATTTATTTCCTCTCAGAAGCCTCCCTTAAGTGGGTGTTGCTTGAGTAACCAAACACTGATTGGTGTCTGGAATGGGTGAACAAGAAGCTTTTCTTTCTATTGTTTATGTGCAGCCCTGTAAGCCCTCAACACAACTAGTACAATTAAAAAGATTCAAATGTTTGGAAACCAAATCTGGGAAAACATCCCCACATTTATCACTTCAGGTTAAAGAGTGGTGAGCAGAGCCTGGTCTTTGGGAAGTCAGACAGCTTTTTCTTTCATTGGAGGGGTGAGAATATTGCATTTTCACATTTTATCTCCAAACCACAGTGCCTGGGAAAATAATGAATAAGAAATTTCTTATTTGAAAGAAAATTATTTAAATCAGTCAATTAG
The DNA here is from genome assembly GCF_027887165.1 of Monodelphis domestica. Taxonomy (NCBI): domain Eukaryota; kingdom Metazoa; phylum Chordata; class Mammalia; order Didelphimorphia; family Didelphidae; genus Monodelphis; species Monodelphis domestica. The sequence continues at coordinate 213,927,049 of NC_077229.1, read as the reverse complement.
CAGTAAGCAGGTATTTATTAAGCTAACTATATGTTTAATATGACTTTGGACACTGTAATATGCGCTTGGAATATTTAAAAAAAATTCAAAAACAACCCTTGTTCTCAAGGAGCTCATATTCCAATAGGTGAGAAGACATTTAAATTACTAGTATATACAGAGGAATGGCAAAACAAATTGGGATGCCCATGTGTAATGGGATTTTACTGTGCTCTCAGAAATAAGTGGGATGAATTAATTGCAGCTTGGAAATATCTATATAAACTAATGTGGAATTAAGTAAAGCCAGGAAAACAATATGCACAAAAACTATGATTCAAATGGAAAGAACAACTACAAACTAAAAAGTTGGAAGTAACAAAATTTTAATGCTCAAGCAAGATTTCAACTAAGAGATTTAAGAGGATACTCCCAATCCATCCCTTTGTGGAGACAGGAGGTTCATAAAAGTTACTTTTAGACTTTTTCAATGTATCAGTCAGTTATACTGATTTTTTTTCCTTTCAGAGAATATTAATTTTTCATATAGAATGGCTCTCTGGGAGAAAAGGGGGAAATAACTATGATGATGCAAGAAACAGAAAATGTAATTTAAAAAGATTAAGATTATAGAGAGAGAGACAGAGACTGAGAAAGTATGTAGTGGGAGATAATCTAAAAGAGGATGCATTGGAAGGTAAGGATCTGGAAAGACTTCTTTCAAATGGTTGACTTCAGATGAAGTCTTGAAGGAAGCTAGGGAATCCAGGACACAGAGTTGAGGAGGGAGAGCATTACAGGCATGAGTGACAGCCAATGAAAAGTAATCAAAACAGAGTTTAGGAATGTCATCAGAAAGTTATTTCAGTAGTCCATATGTAAGGTGATGAGAGTCCACACCAGGATGGTGTCTAAGTAAGTAAAAAGAAGAGGATTCATATAAAAGCTTTTTGTTTCTTCATTTCCCACCTAGCTGCACTCCCTTGGATTTCTTTATCATGCCCCAGGAACTTTTTTTTTTTCAAGTTCGCATTAGACCTGGTCCTCATGTCTCAGCAGTACCTTGTTCCTCAGGGAACCCTGTGATTGAAGGCCAAAGTGGAGAGCCCTTTCCCAAACCTTCATTTAATGAGGGTTCATTTGCTACCAGATTATATTCCTTTGGATTTCTTCATCTTGCCCCTGTGTTTGCTTCATTGAACTTTATTGACTATGGAAATGTTTGTTTTCTTGTAAAATCTAATGTCATTTGCCTAGATTCCTTCATTCATTTTTGCTATTTGCCAATTCTGGAACCAACTTTTTCAAATTATGAGTGCTACCATTTATAAATATCATTTTCTGGCCCTTCCCATAATGTCCCAGTTAGCCACATACTCTAACCCAGCCCTTTCCATAACTTCTCAGTTGGCCAGAAATTCCCTTCATTGTAGGGTTATTAAAACAGAATATGAAATTAAATTCCTTTGGTAGCCTTAATCCTTTTTTTAAAAAAACCCTTACCTTCCGTCTTGATTTTAAGGCAGAAGAGCGGTAAGGGCTAGGCAATGGGGGTTAAAAGTATCTATGCATTAACAAGTAAAAGGGTTTGGTTTCAATTAATGGCATTTCTCCATAACATAGCAAGTTACATAGCAAAGTACACAGACTCTGAAGCCATGTAATTATCTTAGTTCAACCACACCCCCTTGCCACTTGAAAAAGCAGTTTTATACAATGGAATGATTACACTGTATCATCATTTTTCTTTTTTATTGTAAGAACACTAATTTAGTTTTTATTACATGGCTTAGCAATTATGCTTGGGCTCCAGAAACTCTCTTTCTCCTCCCCATGACAACAAATCAGAAATAAGTCAGTACTTGTTAAAGTGCAGAGTAAAGACACATATGAAGTAAGTCACATATGAAGTAAGTCTGCAGAATTCTGGTTATTACAGAATGGATTATTCTCCTTTTTGAAACTCACTGTTCATATGGATGATAGTGGAGTGCAGTGGAATTAGTGCCCCGACCTTTTAGTCACTGGAGCTAGGTTAGGGTCTAGGCTCTGCTTTTTATTACCTTATATGACTTTAGGCAAATCCCTGAACTTCTTATGGGCTTTAATTTCCTCATCTGTAAAATGAGGAGTTAGAACTAGATTTGTGAACTAGTGTATATGGGATGTACAGGGAGGACTAGCACCTCTGGTGTCAGCCTTTGCCAAACCCTTTTCAGGGTGGCTTATTCACCTTTGGTTTGTCGGTCACCGGCAGCTCCAAGAAGCTGTAGCATGCACAACAATCCCGCTCAGGAAAAAGCATTTCATCTGATGGAGTAAAACCAGACTGAGAGTAGTAACTGATATGCCACAAATCCATCAGTGAGTTAAGAGGGTCTGCCCCAAACTGGGAAGACTTCCCCCCCCAGCAGAACGGATGGGTGAGAACAATTTTTTCCAGCGTACATGAAGGGAGCTGAAACAGGTGTACTAAGGCACACTTAAAGCTTGGTCAGACATTGAACCAAGCTTATCCATTGCTTCACAGGTTACTTATCTGCAAATGATGGTGTTATATAATATATATATATTACTATTATATATGTAATATAATGATATATATAATGATATATATCATTATATTACATATATAATTATATGTATATGAATATATGATAATATATGACTATTATGGAAAAATGTTTCACATGATTGCACATTGTAAAATCTATCAGATCAAATTGCTTACCATCTCTTTAAGAGTGAGGAGAGAAGGGAGAAAGGGAAGCAATTTGAATTTTATAATTTTGGGAAACATAAATTTGGAAAATCATCTTTGCATATAATTGGGAAAATGAAATATCTTTGAATCAATAAAGAGTATTTCAATTTCTTATGAGAGGTTAGGTAAGATAATCTCTTGTAGTGCTGAAATTTACTTCTCTGGCTTTGCTGACCTTAGTTATCACTCTCTGGATACAGATTCTGTCTAGTCACCCTCTTAATATCACCGCCTTTTTCTGACTATCCCCTGTTAAAAATGTCATTTACATGTAGCTAATACATTTGGTATTGAATTATTTTTTCAGAAAATACAAATTGACAGTTATATAATGATACAAGTATTCATCTTCTTTCCCCTCACTCCTTTATGGTCCAAACTATTATCCTTGATTGGATTCTTTTCTCCAGCATCTTAAGAGAATGAATTTTTCACAAGAGCCACTTAGCACTCTCTTAGAAACAGAGATCTGTAATTATTCTTTTCCCTAAGTCAGGCTCTATTGTGGTTCTGGTATTCTAGTTATAGCATTGATAGTCTCTATCTGTGTGGCTTTCTAAATTTGTACAACTTTATTAATTCTTTATTGAATGCAGTTGTCCACGTATAATCAGAAATTCTTCGCACAGCCATGGGAGGTGTGGTTGAAGAAAGCTTCACAAGTTATGTTGTTGTGCTGGAGGTATAAGGTCAGAGGCCAAAACCCTTTAGCTTCAACATAAGCAGCTTATGTTGAAACCTATTAACCAGGACCTACAGAGCATGCCATTACGTGATTCTTGCTATAGTTTTCTGGTTTCTGAAGTTCATAGTATAGTCTATGTTTGTCTAGCAGGACCTTCTAGGAGGGTTGTTTGTCTAGTATGTAAATGGGATTGTTTTGTTTATTTTCGTGGTTTCTTAACAATCTATTACTGAATGTATAGGAATCAAGTAATTTTGTCCTAATATTTTTTGCTTTGATCACCTTTACAAAGAAGGGTTAATTTTATTTTATTTTTCCTCACTCCAGGTCGCTCACAACCTTGGGACTAGTTATATCATCCCTGGCTGATCAAGCAGCTGGAAAGGGTAAAAACAAATTTGTGCCTTACCGGGACTCAGTCCTCACTTGGCTTCTCAAGGTAATGCTTGATTGTAAGTGTTCTTCCGTTTCACATGTGCTAAGGAGATAGTATGGCATAGTAACCACATACACCTGTGTTTAAGTCTTGCTTCTGACAACACTGACTCATATGGCTTTTCATAAATCACTTGACCTCTCATTCATTATCCTAGGTAAGTCTCTAAGATTATTATTCACAAAGCAGACATTAGTTTACATTGATCAATGAAATTTTCTCCTGGAAGTCATCTCTATCAATGAAATCATAGATTGGGTAAAAAATAAATGAGGATATTTCTCCAGTGTTTGGCAAAGGCCCTAGAGTAGAATTTAAGAGACCTATTTTCTATTATCCCTTTTATAAAAAACCCTTACCTTCCGTCTTAGAATTAATACTTGGTATTGGTTCTAAGGGAGAAGAGTGGTAAGGGCTAGGCAATGGAGGTCAAGTGACTTACCCAGGGTTACATAGCTGGGAAGTGTCTGAGGTCAGATTTGAATCTAGGACCTCCCATCTCTGGGCCTGGTTCTCAATTCACTGAGCCACCCAGCTGCCCCCTCTATTATCTCTTTTACCACTAATCAGCTGAGTGATTTTGCACAAATGACTTCAACTTTTTAGACCTTTTACATTAATTTGTAAAATATATTGGGATGGGTAAACTCTTATGGTCCTTCCATGCCAAGGCCTTCTTTAATTTTGTCGGTGTTGATACTCCTTCTAGTAAAAAAAATAAAAAATCTTGCAACCCTTCTGTAATTGTCTTCAAGAATTGCTATAAAGGGAAAAGAATGTAGCTGTAGAAAAATATTTATTGCAGCTCTTTTTTGTTATAGCAAAGAATTGTAATTTGAGGTGCTGTATATCAATTGGAGAATGGCTGAATGAGTTATGGTCTATGATTGTAATGAAATACTATTGTGCTATAAGAAATAATGAATAGGATTATATCAAAAAAATCTGGAAAGACTTACTTAAACTAATGCAAAATGAAATGAACAGAACCAAACACCCATTCTACACAGTAATTGCAATATTTTTTGATAAACAACTGTGAATAACTTAGTTATTCTCAGCAATACAGTGATTAAGACAATCCCAGAGCTCATGATGAAAAATGTCATCTGCCTTCAAAGAAAGAACTGATGGAATCTGAATGCAGATCAAAACATAGTATATTTCGCTTCTTCCTTTTTTCTTTTATTATTTTTTGTTGTTTGAGATCTCTTTCACAAAATGAATGCTATAGGAAAATGTTTTACATAATTGCACATTGTAAAATCTATATCAGATTGCTTACTGAAAGAGAGAGAGAATTTGAAACTCAATTAAAAAAAATGAATGTTTTAAAATTACTTTTACGCGTACTTGGAAAAAATAAAATGTTATGTAAAGATAAAAACGGTTGCTATAGCCCAAAATCCCATGATCTTGCAAACCAAACTGTTGCTAAATATCTCCAGATTTAATTAGACTGGTCTCAGAGAATGGACATTCAGTCAGCCCTAGGCCTCCTTTCCAAATTAGCAGGCTCCTCAGAGCTAACACTGTTAACCTCATCTTAGACCACAGGGTCACCTCCAGACCACAATGAGGGATTGGAGTAACACTTTAATGATAGGCTTCTCACATGCTGTGCTTTGAAAAAAGTGTGTATGTCAGCTACAGACAACACCCACAATAGACATTTTGTTGATTCCTGGTCATAGAGGGAAACATACCTTTTATGGCACTTTTTCACATTTTGCTTTTTCCTTCCTTCCGTTGGAATGATTTATTTTGGGCAAGCATCATTCGGTAGAAAGGCATTATTTCTTAAGAGAACATCTCATTGTAGCATAATAACAGTAATCTGAAGACATGGGCACATTAACTTTTCTGACCCTGTTGCTTCATCTGTAAAATAGAGATAATTCTTTCATTGTTTCCTTCATCGAGTTGGTATGATGAAAGTGCTTTCTGACTGTAAAACATATAAATTAATATTTTTATTATGATATACAAAGAGGTGAGATTATGTTTTTAGAAATCATTTGTGAACTATACAGAGAAATCATAGCATTTTTCCTTGTCATCTTCATATAGAATAAAATCATATTTCTGTAAAAAAAAGTTTCATATTCTCTGCAGCAATTTCCTCATATGATTATATTAGTAACTTTTTGCTGAAGGAGAATCTTCTCTCTTGAGTCTTCTATAGTTTATTTTTTCCATCCTTTAGTATGAAATCAGTGAGCACAGTAACTGATAGATCTTTTTTAAAGACAAACCCATTTTTAAAAATCATGTTAAATTTTTTACTCAGGTATAGATAGTATCCTGACTTCAGGGCTCTTCACTTTTAGGAGCAGAGTTTGTCCTCATATTTTTTTAAATTTATAGATTACATAATATTTTTTTAAAAAAAGATATGAATTTGTCATTCTTGTATGTTCCTGACATTCTGTTTTCCAGGACAACTTGGGAGGCAATAGTCAAACCTCCATGATAGCCACAATTAGCCCAGCAGCAGACAACTATGAAGAGACACTATCTACATTAAGATATGCAGACAGAGCTAAAAGAATAGTGAATCATGCTGTGGTCAATGAAGATCCTAATGCAAGAGTCATCAGAGAATTACGTGAGGAAGTGGAGAAATTGAAAGAGCAGCTATCACAGGCTGAGGTAAAACTTATACCACCAAGTGTATAAAAGTACATAGTACTTTACCCTTTTCAAAGCAGTTTTACTTTTCATTATATGTAATCAAAAAAACCTAAATCCAGATCATGGCTTGCCATTAATTGGGTAATCTTGAGTAAGTCATTTAACCTCTGAAAGCCTTGGTTTCCTTAACAGTAGAATAGGAATAACTCTCTCCTACTTGCCTGATGAGCATGTTATCAGAATCAAATGAAAATTTTATTCAACAAGCATTTCTCAAGTCCAAGGCATTTTGCTAGGCAATGGATATTTTCACTCTTTCCCTAACCAACTGTTGACAGAAGACAAAACTGATTCTTTTGCATTCTATTCTACCTGCCAGCATTTAGTGGGGACTGTGTTAAGCAATGAAATCATCCAAAAGGAGACAAGAGAAGGTGTTAAGGAGAAGGTGGGATGGAGAAGAAAGTGTCCTGATATGCTACTATTTGAGGGATCAGCTTCAGAATTACTAATAGCTGGCTATAGTGGATGTAACCATGAAGTGATGAGACTGGACCCCATGAGCCTTTTGTATATATTTGTGAAAGTACCTCGAGGACACTAGGAGAAAGAAGCCACGAAACTACAAGGTGTTAATGATACTGCTTTGAATGCCATAGTGTGGAGTTCTTTGAGCTAGACAAGTACATTCTGTTAGGATGAAAAAAATGGCCAAGGAAACCTCTGATTGTAGGATTTGTTCCATTTACTTTGGGCTTATCTTTGGAGCATATGAGAGTGGGCTTGCTGATTAGGAGAGGATGGCTGGGTACTAGTGAGTTATAAGGGAATGACAGTAAAATTTCCTTGGATCCCTGTTTCTTGAGTATTTGTAGCACTGTAGTCTTTCCAGTGGAATTCAATGAAAGGCTCTTTTGTTTCTATTTAATAAGTAAATTATAGAAAAGTGCTGTCAGTTTTCTGTCCTTGCAGATGCTTTTAATGTAAAATAATCTATTTGGTAAGCAATTAAGTAGTCCTCTTCTGTGTGTTTGGGATTTATTTATTTTTTTAATGCATCAAACATAATTTTATTTTTGCATTTAGCAAGAGTGGAAAATGTGTCAGGAAAATCAACATCTTAGACTTTATAGATCTTCTCAACTGTAGGGAAAAAGTGAAATGATTCTGGAATTTGTTTGCAGATGAATTCTCTTGTTGTTTTCTCCTTTTCTTTGAATCTGTGTTATGGTAAGATAGAGTCTCCACTGAGAAAGCATAACTTGCTTTATTTAGCAGAGCTGGCAGACCTGCTAGATTCCTGGAATAAAACCTAAGGGTAGAAAATAGAAGCAGAGATATTGTTAGCCCATTTAAAATGTTCAAAATTTGCCTTTCTTCATCTAATATTGAATGTCCCAAGTGTGTCCCTAGTGCCGTTGATGTTATCAACATCTCTGAAGGAATTTTACTGTCCTCATTAACATGCTGTAATCAATGTACACTTGGACTAGCTAAATTTGAGACATTTCATTTAGTTGTTTTTCTTCCTAACCCTGTGGTCTTTGCTGTTGGCTGCCCTTTTTTAGTCTGTAGAGTCATGTTACTGCAGGGTGTCAGAAAGCATATTGCTGTCAAATGAAATGAAACATTTTAAAAAGAAAAACCTGCATCTGTCTAGCTCTAGTCCCTTTGGGTATTCTCCTTGAACAAATTCAGAGGCAAATTACTGCTGTTTTCACCAGATGTCCTGCTTCCAAGCAAGTAATAAATTGCCTAAATTGATTGCCAACAGTAAAGAAAAGTAATAATAAAGGGCCTAGATTGTATTCTGCAAATAAATTAGAATTTTCATCTTTCCTAGTAGGTTAATTTAATTGAAAAGCTTTCATGACAGACATATGGGGATAGCTGTCATCAGTGGGGAAAAAAATAACATTGGTTAATTTTGCTAATGGTTTCATTGTTATTTATAGAGACGGATTTTTAAAATTTTTTCCAGATATTTAAAATTATCACAAGAATGAGCACAGCATTAAAATTACTCCTTACTGTTCCTGAGGTTTCCCTCCTCTTTAAAGTATCACAAAATACTGTTAATACCATCTATATTTTCTTTCATTTCCTGGATAAATTGCTGCCTACAGACTATTGGTGATAACCTGGAAAAGAATTGTCTTTTTGCTTCATACAAAATGATAGGAAGAAGATTTAGAAAATAAAATATTGGGGTTTTTTCCCCACTTTTTTTAAAGGCTATGAAGGCTCCAGAACTGAAGGAAAAATTAGAAGAATCTGAAAAGCTAATAAAAGAATTAACCGTAACCTGGGAGGAAAAACTAAGGAAAACTGAAGAAATTGCCCAGGTATTTTGATATGGAATATTTTGATTCTTTTAAATCTATTTTCTGTCTTTTATCTTCATAGTTTGTATCATGTTATCACTGAAGAGTACTCAAAGGCATAGTTCTACTTTTAATATTCTGCTGAGTAAATAAAAAGTAGTTTAGACACAAATTACATTTACTTTCAGATTTTTTCCTTTTATTATTTATTTGAAGTGAACCACTTGGATTCTACATTTAGTACAGTGGTTAGGAACCAGCTAAAGGTATATGATTATCAATTATATGAACTACCCATAAATGCCACTATGTTTAAACAAAGTTCTACTCTGTTGCTTCAAAAAGTATATAGCAAAAATGCAGGCTAGATAGTTTAAATTTGAATTATGCTATTGGCAGAATAATGCTAACATATAACATTAACATATATGTCTCTGCTTCACGTGACAGAACAATAATATATGCACAGTGCTTTGGAAATTATAAAGCACAATTATTAATTTGGAGGCCACTATTATGATTTCGATTTTTGTGGGCTTGTGAAGAAATAGATTTAGACGAGTCTAACTTGAATTTTTAAAAAAATAGGTGTCACCAAGATTAAATTTCTGTTTATCTGCAGAAAGCCACTTAAAAATGTACACTTTCACAGACATTTTCTAGTCACACTGATGCTTAAATATCTGACCACACCAATCAATTAGAGCCTAAAGGAGTATCTGGGACCCAGTCCAATCTTATGTTTCTAATAGATGTGTCTATGTGATGGCTTGTACTCAGTAAGAATGACTTGAACTTTTCATTTGCACGTCTTGTTACTAAGGCAACAAACTGGATGAGATACTCACTTTCATCTCATTTTGTCCACAGGAGAGGCAAAAGCAGCTTGAAAGTATGGGAATTTCCCTTGAGACTTCTGGCATCAAGGTGGGGGATGACAAATGCTATCTGGTGAACCTGAATGCTGACCCTGCCCTCAATGAACTTCTTGTCTATTATTTAAAGGTAAGAGGACACATGTAAATCTAAATTACTAACATCCATGTGGAATTCCCATTCCCCTCTTTATCTTTTATCCTATTTTGGCATTAATTTAGCCTTCATTTAATTTAAAAAAATTAATAATGCAACCAATTCTAAAGTTGTTCCTGTTGTCACAAGTCAGCTTTCAGTAATTTATTCTTCAAATATTTATTAAGTGCATCCTGTGGTCAAGGCAGAGTACTAAGCAACACATTTTTGAGGCAGTTATTTCTTGCCTATACTTTATCGAATTACCTGAATAAGGATAAAAATAATGGTGATTTTTATATCATTTCAATTTTGAGTAAATATTTTATAATCCTTATTTGGTATGGTTTAAAATCATAAAATTTTAAGCTGTAAATTCTCTACAAACAAAATAAAAAAACAAAATCTATTATTTTCTCATTTTCTGCTTCTTCTGGCAACCTTAATATAAATTCAGAAAAGAGATTCATTTTTCTTCTTCTAGACATGACCTGGCTCATGGTCTCATGAACTTATGATTGAAATTGCAAATTGCATTCATTCACTATGGTCATCACAGGGGCTTAATAAGTAAACCACTGAATTATTTCCTCTGTAGTCCAATGCAAGAGGAGCCCTTTACTGTTTATTGGATAGCTCTAAGACCAATATGGAATTGAACTATTGAGCTATCTTCCCCTTTGCCTAGAACACTATATAAATGCTATTACCTTCTCTTCCTTTAATAAATTCATGTCTCCTTGACTGACTTGACTTCTTTTAAAAGTAAGATGGTAGAGTCTTCTTCTTTGGATTCTTCCTTATTTGAGAAGTTAAACAAACTGAGTGCTAATGATATAGATATCTCTGATATAGACGAGAAAAGTTTTAAAAACAGCAGTGGAGATCATGACAGAGACAAAGCCAAGAGATAGCTTCTATAGTTTGCCCCTTTTTTTGGTCTCATTAGGCAGAAATGTTGTCTGTATAACTCTACTATGAAAGAGAAACCTTTATGGAAAGTTTTGTTAAACTTAGTTTCCTGCTATGTGCCAGGCACTGTGCTAAACACGTTATTTATATTATCTCATTTGATCCTTACAACAATCCTAATATTCCCATTTTACAATTCAGGAAAACAATTCAGACAGAGATTAAGGGACTTGCCCAGAGTCACACAACTCACAGGTGTCTAAGGCTGGATCTGAATTCAGGTCTTTCTGACTCTAGACCCAGTGCTCTAACCCCTGTGCCATCTAGCTTGAGAAATATGAGCTTGAGATCGAACAATTGTGGTCTCTGTAGATGAGTACACTGTGAGTTGAGAGCCATGACAATCACCTCCTACTTATCTTTCTTCCAAAATCCTTTCTTCAACTCTTTTTAATAGCTACCAAATTAACATTCTTAAAACACTTTATCTATGTTATTGCACCCAAACATTTTCAGTTGGATAAAATAAAAAAAAAATCATTAACTTCCCATTGAAAACCCTTCATAATATGGTTTCCACCATTTACCAATCTTATTTACTGTTACTCATGAGTTCTCTGCCCCAGTGAATATAACCTTATTTTCTATTCTCCATATAAAACTTATCCATCTTCTGTTTCCATGACTTTACACAAGTGTGTCTCCTGACTACCTCCCTCCAAACTGGAATGTACTCCTTCCTGACCTCTGCCTCTTGGAATTCTTAACCTGCTTCAATTCAATTCAAAATGGTTTAGGTGCCACCATCTACATGAGAACTTTCCCAATATCTCTAGTTTTTAGCAATCTTTCCATCTTAAAATCATTTTAGTTTATTTATCTTTATATTTACTTTTCTTGAAGAAATGTGTTCTCCTTAATAAAATAGGAGTTTTTTTGAGAGAATGAACTTTGTTGTTTTTTTTTGGTAACTTCAGTGCTTAATTAAGTATGTTGTAAATTTTAAATAGTTAAAAATACATGCTTGTTGAATTGTATTGAAATGAATTGAACTACACATATCAACAAATAAGTGTCTGCTTTGTGCCTGGCTCTAAGTAAGATGATGGAAATAGAAGAAAAAAATTAAATAGCCCCTGTCTTCAAAGAGAATGTATTCTATTGATAGTAACAACATGTATAAATGAAGTTAACATCAAATGTATAAGAAGGAAATGCAAAATAATTTTCTGGAAAAAGAGCACTAGTAACTAGGAGAGTCATGATAAGCTCTGTGTTCAAGATGCTTCTTGAGCTGAGCCTTAAGGAAAGCTAATGATTCTGCAAAGCAGAGGTGAGAAGGGAGTACATCTAGACCATGGGGAAATGCCTGTACAATGGTAGAGGCAATGAAGATGGAATATCACGTGCAGAAAGCAGTGAGGAAGCCTATTTGGCTGGAATGCAGTGTGTGCAGGAAAGTAATATAATATAAGCCTGGAAAGATAGGATAGAACCAGAGTTTGGTGAGCTTTAAATGTCAAATTTAAGAGTATGTATTAGTGTTAAGAATATGGATCAGCATTGACCATTGTTAACTTGTATAAATTTACAATTTTTATGTACTGTCATCATAAAATATTTAGTTGATTTTTAGGGTACACAATCTCTAATATCTATAGTCTGCTTCATTTAATGTTCCATACTTTCAAGAAAGTTGGGATGCCTTGTGATTTAGAAGATATTGGTAAGATTAACTTGCAATGTCTTCAATAATCTCTTACCAGGATCACACTAGAATTGGTGCAGATACTTCTCAGGATATACAACTCTTTGGCATAGGAATTCAGCCTGAGCACTGTGAGATTGACATTGCACCAGATGGGGATGTTTCTCTCACTCCAAAAGAAAGTGCAAGGTAAGAAAATTAAAGTGTGATGGCATACATAATGTTCTTTATTATTAAAAATTGGAGACCACTTGAGGGGTTTTAGGATTAGGGTCCCCCAGAGTAATGAAACTATCATTCAACTTCATTTCTCTTTATCTCCTGCCTCTCTTATTTCCTCCACCCACCCAGCCCCACATCTGATCAATCCTACCTATCCTTCAAATCTATGCTTACACGCCATCACATCTTAGAAGACTTTTCTGATCCCTTTTCCAACTGGAATTAATCTGTTCCTTTTCTGAGTTTTCATATTTCTTTTCACATCTCCCATTTTCTATTCACATTCTTTCCATTATTATAATTTTTATGCACATGATTTATTTATTACTCATACTAGACTATAAATTTCAAGAGAAGAGAGAGAGAGAGAGAGAGAGAGAGAGAGAGAGAGAGAGAGAGAGAGAGAGAGAGAGAGAGAGAGAGAGAATATGAATAGGAGCAGTCTATCTTTGTATCTTCTGAAGGATCTACCAAAGTGTCTTACACAAGATTGGTGCTTAAAATGTATTTGAAGAATATTGGTGAATTTTCTTTAGGTTCATGATATGTGTGACTTAATCAAGTTTCCCTAGTAAGCAACAAGCTAGCTGCCAGTATTATATATAAAATATTTCAGAGCATGTATTGATTTTTCCTTTTAAAGTGTATGAAAATACATAAATACGTTCATTTCTTAGTCAATCATCAATCAATTAGCAGGTATTTATTAAATACCTACTCTGGGCCAAGTAGTGCCTACTACTATTTTAGGTACTGGAAATTGAAATACAATGAATAAAACAACTCTTACACACAAAGATCTTACTAGAATTCTAATAAGGGAGAAAACTAGTCCACATAATAAAACAAATGCAAGGTAATTATCTTTTAGGTAATTTGGGTGTGCAGGCAGGTAGGAAATAGTAGATAAATTGCTGCCAGGCGGGGAGTCAGGAAGACCTGGGGGCAAATCTAGTCTCAGACTTATAGCTGCATGACCCTGAGCAAGCCTTATAATCCTTTTTGCCTCAGTTTCCTCATCTGTAAAATGGGCTGGAGAGGGAAATAGCAAGTTGATCTAGTATCTCTGCCAAAAAAATCCACAAGGGGTCACAGCATGTTGGATATGACTGAAACAGCTAAAATAACTAAACAACAAAAACAATTTGGGAGTGAATTTTGGTGACATTACATTAGTTTGGGTGAAGGGAGAAATTATGGGAAATTATTAAGAAAGCTATGTTTGAATTGCATCTTGAAGGATTAGAGATTCAGTGAGGAAGGAGAGGTAAGGATGTAGTACATTTCAGGTTTGGGGGATAGCAGGTACAAAGTCATTAAAATGAGAGGTGGAATGTCATATGTGAGGAACAGAGAAAAGACCAGTTTGCTTGGTATGAAGAACAATGTCCAGGGAAGCAAGAAAGAGAAGTTATAGGGGAAAGTCGTGAAGGACTTTTGAAGCCAAACAGAGGAGTTTGTATTTGATCCTAAACAAAATAGAGAACCAGTGGAGTGTTTTGAATAAGGGAGCAACATAGTTAGATCTGTGCTTAAGAAAAAAAAATTTGGTAGAGTGTAGGATTGGCTGCCATGCAAGGGAGACTATTGCAATCTATTTATAAATTACATATGTCACTGAAAGCTCTAAATGGATGTGAATCAGTATTGGATATTCATTCAATAATTCACAAACATTTAAGTGTATCATCTGCACAAAACATTATGTTAGGAATTGGGAGAGATACAAAATTTAGATAGGACACAATTCTTGCCCTCTTAGAAATTATATTCTAGGAGAAAGATAAAATAGAACATCAGCAATAGTACAAAATATTATATAATAAGTGCTTTACAGAGACACAAAACAAATTGCTTTGTGGAGTCTCAGAGACAGGCTGAAATAATTGGGGATGAGAGAAAAATGGAACAGGAAAAGCTCATCAAATGGTATTTGAGTTGGATTTTAAATGAAGGGTAAGAATTTAGCAGATTAAGAAGGAAAAGAAGAACATTCTAAGTAGAGAGGGATCATTTTAATTCAACAAACACTATTAGCCTTCTCTGTATGTAATGCCTATAATGTAATCTATGTATGGATATTTTCTATATCCAGTGCTGAGGATACAAAGTGGAAAAAAAGAGGTTTTGTTCTTAATAAGTTTACATTCTGTTGAGAGATTATAATCTGTGCACAGATAAGTAGATGCCAAAATTTGAGGAAGGGGAGAACACTAGCAAATAGGAGAGAATTAGGATTATGTATAGGAATAAGCATTTGAGCTAAAGCTTAAAGGAAACCAGGGATTCTAGGAGGCACTGGAGAGAAGTCAGAGCATCCCAAATGTGGAGGACAGATATATAAAGGGATGGAAAATGGTCACTGGAGTGTTGAATTCACAAGATGGTTAATGGACCCATCTGACCAGAATGTGTTAAGGGCGATAATATAACGTAAGCCTGAAAACGTAGGTGAGAGTTATATTGTGAAGGTCCTTAACTGCCGGGATGTTTGGGAACTTTATATTTTAGCCTCATGGCAATAGATAACCAGTGAAATTTTTTGAACAAGTTGAACAAATGTATAGAGGTGGGAAATATTAATGATAAAGGAAAAGATAAGCCTGTTTTTTTGTAATACTTGTCACCATCCATGCAGCAAAATGAAGCCTGGTTTCTTTTTCTTCCACAGTTCTGCAGACTAATAAAATAGTAGAAAATTCCAAACAGATGGAAAGCAGACTTGTAGGGATAGAGTTACAAAATTAGTCATTTTGACTGGCGAGAATATGGGAGCATGTCAGTGGAAAAAAACACATAGCAAAGTATGTTTTGTTGTATTTGTGATAGATCAAAAATATTAGAGTACATTTCTGGGATTTTTTTTTAAATCAATAGACAGAAACCAACTGTTCGTTGAAATACAACTGCTACTGATTTGTTTTCATGTAGAACCCTTTTATTAACTGTACAATACTGTGTTTGAGATTGAATTGTGAATTTTTGAGTTCATAAAGTTCAGTTTAGTAGATAATTATAACCAAATGGAAAATAAGAGCTCAGTTATTCAGTTTTCTTCTATTCCAATGAGGATATAAGACCCACAAAACAGTTTCATTTTCCACATTAAACAAAAGAATGAGTGAACAAGAAAATGTTTTCCTTTTTTAAAAATTTAATCAACATCAGTAGGCTCTTTTCTAGTGATGGGAAAACAGATTTATTATAAGGTCACAGTTATCCGGGATCAATTATCATGGGATTAAAAGATTATATTTGCAGTGTTGGAAGAGAACTGAGGTCATTTAATCCAACCCTGGCACTTTAAAGTCAAGGAAACTGAGGACCTGAGAATTTAAATGACTCACCCAAGACCACACAGGTGGTAGATTTGGGATTCATTATTTTCTCCCCAAATAAATGCAGAGTCTCTATGTGTTAATCATGCTTTTCATAACAATCAGTGGAATCCTATATTAAGCAAAGGGCAGGGACAGAGGAAAGGGAATGGAGAACTTCACAAGCTATTTTTTAATGGAGTATTTTAATTTTATAGACCATTTACAACTGTCATTCAGGCAGCATTTATTAGGTGCCGTTAAGAAGGAAGGGAGGGAGGGAGGAAAGGAGGGGGAAAAACTGTCCTTAATCTCAGGATGTTCATATTCCAATGGAAGAAGTACAGTGCAAACAGTTACATACAGACAAAGAGACTGTATAAGAACTCTCAAAAAATTATCTGGAATGTATGTGAAACAAGTTTCTGTTTTCTAAATGTGCTCCACCTCCAGTGTCTACAGTACACAATTTAAATTTGAAGAATGTTACAGATATAGCAAAGATCCCTTTGGACTGTTTGGCCCATTGTTCTATTACCTAACCACCCCATTTCTCCTCAGGATTTCTTTTTTGTTTCTTTTAGGTCCTGTGTGAATGGAACACTCGTGTGTTGTGCCACTCAGTTGTGGCATGGAGATAGAATATTATGGGGGAACAACCACTTTTTTAGGTAATTTTGTTTTTTAGTATTTTATTTTTCATAAGTATTTTAATTTGTCACTGATTTTAGATTCTAACAAGTCAATTTTTTTAAAAAATAGAATAAATCTACCCAAGAGGAAACGACGAGATTGGTTGAAAGATTTAGAAAAAGAAACTGGTCCACCAGAACATGATCTGGATGCAGCCAGTGAAGCTTCCTCAGAACCAGATTATAATTATGAGTTTGCACAAATGGAAGTTATTATGAAGACACTGAATAGTAATGGTAAGAACTGCATGAGTTAAGAGATATTAGACATTGGTGTGCATTTCTAGGCAGTTTTTTGTCTCATGCTGATAGAACAGATAGAATAGGTTTAAACACCATTCTGTAATTCAGAATTCCTTATTTCTTATTCTTGTTTTAGCATGCTCCTACTGGAGCTATCCCATGTTCATTTCAGTGCTCTCAAAAATGAAATGAGCACAGATATCTGGTCATTGGCCCAAGCTCTGAAATGTTGATGAAATGCAGTAGACTCATTATCCAATTTTGTTTCAGTAAGCCTAAATTGTTCAAGTACCAGACTTAGCCCAGAAAATTATTATTCAATAATTTGTCAACTGAAGAGGGGCTAGAAGTTTAATATTCTTTTTCCATGAATTTGGAAATTATAGCTCAGTGAGACTGAGATGGATCAAATTCCTAATGTAAGTGAACCAAGGGTACCTCTTATGAGACCTAACAAGAAAGACCAGGAAACTTATTGATCAAATTTTATAAGGCTTTTGCTTCTCCAGCCTTTCTTAGACTGTTTGAACAAGTGTTTTTTATTCAAAATATTTATTTTGGATAACTTTTACAAGCACTTTAATCTTCATATTTAAGTTCTTAGTTTCCCTTTGTCAGAAAGTCAGTGTAGTTTAAAAATAATATCTATTCATTTTTCTGTATACATGTTACATCCCCTAGTAGAAAGCTACCTGAGGGCTAGAGAGTTTTTATTTTTGTTTTTGTATCCCTATTCCCTAATATAGTGCCTGGTATACATTAAGCACTTAATAACTTTAAATTAAATTAATTTTTTTATTACATTCTGAAAAGATTTTTCTCTTCTACCCCACAAAAATATTCTTTTTCCATTTTTCTATTATCTAGTTCTTCATCTCCCACTGAAGGGAAATCAAAATTTCTATAAGCAAATCAGGAAAATTCTCACAGTTCCCATTAATTAAAAGGAGTTTACAGATGCCACAACTCTTCCCTCCTCTCTCTTAAATCTGTAAAGTTAAAAGAAATACTATAGACTACCAGAAAAATGCCTTCTGAGGTTAGCCAAACCTTTCTTGCCAACCCAGTAATCTATTTTGATCTAAGAGCCCTTCTAAAAACTATGAAAGACCTTTAAGGATCCCTGAAATTTATTTTGAGAAGCTCTGGAGCAAATATAAATATATAGGCTCTGTTTTAGGAGAGAATTCTTAAAAATATGGTTCATTTTAAAATTTGGATTATCCCACTAGTTATCTACTTTCCTACTTCATGCTCTGAGTTGCGGGTAGGGAGAAACTGAACTAGCTAAAGGATGATTGTTCTGATCTGAGACATAACAAATTGGGATTCAAAGGTACATACAAAATACTTTTGATCTTTTTAGTTGACATCTTTCTCTTCATTCTTTTTTAGAGAAAGTCTCACAAATCCCCAGTTAAGGGAATTTGAAGCAAAGAGAAAAAGACATAAATATGAACAAGAATTATAACTGTATTATTGAAAGAATGCAGCAGATACAAAGGAATTTCTTTAATTTTCTTTCTGAAAGATCTTCAAGAACAAGATAGCTACCTGGAAGGACTTGGGAAAGCAGTTCAAATTGATGTTTAGTGACATCAAAATCTAATTAATGGGTCATTCAGGCAACATTTCAAAACAAGTTCTTCCTTGGAAGCCTTAGGTTATGCATGTTGAGGCAGGGCAGGGAAAAAGGGTGTGAACTCTGAGGTGGAGGAGTTCCTTTAGGTAGAACACTCAGAAAGAGCTCATTATTGGTGCTCTGAACAAAGTTAATGGAATTCCATCTGTCTAAATTATATTAATTTTGTTCTCAGAATATAGAATTATAATTAGTCTTTTATTTTCGTGCCTTGTCCCAGAAAAGCATTAAACCCTTTCATTTATCCATTTTCCACTTTTGGGGGCAATATATGTTGAACCCTGTGAAGCTGGGTCCTTTGACTCCTCACCATTTCCTAAATTCTCCTATTCTGAAGACCAGAATCATTTTGAACAATACATCTTTATTCATCCTTTTGTGTAGCGTGTCACAGAACATATCTGGGTTGTGCCTTTTAGTTGAGGAATGGAGATAGAATTCTATTGGGAAATTATAGCTATCATTGCAGGAAAGGGTCCCCTTCATTTTACATATTAGAAAACTGGGCCCTAAAGACATTAAGTGATTTTAAATTGCATTAAAACTGAGCTTAATGAATGCTTAGTAATGAATTGATTGATTGCTCAGCATCAATCCATCTAGACTAGATTGTCTAGAACAAGAGCTAGAACTTCCTTTTCTTAACACATAGTCAAGCTCTTTTTCCATTCACTATTCTATGGTATGGTTCTCCTTCACTTTCTGAAGTGTTTAGAGATCTCTGCCAGTTAGTTAAATACCAATACAAAATTGAGATAAAGCATCTATAGGGTTATGAGAACAATAATAAAATAAAATTTGATATATGTATGATCAATTTACATATGGCATTTTAGAAACAAATCTGTCGTGTAAACCATAACAGTAGGCAATCAAATGAAAGAATGAAGAGATAGTGGTTAGCTCCTGTGAAACTGTCCTGTCCCCTAATCCAAATAATTCCAAGACCCCATTACCCCTGTTTACTTTCAGCCTTATGCTGGTAGCCAGATAAGTACTCAGTCTATATCAGTTTGTCCTCTTTGTTTTCAAATATTGATCCTACCTTTTGCAAGGTAATATCCATTCTTCATTTATTCAAACCCCAATAATAAATGCATATCTCTTTTCCCCTGAATTTGAAATGCCTCCCCTTCAAGTTTCCTGTGGTGAAACCATTACTGTACTAGTATCTGGATGTTATTTACTGTGGTTCAACTCTACCACCAGGTGGGTTCCCGATAAATCTCTATTCCTGGTGGTCATCCCGGTGGTGGTCCTACCTGAAGATATTCTTCCCTCTCATGTGGCTTCAGACTGAGCTCCTACACAAACGTTGGGATAAAGGTTTTATGTGGTTCAGCCTTAGCATGGCAGAGCATGGCTTTTTTTTGGCATTGTTTTCAACTGATGCTTGAGATGTGTGTCTTGGCAGGATTTAACAACTTTGATTAGGAGAAAACTAGAAGGTATGTGCCTGAAAAGCTGCTCTTCATTCTAGATTGGGAGATCCTTTACAAATGTCCTTCCCAATTCTTCTAGTTCCATTTGAGTTATTATTCACTAAAGTTTTTGTTATATGAAACTACTTTTTCTCAGAAGTAGAAAATATGATTGATAGTGTTATGACTAGTTAGTATTCTATCAAGTATTCTCCACTAGGACTTATAGGCTGTCTGGGACATATGATATCCATAATAGAAAATAATGAATGTAAGAATGTTAAGAAGTCTTGTGATACAGCTTCATGCCATGGAGGTGATCTTAAATTCTTGAAAGACATAATCAGTAGAGCACAAGCTCTACAGGACCTACCAGGCTGGAAAGAATTGATTGCAGGCTCGCCAACCAACTTTCAGTATTGATGAAAGAGGCTTGAACAAAGAGGTTTACTACAAGGTTTTGAATTTTATTGACCATAGGATCATATTAATGTTCTCTAAGTGTTTTGATTTTTATTTCTATTAGGGATGTTCACAAAAATGATTCCTACCAGTTCTTGATGTTTTGAAGTAGTCTTGTAGCTATTATTCCTACAGATAATAATAATGCATCAGTTCAGAAGATAGTGCTTCACAGTACTTGTCATAACACCAAGGAGATGCCTATCCTAGTACTAGGCTTTTATAGTGTATTTGGTGAGCTCTTTACAATAATAATGATTAATAGAAGATTCATTTGAATTATACAAATAAATTATAATAAACTTTATACTTCATGGAAGTTAATACCTTCTTTTGAGAAAAGTTAGAACAGTAAATAGCTTATTGAGCTAGAAGCCCTCCTAAGAGAAACAAGAAGTAATTGGGAGGTATTTCGCTACAAGAATTTTATAAATGGGAAAACTGATAAAAGGAAATAAATGATAACTTTGTGTCATTGTATAATTCTATTCAGGAAACACAGAGAATATTAAAGAACTCCTTCTAGGGCCCTATACCTTCTCCCAGGATCTTGAACTTTCTCCTATTCTTCTGCTTCTGTTGACTTTTTCCCTAAAACTGATTTACTGCATTTTCTGGTATAAATGTTTTCTTTCTATCCCTTTCCCCCTAAACTTTGCCACTGGTTAGACAAATAGTTCAACTCAAGTAGATGATGTACATCTCCTAAGAGAAATCATTTCTCAGTTCTATCCTAAGGTGGGGGGAAAAAAAACTTTGAAAACAGAGTAGCATTATGTCTAAATGATATTTACTGTGGCTCTTCCTATAACATCTGTCATTTTAATACTGCAACCAAAAATTGTATAGATAGTAACATAAAAACCACATTAAAGAGATAGCTAGATGGCGAAGTGAATGGAGCACCAGGTCTGGAATCAAGAGAACCTGGTTCAAATCTGACACTTCCTAGCTGTGTGACTCTGGGAAAGTCATCTAACCTCAATTGCCTTATCCTTGCCCTTCTGGCTTACAAGGACAGAAAGTAAGGGGGGTTTTTTGTTTTTGTTTTTGCTTTTTAAAAACACCTTTTGAGAGAAGCAGAATGAATGGAAGTATGTAAAGACAGCATATAATTCTGAAATACGATTTTATGTTGTATAAGAACAGACTAGAGAATTTTTCAGTTCTGTCATAGTGTAACATATCATAGTGCCAAGGACTCTCAGTCACTTGAAAGATTTCTGATTTTAAAAAGGTATACAGTTATAAGCACTAAACATTAATAAATTTACTTGCAAAAGAAAAACTTAAAGCACATACATCCAATCTTATGTCATCATGAAAGCCAGAACAAAAATACTTCCCTTATAACTGTTACCATGAGTACATTTATGGAAAATACTTGGACACCACTTAAAGTGCTTCTGTAACATAAGGAAGAACATGCAAACTCTTGATTCCTCATTAATAATATTAGCGTATTACTAGTAGAAAATGAATAGCATTATCTTTCTAGGACTTTATAATTTACAAAGTGGTTTACATACATTACTTAATTTTATTCTTACATCAACTATTTGTGGTAGGAATCAGCTATTTTTATCCCCATTTTACACATAAGTAAACTGAGAATCAGAGAGATTAGTTGACTGGCCAACAGTCACATGGTAAATGGCAAAACTCAGATTTGAACTTATTCTTTCTAGCCACAAATCTGGTGATTTTCCCATTATATAAAAGCTGCTACTGAAAAGATATGGAGAAGTCAAGGTGGTTGCAAATTATGTTTCTCCTGAAAGTATGGGTCACCCTTATGTGATCTTAGTCACTTCAATTGCTTCTACACTAACAGGAAGTAAGCTTTAAAATTTTTAAAGATTATTCCTTTGATTTTAATCCATTGATTAAATATGTTGCATGTTTAGATTTGTAAGAATTTAAAATTTGGTTTTTTGCTAAATATGAAAGTTTTAAAGTAATTTTGTGGTTACTGATTTAAAAATATTGCAGCTCAAGTCAAAATGACTTTTAGCAGCTTTATTTACAAAAAGATGGAAAGAGTGAAAGTGAGAAAATGTAGATAGAGACAGATTCTAATAAGACTATCAGCCCTTCTCCTGAGAAGCCAGGCTCAGCAGCACTAGGGCTTCTCCAAGAATCTGTCTCTACGTGGATTTTCCCAGTAATCCTCTCAAGCCAGGGTTCTACCAATGCAGAATCCTCCAAAGCCAACCCAAGAATCTCCAGAACCAATCTCTCCAAAAGCCAAGAAAGGAAGGCCAGTTACTCACCCAGCAAATTGACACAGGATCCCAGGGAAAGAGTCTCCTCCTTCAGTCCAACTCACCAACACAGGGACTCCAAAGGAGAAGTCCCTTGGAAATGAAGTTCAGGACTTTTTCTAGTCCTTTTCCCACATCACTTCCTGTCTCTCCCCCACTTTACAGGAACCAATCACAGTATTTCAATTTGCCTAGCACTGCCCAGGGGCAGGGCAGTGCCTTCTGGAGTTGTCACCCACTCTAGCAAGTGACTTGTGAACCCTCATACTTAGTGACTAGTATAGTACTAAGTAGGGGTACTTAAGTTTTTGATTGATTGACTTAAAAATTGCTGATTGATAGACAAAGAGAGTTTGATTCACACTTCTCAGTTTGTAATATTTGTCTACATAGGCATTACTCTTACTCATGAGCAGGTTTTGTTCTAAACATTTGGAAATTGGTTTTCTAAAACTTGAACCATATTTTTCTTTAGAAATAAATTCCTAGCCCACAAAACTCTATTTGCAGCTAAAATTAGATAGATTAGATTATTTGATCACTTTCTCCAAACCCAGGAAAGAGCGAACCAAAAACAAACCTAACTTAGCAATTCTCACTAGAATTAGTTGTTGTTATGGTACAACCAGTTCAGACATGTTCAACTCTTTGTGACCCATTTGGGGTTTTCTTGACAAACGATATTCTTCTTCAGCACGTGCTACAGTTGAAGAAACAGAGGTAGAGAAGATTAACTGATCAACCCAGGGTCACACAGGTAGTATGTATCTGAGGCAAAACTTAAATTTGGAAGATGAGTCTTCCTGATTCCCATCTCAGCACTCTCTCTGCTGCTCCAGTTAGCTGGTCCATACTGAATAATACCTTGATCCAAAAAAGATGATGCTGCCACTTTGATGGAGAGAGAAGTGAGATATATACTTCTAAATAAGAACATAGGATAGAAGTTATATTCAGTACTCTAGCTCAGATCTTTACTATGTGACTCATTATAATAAAATTATAGACATAAAAACTCTACTAACTTAGAATTTTATAATCATACTTAGACTGAACTTAAGTTTGTGCTTTTTATGAACAAATGGTTTGATAGACCAATTACTAGTGTGAGCAATATAGTAAGGAATATGTTCTACTTAAATGAAAAAACTGCTTTTAGAGATTTTATTATATTAGCATTGGAATGCATACAGATGTTTCTAATTATAAAATAATCTTGTCTACTTTTAAAACAGGCCTGCTGTAGGACCCCTTCATAGAAACATTTGGTTAATACTTGGCCCAAAGAATTTTACTTATTTGAAAATAAATAAATGCCCTTAAAAAAAGGGAAAAGAATATTGAACCTTAGACTCTCCACTAATTCAGACCAATTTTCTGCCCTAAATGATTCAGATACCACTGATGAACATTTTTATTTTGTGCATGCACTCTTCTAAATACTAGATGAAATTATATAAAACAGTTCCTGCCCTAACAGAGCTTACATCCTATTTGTGAGCTATAGCATATAAAACTAAAGTAATTAATATAAAACTATCTGAGCACCAAGGGCAGTGTGCTTGCTGTGTAAGGGACAAAGAATAAAGTTCATATTGGTTGGATCTGGGAAGACTCCCTGAAGAACCAGCAATGGAGTTTTGCTTTGAAGACCAAGTAGTAATTAATTTAATTAAATGAGGAGGAGAGGGTCTTTTTAGGCATAAAGAATAGCAAAAACAAAGGGAAAGCATGGAATATGTATGCAGAACAGCTGATAGGCCAGTTTGACTGAAACAGAGAATAACAGGGATGTTAAATAGCATTAGATAAGACTAGATAGATAGAGTGGCACCATTTTGTAGACAACTGAGTACTAAAGCTAATGCATTTTACTTAATAAACCATGTGGAGTCATTAAAGAATTTTTAGGAAAAGAGTGACATGGGGAAGCCAGGTGCCTCAGTTGATAGACAGCCAAGTTTAGAGATGGGAACTCTTAAGTTCAAATCTGGCCTCTGACTTTTTCAAGCTTTGTGACCCTGGGCTTAGCCTTTATCACTTCACTGCCTTAGAACTAACACTAGTATAAATTCTAATACTGAAGATAAGGATTTTAAAAAAAGAAAAGGAATGACATGATGGAATTTAGAAGCAGGAACTGTTTCATTTTTGTCTTTGAATTTTTAGTGCCTGGTACATAGTAGGTGCCTAATAAATGTGCATCCAGTTTGGTAATTGGTAATTGGAATTGGTATTGGTAAGAAAAAATGGAATTGGTAAGAAAAATAAATTTGACTCTGTTGAAAATATAATTGGGCAACTTGTAAAATACTAACATTTTAAAATATTGCCAGTGGGAGAATTTGTTTTCCTCGACCTATATTTGTTTATTATAAGGGTTTTGTTTTTCTTTCTATTTTTTTTTCTTCGGGGTGGGGTATACAGAAGGTAGAATATGGACAGGGTAGTGTGGGATAAAAAGAGAAAATAGAAAAATAAAAGAGAGTCATTGAAGTATTTTTAATGCCCAGAAGAGAGCAAAAGGAAAGCCAAAGAATCACAAGTAAATAGGACAGTTTGAAAGTTTCATGTTGAATTATTTTTTTAAGTATATTATTGGATATAATAATTAAAACGGAGGATAAAAGATGATTCTCTCTCTTCTCTCTCTCAAAAAGCCAGCATCTTTCTTATAAAATGGAGATTGGGAGGAAGTAATGTTCTGCTACTACTTGTGATAAATGGGTACTTTATTGGACTAGTCAGTCAATAAGCATGTATTAAGCACCTTCTACATGCCAGTTGTCTGTGCTAAGCACTAGGGATACAAAAGGAAGCAAAAGAAATTTCCTACCTTCAAGGAGCTTACAGTCAAATGGGAGAGACAAGCAAACAACTATGTAAAACTATATATGGAATAAATAGAAAATAATTAAGGAGGGAGGACATGAAAATTAAGAGTGGTCATGAAAGGTTTCTTGTAGTAGATAGGATTTTAGTTGATTTTAGAATCTTGTAGGTGGAGATTAAGGAAAACATTCCAGGCACAGAGGACAAGCCAGAGAAAATGCCTGAAGTTGAGAAATGGAAGATCTTGTTCATGGAACAACAGCAAGGAGACCAGTGTTACTAGACTGAAGAGTCCGTGGAGGGGAGTAAGATATAAGAGGAGAAGCATCTACTTCTGTTTCTTGTGTGAAGCCAACATGGATTCAGTTAAAGGCTCCTGCCCTTGGATAGACACAGCTGGCTCCATTACCTCCTATCCATTAGGCACAGCTAAGCAGTGCTTGCATTGCTGGATAAGTATGTCCTGGGGCTGAGGAACCTAGACCTTCAGTTTTCTTGGTTTAGGTCCCA
This sequence comes from Monodelphis domestica, assembly GCF_027887165.1. NCBI lineage: Eukaryota > Metazoa > Chordata > Mammalia > Didelphimorphia > Didelphidae > Monodelphis > Monodelphis domestica. The sequence goes on along the minus strand of NC_077229.1, from coordinate 213,900,991 downwards.
GTACTGACCACTTTCAGTGTATGGAGCATTGCTCAGGTCACCTGAGGAGAAGCCTACCTGACAATACTGATGATGATGGGATAATGAAGGATAGATAAAGATTTAAGAAAAGGCTGAATGGATGCCACTGTTTTGGACCATAGAAGGTTACTTGTTTATGAAATTGGAAAATTGAAGTCACCTTGGGGATGTAATAAATATGGTGGGCTGGGGCCATTTACCTTCAGTGGACTTGGGTTGGCTTTCTTACCATTTCTTAGTGATCTATCAAGGAGTAGATCGGTTGGTATGACCCTCCGAGGATCTTGCCAATTATCCAAATATTTCTTTGAATGAGTAGTTTGGCAATGAGGGCATAACTGCACCAAACACCTAATTGTGGTTATGGGTATAGAAGATGGTTGTCCACAAAGATTCAAGTCAAGTGGAGGATAGCCAGTGTTTTAATTCTGTAGTTTAATGATAGCCCTTAAGCCCCCAAGGGGGGTTAACAAATTGACAAATTGACCATTTTGTAGACAACTGAGTACTAAAGCTAATGCATTTTACTTAATAAACCATGTGGAGTCATTAAAGAATTTTTAGGAAAAGAGTGACATGGGGAAGCCAGGTGCCTCAGTTGATAGACAGCCAAGTTTAGAGATGGGAACTCTTAAGTTCAAATCTGGCCTCTGACTTTTTCAAGCTTTGTGACCCTGGGCTTAGCCTTTATCACTTCACTGCCTTAGAACTAACACTAGTATAAATTCTAATACTGAAGATAAGGATTTTAAAAAAAGAAAAGGAATGACATGATGGAATTTAGAAGCAGGAACTGTTTCATTTTTGTCTTTGAATTTTTAGTGCCTGGTACATAGTAGGTGCCTAATAAATGTGCATCCAGTTTGGTAATTGGTAATTGGAATTGGTATTGGTAAGAAAAAATGGAATTGGTAAGAAAAATAAATTTGACTCTGTTGAAAATATAATTGGGCAACTTGTAAAATACTAACATTTTAAAATATTGCCAGTGGGAGAATTTGTTTTCCTCGACCTATATTTGTTTATTATAAGGGTTTTGTTTTTCTTTCTATTTTTTTTTCTTCGGGGTGGGGTATACAGAAGGTAGAATATGGACAGGGTAGTGTGGGATAAAAAGAGAAAATAGAAAAATAAAAGAGAGTCATTGAAGTATTTTTAATGCCCAGAAGAGAGCAAAAGGAAAGCCAAAGAATCACAAGTAAATAGGACAGTTTGAAAGTTTCATGTTGAATTATTTTTTTAAGTATATTATTGGATATAATAATTAAAACGGAGGATAAAAGATGATTCTCTCTCTTCTCTCTCTCAAAAAGCCAGCATCTTTCTTATAAAATGGAGATTGGGAGGAAGTAATGTTCTGCTACTACTTGTGATAAATGGGTACTTTATTGGACTAGTCAGTCAATAAGCATGTATTAAGCACCTTCTACATGCCAGTTGTCTGTGCTAAGCACTAGGGATACAAAAGGAAGCAAAAGAAATTTCCTACCTTCAAGGAGCTTACAGTCAAATGGGAGAGACAAGCAAACAACTATGTAAAACTATATATGGAATAAATAGAAAATAATTAAGGAGGGAGGACATGAAAATTAAGAGTGGTCATGAAAGGTTTCTTGTAGTAGATAGGATTTTAGTTGATTTTAGAATCTTGTAGGTGGAGATTAAGGAAAACATTCCAGGCACAGAGGACAAGCCAGAGAAAATGCCTGAAGTTGAGAAATGGAAGATCTTGTTCATGGAACAACAGCAAGGAGACCAGTGTTACTAGACTGAAGAGTCCGTGGAGGGGAGTAAGATATAAGAGGAGAAGCATCTACTTCTGTTTCTTGTGTGAAGCCAACATGGATTCAGTTAAAGGCTCCTGCCCTTGGATAGACACAGCTGGCTCCATTACCTCCTATCCATTAGGCACAGCTAAGCAGTGCTTGCATTGCTGGATAAGTATGTCCTGGGGCTGAGGAACCTAGACCTTCAGTTTTCTTGGTTTAGGTCCCAGTACTGACCACTTTCAGTGTATGGAGCATTGCTCAGGTCACCTGAGGAGAAGCCTACCTGACAATACTGATGATGATGGGATAATGAAGGATAGATAAAGATTTAAGAAAAGGCTGAATGGATGCCACTGTTTTGGACCATAGAAGGTTACTTGTTTATGAAATTGGAAAATTGAAGTCACCTTGGGGATGTAATAAATATGGTGGGCTGGGGCCATTTACCTTCAGTGGACTTGGGTTGGCTTTCTTACCATTTCTTAGTGATCTATCAAGGAGTAGATCGGTTGGTATGACCCTCCGAGGATCTTGCCAATTATCCAAATATTTCTTTGAATGAGTAGTTTGGCAATGAGGGCATAACTGCACCAAACACCTAATTGTGGTTATGGGTATAGAAGATGGTTGTCCACAAAGATTCAAGTCAAGTGGAGGATAGCCAGTGTTTTAATTCTGTAGTTTAATGATAGCCCTTAAGCCCCCAAGGGGGGTTAACAAATTGACAAAGTGTATCTTGGTAAAATGTATTCCCTCACTTCATTCTTGCATGTTTATAGATTGTCATTTTACCCACAGCGCCGGGTTAGGCTATTTCTTATATTTCTTATAGGTTGAGGAGATCTGACTCTGGAGGCAAGTTCCTGTCATCAAAACATGTTACTAAATAAAACACTCCCCCATATCCTTTGCAACTGCTGTCCTCGTTTGAGTAGGGCCATCACTTGACAGCATGATATCATCCTAAATAGACTAGTACAGGCTATCTGAGTGCCAGAGACCACTGAGATTCAGATGAATCTGACTATTCCCGGGTTGAAAGAAACACTTAGATTGGACCTAATGATTCTCAGTCATAAGAACTGCTCTCAGCCATAATTCTGCTGCTATCACTGATATTATTAGAACAGATACTTGGCTTTCCAAACAGCCAAAGCTGGCAGATTTGCTGGTGCTTTTGTAAAGGGAATTCTTCATACCCCCTTTAAAAAATTCATATAGGTTCATAGTTTCATATATAATCCTCATTTTCTGGCTCTAAAATATTCACAGCTGTTGAAATGTTTCTAGTTAAAAAAATTCCCCATACTCTTCCATAGTTCAAATTGTTCTATTTTGGTATGCAATGGTGATTATTTTTCATTTTCTATCCATCTCACCTCTCTGTGTTATGTTTCGTGGCAAGTTCATTTTCCATAAGTTAGTTTATCTGGTGATAGGAGAGACATAACAGGAATCTGTGAAGAAAATTCTATTTCTTGAAATAAATGCCAAATTTAGGTTCATATAAAGAATAGCTTTTGGGGTGGGGGGGCTAAAGTATATTTTCTCTTTAGCAGCAATAATTCCCAACTTGCCATATACATTCAATTTGAGAAAATGTGACAACTCTCAAGAAGAATATAAAAGCATCAGGAGACTATAGAAACTATAAGTAAATGACACTTGTCGTAATTGACCTATTTTGGGTATTTGGTGATTTTGCTTAAGGCTTTGTGGTTTTTTGGATTATTTAACCTTACATTTAAAAAAACTGTATGAGGCCTCGGGCAGCTAGGTGGCTCAGTGGATAGCGTACCAAGCCTGGAGTCAGGAGGGACTGGGTTCAAATATGACCCCCCAAAAGCTTCCTAGCTTTGTGACCTTGATCAAGTAACTTTACCCCAGTTGCCTGGACTTCGCCACTCTTCTGCCTTAGAATTGCTTCTAAGACAGAAAGTAAGGGTTTAAAATGGAAGGGGAAAAAAGAAATCTGTGAGGCCTTTCAGATCATGTTAAAAGTGGTACAGAAATTTTCATTGGGTCTTTTATCTCTTCCACTTCCATCTGAAACACTAAAACCTAATACTTGAAAACACATTTGATACTTCATTATATAAGTAACCAAATGCTCTCAAATGACTCTCAAACTTTTTAATCTCAGTACTCCTTTACAACTCTAAAAAATTATCAGTTTCCCCAAAGAACTTTTGTTTATGTGGATTATAGTTACCAGTATTCATCATATTACAAATTAAAAAATAAAATTTTAATTATTTATTCACTTTTAAATGAAAGTAATAAATTCATTACATGTTGCCACAAGTAACAATTTTATGAAAAATAACTTCTTCCAGAACAAAAACAAATTAGGAAGAAGAGTAGCATTACTTGATATGGTTTTGCAAATAAAAGACAGGTGGATTTTTATCTGCTTCTCTTTTGCAGTATATTGTTTTAGTTGAAGTATATGAAAACATCCTGCTTTACACAGAAAAATAGTTGAAACAGGGAAGGAGTATTTAAATATCCTTTTTGTATAATTGTGGATAATCTTTAATGTTAAACTCAACATTTTAAAATGTTTTTTAAAGGTTAGTCACTATATGGAGTATGAAACTAAATGAACGTTTTGTACTCGCTTACATTAAACCCATTGGTCTGTCTTGGACTTTTGATAGATCTCTTACTATAGTATGAATTTGTAACATCATGCTTTGGTTATTTGGAAAATATTAATTTATTGAGTTATGGAGATTTGCCAAATGTTGACAGATTTCATTATATAATAACAAAAAAGGTCAAGTTTATTAATATCACCATCAATTCCATCAAAAAACTCTTTTGAGCCTTGGCAAACACTCAAGCTTACAATGACAGATTGTGGTTTAAAAAAAATGACATTCCATGAAAAAGGCAACTAGTTCACTTTCAGCTCAAACAATCTCACAAGTAGTTTTCCTTGAAACAAATCATTGTACCTGAGTATGCAGCAGCAATTTTATCCAGACTTCCCATTTCTTCATATAGAGTATTAAAAAGGCATGTACTCTAGGATTGAGATATAATAAAATTAATAATTTTTTTACTTCTTTACAGATATTAATAAAGCTAATTAAAAAAATTTTAACCTCAAGTATGTCATGGTAAAGAGTAGTGATTATTAGTCCCAGCTTGGCATCATTGCTGTGATTCATGTTAAAGATATAGTAATTTTACTCGCCACTGGCTTTACATCCTTGTTGCAAATATCAACACAATTTTTCCAGAGTATACCATAAAATTCAAAAGTTAACACTACATCTTTTAGCCTCACTTAAAAGAATGTATTTGATGATTAGTTGGTGCTGATACCAGACAAATACAAGTAAAACCACAAGACCAGCCATATCTAAATTTGTCCATTTATAATTCAAAATATAATTCTGTAGATAAGATGATAAGCTAATGCTCACTCTTTATGTTTGCAGCTAAATCTTTAACTTACAGATTGTGTGAACTTTGGAAAACTCCAGTCTGTACTCATGGGAGAATGAGAATTAAAATTTTAGTGTTACCATGAAAATAGTTTTAACCTCTCAGAACCACCAAAAAGATCTTAGAAACTTCCAGAGGTCTGCAGGCTTTACTTTGAGAGCTGTTGCTGTAGACAAAGGTTTTATCCAGTCCACTGCATCAACTTTTTCTAGTCAATACCATTTAGTCAGAACAATAAAACTTTATTGATAATGATCATGGTGTTCAATGCAATTCACTTATTATCTGACCATACCCATAGTGTTCAACAAAGCTAACTTTACACATGATCTAGGCCATCTCATCCATTTTTACCAGAGAAAACTAAGGACCATAGAATTTAAGTAACTTGCCCAATGTCATAGGGGTAGTAAACAAAATAAGTAAGATTCACCCTCAGGTTCTCCAATTCTAAAGGCAGTTTGCATTGCACCATACCTTACAGCCTCTCAGACCAACATTGGACACTGGCTGGTGACCAGTCACAGCTCATTGTTAATAATTATCTGTAAGAGAGCCACCTTAGACCCCACTAACTACTAAAAGCTTTCTGAAAAAAAATAATAATTCTTTTTTGAGCTTTAAGAGACTTGATTTTATTTTGAACAATTGTTTAAGCTTTTTGTTTGTGAACTTGCCCTACCTTGCAACCTAGATTTATACCCGCTGTAAATCAAAGACAGCCTTTTGTTGTTTTGTAAAGAAAAGACTTAAGATGAATTTGGCTCTTCAGACAACAGACAGTAGTGTTTAGTGAAGCCATTAGCTGCTGGAAAATGGCCAGTTTGCACTCAGCCAAATATTCACAAAATATTTTTTAATTTGTGTGTTTCTACTCACATATGGCAAGTTTGAAGACTGGGATTTGTGGTTAGTGTTGGCACTGTAGATTCTGTATCATAAAATATATTCAAAGCAATGTCTGTGTCTTTTCTACATGAGAACCTCATGACCACTAATCTCCAGTGACATCTCTGTTTAAATTTGTACTCATTTTAAAAGTAAACACATAAGTCTAAAACCCTAGAGTGGTTCTAGATCTTAGAAAGTTCGCATTCACATTGAAGGCTTATGGTTTCCCTTTTGCCTCAGTTCCACAATTTTCCACCCCACTCCAGAGAATATTCATTAAGCATTGCTATCTGTTTTCTATTAATTATTTCTATATCTATATTAGAGGTGCTTATCAATGTGGAGGAAGTTAAGTAGGTTGGCTAGATGGGGGTTATTCAAAGAATTGGAAACTGAGAATTTTTGTCTGGCAGGTGCATAAGACATAAAAATCTCATTGTAAGATTAGAACATATTATTGGAAGAGTGATGTTTTTTATTCCAGGCACATTGGTGGAGTATAGGACCAACTTGGCTTCTAATTTGTCTAATGTACTTTTTCTCTTGCCTTAACAGACCCAGTTCAGAATGTGGTTCAAGTTCTGGAGAAACAATACTTAGAGGAGAAACGGAGTGCCCTGGAGGAGCAGCGTATGATGTACGAACGAGAACTGGAGCAGCTAAGACAGCAGCTATCTCCTGAGAGGCAACACCAGAACAGTGGCTCTGACCGGCTTACATTCACTGGCCAGACAGCTCAGCAGAAGGTGACCTTATGGGCAGAGGAAAGGTAAAAATATAATAGTATTTAGGAAATTGTGATTATGACCAGGGTATATAGAGTAGGGGTTATGAGGGGACATTATTCAAAATAAATCTAATTTCTTGGTGTTGTGGTTGATTTTTTTTTTTGAAAAGAAAAGGCAGACATTGACATTTATTGTTCCTAATAACTATCTTAAGTGCATTATAGCTGTTAAATGTTCAGGAGAAAAAGAAGAATCTTCCACATAAGAACCTGTATTGGAATGGAGAATAAGATGCACTTTTATATAAAATTGCTTTCCTGCTACTTTTTCTTCTTACTTTCAGCTCTGATTAAATCTAATTTCAATTTTACTATAGTGGCTCATTTGATAAGTATAGTTTCAAGAGGAAGTAGAAGCATCAGGTTTGTTTGACTTGAATCATTCTCAGAAAGAGCTTATCCCTTGACAGGAACTGGATATCATAATGAAAGAGGTATTCATTTTTTCCTACCAGGTGCAAAACCCTACTATAATAATGTCCCTGATTGTGTAATTACGTACCCTAGATTTTACAAAAAAATCAACTATATCTCCTTAGTTTAAGGGTTCTTGATGTCTGATCTGTGAATTTTAAAAAATATGTTGATAACTGTGTTTCAATACAGCTAGTTTCCTTTGTAATCCTATGTATTTTATTTGGTTAGAAACATTATTAGAAGTGATCCACACACTTCACCGAATTGCCAGCCACCAAAAAAAAAAATTAAAAACCCCTGTTTTGGGGTGGATGTGTCTGTTCCCTAGAATGTGGTGATTATATTACATTGAAATTAAGTTACTGATTATATTCCATTGGAAAGTAGGTACTAGTTTTTCTAGAGAACTTTCCCAGGGAAGCATTCAATTCCATATATATAATTTGACCAAAGAAAATAGTTTGTGAGTTATGATGGCAGTGTTCAAGATGATACTTTCATACTTAAAAAATAAAAGATGCACATTTTCAAATAGTCCTTAACCCCATCTAAATGAGAGGTTTTTTTGCCTCTTTCCTTTTTATCTCCCCATCAGTATACACTGCTTAATCCATTTGTCTTCTGAAAGATAAATCATGGTTGATTTTTGTTATAACAAAGGACTGAGACATAAAGAAATTCACATTATGGTCTTCAGTTAATTCATTCCCTCCCTGAATTTTTTCTTAGGTTGTAGAGAATTGGTTTTCTCCTATTTTTTAATTGTAGCAGCCTCTAAGATTAATTGTCAATTTTCTCAAGTTTTTAATCTTCTCTTTCCTATAACACAGAGATGAGCTTTTCCGGCAAAGCCTAGCAAAATTACGAGAGCAGCTAGTAAAAGCCAACACCCTGGTGAGGGAAGCAAACTTCTTAGCTGAGGAAATGAACAAGCTCACTGATTATCAAGTGACTCTTCAGATCCCTGCTGCAAATCTCAGTGCCAATAGGAAGGTAAGAGGATCCTGTGTATAAAGAAAATTAGTTAAGTGAGGAGTACAAAAAGTACAGCAAAAAAGCCATTATCCCAAAATATTCATTAAGAGGGGACATTGATAGGAACTCAAACTACTGAACTATGCTTGCCTCATATTCACATCTGCAAAGTTTTTCAGTGATGCACGTTATTTAGTTTTTAAATGATGTTCTTGGATCTTAAATTGCCTAAATTGAAACTGTGTGTTTTAACATACAGATCATCATCTGCATCATAGAAAATAACTATAGTTTTCTCTTAGATACATTTTATTTTCTTGAATTTAGGTATTTGTGTTATGAATTTAAAATAGGAGTTCTGTAATGAAGGAAGACTAGTGGTGACTAAGTGTCCAATACCTCTCAGTCTCAGTGGCCTTCCAGGTGTGTTAGCAATGTCTAAATTAAGAACTTAATGAGCATCTGCTCCCCTTAAACAGAGCAATTACCTAAGTAATTTCTGCAGATTTAGGTGTGATTTGGACTTTGTGGAGAGGTTTAGAGCTTCCCTGTCCCTTGAATGTGAGGGAGGCTTTGCCTACCCAAAGGGAAATTGTTAAAGAGCACCCATAGAGTCTCAACTGCCTTCTAGCCTACATGCTAGAATGATGCTGGGGTGGGAGTTTTCTTACAGTGGATAGTAAGAACACTTAAAGAATTTGTCTTTGTGTGTGTTTGTGGGAAACAGAGGGGTGCAATAGTGAGTGAACCCGCAATTCAAGTAAGGAGAAAAGGCAAAAGCACTCAAGTGTGGAACATTGAAAAGCTGGAGAATAAATTAATTGACATGAGAGACCTCTATCAAGAATGGAAAGAGAAGGTTCCTGAGGTAAGAAGTTCAAACCATTCTTTTGATTTGGCATTTTATAGCATTTAAAACAGAGAATTAAAATTACAAGAATGTCTGAAAAAATGCAAATATATGGAAACCCATGCCAGCCCTACACAGTACACAAATAAGCATTTTGTGGATACTTTGAAAAGTTAACATTCAGCTCAAGGTGCCTTTAGGAGGTTAAATCAATGATATCCCTAAAAATACGAGCTACAGCTTCCATCTCAAGTGTTCATATGGGCTATTCGTGCCTGACCTATGATAGAGCCTTCAGACCTTGATAGTCAGACACACTGCGCATTGACACCAACAGTGACAGCCTTTTGGTCCTCTTTGAGTACAAAGGACAACCACAACCAGTAATTATTAATAATATTATAATAGCTAAGATTTATATGGTACTTTAAGCTTTAAAAAATGCTTTACACATCCTTTCTCATTTGGACCTCACGGCAAACTTATTAAGTAGATAATGCAAGTATTGTTTAATATCTACATTTTCCAGATAAAAAAACTAAGGATCTGAGAAATTAAATGATGTGCCCTCCCATGGTCATAGAGTGAAGCCCTTTTATCTGATTCCATGTCCAGAATTCTAGCCATTTCATTGAGCACCTAGTTTGTTTGTTTAAATTGTTTTCTATTGACAAGATTATTTTCTTTATCCTCTCCTAAAAGAAAAACAAAATCCACATAAAAAATCTACATTGTCAAGCAAAATAATTTTCTACATTGACCATACCAAAAAAATATGTCTTGATCTACATCCTGAGTTCATCACTTTTATGTCAAAAGGTGAATAACGTGTTTCAGCATCTGGAATTCATTATCTCTGGAATTATGGTTGATCTTTACATTGTTCAGAATTAAGTCAACTAGTTTGTTTTTTCTTATTGGACTATTTCTATTTCATTTTTGGAGTCAAATGCAATAAATCAAAACCAATTTTGTTTTTCTATTTTATAAGTCCTGGAGAAAATTCACTCTGAGTACAGATTGTGTGGAATTTATGAATTAGCAGGATTTCAGTGCCTATAACACTCTTCTGGCTACTGAAAATGTCTTGTTGGGTAACTAGCTAGGAGTTTTAGTTTAGTGCTTCAGTGATGGAAAGAAGTAAGAGATGATGCTCAAGTTAGCATCTCATGATTAGCTCAATGCCTGGCTCATAGTAGATATTTAATAAATATTTCTCAAATTGAACTGAATATGGAAAGAGCTGTTCAGTAATACAAGCAGCATTGGTTTTAGAGTCAAAACTACATGGTTCATGGGTAGGTAGATGGAGAGAGAGAGCACCAAGCCTGGAGACAGGAGGTCCTAGGTTCAAATCTAGCCTGAGATACTTCCTAGCTGTGTGACCCTGGGCAAATCATTTACCTAATTACCTAACCCGTACCACTCTTCTGCCTTGTAATCAATGCTTAATATTTAATGACACCGTTCTGAATCTTAGCTCTATTCTGTATGAGTAAACAAGTAATTTAGGCAAGACGCTGACTCTCTCAGGACCATCTCTAAAAAGAAAGGTTTAAGCTAAATGATCTCTAAACTACATTGCAGTCCTAAATCCTTTTGTGTCTATAGGTAAACATATAAGGGATGTGTCAGGAAGAGGAAGGAGAACATAGAATTAAAAGGACAGAAGATTATGGAATAAATAAAAGAGTGCAGGGGAGAAAAATGCTGGTGTTAGAGTCAGAGAGTCCAGGTGGAGATTCTAGCTCTTCCTTGCTGTGGGCATAAGCTTGGGCAATTTTCCTCATCTTTTAAATGAGTGGGTTGGACTAAATGACTTCTGAGGTGTTTCCTTAAACCCATGGTGTTAGCATGGCTTTGTCATCATCTTCATCATTCATATGAGGAAGTGAGTCACTTATGATTGTTCTGTTCTAATTATTGGATTCACTCAGTTTTTAATATTATTACCCCAGAGAAACATCTTTAATAAATCTTTTCTAATAATAATGATAGTGCTGTTAAGTTTGCAAAACACTTTACAACTATTATCTCATCTGATCCTCACAATTACTCTTGAGGTAGATGCTATTATTAAGACCATTTTACATATGAGGAAATGGAGGCAGAGAAAAGTCAAGTGACTTGCCCAGAATCACAGCACGTGTCCAAGGCTGGATTTGAACACATGGTCTTCCTCACTCTAGATCCAGTGCTCTATCTGCAAATGCCAAATATTGCTTATTTCTCTTTATTTTCTTTCCCCCCAAAGGTAAAGAGACTCTATGGTAAACGAGGTGACCCCTTTTATGAAGCCCAAGAAAACCATAACCTAATCGGCGTAGCTAATGTCTTCCTGGAATGCCTTTTCTATGATGTGAAACTTCAGTATGCAGTTCCCATCATCAGCCAGCAGGGGGAGGTAAAGACAAAGCAACTTGGGCTAATGCTGCAGGCTCTTCCCAGTAATGTGTGATTTTTAAATGTTTTTCATCCAACGAATTAGTCTTTAAGTAAAGCCAAAAACTCAAATGAATAGCCTTTATGAGGGAGTCCTTTTGTTTCCTCTCTCAGTCTTCAGGATTAAGATATTGCTTCAAAATATTAGGAAGTTACCTTTTATTTGCCTGACCTTTAAATTTTGTTTTGATCCCCTGGGCTGGGACCTTGATTGACCTTTGGAATTCCTTCAGAATATCTCTTTTCAGTTCCTTATCTTTATCTCAAAGTTTTGATTCATTTCTCTCCTTCCCACTGTCTCTGAGCCCTAAAGCCCCAAAGATGCCTCAACATGAGGCAAGGCAGACATATTGGAGAAAGATCACCAAGCATTCAATATCTGAGTATTTCAAGAAACCAATTTAAATTTCTCCACTGTTGAACTTTTGTTTTTTTGTTTGTTTGGGGGGGGGTGTGTTTTTTCCTTTACAAATACAGCTGAGTCATTTGGCAAATTAATTATAATTTCAACCATTCCTATAGTATGCTAAAATTAGAACTACTTTTATTTTATTTTGCACATTTCATTAATTATATTATTTTCATCATTAATTTTAGTAAAAGTCATATTTCCTACCTTTTCAACAGAATCAAATTGTAGCATTCAAATTGTTGTCCTTTGCCTCCCCATATTTCTGTACCCTATCGCTTGACCAAAGTGGAAGTGGTCAGCCAATCAAAATACATGGTTGTAGGTACACAGTAGTCTGTACTTGCCCATTCCTACCTGGACATCTCATCACAGATAGCCAGTGCCATTAATTGCTTTTAGTCCACAGTATCAAAAGTCAACTATTGTAATGATTGAAGACAAAACCTGATTCCCCTAGCTCCTTTTTTTATTTTCTCTTTGACTAATTTTACTGTTACCATTTCCCCCCACATTCTACCTTACAAGGTTACCTTACAAAGCATCATCTAAGACAACATTTATAAAGCTCTTTGGGGACTTTAAAGCCCTATGTAAATCCCAACAACTATTATTATCCATTATTCTTATTGTCAAATATTCATTATGCCCACCTGTATTCAGAGTATCTGTGCTGTTTGTTGTACAAAGCAAGTAAAGCAAGTATAATCTCTGCCCTTGAGGAATGAAGTCCTGAGCCAGCCTCTGTTTACTACAAGATTATAAAAATGCTGAAAATACATATATAACCCAGCTCGAATCTCTTGTTAGCACCAGGATGGGGAAGGGAAAGGGGGGGGGGGGGAATAAGTTCAATCATATATCTTAGGAAAACTTGTGTGGAAATTTATTATGTAAATTGGTAAAAATTAATTTTTTAAATCATAATAATCCCAGCAATTCTGGTATACCTTTCATAGCTCTAAGTCATTTCTGTCTTTTTGCCCCAGGTTGCAGGGCGCCTGCACATTGAAGTGATGCGCGTCACAGGGGTTGTCCCAGAGCGTGTGATCGAAGGCGATGACTCCTCAGAGAACTCTAGTGAGAGTGGGAGCCTCGAAGTCATGGACAGCAATGGTGATGTCATCCATCGAGTCAAAAAGCTAACCTGCCGGGTAAGGAGAGTGGGGATAAGGATGATCATCTGTGCATGATCACTTTTTTAAATAAAAAATTCGCTAATCTTGCAAGGATTATTTTTGAGACACTTAAAATAATTAAATTGAAATGATTTGACAATGGATATTCTATATATTGACAAAATATATGTAGCTGTTTCTAAAGAGGATTTCCTTTACCTTAAAAAAAAATGCATTTTGCCTTGAAGGATTGCATGAGTTTTTTCCTAGCAAAATTTGCAGCCACACCATAAACTAGTTACAGTGGTCAGGAGACCTTTTTCTGTATGTATAATATGAGAAGAGTATGTTGATTTCATATTGAGAATTATGGCATAGATATTATACAGGCAATGAGCAAAAATGTGCTAAGCAGTATCAGAGAGTCAAATGGCTGATTAATTTTGTCAGCTAGTCAATCAACTAACCAAGTACTTACAGTGTGCTGAACACTGCACAAAGCAGGGTACATCACTGGCACATTGCCATTCATAGTGGAAACCATTCTAAGCTCTGAGAACACAAAAAAAGATAATAGACAATTCCTGCCCTCAGAGGTCTCACCATTTAATAGCAGACACAACATGGAAACCACTGTGTATAAAGAATATACTGGGTATATTGGGTGTATATATGTATACTAGGTAAACTGGAGATGAATAGAAGGAAGGCACTAATGCTGAGAGATCAAGAAAGGCTTCTTACAGAAGAGAAGATTTTAAATGAGACTTGAAGGAAGCCAGAGAAACCAAAAGGCACACATGAGGAAGGAAAGAATTCTAGGGATGGGAACGTATTTCATAATTTAAATTTATATCTGAGAGAAGAAATTCTTTTCAGGGATATGTTTTCCTTACTTAAGTTGTATTATATTTTTTATTTTCTCAGGTAAAAATTAAAGAAGCAACTGGGCTACCACTAAATCTCTCTAATTTCGTTTTCTGTCAATACACCTTCTGGGACCAGTGTGGCTCGACAGTAGCAGCTCCAGTGGTTGATCCAGACGTGCCCTCACCTCAATCCAAGGAACCTCAGTTTACAGTCACATTTTCTCACTGTGAGGTATTAATTTCATTAATTGAATTTAAAAAGCGTTTTAAAAAAATGATTACTCTATAGAAAATATGTTGCTCAGATAGGGAAAATATTGAAATAATAATAGTATTAGCCAACTTTCATTTAGCACCTTAAGTTTTGTCATGTGCTTTATGTCCATTATTTCATTTGATACAACCTTGTGAAGTAGGTGCAGGTGTCACTATCCTCATTTTACAGGTGAGGATATAAACCAGAGCTGGGAGGAGTTAAATGCCTTTCCCAGAGTCAAGCTGCTATTCATTTTCTTAGGTGGAATTCAAACACAAGTCCATACTACATCCAGCATTCTGTCATCTGCTATTAACTAGCTAAGGAAAAAAAGTCATCATTCATCTTTTCTAGGCCTCACCTTCCTCTTTTCTAATATGAGGAAATAGAATTAAATTATTTCGGTGATCTCAAAGTTCTAACCTTTGTTTCAAGCTCCAGGCCTGAATCTGCAGTTTTCTGCAGGGCATCTCTACCTTCTTTTTAAAAAGTATCTTGAAAAGGGAATTCTATAACTCCATTTTGAACCTTTCCTTTTTTGTGTCCTTTCTCGTGTCTAACCTATATCTTTCCTCTTGAAATTTAAAGATTTAAAACTTTCATCAGTCTTTTCTATCTCCATATATCTCCAATTCTTTTATGTGTTTTGACTGGGAGCCACGAGTCTTGGATATCCTTCCCAAGCTCTACCACAGACTTGCTGTGTGGCTACACTTAGGTCATACACTGAACTTTGGTGTTACCCACAAGTGTTTCACTTCCCTCATTAGAAACCCAGCTGACCATTATTTCCTGTCATTCCATATTTTCTAATGTTTCACTCCTCTTAAACTTATTCTAAGATCTCCATTACTTCTATTCCTCAGTACTTTCTCAGGCCGTCATGCCTGCTCTAATGTCCATTTCCTGTCTCTCTAATAGTTAATCATTCCAATTCTATACTGTCCACAGCTTTTGAGTCCCTTGCAAACTTATCATATAGCTGCTCTTCTCTTTTCAAACCTGAATCCTTTTCTCTAACTGCTGAAAACATCTGAATGTCTCACAAATTTGTTGACTAGATAAATTTCAAATTCATATTACCCAACCTCAACTGAATCTTCATTGCACCAAGGCAATCTTTTCATTTTTTCCTAATTGATTCCTAATTTCATTCCCCATAGGAGCCATTTCAAACTTTCTTTTCCCTCCTCAAATTTTGCATTTTTACCCAATCCTCTGTCCCTCTCATCTGAGGGCATTGTCTTGCTCTTTACTAAGAAAATTGAAGTCATTCATTGTGAGTTCCCCTTTCTTCCAATTCCATTCTTCTCAAAATTCCTTGGCATGATTTCTCACAAAGAAATAGCCCCTCTCCTTGCCAAGGCAACCTTCTCTACAAAATATACGTAATCTTTCTTCTCTTATTCTCCAGTTGGTTGCAACTCCTTTCTCAAATCTTATACCTGTCTTTACCAACTAGGTCTTTTCCTACTGCCTGATTCACTCATGTCCATCTCAACCATCCTTCAAAAAAACATAAGCTTGCAAGACACTATCATCCCCTAAAGCTATCATCCTGTATTTCTTTTGCCTTTCTCAACTAATTACAAAAAGCTACCTCTACTTCCTGTCTTCAATACTTTTGTAATGTGGCTTCTAATCTCATCACTCACCAAAACTGCTGTCACTAAAATTATTATGATCTCTTAATTTCTAAATTTGGTGTTCTTTTCTCAGTCCTAATCCTTCTCAATCTGTGTGCTGCATTTGAAACTGCTGACCACTGTCTCCTACTATATATTCTCTCTTTTGAATTTTTGTGCCACTTATTTCTCTTGGTTTTCCTCCCATCTGTCTGACCATTTCTCAGTCTTATTGTGTTCCTTATAATTCTGTCCAAGTTCCTTTTTTCCTATTCCCTCTAAAAACACACACTCTCAGTAACTTCAGCTTTAGTGGGTTTAACTTTTCTTTCTTGGCAAAAGTTTCCCAAACCTATATATCTAATCCCAGTTTCTGTTCTGAGCTTTATTCTCAGATCACCAATTGCCTATTAGACATTTCAGGATGTCTGGAGACATCTTAAAATCAACATGTCCAAAAATGAATTCACTGTCATTCCACCAGTATCCTCTAGTCTTCTAAATATTCCTGTTTATGTTAAAGACATCACTATTCTTCTTGGGCAGCTTGATGGCATAATGGATAGAATGCTGAGCCTGGAATCAGGAAGACCAGTGTTCAAATCCAGCCTCAGACAATTAGCTGTGTAATTCTAAAATCATATACCCCTGTTTGCCTCTGTTTCCTCATCTGTAAAATGATCTGGAGAAGGAAATAGTAAACCACTCCAGTATCTCTGCCAAGAAAACTAAATGGAGTAATGAAGAGTCTGACATAACTGAAATGACTGAACAACAACACTATCCTTCTGTGTCTCAGCTTAGAAGCCTTCTCATTATCCTGTGCTTTCCCTTACTCCACATATTAAACATTTGCCAAATCTTGCTGTTTCTACCTTCACAACATTTTTACTACTCGGAGATAATTGATTCTACTGTTTTGTGAAAACAATTTTCAGGAGGTGAACAATATGAGGATATCTTAGATTTAATATTGGCAGTGTTAACATCAACAAAACCTTTTTTATCATTCTGTGATTGAAGAAGAAGAATATGTTTATCAACTTCAATTTGAAAAATTCAATCCTTCCCCTCATCGGCTCTCACCATTCACACAGCTACCACTGTAATTTAGATTTCTCACATGGATTATTTAGATTATTTCATAAGTCTTGGTTAGTCTAACTGCCTCTGTTCTCTGGTTGCTCCTACACACTGCTTATCAAAGTAATTTCCCTTACATCCCAGTCTGTCAATGTCATTCTCCTAATCAATAAACATCTGTGGCCTCCTATTGCCTTTAGGATAAAATATTCATTTCTTGGTTTAGATTTTAGAACCCTTTGTAGCCCTGTTCTGCAATTTCTATTTCTAGCCTCACTACGCATTACTCTCCCTCACACACACACTCTCTAATTTCTGTGTCTTTGCCCTGGCCATGCTCCGTTCCTGGAATTCTCAGGCACCAGCTTCTGCATGAAGCCTTTTTTGAACCTTCAAAAGCCATTGTTTCCCTTTCAAACTACCTTGTATTTGAATACATTGTGTATGTTTGAAATGTGTTGGTATATGCAGATTACTTGACCAGGATTGATTGTAACGTGTTCAAGTGTTCTACTTTGTCTGTATCATGCTCTAGGCCTGGTCTGAAAGGCTTCAGACCTGATTGACTGATACTTCTCAATATGACTGCTATATTTTATAAAACCAAGGTTTATTTGAATATTTTATCACAGGGAAAGGAAGGCGGGCTAAGGGAAGTTTCCCTAAATTCTCTTCCCACCAATCTGAGATCCCCGCAGATCTTTTCTTCTGGTCATGATGCTGTTTACTTCTACTCTGACTGCCTTTGAACCCCAAAACCCTATCTACCTTCCTGACTATTGGCCCCCTAAAATAGTATTGGTAGACAAAATATAGTTCAGGTTGGTTTGATAGGGTGAAGGTGAATGGCAGAGTCACCCTAAAGAGTCCAGTCAAATGGCTGCAGCTTCACTCGCTGACAGACAGATCTTGGCTCAGGTTGACTTCTTCTAAATAAATATGATGGAAAAGTAGGCAACTGGAACACAGGAACAAGGTTAGAGGGAACTGATGAAACTCAGGTGAATAAACCTTTATATTGGAGACTGGATAGATGATGGGAGAAGTCTCAGATTCAGGGTCATGGCTTCCAATAGAAAGTCCCTTATTTCCCCTGGCAGGAAGTGCTCTCTCCCAGCTCCTCAAGAGACCTCAGGAACAACTTTCCCTCAAAGAACTCTGTTTGTCCTTAAATAGGTTCCTGACACTCTTTAGAACCTTTTCCCTCTGTGTTCCAAGCATGATCCAGCCTTGATTTGCATCTGCCTTCTGCAAACTCTCTTATCTGTCTTTTCCCTCTTACAGTGTTAATTTTATATTTATACTCTATGCATTTATATTTTTCTTATATTTGCCATTAGAATTAGAGTTCTTTGTGAGTACTGTTTTCTTTTTTTACCCTTGTATTCCATCAGCACCTAACATGTTAACTGGCCTCAGACCAAGTTATCTAGCCTTTTGTCACTTTAATTTCTTTATTGGTAAAATGGGAAGGGATTGGGCTAGACAATCTGTCATTCCATTTACTTTTCTTTAAAAATGATTGATATCATGAAGATGAAGTATCATAGAAATTAATCTTTGTTCCTCAGTCGTATTGATCCCTCCTTTCCATGTTCTAGGACTATGTTGTGAATGTCACAGAAGAATTCTTGGAGTTTATTTCAGAAGGAGCTCTAGCAATTGAAGTGTGGGGTCACAGGTGTACAGGAAATGGAAGTTCCATCTGGGAAGTTGATTCTCTTCATGCTACAACAAGAACACTCCAGGATAGGTTTGTGCCTGGCAGTAAACCAAGGCTCGGGAGGGGGCTGACAGTCTCACAGGGGCATCTTGTTGTGTTGGTAAGCACAGCATGTCCCCAGTGTTTGAGTGCTAAAAGCATCATTTGACTGATATTTGTCCTTGTAGATGGAATGAAGTAACTCGAAGAATTGAAATGTGGATTTCCATACTTGAACTTAATGAGATGGGTGAATATGCTGCAGTGGAACTTCATCAGGCGAAAGATGTGAATACAGGGGGTGTCTTTCAGCTGAGACAGGTATTGTACCGGGATTTCCTCCCCATCCAGTGTATTTCTCTGTGTATTGCCTTGACTTTCTGGACAGTTTCAGACCTCCACATTTCTCTCTGTCTTTTTTTCCTTCCCTGCCTCTCCTTCTTTCCTTCCCTTCTCTCCTCCCATTCTTTATCCCTTTTCTTCTCCTCATCACCACCCTCTATTTCTTATTCTATATAGGGTCATTCCCGTAGAGTCCAGGTAACAGTGAAGCCTGTGCAGCACTCTGGGACATTGCCACTTATGGTGGAAGCCATTCTGTCTGTCTCTATTGGCTGTGTAACTGCGAGATCTACCAAGCTCCAAAGGGGATTGGATAGCTACCAGGTAAGGAAACAGTTTGAAATGAGATATTTAAAGGGGCCTGGATCGTTGAGAGTAAAAAGCTGTGGTTAGAGAATTTTAATGACAGTTTGTTTGGGAATGAGATCAATCCTCAAAACAGTTTGTCTACTCAAAATTCAGACTTGTTTATAGTCTCCATTTCCAACTTTTAGAACATTGCTAGTGTTCACAATACTATGATTATATAATGTAGAATATCTCTCTTATTATGAGTGGTTCTTTTAAAAATGTCTCAGATTATGTTAGATATTAAACTTTATTACCTCGCTCTAGCACCTATTTATCCATCTTCTAAGACTGTTTCAGTTTTTGACCTAATTAGCTAGCTGTATGCAGCTGTAGCAAAAGAACCTAAAGATGAACTCAAGGTCTTTTCTGTCTAATAAGTCTGAGTGTGGTAAAGGCCAATACAAAAATAAAATCTTAAGAAGCAATAATCAGAAATAGTGGCTTCTTTTTTTCTTAGTATTTAAATCATTCCATAAGAAAAAGTAGATTATTAATAAATGGTTCCTGTCAGACCTGGAAGAGGTGATGTATTTCACCAAAAAACTATTTAACTACTCCAGAATGACTCCTCTTAATACCCAAGTATCATTTCAATACAAATGATTCAGAGTATTAAATCCTCTTGTTTGGATACATGTGCATCTTCCCAACTCCAGGAGCCAGGGATAGGAGAAAAGTATTTTTCTCTTCTGTTCTCTGGCTCCTCCAATAAAATTTGGGCTTAAGCCCAGCCACTTCTATTTGTCATCTGACTCAGCCAAGCTCAAAGTTGCATAGCAGCCAAACAAAAACTTTTCTGCAGACCAAATATAAGTATGTTGAAAATCTGGCTCTGAATAAGTCTTGTTGAACGGAGAGTACTGTTAAAACAGCTGTGCTCCTATCAGCCCATTCTTCTGTACCCTCCAACTGAACTTTCACTCAGGTTTGCAAGGCTTGGTGAATGTAATCATGGAATAGCTAAGAACCCTGGAAGATGACCCTCACCTCCACCCTCTTAAAGCATAAAAAGTTTCCCATCCACTCTAGGATTTACAGCAGCCTGCTCTCTGCCTCTGAAAATTAGAAGGGAGTTCAAAGTTTTGTCATTCTAATTCTGCCTAACTTGCTAATTACTTTTTAACCTCAGACAAACAATGGAAATCCTAAGACTCGGGTCCACAACTAATAAATAAAGTCAACTAGCTTAAATTCCTATTGCACATGTTAGAAGAATCTACTAGATCTTTTTCCTCAAATGTATCTTACATTTTTATCTAAACTAGATTTCATCAAAATAAAGCTCTGTTTAAGAGCCAGTTGCTGAGTCAGACTGACATGCCTGACCTTGTCATTTTTCAGGAATATAGTTGTATACAAAGGAATATAGTTGTATACAAAGGAATATAGTTGTATACAAAGTCTACAGTATAATTGTTTATTCATATGTATATTTATACACACATATTTATGATGTGAAATATAATGATATTGTATCGATCTCTCTCTGTTCCTTAATTATAACCCAATAGCTTTTTGGTAGTTCAATAATTAGCTCATAAGGATGTCCTAAGTAAAAGAATAACCAAAATATTCAACTGGGGGACCTTAATAAATATACAAGAAGAACCTAGTTCCCAACTTTAAGCCAGATATAGATATAGTATAGTATAGTATATATAGTATAATTGTTCAGTCATGTTCAGCTATTGTATAGTATATAGTATAATTATGCAGTGTGTTCAAATCCTCATGACCATTTAAGTGACTGGCCTAGGACCATACAGATAGTTAAGTGTCTAATGCCAGATTTGAACTCAAGATGAGTCTTCTTGACTCTGGGTCCAGTGCTTTATCCACTGTGCCTATAAGCTGCCCCTAAAAGTATAGTATCTACTGACAGTCCCTGACAATGGTCCGTCAACTAGACCTTTTTTTTTTTAATTTGTTTTTTAAAAAGACATGTAGCATGGTACAGTGGGGAAAATGTTGGATTTGGAGTCAGAAGACCTGAGTTTTAAGACTGCCTTCTGGCACTTACTACCTCTGTAACTTTGGACAAAGGAGTTATTAGCTTCTCTAAGCTATGGTCCTGACTATGAAGTGATGACGGTTAGACAAGACAGTCTATAAGGTCCCTGCAGTCCCTTCCAGTTCTAAGTCTAGAATCCTGTTAATCCATGCCATACCTATTTCACATTTGTAGTTAATGGCAACTTTTAGTGTTTAGAAGCAAATTGGTAGACTAAACAAATAAATACAAAAGTGCAAGAGGTTCTGATATAATATGAAATATCCATTTAAAAGGAACAATATGTACAAAGAATTGTAATTGTATCTATGAAAGTAAACTCATTATAATCTAGAGACAGATGAATGAACTAAGTTGAAATAATGGTGTTTTTAAAAAATTAAAAGTAGACTCTAATCTTACAAAAGATAAATGTTTACATTCCTTTTAAAAGATATAAAGGGGAAAAAAGATAAAACACTGGTGTATTTAAATGGATGATAACAATGTGTCTAAAAATAGCCTTATGGCTCATCATAAACAGCAGAGAACTGAAGTTAGGGAGTTATGTGTATTAATAATGGCCCAGACGTCAGATCCATTGAGAGAATGATTGTGTTTTCCTCACATTTTCTTAAATTCATACAGGGAATAGTCCTAATAAGCTTCTTTAAATGTGCCAGGGGGGGCAGCAGAGCTGAAGACTGGCTATGCTTACAGTCATTACATCACGAATTCAAGTGTTCTAGGTTGATAATCTATACATTTTTTGAATAATGGAAATTGGCAAATACCCCAGATATATGCAATTCATAATTTCACTTTGTGTCATAGACCTAAATTTGAACTTAGGCCAGCTATTGTTCTGTACAGTTTAAAACTGAAAAATTCTGAATATTAAAGCAAAATGAAACGTTTATAAATTTGTCTTGTTTTTTTTTTTTAAACCCTTACCTTCCGTCTTGGAGTCAATACTGTGTATTGGCTCCAAGGCAGAAGAGTGGTAAGGGCTAGGCAATGGGGGTTAAGTGACTTGCCCAGGGTCATACAGCTAGGAAGTGTCTGAGGCCAGATTTGAACCTAGGACCTCCCGTCTCTAGGCCTGGCTCTCAATCCACTGAGCTACCCAGTTGCCCCCAATTTGTCTTGTTTTTGACTCCCAATTCTGAGTACTATTTGGTATTCCACTCTAATGATTGTATGTTTTATTCTAATGAAGTCCAAAACCTTTCAGTTAAAGAGATGATTCTTATAATGTTGCCTAGTCACTGCATTGTTATCTATAATGTTATGTCAGGAATTTGAGACATGTTGCTGATTATGATTGGAAACAGACGGCGCCATCTATTCCCAATAATGATGTATGCTTGTATTTAAATCAGATTTAAACCTTGAATTTGTAGAATGCTTTATACATTTTACTATCAGTTGATAACTTTGTATTAAAGTCTTAACTAAACCAATGTACTAAAGCCCTAGCACACAGGGATCTGTTCCTTCCAGGAATTCCTTGCCAGGACAGTTTAATGCTTAATTCTTTCATCACCCTAAATTCCATTAGTAATTGTACTAAAATGATCAAATTCACCGAGTGCTATTTCATCACTGTGAAAATATATGTAGATCTATAAAAATGTGTATTTAAGATGAAGATTTCCCTTCCATGAGTGCTGTTTGAGAAAAATGCATGTCCTTTGTGTTTATTTCCTACCAGAGAGATGATGAGGATGGTGATGATATGGATAGTTATCAGGTATTGCTGCTGCTGTCAATCCTGTGGCATGGGGCACAGCTAATGCTAATTGCCAAAATTGAAAAATAGAGGGTAGGGAGGAGGAGGAACATCAAAACAAGGAAGGGCAACTCTTTTGTGGTGGTGATTATGCTTTAATTCAAAGATATGATGATATTGTATGATCTCTCTATCTGTTCCTTAATTATAACCCAACAGCATTTTTTTATAGTTCAATAATTAGCTCATAAGGATGTCTTAAATAAATGAATAATCAAAATATTCAACATGGAGACCTTAAAAAACATACAGTAAGGACCTAGTTACCAACTGTAAGCTATTTTTATATTTTCTGACACGTTAAATTTTTCCAGAGACAGCATGGCATATAAGAGGTAATATGATATAATGGAGAGCATTTTGCAGTTGAAATTAGAGGAACTGGATTCAAGTGCCAGGTTTGCTATTTACACCTAAGGTGCCCTTAGACAAGTCACCTAATCTCACTCTGGGAACTGTGTCCTCATTTGTTAAATGAAGAATTGAAATAGAGGACCTCTGTTCTAACTTTAAATCAATGTATTATGATAGAAAGAAGATTTGCAGTCAGAGATCCTGAACTAGAATTCCATCTCTCCCACTTGACCTTGTCCATTCACTATACTTCATTTTGGACTTCCGTTTTTTCATGCATAAAATGAGGAAATTGGACTAAATGGTCTCTAAGGGCCCTTATCAGTCTGAAAACTGAAATATTCTTAGGTGAAGCACCGTATTTAGGTAGGATGACTGAAAATGTTTGAGTTTTTTGTTTTGTTTAGCTTTTTAATTATTCTTTACATTTAGAAATAGATTAAATTCCTATGCCATGTCGATTTTTAGGCATAGTCATTTCTAATATGGAGAGAAGGGGAAGGAAAAAATGGTACATTCATGCAGTAGAAAATTTTGTGAAATTTTATCCTGCTAATAATCTGTCAATTGGCTTGATGTTTTATGTAGGGTGATATTAGTAGTCAAGAGAGGCAAACTAAAATGAAGGTGTCTGATTTTTGATCCCAGCCATCCTCCAAAAATATACGTAACCTATCACAAGCTGTTTGACCTCTATGCACCTCTCTGCCTATAAAGCTTAAGTCTTCAGATGACTTGTGTGGTCTTGCAGTGCAGAATTCTATGAAATAGAATAGTACTTGACCAGGGAGAAGACCAGTTCAGTGAGGCAATTGTTAGGGGGGGTTTGGGTTTGTTTTGTTTTCTTTGTATTCATTTCTCCCCAACCACATAGTTTATCAAAGAAAAAAAAAACAGGAAAGACAACAAAAGTTTAGAAAAAATGGAAACCTCCCCTTCAATTTTCACACTTGCTCTAGTGCCATTTACTAACTTTCTGCGGCTGTTTGTGTGCTTCCTGCCACCTCACATCACAGCGAACAGTCAACCTGACATTCCTGTGATTTCTTAAAGCATGACTGACTGCATGTTGGGTTTTTGCATGGGAAATTTTTTGTTTGTCCTCTTGATGGTTATTGGAAATAAAAAATCTTTTCATCAAGTTTGAAGAACTCCCTGTTACCCTATTTCTTATGTTCCAGAGATCACATGGCCATTGAACTATGAAAATGCCTGTCTTTTTCTATTTCATATGCTACTATATGTGTAATTTGGGCTCTGTTCATGGGGTCCTTCTGCTTAGAATTTAAATCCTTCAAATGAACAGCTTAATTATAAAACACTCCCTTCTACTATACCCTTCCCCAAAAGCATGGAAAATCATCCAGCATCTGGTGAAATTTGAATTCTTTTTGTTTTTTAGTAAAATTGTCCTGATCAGGAAAGAGGGGACTCTGATTTCCGAGTATTGGGAGCTTTGATCAGCATGTGGTGTTACTGAAGGGTTCTTGCTCTTACATTAATTACTAAGCTCTGTTCAATGGCCCTTTCTAATGAAGAATTTTCAGATCAATTTAAATGTTCTTAAATAACAAAAAGAGACGCTAGTTGATTGTATAATCTACAGGAAAATGCTTCCCTCCCTATCTTTAGGAAGAAGATTTAAACTTCGTGAGAGAGAGATGGTCTGATGCACTCATTAAACGTAGAGAGTATTTGGATGAACAGATTAAAAAAGTTAGCAATAAAAAAGGTATGTGGGATGTAAGCTCTGAGAGATTCTTTTCATCTTGAAGATTCCTTGAGGGCCAGACAATTGCTCTTTTCCACTGCTTTATCATAGTATTTTAATTTCTTTATTTTTTAATTACTGTAGAACCTGAAAAGTCCCTCATTAGCAGTTTCAGTTAAGATAAAGAAAATATAAAAGCCTCACAAAACTTGAGTTAAATATTAAACTCCAACTGTTTTTTAATGAATGCAAGATAATAGACAGAGGTATGATTTCATTAGGATAGGGAACTCTTGGATGAGGAAATCTCTACCAAGGTGCATGACAATACCTCCGCTGCAAACTGATAATCTTAAAGCAGAGCTTCTTAATTTTTTTGTCACAGAACCCTTGGCCAGTCTGCTGAAACTTCTAGACCTCTCCTCAGTATTCTATTCTTACATGTATAAAATATCTAGAATTACAAAGGAAAATAATTATATTGGATGAGTTTTCAAAATGTTTTTTAAAACAAGATTACAACCTTCAAGCCTAAAGGCTACCTGGCCAGCAAAATCCCCAAGTAGGGCCCAGACCAGATTAAAATGTAATTGGGCAATGTTTAACAAAATAAATATTTGTATAAATACAATATAAATACAAAATAAAGATTCATACAAAATACATAGAGATGATAATATAACAGGTCAACTAAGTGACAGTAGATAGAATGCCAAGTCTAATGTCAGAAAGATTCATCTTCCTGAATTCAAACCTAGCCTCAGACATTCACTAGCTGTGCAACCCTGGATGAGTCACTTCACCTGTTTGCTTCAGTTTCCTCATCTATTAGCTGGAGTAGGAAATGTCCAATATCATTGCCAGGAAAACCCCAAATGGGGCCTCTTAGAGTCAAACACAACTGAAAATTGACTAAACAACTAAAAACACAAAATAACACTGTATTGTGTTAGTTTGTGATTTTCTAAAAATCAATATATAGCCTGTAGGGATCTGTTTCCATTTGAATTTGACACCACTGGCCTAGAGCACTAAGCAGTTAAGTCAAGTGCTCTGAGTCATATAAGCCAATATCTGTCTGAAGTGAGACTTGGACTCAGGTCTTTCTGGCTCCAAGGCCACCTTAGTTTTCCACTATTCTAAAGCTCTAACAGGCATGGTAAAGAAGGAAGTCAGGAATGAGAGTAAGGGGGAAAGTCCAGAGAAGAAAGAAGAATGAGCATTGTTGACCTGGGCACTTTATTTGAATAGCAGCTTTCTTTAGGAACTGAACAGTCAGAGAAAAGAACCACAGCAGTAGAATGATCTTCCAGGGTGAGAAGACAGCTAGTTCGTTGTGGGGGGTTAGTGGGAAACTAGAGTACGGAGCAGAACCTAGAAAAGAATGAAGGAGCAAATAAGGCTGGCCAGGGCCCTTTCCTTCACAATGGAACATATGAGGAACAACAGACTAATCAGAAGACTAGAAACCATGGGGAGGCATCTAAATTGGATTTTAATGGAAGAAATGGCAATATTGTAGCCTGGGGGAAGCCTGGATTTGGGGCAAAGAATGTGGGGTAAAATCTGAGTTTTCATGTGCATCTTTAGGTGCATTCATGTGCATTATGCATCTCTGTGCATTAGATCAATGCATGTGCCTTCCTGAGGCTTTGGTTCCTCATCCCTGTTAAGAGATGTCATCCACAGGTCCTTATTGCTCTCGGTCCTATAATTCTATAAGCAAATAAGCAAACCCTGGAAATAATAAGCAAAATTCTCCCTCCGTCTTTTCTCCTCTCCCAATCCACAGTGAAACTAATTCATTCTTGAATGTTTGTCATATTTACTAATGAAAGCTAACTGGTTGGCTTTATTGACTATAAGCCTTAGGACTAAATTGAATAGTTGGATGGGAGAATCACATAGTATCTCAGATCTAAAATTTCTCATGAAAGGAGAGAATAAGCATTGCAATGTGCCAGGCACTATGCTAAGTGCTTTATAAATATTATCTCATTTGATCCTCACAGTCCTCCAGGGTAGATTCTGTTGTTATCCCCATTTTTAAATTGAAGAAACTGAGGTAAATAGGGGTTAAATGACTTGCCCAGGGTCACACAGCTAGGAAGTGTCTGAAGCCAAATTTGAACTCAGGAAGATGATTCTTCCTGACTCCAGCCCTGGCACTCCCTATCCACTTCACTTCTTGCTGCTTGTTAAGGTATTAGGAAATCTAATTGGTTTGAGGAGAGAGAATTATAATTTTTAAAAATATTAATCCTAATTATTTCATTTTACATTAGGCAGTTTTGTATCTTTTCTAACTTCACCTTTGAAATAAAGAAGCTCATACTCAAGGCTAAATTATTTGCAAGGATCACTGAAAATTCAACTCTATTTTAAATGATAAAAAATTATTTATTTCTTCCCTCAATTGCTTTCTGTTGCCACTCATCCTTTCATCTTCTGCTGCAGAAAAAACAGATGATGACCTAGAACGGGAAGCTCGACTTGTTGAGCAGTGGGTAGGCTTGACAGAAGAGAGGAATGCTGTGCTGGTTCCTGCTCCAGGCAGTGGGATTCCTGGCGCTCCTGCAGACTGGTAAGCACTAGAAAACACCTTTTTGACCCATCCTTAGCCACATAGGGACGTATTATTCCTTTGATTTCTCCCTGACTTTAGTCTGTTCTCCCCTGATGAAAGCTAATGTCTTCTCCAAAAAGAGAAGACACTCTTTCTAGTCCCACATTTTCCTATCCTTCCTCCATTCCTATCTGACCTGTTTTTGGATCCCTTAAGAGGGCATGTAAGTGGAGCACGGGGTTAGAGTTAGGAACATCTGAGTTCAAATCCACTTCAGATACCTACTAGCTCTGCAACTCTGATGAAATCACTTAACCTCTGTCTACCTCAGTCTTCCCAACTTTAAAAAACAGGATAATTATAATACCTCTCAGAGTAGTTATAAGAATCCAGTGAGATATTTGTAAAGTGCTTGGGCACATAGTATGTGCTTTAATAAATGTTTCTTTCCTTCTTTCTACAAGTACATTAACACATTTTAGAAAGATTCCAGATAGCTAAATGCGACTTGTTTTGTATATGAAAGTTGTTAGTTCTCTGGGATTGCATATCCTATATGAACAAGGTGGCTAAGATATTTGATTATGACCCCAAATCCTGAATTATCTTACTATCCGATAATTGTTTCCTTCTTTCTACACATTCCTTCTTTTCTATACATTATGACTTCCCCTTTTGGGATTTTGTTCTTTTACAACATACAGAACAGATTGTTTTTACATTAATATTCCATTGTAATAAAAATTTGTTATTGGCCTTAGGACCCCACCTGCTGGAATGGAAACCCACATACCTGTTCTTTTCCTTGATTTAAATGGTAAGTAGATATTAGAACTAAATCTCCAACAGTTTGTTTCAGGTTTCAGAGCCTAACAGTTTTGATCCATAAGTCAATAAATTAAGATAAGGGGAAAGAAGAAAAGGTAAATTCAATATTTTTACAAAATTAGTCACATAAGTGTTTTACTGAATAAACTTGAAAAATATGTATGTAAGTGTGGTTTTTGCATGGATAGGGAAGGGATAGAGATTAGAACTATGGTTTTCTGGTATAGGGAACTCTGATGAGGAAACTCGACGCATGTAGGCAGTTTGGAACCTTTTTTGCCAGATGTAGTCTCAGAGTTGCCTATAGCACTAAGAGGTTAATTAATTTGCCTGAAATCATACAGCCAGTATGTACCAGAAGCAGGTCTTGAATCCTAGTCTTCCTGGCTCTGAAGCTAGTTTTTTGTTTATTTTATCATGCTGATTCTTGAAAGAATTTCTTCTACTTAAGTTACAAGCATGACTGACATGAAGAATATGTTAGAAACCTAGGATAAGCTTACCTTAATAAATATATAAAAGAGTTAAACAGGATCATTTTGTATCTAGTAATAGTATTTCATTCTATGAGAAAAAGCATCCATTTCATAATGTATCTCACAAAAATGTTTTATTTTCAACATCCAAAATAGTATATTTTTTAAAGTATACCCAGCCATGATGTGACTTCTCTAACTCTTAAACTAATAATAATTAAACTGTAGATTGAATAATATTAATACTCCCACATCTCACCTTGATGAAAGAATGAATTAACTAGAACTACATTTTTTAAAATAACTCAGTCTTCAACTTGGGGGGAAAGAATAATAAAAAGAATTTTAATTCATTATGCTTATGTCAGAAAAATGGGTCATTTTCCATTTTCTTTTTGTTTGTTTTAAAACTAATTTTTTTTAAACTTTTTCTATGTGCCACGGATTTTATTAGCGGATGACCTCAGTGCCAATGAACAGCTTGTAGGTCCTCATGCATCGGGTGTTAACTCTATACTACCTAAGGAGCACGGGAGTCAGTTCTTCTATCTGCCAATCATAAAGCATAGTGATGATGAGGTAATTGACTGCCCAACATTCTTTGAGTTGCTTTGGATTAGTGAATGATGTCATGACGTCCTATAACCATGTGAAATGGTATTCAGCCTTAGTGGGAGGAAAGCTCTAGTTCACTGAATTTCAGTGAAATTTCCTTGCTTATTTGCATTTATTCTGGGGTCACTTCATTACAAATGACTTTGTTTCTTATTTCCCTCCTGTTCTTCTCTTTTTCCTGTTTCTCCCCGCAGGTTTCTGCCACTGCCTCTTGGGATTCCTCTGTACATGATTCGGTGCACTTGAACAGGGTTACCCCACAGAATGAAAGGATTTACTTGATAGTAAAGACCACAGTCCAGCTCAGTCATCCTGCTGCTATGGAGTTGGTATTACGAAAAAGGATTGCAGCCAATGTTTACAATAAACAGGTAATGCAGGGCTCTTTTACCCATGTGTCCCGTCCCCTCCTCCCCCCCCCTGAAAAAAAAGCTTCTTTTCTTTATGCTTGTGACCTTAATCCTTTTCATTTCTTTAGAGCTACAAAATAATTCAGTTTTAAATATATATTTTAAAATATATAATATTTCTATATAAAATTTCTCTAATTATTATATAGTTTATATTTAAATAAAAATATTTTAAAACACTATATTTTTAGTGATTATGGTTTTTCTGGTGTATGTGGTTCATAATATAAAGACAAAATTGAAATAGTCCTTTCCCTCAAAGAACTTTTAATCTAGCCTGTTGAAGCAATGTTTACAACATAGACAAAAGAGATAACAAGATCTTTTGGAAGATATGGTGTCGGGGAATCTAGGAAGGATTCATGTAGAAGATGACACTGAGCTGAGACTTGAAGAAGGGATTTTAAGAAGCAGAGATGGGGCATGATTCAGACATTTACCCAGCTACCTCTGCAGTCCAGGCCCACATTACCTCTCACCTTGATTATTGCAGTGGCCTTCTACTTGGTCTGCCTGCTCTTAAGTCTCTCCCTACCCCAGCCATCCTTTATATAGCTGACAAAGTGATTTTCTTGACTTGCAAAATTGACCATGTCACTCATCTATTAATTAAACTCCAGTCGCTCTGTTGGCTCTAGAATAAAATATAAACACTATAAACGTCTTGGCTTAGCTTCTAATGGCTTTTACAAGCTGGCTACAACCTATCTTTCTAGGCTAATTAACATTATTCCCACTCTGCAGTCCAAGCCAGGTTGACCCTCACTGTCTTCCTGATACGAGGGGTTCCATCTCCTGCCTTTAGACACCAGAAGCTGCTGGTGGCACCGTGGATACATTGCTGAGCCTGGAATCAGGAATACCCAAGTTCAAATATGGCATCAGATACTTATTAGCTGTCTGAACCTTGGCAGGGCATTCTCTACCTCCATTTCCTCAACTACAAAATAGGAACTGGTAGGACCTGAGTTCAAATCTAGCAACTGATACTTACTAGGTGTGTGACTTTGAACAAATCATTTTTAACTTCTCTTTGCCTTAATCCACTGGGGTATCTTTGCCAAGAAATCCCCATGGACCGTACTATCCATGGAGTAACAAAAAGTCAGACACAACTGAACCACAGAACAGGAATAATCCTAGCAACCATCTCTCAGAGTTGTAGTCAGGATCAAATGAGATGATATTTGTAATACACTCAGCACAGTGCCTGAGATGCTCTCTATGCTTATTTCCTTCCACTATGACCCATGCTCTGGCTCTTTCCCATGCCTGTAATGTACTCCCTCCTGCCTCATAGAATCCCACTCTTTCTTCAAAACTTAAGCAGTACCTTCTCCATGAAACCATTCCTGATTCTTTCCTTTGGACTAAAGGAAAACAAGTATTTATTAAACACCTGCTTTGTGTCGGGCACTGCAATACATGCTTTACAGTTATCTCATTTAATTCCCACAGCAACTCAACAACCCTAAGAGGTAGGTGCTATTATTATCCCCATTTTACAGATACTGAAATCAAGGCAGACAGAGCCCAAGTGACTTGCCTGGAAACACACAGCTAGTTGGTGTGTGAGACTAGATTTGAACTTGGTCTTCCTGATGCCAGGCTCAGCTCTCTATCTACTACTGAACTCTCTCTCTGCTCTCCCTCTCTCTTTCTCTTTTCCCCTCACCTTTCTCCCCCTCCTTCTCTCTCCTGTATTTTTCATTTCATTTTATTTACATTTATTATCTTTATATACTTATATATGTTCTTGTGGTTCCTCCCAAAAGAACGTAAGATCTTCTCATGGAAATGTTACTTCATTCATTTTATTTCTAGAACTCAGCACAGTGCCTGGCATATAGCAATCAATTCTGATTGATTGATTGACAGCCGATGCAAAGGCATGGGCCCAGGAGATGGAGTGCCATATGTGAAAACGGAAGATTATTTGGGCTAGACCATAGTATATATACGCATGATGGGAGTCATCTATAATAAGGCTAGAAAGTTAAGTTAGGGACCATATTTATGAAGAGTTTTAAATGCCAACTAGATGAATTTATCTTTTCTCCTTGAGGTAATTGGTTAAAACCCACCTAAGGAAATTACTTGGGCAGCTGTGTGGAGGATAGATCAGAGGTAGGAGGTTCTCCAGATAGGAGCATCAGGTAGGAAACTCTTGTCCAGCTAAGAGATGAGAGCTTGAACTGAGCTATGTCAGGGTGATGATGATAATAAGCGTAGCTTACAGGGGTAGGGCTCAATCGTTTTCAAACTGCTTCTTCCCCTCCCTTCCTTCCCCTTTGATTCATTATATTCTCATAACAATAGCTAAAGTACACAGAGGAGATAGTTTATTATCTCCTTTAAGAAAAGGAGGGGAAAATGAGGCACAAAAATATTTAAATGCTTTGATTAAAGTGACAGAATAAGTCAGTGATGACATCAGGACAAGAACTCAGGTGTCCTGACTGCAAATAATTTAAGCATACATTCCATTCCTACCTCTAACCCTTTCTCAAAGATGCCATCAAAATTGTTAAGTTGGCATATTTTCTTTTCTGCATACCCCTCTCTTGGTGGCTCCTGCCACTCAAGTTGTTATAAGAATCAAAATGAAATAATATATGCAAAGTGCTTTGGAAATGTTAAAGTGCTATGTAAATGTGAGTTATTATTATTATTGGCAATAAAAAATTATGGGTCTACCAATGGAATTGTGTGTCTGATATGGGAGAGTCCTGACGGAGGGAAGGGAAAGAACATGATTTTTGTAAACCTAGAAAAATGCTCTAAATTAATTAAATAAAAAATTTTTTTAAAAGTGATGGGTCCAAAAGCTAAGCAGCAAAAGCAAAGGAAGGAGATTAAACTAAACAACAAAATGTCTAAAAGAACGCATTAGTTTGATAACTTGTGAATCATTTAGTGAGTTGTCTATTGCTAACCTTATTGTTTATCAAAATTGACCAAAGAGCATCATTTTAGTATTTTCAATTTTGATTTTATAAGTATTAAAGAAATTACCATTGGAAATGCCTTTAAAACTTGAAAAATATTTGAATATGAAATGTATATATTGTTTAATTATGCTTTCTCTCTTTGCTAGAGTTTTACACAAAGTTTGAAGAGGAGAATATCACTGAAAAATATATTTTATTCCTGTGGTGTAACTTATGAAATAGTATCCAATATACCAAAGGTAAAATAAAAACTACAAATTTAAAAACTTATTTTTGAGTTGTATTCTTTTTCTTCTAGTTATAACATTTACAACAGATACCAATAATTAACAATTGACCCAAGTAGATAATAAATCTCCAAACATGACCCCTAAATTTAGATTATTTATCTCTTAATTGAATAAAAGAAACACAAAAAATTATTACCATTGTTTTTTTCTTTCACTAATATTTTACTTTTTCCTACTTACAATTAAAAACTATTTTTAACATTCATGTTCTAACATTATGAGTTCCAAATTCTTCTTTCCCTTCCCTCTCTCATCTCTGAGATGATAAAGCAATTTGATGTAGATTATACATAATGTGTGTTTTTAAAATTATGCAAGCTAACAAGTGAATAAAAGTATATTTTTAGGAGCAGCCAGCTAGTATGCTGGAAGAACACCAGGCTTAAAGTCAAGAGGGTCTAGCTTTAAATGTGGTCTCAGACATTTCCTAGCTATGTGACCCTGGACAAGTCACTTAACCCCATTTGCCTAGCCCTTACTGTTCTTGTTTATTCTGTATTATCTATATTATAATATCTATATTATCAATAAGAATTGATACTTACAAATTCTAAAACAGAAGGTAAGGTTTTTCTTTTTATTACCCTTTTAAAAGGATGAGATCTTAGCAGTAGAATCCCTGGATCAAATCTGGATATGGTTAACTTTATGAGTCTAATTAAATGTTGCCATATTGCTCTTGAAAAAAAAAATTTGTACAAGTACTTAGCTGTACCAACAGTGTAATAGAGTGCCTGTTTCCCTGGAACCCTGGCAATATCAAATTTTGTTCCTTTTTGCTATTTTTTTTTCCATTTAGTAGATGCAAATTAGGGTCCATCAATATATGTTTCACATATTATTAGGGAGTTCAAACATCTTTTTGTGTGATTTTTCACAGCTTGTACTTACTTCTAAAGTAATCTCTTCCTATCCTCTTATCATTTCTCCATTAATGTAATATAATGTCTGTTATGGCAAAATATTTAGCATGTAAAGCATGTACATTTAATTCATTATTATAGGTAATGTTATACAGTAAATACTTATATCAATGAAAACTTTTAACTTGTATAAAAAACACATTTGAAATTTATATTTCTCATCACAAAAGACCTCTCACTGCAATAATGTTATGAGGGCTGGGTATACAGTATGGATTTTTCACCTCCTTTGATCTAATAGCTTGTTCTGAAAAATTGGTCACAGTTCCACACACAAAAAAATTAAAACCATGCATAATGAAAAGATTAAGTCTTTCCAATAATTGCTCCACAAATAACCTAATTAAATTAAGAAAACAATAATAGCTGATTACACAGATGTCAGATTTTAATTCTCTTCAGATTTATTTTAATATTTACTTTTTTCCATTTCATGAAATCTTGATTAAAAACAGTCAAGATTTAAAGACTAGTTTTACCTTGTTGGGTTTGTTTTTTTTTTCAGGCAACTGAGGAGATAGAAGATCGAGAAACTTTGGCTCTCATGGCAGCAAGGAGTGAAAATGAAGGTACATCGGATGGAGAAACATATATTGAGAAGTACACACGAGGTGTACTGCAGGTGGAGAACATTTTGAGTCTAGAGCGGCTCCGGCAGGCAAGTAGTTGGGCAGTCAGCATAAAAAGAAAAAAAAATATGCAATGAATCCTTTTGTTAATTTAATTTCCAAACATGACACAGAGGTCTTGGAGAGTGAGGGCTGAGGAAACTGAATTTGACAATTAGGAAATCTTTGACCTTTGAAAAGCAGTACCAGAAGAAAGTTTAAAAAAGAGATTTCAAAGTTTAAGAGAAGGGTGAATGATGGTCTCCTAGTGGCACTGGGTCAAGATCCCTTTGTCAAGAAATTTTTTTGAGAAAGGGAGGAAAGAGAGGGGATAGTATCAGGAAGGAAGCACAAACATGAAGGGAAAGTTTTTTTGGGGGGGGGGTGCTAGAGAGAATTGAAAATAATTGTTTGCAGATGGAAGGAAGCCAATAGAGAAATTAAACACGTACCCAAAAGCAGTGTTTTGTGGAGTAAAGTCCTAAAGGTAGTGAAGGGATGGCATCGAAGATAAAGCTGGAAAGGAAGGGGGTTAATTTTAATAAGAGGTCCTCTGTGACAAAAGACTAAGAGAAGAAAATAGGTGACAGTGCTGAGAAACTTTGGAAATTGCAGAAGCATAGTTGAAGGAATTCCTGTCAGATAGCTTCAGGCTTAGTAAGGCCTCAATCATATGCTGTAATTATAGGCAGAAAGTATGTTGTCAGAGTCCTCCGAAAGGAAAACATTTGATACCACTGGTGTGGTCAATAAGTTCAGAAGGTCTGTAGAGCTTCATTAAGAATCCAGCTGGACATCAAATGTCACGTATTGTTATGTGTGTGTGTAAAAACATTCTAAGAAGTTACAAGCCAACATTGTCTTCTGTGGCAGTAGTAATACAAAGAGGTATATTTCTGGACCCGTTTATTTTTTCAAAGACTTCAGACAACCCCTGTTCTCAGAAAAACCTTATAACTGGGGTGTAAATATAAAAATTTTGATTCAGGTTTTATTTCATCTTCTTTC
Source organism: Monodelphis domestica (assembly GCF_027887165.1). NCBI lineage: Eukaryota > Metazoa > Chordata > Mammalia > Didelphimorphia > Didelphidae > Monodelphis > Monodelphis domestica. The sequence goes on along the minus strand of NC_077229.1, from coordinate 213,865,106 downwards.
TCCTTTGTTCTTACTCTGCCATACATATCAGGGACCATATAGACCTCATCCAGAGGAAGAGAAAGAATAAACAATGAGCCCAAATATTCTATAACTGGATATAAAAGAACTTCAACAGTTGAATCAACTTTAACTTAATGTCTTTGGTTATCACATATGGAACTACTGGTAGTAGTTATTCCTTGCCTAGAAATGTGACTGCCAGTGATCAATAGAATGTAGTATATAATTATAGTTAGGGTCTAAAAATTTACATTTACTTTTACTTGAAAGGCAGTAGTGAACAGAAACCCCAAAAGATGTAAGTTCAAAATTCACCTATCATATACTGCCTATATGAGAAACGTGTATTAAGTGACCAACTGGCCAAGTCACTTAACCTCTCAGTGCCTAAGACAGCTCTCTTAAGATTATAAATTACTCAGAAGGTTCCAACCTGAACCGGTAAAAGGAGCTTCCTTATCTGAGAGTTCATCAGTGAAATCACATTCCCAGTTTCTGTTATTCCTACCCTGACTTCCACTCACCTAGCCAGTCACTTAAAAAGTCCTTACACACCAACAGTGTGCAAAGCAGTATGGTTGGCAGCTGTGGTCAGACTGGTTATAATCAGAGGGTTATTTCTGAATATGTAGAATCATATCAGGCAAGGACCTAGAAGAGGCTGTCTAGCCTAATCTCCCTTTACTAATCAGAATATGGATCCATCCTGTTTTGTAAAAGCCCATAGAAAAATATATTCTGCAGTCATTTCAATCTCACTTTATAGATTATCTGCATCTTTTTGGGGGACCAAGGTTTTGGTTTTTTTTTTTAGAGAACTTTCATTAATGAAACTATCGATGCAACAGACCTTCTGCAAATTTTAATTTTTAGAGGATTGCCTGGAGCACTTGGAGTTGCTCAGGATTCCATGGAAGGAAGGAAGAAAGGTAGGAAAGGAGGGAGAACTTGAGCTCAGGTGTCTCTGATACTGAGGCTGGATAGCCACCATGCTCTACTGGCTCCCATGTTATCATTTTTTTAAGCCATCAGCAATTATCTGTTGATGTTTCTATCCATATTCATGTTAATACTCTTTAAGGCATTTTTGTGGACGATGGGCAATATAGAGTTCGTCTTTTGTTCGTAAGGAGCTTGCAGTCTAGTTGAGTCCAAACTTATTAGAAACTATAATGTTCTAAACCTTTAAGTAATAATTATAAATAAAATAGAGATTCAGAGAAAGAAGAGAGTAAGTATGGGCTAGAATACTCTGAAAATATTTCAAAGAAGACATAGGATTTGGACATATATAAATAAAGAAATTAAAAGAAGATATGCCAGTTGGAGGGTTAAGTATGATCAAAGACAAGAAGGTAGAAATGAATAGCATGTGCAAGAGACAGTGAGGAAACCTACCTTGCTAGTAGAGAGTACACCTATTGTACAAGCAGGCAAGGTGATGTAATTTCTTCAAATCCAAGTAAAGGAGTTAGAAATTGATTCAGTAGACAGAATTATTGCAGGTCTTTGAATAAGAGGTATAATCAAGTCATGTTTTAGGAAAATTAATCTGGCAGTTAGTTTGCAGTAAAGACTAAAAACCAAGAAAATCAACTGAAGAGGTCATTCAGATAATATACTCAAAGTGATAAGTATCTTAACTTCAGAGGTGGGTGTGGAAGGCAAAAAGGAATTCATCTCTATGGAATATAGAAAGCAAAGATTCAAACATAATTTAAAAGTTTCTAACATGAGATTATACCATGGACAGAAATTCAGTAGTTAAAAAAAGGAGACAAATGTCAAAGTGAATAGAAAGGTGATGAGTTAAGCTTTAGACAAATTAAGTTTGAGATAGCAGGATATTCAAGTGAAGATAAGATGTCCAGGATACAGGAGGAGGTACTGAGCACTTGATTCAGAAGAGTAGGGTTAAGATTTCAGCTCTGCCATTTATGAGCAATTTGCATCTGAACAAGTCACAGCCTCTCTGCATCTGAGCATTCTCTTGTATAAAATAGCCATAATAGTATCTGACCCAAATATTTGACTATGATTGTTACAAGGAAAATGCAATGTAAACAAACAATATTATAAACATAGGCCCAGAGTATAGTAGAGTCATCAAACCCAAAAATGTAGGATCATCCATATTGGAGTAATACTTGAAGCTCTGGAAGTGAATGAGTTTCATATGGAACTGAAACAGAAGAGCCAAGAGATAAGGATACAGTTTTGAGGGAGAAAAAGCTTCCCTTTGAGGACATACCAAGTCAGGAATTTAGGTAAAAGTCTAATTCTTCACCTTTAAATACAGAGAAGAGGGGGGCAGCTGGGTAGCTCAGTGGATTGAGAGCCAGGCCTGGAGACAGGAGTTTCTAGGTTCAAATCTGGCCTCAGACACTTCCCAGATGTGTGACCTTGGGCAAATCACTTAACCCCCATTGCCTAGCCCATACCACTATTCTGCTTTGGAACCAATACCCAGTATTGATTCCAAGACAGAAGGTAAGGGTTTAAAAAAAATTAAAAATTAAAAAATAAATATAGAGAAGAGCATAAAAAATTAGGACATTTTTTCCTCACTTTTTTTTTCTTCCCCTGGTTAGGTATATTTACAGTGTGTATATAATATACACACAGAGAGAATAATTTACAGTATAAATCCTTATCACTTTACCTGGATGTTGTGTTCACAGGCTGTCACTGTCAAAGAAGCACTTTCCACCAAAGCCCGCCATATACGGAGGAGTCTCAGTACACCAAATGTTCATAATGTAAGCTACAGTCTTCCATTTCCTCAGTTATCAGTTGACCTTTCTTTGAAGGATCAGCCATATGGGAAGAAAACCGCTTCCCTGGTTGACAAGCATATGGACTTTCTAATATGTCTAACTGACAGGTGGTGTAGTACAAATTAGACTATTGTAACCCAGCCCGCTTAAAAATGAAGGGGTTTTTGATTCACTTTTTTTCCTTTTTTATAAGATATTCTTTTCACATTGCCCTAGAATGCCAATACAAAGCTTGGTTTGAAACAGGAAAGAAAGATCTATTTGTTTGCCTCCCCACCCTATGCCTTTTCTATTTAATCATCTTTTGCCATGCCACCCCCACCCCACCCCCACCCCCCAGCTCTTTACAAGGGAAAGAGAAGAGAGTTGGAAAGGGGTCCAGTTCTATGGCCCTGCTGCTGAAACTCCTCATCTTTGCTTCTTGGTGCCAGTGCTGTCTGGCTCCAACCATGTCCACTGTAGAACCAGGAACCTCTCCATCCTCTGCCACAACCCCAATTACACCCCTGGCTCTATCTCCCTAAGTTACCCATCTCCAGACCACTCCAACAGCATAGCACAGCAGCTGCTGCCTGCTTTCGTCTGCCTGGAGGTAGTTGTAGGAGGCGGAGACCTTTGTAGTGCAGCCTCTGAGAAGAACACGTAGCACAAAGTCGATACTATTGGAAGGAGCCCTCCTTCCTCCATGGCCCCCTTCTTCCAATCTGATAGGGAGATTTCTGTGATGCTGGTTTGTTTTTTCATTGGCAGTTACATAATAACACTTCCTCTCTTATTAGGTATCTTCTAGTCGACAAGATCTTTCTGGTTGCGATGAAGATGATAAGGTGAAGATGATAATATCTAAGACTGTATTCAATAATAAAATCAGCAGACATGTCTGTAGTGCCTTCTCTGTACTCTGTACCAGACCTTGAGCAAGATTCCGGAGAATACTAAGACTATACTTTCAGTCAGGGGTGGCAGGGAGGGAACTACAGAGATGAGAAGGAAATGAGGGATTCAGAGAGTCAGAGGTGAGCAGAGAGTTCATGCATTACAGGCATGGGGGGTCAGAGACAGGAGAGGAAGTACTGTGTATGCAATACCGTAAGGAGGTCATTTTGGCAAGACCGTAACATGTAGGAAGGAGAGTGTTGAACAATGCACGAGGAGAGGTAGCTTGTACCACGTTGTAAAGGGCTTTAAATCCCAAGTAGATGGATTTCTATTTTATTCTCCAGGAAATAGGGAACCACTAGAGTTTCTTCATTAGAAGACTTTAGAAAAATCACCTTGCCAATAAGAAAACAAGGTCTAGACTGCCATAAAATATAAGGAATTAGGAATCAGAATCACATTAGCAATCACCCACTTCTCGTCTGTGAATTTAATAGGGCAATTACCTTCTTTATTCTTCTGTTTTCTGACTGGAAAGCTTCAGGATAAAACTCCATAAATTAAATTGCTAGTATAATGCACTGCACAAGAACAATGTGGTATTGGAGCTGAATTTGTGTGTGTGTGAATATGAACAAATGTGTATTGGAGCTATTAAAGAAAAATGCAAATTATTTGAAAGTAGTTCAAAGTCTTTTAATTACTAGGGATTTTTTAAAATTAAGGACAATTTATAGCATAGTCTTCATTAAGAAAATCTTTATTGAGTGTCTACCAGAAGCAAAGCAAAGCACTTAGACAGCACAAAACTTACAAAGATAATTTAGGGACCCTGCCCTTTTAAAGAGGTTTCTGTCTAGGACTTTTTAGAAGCTACCAGGTGTCAAGTCAAGTCAAGGGAAGCTAAGTAAGTTTATATGATAAAGACAGCTCTTTTTACTTTGTTACTAATACCATGATGTCAATTTGAACTCATAAGTCTTTACTCCATTGCCCTCTTTTGACCTGGATGATTTCTGCTTTCCTTATAGGGTTGGTCTGAAAGCCATTTAGACATGTCAGACTGCAGTTCCAGTTACCAGGATGTATTGTGTTATGGTACTTTACCCAGAGATTCTCCTCGAAGGATTAAAGAAGGTAGCAGTGTGATTACCCAAGATGTTTGTTTATTGCTGTTTTTGAAAAACATGAAAAGAATTATTTCTCTGGTTAGGCATCTATTTTATGTGCTAAAGAATGCGCAATGAAGAATTTTTTAAATCTTTGATTTCTTTTTACTGAAGAGATCTAAATAACAGAAATTTGCATTTACAAATCATTTTACTTTTCATAGGTAACAGTTTATAAATCACAAAATGGAACTCATGTCAATATTTTTTATAATTACCCTCACCATCAAAGGATGAAAATAACAGTTTATAAATCACAAAATGGAACTCATGTCAATATTTTTTATAATTACCCTCACCATCAAAGGATGAAAATGTACCCCTAACAAAGCATATTCAAGTGCTCTGAAGTTCTTCCTCCCAAAGTCCTTCCAAAAACATCCTTGAATTAAGCTTTTAAAAAGATGCAAATGTTTCTAATACCATTTCTTTTCTGTTTTTTATTTCTAAAATTGTTATCATGTGCCTTCGTATCAATTCTAAGACAATAAGAACAGGGAGAGCTAGTCAATGAAGGTTAAGTGACTTCTCCAGGGTCATACAGCTAGAAAGTGTCCACAGCCAGATTTGAACTCCAGACCTCCTGGCTCTCCCTGGAGTTAGGAGGACCTAAATTCAAATCCTACCTTAGATATTTTCTAGAGGTATGAACTTAAGACAAGTCATTTAGCCTACCTAAGCTTCAATGTCAATATCTATAAAATGAGAATATTAAGAATACCTGCCTTACAAAGTTGTTGTGAGAATCAAATCAAATAACATGTATAAAGCTTTGCACACCATAAAAAGTTCTAATATTAGCTCCTTATACTAGCTCCAGTGCCATGATATTGGGCAGGAGAAGCAGAAATGAAAGAAAGGTATGATAAAGAGAACCAGAAATATAAATGCAAAGGTAGAAGTAAAAGCTGCTCTCATTTGTATCCAGTGAAAGGATAAACGGGAGAGAATTAACTCATTGTTTATTCATTTGCTCATTCAACAAGTTTTTACTGACTTACTTTCTCTGTGCATAGCACTCTGCTAGGCACCAATAGGGGGATGAAAAAAAAAGCCAACAGGTAAAACTAGGCCCCTAATCTCTTGGTATTTACTGTCTAATTCGAGATGCCGGGCATGCACAAGAAGAATTAAATAAAAGATAAAAGTCCAAGGCAATATATGAATTTCTAAGATGAATAATGCAAATAATCAGTATTACAAGAGTACAAAGAACAGAGAGATCAGTGTGAGGCAAAGTGATTTGAGAGGATTCATATAAATAGTTAAGACTTAAATCATCCTTTGAAAGATGAGTTCCATAAGGATTGGTTTCTGATTGTCTTCCACATCATCAAGCAATCTTTTAGAACAAAATGTGATTATATAGATTCTCTATGTGCTTAGCTAAATATATCTTTACTCCCCTCCAATTATTAGTATATTTATTTCTTGGTTAACCAGAAGTCTTTCTTATATATAACATATTCATTCTTAATTTCTTACAGTAAACTGATGAAATAGTACCATAGTATGGGGTAGGGGGGGAAACCTCAGTATTTTGGATGTTTTACAGAAGTAGATCTGAAATTAAGTAATTATCAGAATTAAACATTTCTGCTTAGAGAAAGAGAAATCCAAATGTCAGGGTTTCCCCTAGGTCGTTAAAAATCATTCTAACCTCAACCTTTTCTACTTACCATTTATAGTCTTGAAAAAAGACAAATTCCACAATGAAATTTAACAGTTTAAACGTTCAGTTTTGGGGGCCAGCTAGGTGGTTCAGTGGATAGAGCATGAGGCCTGAAGATGGGTAGGGCAGTCTTGGGTTCAAATGTGACCTCAGTAACTTCCTAGCTGTGGGACCCCGAGAAAGTCACTAAACCCCCATTGTCTAACCCTTTACCTCCTCTTCTGCCTTGGAAATGATACTTGATATCAATTCAGAAACAGAAGATAAGGGTTTAAAAGAAAAAAGAAAAGAAAAGGTTATGGGAGAGATGTATTTAGTGTGCCTCCACATTAGTTATGATCTCTTATATATTATGTTTTCCCTCTAGCTTGTGCTTCAGAGAATCCTCATGCCTTAACAGTGAGTCCTTTTAAAGCATTCTCTCCTCAGCCACCAAAGTTTTTCAAACCTCTCATGCCGGTAAAGGAAGAACATAAGAAAAAGTCACCCTTGGAAACCAGACCTCTTCTCAGCCAGGAGGTAAATGTTTCACTTTTTCTTCATTGACCCAAGCAAAACAGAACTTTGCTATTTAAGGAATAGATGGTAATTTGTACTAATCAACAAGCAATATTTAATGTGTACATGAATGGAAGAGCACCCCACCAATCCTATTCTGTCACCTCTGGGAGGTCTTGGTGTTGGTTTTTGATTGGTTAATTTGAGGAATTTTTTGGAGGGGGAAGATAATTGGGGTTGGCTGTCCTTCTCATTAATTATGTTATAAAATATTATTTCAAATGAGAGCGACATGTCCTCTGAACATTCTTTGAATCATGAAAGCAGTTTTAAAAAAAGATTTTGGCATAACTGTACTTGATTTGATGCTAAAAATTCCATTTGAAGGTCTTGTGAAACTCCATCCATGGCTCAGCTCAGATCGTGCTAATCAGCTGCTGCACGACTCATTTTTAATGAAAACTTAAGCATTGCTTTTCTAACTTGCATGATTTAATTTGTATTCAACCCATTCATGTCTTCTGTGTGTGATGTGTTTGTGTGTCTTAACCTTTGCAGAGCATGCCTTCACCTCAGGTACATAACGCTGGCTGTGTTGTACCCTCAGGAAGTAATGGCAGCAACCTGCCAGTAGAAAACAATAGAATACGTGAGGAGAAGATTGTAAGTTCTGGATCAGTTTCTGTCATAATGCCTGGTGGTGGGTTTAAGGCCCTTTCTCGGGCAATTATGCAAGTGCAATAGAAAAAAAATGATTTGCATTGAGTGTTTCCTTTTTTATTTTGAATATTGATAATATGCATTTGCATGAACATGAACATGAGCTGTCATTTTCTTTTTGTTGTTGTTCTGAGTGTGAGGCAGAGAGAAAAAGACATTTTAAATGATTCTGGACTTTAATTCATAAAACAGCATGAGTTTACTAATGTTGAAATCTTTCTCATGTGTCCATACATATTGCTCAGATTCTCAAGTTAATCTTCATAAAGGAGTTGAGCTTACTTGCAGTAAGTAATTCTGCATTTAGCTGGGAGTATGTTTGGAAGCTTTTTATTTTGCCTGATGCTCTTGCCAGATTTGTTTTGCAGTTCATAGCTGTACTGTAATCCATTCCCGCCACCATCCCCATTATCTTCATCTGCATAATGCAGGTGACCTTTTTTACATTTGCTGAAAGAATACATTTTGTACCTCTTCGCACTAGCTGTGCTTTCAGGGAAGGTTTTTTCACACTTGAACCACAGATGGTTTGAACATAACCCCAAACACCTCATGCCCACAAACTTGGTTTGCAAATACTGTGGGGGGGAGGAGGGGGGTACTTTTAAATCCCCAGTGCAGCCTGGAATTTCCCTGCAGGTATACAACCAAGAAAGGTTTGGTTTTGTCACATGGTGGAGACCTGGTTGGGGCGCTTCTCAGGTTCTGAATAAACTTTAACCAGCTCTTGTGCGGTTTAGCTTTGTGGTGTTTATATTTAAATATTTTTATGCTGTATGGAGGCAGAAACTCCACTACGCACATTAGTGCCTCAGCCTAACTGGGGTGAAATATTTTAATGGTTCCAAGCTGCTTGTGCATGCTGTGTGAAAGCTAACTGATTTAATGCAGACTTACATTCCCGCCTCCCCTCACCCACCCTAGAAAGATCTCCAGAGGAGATCTTTCCAGCCTGCCCCACATTCTACTCCAGGGAAATCAAGACTCTTCTCCCTCCCCCAGATGCCACATGACTTTCCCAGTGCAGAGGAGTGCCCAGAGCATTTGGCCTTAATTCCTTTCCCTTGTCTCTCCAATCTCTTGCTTCTCTGGTATGTCCCTTAAAACTGACTCCTCCCTGGGGCAGGAGCAGGAGCCAAGTGACTGACAGACTATTTTTTTTTCCCCTCTCTTTCTCTCCTTCCAAGATAAATCAGTCTATTTATTTATGTAGCACCTATCACCATGGCACTTAGACATTAAATTTAAACCAATTTTAAAAATAAATATTGGCTGAAATGATAGTGAGTCATTAAGAAACCCTGCCATGTGCTTCTTTATAAGCATTTGTTTACAAGGTTTACCTGGCTGTTTATTTTTCAGTTTACACATTTTGTTTTTCTTTCTTATTATTTTATTTATTCCCTCTTTAATGATGTGATCAAATAAACCATAGCAGAGACTTCAGTTATCAAATGATAAGAACTCTAGCAGTATTAGAAGACTTCAGTGCAAAAAACCGAAATAATAGTTTTCTCTTTGTATTTGATAATCATAGGATCATAGATTCAGAGCTGGAAAGGATGTTTGAGATTATCAAGGCCATAGATTATGTACAAAGTCCATAGATTATGTACAAAGTGTTTTAGGTACTTGGAATATAAATTACCATTAAAAATTACCACTATAACTTACTTCAAGGAGTTTTCGTTCTATCTACTACTATGTATTTATACCATTATCACAGATAAGTATGCAGTATAGTGGTAAGAGATAAGAACCATGTCTGTACTCGGAGTGATGTAAGGAAATTTGGAGAAGAAGAGAATATTGAGATCCAAAAGGGCCTTTCCAGAAAAGGTTACACTGAGCCTTGGAAGAAGCAAAGCATATTGAAAAGCAGAAATTTGGAGGTGGTGGAAAGAGTGCATTGTGGGCAGCAGATTGGAGCACTGGGCAGGGTTCTGCTCTCAGGAGTTTGCATAATGTGTAGTTTCTCAGCCTGACATTTCAGATTATATTTGTGCTCAAGACATTTTACTAAGTTTTAGAAGACAATGCCAGTAAAATAACAATATCAGGGTGCTATTTGAGGTCATATGGAAGGATTATCATCAGATTTCTTACAGAAGCTTCTTTTCTGTCCCTGATATTTTGGTGGATATGAACCTACATTTTCTTTTATTTCTTCTCTTTCCCTAAAGCTCAAACTGATGATTAGATAAAACCCTTATTAGATAGATAAAACTTCATTACTTCAGACACATATATTATTGGTATAGGTTTTCCCTTCATGTATGAAGATAAATTAAACATTGTAGATATATTCTTGCTAGACAGACAAAGAAAGAAGGCATGTACTCTTATATACACTTCCTCTTGGCCTTCTGTGAAGAGTACTAGGGGAAGCACTACCAGCTTCAGAGAGAAAAAGCAAAAAATAAGAGGTTAGTCATGCATAGCCAAGCATCAGTGATCATCAGGATCATCAGGGAGCAAGTAGGAGAGAATCAGATGGAGAGAGAGAAGAGAGAGAGAGAGAGAGAGAGAGAGAGAGAGAGGAAGAGAGAGGAGAGAGGAGAGAGAGAGAGAGAGAGAGAGGAGAGAGAGAGAGAGAAGAGAGAGAAGAGAGAGAGAGAGAGAGAGAGAGAGGAGAGAGAGAGAGAGAGGAGAGAGAGAGAGTAGAAGAGAGGAGAGAGAGAGAGAAGAGAGAGAGAGAGGGAGAGAGAGAGGGAGAGAGGAGAGAAGGAGAGAAGGATGTGTGTGTTTATGGGCAGAGGGGCTTGGCATTGCAAGAATGTCATAATCCCAGGGAGATGAACCTAGCAAGGATGGTAAAGAATCATACCAGGCATGTAAAAACTGTGTATCCAGATTTGTTCCAGATCAACCAATATTATTCTTATATTCACTCAGCAGGAAGTTCATACTTCCCTTTTTCAGGCAATAAGGTCTGTGACTAGCTTCCTCTTGGTCTACTGACTGAATTTCAGCTGTGGACAGCTCCCTCATTACTTTCAATACTTCCTTTGTTGCCAACAGCTTAGTTCACATGGTGGCAGATGGCGAAGGGGATGTAGAAGAATGGTATGATTAATAGAGAATTATTTCAATTATTTTATTACCAACCTTAAGTTCATGGGGGGGGGGGGGGGAAATTAGTTCAATTTTGGAGATATTGAGTTCAGTGTATCTATGAGGTATCTAGTTCAAGATATCTAATAGATAGCTGTAGATGTGAAACCAGAAGTCAGAGGTTAGGGTTAGATAAAGAGATCTGAGAATATTCTTCATAAAGATGATAATTGAATCTGGGAGCAGATAAGATCACCAAATGAAATTGTATAAAGAGGGAGAAGAGAAGAGATAGATCATTAGGGAATGTTCACCTTTCATGGGAAGAAAAGGGAAAAGAAAGAAGTAAGTATTATAGTGCCTCCTATGTGCCAAGCACTGTGATGAGTTGTGTAAGGGGGAAATGGGGTTAATTTTTTTTTTTAAACCCTTACCTTCTGTCTTGGAGTCAATTCTGTGAATTGGCTCCAAGGCAGAAGAGTGATAAGGGCTAGGCAATGGGGGTCAAGTGACTTGCCCAGGATCACAAGGCTGGGAAGTGTCTGAGGCCAGATTTGAACCTAGGACCTCCCATCTCTAGGGCTGGCTCTCAATCCACTGAGCTATCCAGCTGCCCCCTGGAAATGGGGTTAATTTTTAAAAGTTTGGACTTGATTATTTAAGAGTGTGGTCACCAGGAATTTAATTAATTCCAAAGAGATTTTATTTGCAATTTATTTACAAAATGTAGAAAGAGTGAAGCAAGAAATCAGAGAGAGGATAAGGTAAAATAGCTAATGCCTGAGCACTAAGTAATTTACTTTCCAGCCCCTCTGGGGAGGGAAAATTAGTTTTAGCTGGCCTCAGCAAAGCCGAGGACCTGGGAAATGTCTCTCAAGAGTAGGTCTTTCCAGATGACAGGTTTTTCAGAAAAATCTAGCAGATAAGAGTCAGCTTTTCACTCACCACATATCAGTATAACAGCAGATCAAAGAATGAAGAATTCCTC